>NC_138523.1:52850070-54050070 GCF_000230855.2 Cajanus cajan
TATATATATATATATAGAAAGACTTTTTACAATATTTTTCATAATTTATATAATTATGTAAAGATTGAGTAGTAATTGTAGATATGTGATTTTATTAAGTGTAAGAATACTAATTAGTCATTACACATCCGACAAACAAAAATGTTTTTTGGGCACCAACATGCTATATAACACTTGGAGAAATTATTTTGATGCATTGTGCTGTTATAAAGACTTTTTCTTTCATAAGAAGAAAAAGTATAACATTACTCTTCCTTCCGCAAAGTGTGATTGTTAAAATAGGGAAACAAAATAATAAATGCCAGTCCTAAAGTTCGTCAGACAAATTTGCGCTTACTTTTGTGTACATGTCATTTGTGAGATCAAACCAATTTGATGCATTGAGTGACTGTGTCACTAATTAATGTTCATATGATTTCTTTTTAAAAAAAATTATCCACATATCATGCCACTAACTTGCAACTCATACATTTTTCAAAATTATCATATATGATTTTATCACAAAAACAGAAATTTGAAAACTCTAAATAATTAATTAATCTATCTAGGATTTTTTTTCCATAAAATTTCATTCAAATTAAAAACTAAATAAGTACAAATGTAGAATTGTAGTGTTACATATGTACGTTGGAATGATACCGTAACATTCTTTTTACCAATACAGTAATGATAGTCATCCACCCCATTTTGGGAGAAATTAGAGTTGAAAAAGGAAAAGTGGAGGAAAAAAATATAAAAAAATAAAAAATAATAGAGGATGTAATGAAAAGATAATAGAGATAAGAAGAAAAAAAATGAACTAAAAGTGAACTAGAATAAAATTGAATCGATTCTTGAGTCACATTTTTTTAGTCTGGTTTTGTAGAGTATTGGGTTATTAGACAATTTGAAGAAGGAATATTTTTGACACCTCTATTGCATTAGCCTTTTCATTTGCAGGGTTAATTATGCTTTTAGTTTATAAAAAAGTTTTGACTAATCAAGGTTCCTAACATTTTTCTGTTAAAGTTTTTACTTCCTAAAATTTTTTAAATTTTGGTTTTTAGTCCTATTAAAATATACAAAAATAATGGAGTTTAAATTTTTCTTGAAAGACTAAAAATCAAATTCCTAAAACAGGGACGTTAATCAATCAAACTTGTCAGAAACTAAAATTTTAATACAAAAAAAGGTGAAAAATCTCTATCGGTCAAACTTTTATTTACAAATAAAAAACAAAATTTCAAAGAAGTTTAGGTACTAAAAAATCAAGTTAATCCTATAGTTCATACATAAACACTCTTATATCGAATGAACTCTTAGTGAAAAAGTTCATCTAAATTCGATGAAGGTAGCTATTTCTTTTGTACAATTAGTAAGCATGCATCTTGTATCTCTTTCTTTTGTAGACAATCACATTTTCAAATACTTAAATGACATTCAATTTTTGTTTGCATCTCTTTTTTTCTTTTCTTATATATTTATCGATTATATCAATTATTTACCTCTTTACTTCTTATATCTCTCAACTATTTAAATTTATGAGTGTCAAAAAAATCATTTTAGAAAATATATTTAGACACTTATCAATAGACAGAAACATTCTTTGGACATTCATTTTCTTTTTCTCTTTTCTAATTGCAAGCTTAACTTAATATTTTAATATTGAATTAGTTTTATTTTATCCTGTAGGTTTTATTCGGAAGAAACTATTAGATGATATTGTATTATATAATTCTTAACTAATCCGTATATAATACATAATAAAATAGTCCTAATATTTTATTTCATAAATTAAAAAAGCTTAAAATAAATGTGACGTAGTGATGAATTGAAAGCATTGATTAAAAGGTTAATCTTGAAGTACATAATAATTTATAGTTGGAGTGTGTAGGATTAATTAAAAGGTGTGAAATTTGGTAACACAAATCATATAACAAATAAAGATAGTAGAATCCAAGCAAGCAGCAAAGGGCAAAGCAAAATGTCTTGCCCCACTCTTTATCATCACATCCACCATGGTTGTACTCAAACACATGGAACCCATCTCACTCCAACTCAAACCTCTCCCACAATGGAAGATGAGTCACCAACACCTCCAAAATCCTACAAACTAACAGCCACCGCCATATCCTACACCAAGTCCTTCTTCAAACACTGCACCACCACCCCTCCAACCTACATCCTCAAAGACATCTCCCTAACAGCCCTTCCGGGCCAAATCCTGGCCGTGGTGGGCCCCAGCGGCGCCGGCAAGTCCACCCTCCTCGACATCCTCGCCGCCCGCACCCTCCCCTCCCACGGCACTCTCTCCCTCAACGCCGCCCCCCTCCTCCCCTCCACCTTCCGCAAACTCTCCGCCTACGTCCCCCAGCACGACCACTCCCTCCCTCTCCTCACCGTCCGCGAAACCTTCCTCTTCGCCGCCACCCTCCTCCACCCCAAAACCCTAAACCTCTCCTCCCTCGTCTCCTCCCTCCTCTCCCAGCTCAGCCTCTCCCACCTCGCCAACACCCGCCTCGCCCACGCCCTCTCGGGAGGCGAACGCCGCCGCGTCTCCATCGGCCTCAGCCTCCTCCATGACCCCGCCGTCCTCCTCCTCGACGAGCCCACCTCTGGCCTCGACAGCACTTCAGCCTTCAAAGTCATGCAAATCCTCAAACAAACTTCCGTCTCTCGCAACAGAACCATTATCCTCTCTATTCACCAACCTAGCTTCAAGATCCTCTCATGCATTGACAACATCTTGTTGCTTTCCAAAGGAAGCGTCGTTCACCACGGATCCGTTGCTTCCTTACAGGCCTTTCTGCACTCCTATGGCTTCACCGTCCCTCACCAACTCAACGCCTTGGAATACGCCATGGAGATATTGAGCCAGTTGAATGATGTCAAAAAAGTTCAACCTGTCATCACTCCACCCAGCCTTCCTGAATCCCCTCAAAGCTCAACTTCCAGTAATTCTAGTGTTTGTGACGGTCGAGTAGAGATCAGGTTTAAGAGTTCTAGGGTGCATGAGATTTTCACTCTTTACATTAGGTTTTGGAAGATTATTTACCGAACGAGGCAACTTCTTTTGACCAACACTTTGGAAGCCCTTCTCGTGGGGCTTGTGTTGGGAACTATTTATATCAACATAGGGTTTGGTAAAGAAGGGATTGAGAAAAGGTTTGGTCTCTTTGCCTTCACTCTCACCTTTCTCTTATCTTCCACCACTGAAACGCTTCCCATCTTCATCAACGAGAGGCCAATCTTGCTCAGAGAAACTTCCAGTGGGGTTTACAGGCTTTCGTCTTACCTCATTGCAAACACACTTGTTTTCTTGCCCTACTTGTTCGTCGTTGCTGTTATATACTCTATCCCCGTTTACTTCCTTGTTGGTCTTTGTGCTTCGTGGCTTTCTTTTGTTTACTTTGTTTTGGTTATTTGGGTCATTGTTCTCACTGCAAACTCGTTCGTTCTCTTCTTGAGCTCTCTTGCACCAAACTACATTGCTGGGACTTCGCTCTTGACGGTGCTTCTTGCTGCGTTTTTTCTCTTCTCGGGCTACTTTATCTCCAAGGATAGCTTGCCCAAGTACTGGCTCTTCATGCACTTTTTCTCTATGTATAAATACGCTCTGGATGCTCTTCTCATCAACGAGTACTCGTGCTTGGCCACACGCTGTTTAATATGGTACCAAGAGAATCAACTGTGCATGGTTACCGGTGGTGATGTGTTGCAGAAGAAAGGGCTCAGAGAGAGTCAGAGGTGGACCAACGTGTATTTCTTGATCGGATTCTTCGTGATGTATCGTGTCCTTTGCCTCTTGGTTTTGATTAGGAGGGTTTCGAGGTCCAAAACTTAGAAAGGGTGATCAAACGCAGAAAATTTTAAGTGCTGTTGTGTTTTATTTCATTTTCTTTTTTTTATAAATTTTTATCTTCCTGTTGTATGATCCAACTGCTTTTGTTTTATTTGATTTCTATGAAGTATATAATCTGAAATACAGCCACAGAGAAAGTTTGTTTAATAGATATGAAGTGGACTTTTCGTTCTGCTTTGAACTAGTGCTATTATCGCATCTTCATTTAGATATAGTTGTTCCTTTCCTTGAAACGTAATTTAGAAGATTTGATATATAGTAGTGTGTGATATTTCATTTTCTTTAGATACAGGAAAACAAGTACGTAATAACTTATAACTAGAGTTAAGAAAGCGATGTTTCATACTTTAGCCACAATGATGGACATGCATTAATGTACATCAAATTTTTTTTAAAATTAATCACGAAATAATTTCTTTTCAGAATAACTGACTGAAAAGCATTTTTGTATTAATTCGTTGAAATAGATTTTTTTTTTTCAATTCTCGTGGAAATAAATTAAAGAAAATTGCAAAAAAAAAAAGTGATAGATAGGTTAAATTAAATATATTTGTAATACGTACTAGCTAGCGACCACTCATTCTTATTGTACGTATGTACGTGTGGTCTGATTTTCTCACATGCAAAGGAGTTTGATTGAGAAAATGAGATGTGAGTATGGAAGATCAATAATTCTGTATATTAGTGGCTGAATTATAAGGCGGGGTCCATAAACTTGGAAGAGTGAATATATATGTAATGTAACAGGAAAACCACATAGATATCTCTTGGCTTATTCAATTGTTCGATTTGTTTAACTTGGTTGAAGTCACGGGTCTCTCTTATGCCAAGAGAGGAAAGAGTCCAACCTGTCTTGATCATCATGAAAGAGGTTTTGTCGTTTGGCTAAGCTGCTATTCTTTTGTCTGCTGTGACTGTGAGCTATAATAGTGTTTTGTTCACGGGTTATTTATTCGTGCTATCCCGTGAACTTGTTCAGTGTTGGGTTGGAGGTTGCATTACTTGCATACAATATTTTTTATAGCATATATTTCTTCGGGTCTCACATGCATTATACCGCGTGAGGCAATAATAGAGAACCTGCACCAATGGTATATGTGATTTTTTAAATTTCTCCTCGTCCAATTAATAATTTGTTTATGGGTGCACAGTTATATAACTAGGTTAATTAGAGTGTTCAAAAGGTTACGTAATGAGATTAGGAATCAATCTAATGACAAATTAAGTGGTCCAATGTAATTAAACTTCTAAGCATAAAAATTCAGCATTATATATGTTCAAAAATCACATTAGTATACATTAATAATATAAATTAACATAGTCAAAATATAACATAATAATGTATTATCTAATCCCATGACGCTCTTTACCGAATCACAGAAATGCTAACAACACAAGAAAGGATTCTATACGGTGGGAGCAAAACCATGAGATGATAAAATGTTATAATCTCACCATTTTTTTTAATTTCTATTTATAATATATATATATATATATATATATTATATAATAAATAGTTAAGATCTAGTACAATGATAAACCGGTAGTATATCTTAAAGTTTATTGAAAATAAAAATTTATAAAAAAAAATATTTATTAAATATGATGTGAAACTCTTAAAATTTTATAATTTTTAATAAATTATAATTAATAAAAAAGGGTGCAAAAGAGTGTGATTTCACAGACGATTTCCATTGAACAAGCTTTGTTTTGAACAGGAAATCGAAGAAAAGAGTGAAAACATTATAATCAATGCATTTTCTGCAATTTATTGGATCAAAAGAAAACAAGACGAAAGTGCAGTTTACAAGCTCTCTACGACTCTTTGCTTTTTTTTTTTGTTCATCCATGGAGTATTCACCGCCGATAATAATAACTAATCTCCTCGCTATGTTGAAGACACTTCAAAGAGTGTGATAGCTAGCCTATAACTCTTTACTTTACTTATTTATTTATTATCATTGTATATTGTTGTGGATAAATGTGCATAGTTGTAAATAACTTGTGTTCATATTCAATGAACATATGTTGGAGTAGAACATATTAAACTTAAATTGTCTATTTGTTAGATTACAAATTAATTGAATTAAGACATAGAGCTATACTTTCATAGTTTATATATATATATATATATATATATGTGTGTGTGTGTGTGTGTGTGTGTGTGTGTTAAAGGTGTGAGATGGGTGATAGCCGAATGAGTGTTTTATGTTGTGCTATGTTGTTTGTGATGTGTTAATGACATAAATGTCCATGTTGCTTGGTGATATGTATATGTGCATGTTGAAAATATATATTATTTTTTTTCTTTCTTTTTTTATGTAATCGTATTTTTAATTAATAATATAATAATAAACATCTGCTCTACTCTTAAAAAGGTAAATACATTGCCAAACCTTATTAAATATTATTAACTTATTATTCTTTCTCACTTTTCTATTTTTATTAAATCAAATAATATATGTTACTTTATTATTTTTATTTTCTCTCTTCATCCAAACAAACTAAAAGAGGGATAACCTAATCCAATTTGGACCGATATAAAAGGTGATCCAATTTAAAAAGACTGATGAAGAAAAAACCAGACAAGATATATATAAATAAGTCAACATGAACAAACTCTCTCGAGTCTTTTTTAGATTGAATGTTTATATTATGTTTTTCAGTGTTTGATTGCTACGGAAGATTTCTTAGTAAATTAGTGCTTTTAAACAATTTTGTTTATTCAGCTCTGGTTTTTTAAAATTTGATTAGTTTATGAATTTAGTTATTAATAAATCAAATTATGAATGACTTAATTCATTATCCACCTTTTTATACACTTTTAAATTCATCTTTCAATCTAATTTTTACATTAAAGATATTTCATGACCAAAATAATTAAACTAGATTAGAATATTAGGATAATCATCAGTCAAAATAGTACGTGAGAATTTATATTTGGACAACCTATATGATTAAGGTTTAGGATTGATAGATAAAAAATTGAATGTAGAAAAAGAAGTGAGTGAGGAAGTTTTTCTTTAATTTAAAACATAGAGAAAACCAATAATCAATATAGAGAATTGTAAGTATAACAAGTTGCAAGTATGGAAATAACGCAAATGAAGAAGGAAGGAAGCAAAGTGACATTGAGGAGCCTATTGACACCCCCGTAGCCAGCAAGTGTAATGGTGGCATCTGCAATCACTCGTGCAAGTGTCCCAGCCTCTGTAGACAAGAGCCCTCCATTGTAGGTTCCACGAGAAAGCCTTGATGACATAACTCGTGAAAGAAGAGACAAGTTCACACCTGTAATATATGCATCAATCCTTCTCAAATATCATCAAAATCAAATGCTTCTTGTTCTTTAATAAAAGGACAATATTGTCTAATTTGCTATAATGATATCTAAAGACACTTCTCAATTTGACATCATATTTACTTAGTGAGACATAGCACCATGATTCCAGTGCACCTCCACCGTCAAAAATAGCAAAATCAGAGAGAACAAGATCTTACCTTCAAGTACTTCAGCAGAAACAAACATAAGGAGACCCGAAGAAGATGTATTGTGGTTCAGAGTATGGAAAAATTACATTGAAGCTGAAAACTATGCCTACGAAAACCATAATTTCTGATGCCAACAGAATTTGCCTACAAACAATCAATACAAACGTGATCTCTTAGCTTCATGTGTGGATAATATCAACAATTACAAACATTAAGCCCTTGGATCTTTATTATTTAATTTCTTACCAAGCATTAAATTCAAAATGTATCATGCATCTTTCTGAAAACTCCAGAACATAAATTAGCTTTATGAATGATTATGTAATGAAGTATAGTTTTTTCCACTCGTTACCTGTCCTCAAACATATTGCTTATATAAGTTCCAACAATAATGTTTACAGGGAGAACTGTCAAACCAAGGCAAGCAAGAAAAACGGAAACCGTGCTTGTTGTCCAATTGAAGTAGTATGTTGTGATGACACTAGATTCTGATAGTAAAATCTCCATTGCATATTTGAGCATGAAATATATCAATAACTGAACCTGAAAATGTTACATAAATTTGGTCAGATGAACAGCCTTCTCATCTAGTCTTCAATTGGAACTTTGTAAATGTGATATCAAACAAACAGTGCATCAAAGATTTCACAATAGAAATTCTAAATTATCTAAAATAACAATAAGCTGAATGAGGCAATTCATTATATCAAGAGACGTGCGATGTGTAAATAACCATATTTGACAGTAGAAAAGGCCCATCTTGCAAATTTAGCAGTAATTTTATCGTAGAGTCAGGTCTGCACTTATTGGGAAATAAAATTCTACATCTATTTTCAAATCCCTTAGTTTTATCCGACATAAATCATTCCCACGGTTCTACCTAATCGTAAATGGAATGATAATTATTAATACTATTAATTCAGTCTACTGCAGGTAGGGCACATCTTAACATGTTAAAAAATGTATTCAGGTAAAATAAATAAATATATGTTTAATTTCCATGTATCTGTATTTTTAAATTGAGAGAAACTTGTAATCAACTAAAGGCATTTTAGCTTGTTATGGTCAAATTTGAACTGCTGGACTATCTCAAGATGCTTCTTAACTGTCTAGGAGACAGATAAAATACTATTCAAATGTATTAAGATAACTATTGTGGCAAGCAAACTTATTAACCTCAAACAATCCTCTTTGAATCTCTAGCTTAGGAGTTAGTAAGATGTTACATAGACATCATCTTCCATCTTGATTTTATTTATGCTACCAAGGTTGCCTAAAGTCCTAAATTAGTATTTTGATTAAGTTTGGCGCTACTTCATTATTAATTAATAATTCACATAAATCAGATGCCCAAATTAAAAAACAAAAAAATGCTTTTGAGACCTCTGTAAAAGTAGAAACCAATTAAGTCCTCAAGGAAATCTAGTCAGTCACATGATGTTCACTATCATCTACTGTCTAACTTAAAATGTTATACAAAGTAAAAGTGTTTAGCAAACTTCAAAGAGGACAGGGTTAAAAGCAAATTGCATTTCAACTCCTTTAATTTCTCATTTATAACTTTCCATAATTAACCTTTCTGTCATTTAGGAGCATACGGTGTGTCACACGAAAAAATTAGTGTTCCGTTCAACAGCGACTTAAAATGTATTCTTCTAATAAACTAATGGTTAAAGGAGATCCAAGTTTTTTATGGGTTGATACTGTGACATTTAGAGTTTGCTTTCAAACCTTTACAGAAGGTGTAAGGAGTCTATATGCTGATCCAATTGAATTGGCTGGCTGACGAGAATCCTCTGGAGCTTCTTCACTATCAGCATCTTCATCCTCCTTGTTTTCCGAGCTCTTAAGCAATGACTGTTTTATGCCTTTCTCAAGTGCACTGTTATCTGCTAGTACGAGCATAAAGTACGTCATTTCTATTTATTGTGTTCAAGTTTAACAGAATGAACAAACTCTTGACGGACCTGACCTGACATATATAGATAACCCATATAATTATGACATAATGTAAGGATAATGTGGCCCTACATTTTTTCTGTCAATTTTCAAGTGACAGATAGACAAACTCTCTGACTTAGAAAAGGCTCACTTAATGCCAGAAGTGTTACTTATGTGTCTCCATGATTTCAAATATTACATTTTGGCAGCAGATTTACCGAATCACTAGATATAGCTTTCCAGATAGAAGTAGATATTATTGCCTTAGTCCTTCTTCAGTTTTTTTTTTTTTTTTTTTTTTGTCTATTTTTCTTGCATCCTTATTTGGCCTGCTCATTTTGTAGTGGTTTGAAGGTCCACAAAATACTTAGCAGGGTATCATATTAAGTAGGAGTGCAGTTGAACAACAAACTTTTCAAAGCTCCTGAGCCATAGAGGCTATATACTGACAAAAAACATGATTGTTAAAGTATGAAACAGAAAGCAAAGCAGATTTGAAACTGAAATTCTGGCTAAATAACTCATTATATGCATCATCAATCTCTATTTCATTTGATGAGGAAGAATCTGATACTTATTTTTTTAGATTTATTTTGACAATGGTCAAATGTATAGACGATGGACCAATGTCATTAATGAATATATTTAGAATACTGAACGCTATAATTTCAAGGGCAAAAAATCCGGTGAATGTCAGAAATATTAGGTCTCATCAGTGAAATTAGAGGAGATAAACAATCTTACAGGGACACGACGGAAAAAATAGATATCATTAGCAAAGAGGTGATGCAGTATTAGTTTCGTACCAGCATGGGATGGGTGTGGTGTATTATTCTCTTCAATATCATGAGAAGGTTCCTTGAAAGTGATCCACAACCACACTAGATATATCAGCCAAGCAATAGCCATAACCCACCCTGGTAAGGTATCTTGATTAAATGTAATGTTATAAATCTTAAAATGGGTCTGTAGTAAGCCGGCTAATGCAGGACCACAGGCCATTCCAAGAGCACTGGCACTAACAAAACCTGCTGATGCTTGCATGCGGATTTTTAAAGGCACACAATCACTAATATAACGCCGGTTAACAGCTCTGGCAGAACCAAATCTGCAATTATAATCAGATGTTTGAAAGTAGAACAAGGTTTTAACATCACTGGTACTAATCTTGACACTTCCTCATTGACTAAAATTTATTAGAAATTATAAATTTTAGTAGGTCCCACCATCAAACCAAGAGAGGTGAGATCAGTCAAAATATGTAATTTTTAATAACTTTCAGCTACTAAAAAAAATTGCTAGCATTTCTCAATTCTAATATTAAGAAAAGATAAAATCCCCGGTAATTCGTGATGGTATGCAATAATTATATAAGTCAACCCAAGAACAAAATTTGAAAGTAGCATGAGAATCACGGTATACAAAGTTACCTATTTAACCTCAAAGAATCAAAATGAATCTATCCCTTGAGCCTTATTCTGGATTATGGACAATTGTTGTTGGTTATAACACTAGATGCAAAACAGAGAATTTAATAATACTTAGCGAAAGTAAAATGATGATGCAATTTCAAAACTTATGGTCATCAAGTAATGAAAGCAAAAAAAAAATAGCAGACTACTTACCCACATAAAAGACGACCAATTAAGAGAATCCATATAGAATTAATATCGTATGCCATGGCATACATTGCATTGCCGAGGAAAAGAACTATGCTACTGAATACAAGAGGTCTGAAGTAAGATATATTTGACCACGCACTAAAATACACTGAAGAAAACACCTGCGCAACTGCCATTGCCCCGATCACAATACCACAAACCGTTGGTGCAGCCCCAAGGCTGATAGAGTAGTCATCTGCTGTAGGGACTATAATATATGTATTTACCATATACAAAAATGTGTTTGCCAAGTTCAGGGAAAGAGACATAAAATGGTATCTTTGATCAACATGCTCATCAGCAGGTACAGGCAGCTCCTCTTGCATAATGAGTGCATGCTTCCCCAAAAAGTTAAGGAAGTTGGTTGAGTTAGTTAACCTATCAACAGCTGCTCTTATTGAATCAATAACAGGATCCTGCACATAAATAAGACCAAGTAACTAAGATGGAAATTCACCAAACTTATGCTGCTTCTTAGCCAGCTAGCTACTAAAGCTTGCCTGAGAAGTGAGAACATGACAATTAACCTCAGTGGATGAAACAGATCAATGTCAAAGAAACCTGAAGGGGAAGAGTAGGCTGATCATAAATTGAATAGAAGCTTCCTTGACTCTCCTGATCCTCCTGAAGTTCATGAAGGTTGCGAGATAAAGCTCCCACAACAGCTCCAAATCCCTGCAAGTTCCATATCTGTTAGCCAATGCTCATTTGTAGGAAGAAAATAAAAATTAAGTTAGGGTAGTTTGTTTATTATGTATTTTATTCTGCAAAGGTTTAAATGCAAATTTGTGTTTGAACTAGACATATTACCACATGTTTGAACACTTGTTGCAGCTGGGAGTAAGGATGATTTGCACGAGTTTTAACATAGTAATCTGTAAATTTATAGCCAAAGCGTTTGTCAAACTTCTTCAATATCTTGCGCAAACCAACAGCATTGACCTCTACAAAGAAGAGAAGCTTTAATAACTGTTGTCCCACGGCTCTATAAGCTTCTCGTAGTTCAGATATTTTGCTTATGTGAGGCTCCTGCTGAATAACTTCATGCTTCTCCGCGAGCTGTGCTATCCTACTTGCCAAAACCCCTTGTTGTTCTAACAGGAAAAGGACAATCTTCTCTATCTGAATTGTAATAAGGAAGTGAATGAAACAAATATAAAATGCAACTAATGAATGCCACATGCATATTTACCCATATAACCAGAACCAAAATCTAAATTGAGTAGTTAGAAGTAATGAAAAGACTCAAATTTCATAATAGTTGGTGACTGACTCGAATCATAAATATAATTATACAGTCAACAATGAGAACAGACCTGATTATCCAGCATTCTTGAGAAATCCTTTAGTACATGCCGGCGATCTAGTGTTCCATGTTCAATTTGTTGAGCATACTGCTTTACTCGTTTCTTCATTAGTTTGTAGTTTATGTAATATCTAAATCAAAAAGTCAAAATCATGAGCATGCACAAAAATGAAACCAAACCACAAGCAAAAAACATACCCTTGCCATTCTTGAATTTGTCTTTCTTTCAACTTTTTCCCAAAGGAAACCATCTCTCTCTGCAATTATAAGGTTGTATTCATCAAAGGTACATCAAAACAACTTACAAAGATAAGGTAAACATTTAAGGGTGCAAGTGCAACTTTCTTTCATCAGTAACAATGTATTACACACATATATATATAAGCAGCACAGTTCACAATGAAATAGTTTAATCAGATACACGATGTCGTTAATCCAGCTTCCATCAGCATATAACTCTACATACCCAATCAATATTCCGTTACTCAATGATGTAACACGGTTGCTTTCTTCCTAGCTTAGCATGTCTGTTGTCGGTACAAATATGGCGAAGCATCCATAATAATACAAGCAAAGTAAAGCTCTCTCAAGAATGAATATGAAGCCACGAACAATGCACGTACCAAACGTCTGCATCAAAGTCTGAACAAAGTGTTAGAATAGTGGATTAAGCCTAACTCAACCCTACAAAACCGGCTTGTAAGGTAAGGGTTGCTTTCCACTTATATACTATTCAATTGCCTAATCTCTAGTCGAAGTGGGACTTGGATTTTTTCCAATACACCCCCTCACGTCCAGCACTATTGAGCTTGGTACGTGAATAAATGGTGGGTGACCCTTTTTAATGATCTAGGATTGCCGAGACTTAGGTTTTTCCCAATACACCCCCTCGTGCCTGTGAGGCATGCATCAATAGTGGGTGGCCCATTTTTAAAGTGAGTAAAGTAATTACATTGATTGAGCAGCTACCATATTGGGACTGTGGACTACAGTCTACAGCAAACACGTTTTAATCGAGCTATTGCATTTTCTGTGGAGGAAGCATTTCGATAACATATTTCTATCAATCTTATAGTAATAAAAAAAAACAGTATGTTAAAGATGATGTTATAAGTTAAGGAATATTATAACATTTATAAATTAAGATTTCATTAAGATATACTAATAATATAACTTTTTCTTATATTCTGAGTGTATTTGGTAAAAATAATTAACTTATAAATTGGTTAAAAATAATTATATGCCAGTTGAAAGCTGAATAAGTTATAAGTTAAGAGTTGGAAATTTTAAAACTTATAAATTAATTGATTGAAATAGAAAGTATTTGATAAAGTTAGTTAATCAACTAATTGTTTAATGTAAAAAGACATTTTTTTTAATGGAGAATGAGAGAGTAACATGTGGACAAAATGATTTTTAAATTAAAAAAAAGGTAAAACAAAAGTTAATGACAAAGATTAAAATAATTATAAAACTATAAGTATAAAAATTAAAAAAGATTTACTTAAATTATAGGAACTAAATTTTTTTATAAAAAAAATAAGCATAAAAACAAAAGGGTAAAATAAATAGAATTATAAACTTAAAAAAAAAAATATTTTAAGCTAAAACTAATTTTCAGGCAAAAGTGAATGACACTTAAAGCTTCATGTCCCTTTGTAAGGATGTTTATAAGAGAATCAAATTCAGTCCTTTTCCACCACTCGTTTACACAGCATGTGTTACCAACTAAGCATTTAATCATTGGTTCTTGTACATATAGTAAGATTATTTAGTTTTAAAAATTATTTTAAAAAGTAAATGTAAAATAATTTATAATTGAAGAGCAGGGACAGTCTTTTAAGAATTATTATTATTCCCTATTCTAAAATGGAAGGACAAAAGAAATAAAAAAAAATGGAGGAGAATGGATATTGAATATGATTCTCCAGAAAAGGGTAAACAAAATGAATGTGTTGATGAGCAAAAAGGCGATATGAAGATAAATAGATAATAAGTTTACCTTTAAAGCTTAAAGCGAAGAGCATAGTGATGGTGGATCTGTTGATGAGCGAAACTAAAGAAAGAAAAAAGATGAATGCAATGCAAAAAGGAAAAGGTAAAAGTGGGAGTTAATTAACAGACACAGCGGAAGCGGTTTTTACTCCTTCTGTTCTGCTGCCATCAGATTCATCTTTTACTATTTACTATATATAGACTACCTCAGACCTCAACCAATTTCATATTTCATCTCTTCTTTTCTTACTTCTGCCATACATCTATTACTTTAACAACTAATTAAAATATTCTTTCAAACATCTCAAACTACTTCTTTTTTATCTTTATTTTTAAATTAAATTTCAATACATTTTGAAAGAAATTGCAAATGACTAAAATATTATATCACAATTCAAATTACCAATTATAAATTTAAAATATATTTGTATATTTTAAAATACTTATTTATTATAATTTTTAATTGTAATACAATTTATATTCCAAGTATTAATTTTTTTTTGTATAAATATTAATTATATAAATAAGAAAAATAGGCATTTTATACATTGTTATACTATTGTTTCAACATAATAATTTTAAGATGAAATTTTGTAGAATGGGCACAGCTATAAGCGATTGAGAAAAGGAGATTTTGGTTGTTGGGTTGGAATATCCTGATGATAGTGCTATTATTGCTTTTCATCTAAAATGGCAGCATGTCAACAACTTTGATATCACATTAATTGCCACATTAGTATGCTCCCTCCTATACACATCACATGCACCATGCGTTGTCCACTTGCTATTCTTTGCTGGATCTTGTTTCCTTCATTATCTACGTATATAACAATATATGTAATAAATAATAATGAGTTTAATAATTATGTATTGGAATCGTTAAACTATTTTACATGGTTTATCGTCACAAGTATACTTTTTTACCGGATGATGATATCATTTTTTTTATATATATATATTATCGGTGCATAGATTATTTTATCATAATACAAAATGAGAATAGTTAATATTTTTTCTAACATTGGCTAAATTTTGTGGAACACTATAAAATTGTGTTCTTACTCTTTATTTAATAATTTTTAATTGTAATTTTATAAGTTTTAGAATAATCAAAGGTGTATTTAATAATTTTTCTTCAATGTCAACATTTTAAAGATTTTTTTTCAATCTTTTAACTTTTTTGATATGTTTTTTTCTTCTTCTTTTCATATATTTATTTTAACTCATATATATGTTACAAAAAAAACCTAATGCCCAAGACTCGTCGTATCATGATAATTAAAAGACATTAATAAATAAAATAAGCAACGATAATTAAATCACGATGGTTATATAATAAAAAACTTTTTTGAATACTTGTGATCTATCTTTTGAAAAATAGGATCATTATTGAAGGTTAACCGTGATTTTTTGTTTGAGAAAGATTGTTAAAAAATTGTAATCAAATTCTTATATTGTTTAAAAAAGAGAATTATGAGTTTATAAAATAGTAAAGTACACATATATATTTTATTGATTAGACGTCTTTTGAGAGATAATCAAAATAAAATCATGAAAACTTAAGTTCAGAATACACAATATGATAATAATGTAGACATGTGTGTGAGCCGGGATACCACCCTTATACATCTTAACAAGAAATAAAAAAAAAGTAGTATTCTCAAATCATAAATAATTAATATAAGTGTACATTTCAGATCCATTATGCTCAACACAAAATATAACGGAAGATTCAAGAACTAGCTGCATTACATTCACAAAACACAAAAGACATACACTACAAAATAATACATTAGAAACAATTAAATCTCCTTTTCCACAGCATCAGTCATTTAAATCGCTTATAACATTCCAAAGCATAATCCTATACCCCATAAAAAATCTCAATATTACCATTTCTTTAACTCCATGCCATCAGGGGGACTTCCCTCTACCCTCTTTGATCCCACATCTTTCCAGTTTGTAGACAGTACTGTTCCATTTGACTCCACCTGCAAGACACACACATCATAGCATTGTAGAAATAATCACAAGTGATTTGTTCATTGCTTTTCTTGTGTCCTCATCTGCATTTTGATATATCGTACGGAAAAGTTTGTTCACCGCTGTGTCGCCATCAAGTTTTTCTTCTTTCTCCTGAAATTAAAGTGTGAGAGGAAGGTGTACCGACCAACAAAGAACTAAAACATTTTATGTAGGAAGCAGACAAACCTCTTTCTTAACTTGAGCTTCCAGCTTATACCAATCTGTTTCTTTTGGTTTTGAGGATGGATAAGTAGGTCTTTCACCTCCAGCAACTGTCAAATTCATGGTATGGAATAATGCATGTTACATGAAAACATAACTCATTTTCAAATCACCAACCGAATATTGACCCTGTACTCATATCAGCATGCAGAACACTGCCTTGCCATAAAATGTTTCGCTAATAGCCAGAGCAGAATCACAGAACATAAACAGAATTAGAATGTCTTGAGGAGCATCCAACCAAAGGCCAAAGGCAAGTAGTTATGAAGTGGTTTATATTCGCAAAGTAATTAAATTTATCACAGCATTCAACAAATAAAAAAATCAGATGGCCAAAGGCGAGTAGGAAAAGCATACATCAACATAGAATCAACATTTATCAATATTAGAAATTTTACCTTAAAATTTCTATTACAACATGTAAATGAAAAAAACACCAATTTTTCTGCAGTCACCAAAACATAAGGAGGGGGGACAAGAGCAGAAAACTCAAGTTACCTGGTGAAACATTCACCTTCTGTGGAACTGTGCTACCCTTGTTGAATTCTAGAGATGTCCATTGAATAGGTTCTGTTTTTGCGAGGCAAATTTCAATTTTGATGGACGAAACTTCATACCGTCATTTGGTGGGTATGATCTGATAGAGGAAAACCAATGGTCTTTAATTTCAACATTATAATCAGAACTAAAACTATAGTAAGATAAAGAACGAAGCTCCAGTCCATACCTTTCCAAATAAGCGAGGTTGAAGGACATATGCATCTTCGCCAGGGTTATTAATGCTAACACTTACCTACAACACCAAAAAGGAAAAAGAAAGAAAGCATCAATCTTAGAATATTATTCACCATGATGTAAGGGGCAGTAATTGATGGGCCATAGGAAGAATTGACTAAATATTATGATAATATGTGAACCATACTATTTGTTCACCAAACTAAACAGTAATGCTGTCTCTTGGAATTCCCTTTGCAAATATGGTAATAACCACCTCATCAGGTTTCTGGTAGAATCCATGCCTGCATCAATATTATATAGAAAATTAACCATGCATGAGCCATGCCTTTCCCTTCAATTGAATTGCCAAAAAGCATGTCTTGTATTAAAACCAACACAGGAAAGGGCTAACCAATTATAATTTATTGCAGTATAACAGACATGAGCAACAGAAATTAGGTGGCACTTTTAATATGTAAAGAAATAACCCTAGCAATAAGCATAAAAACAGAAGGCTGAACTAACCTGTATTTAGGTTTAGCCACTGTCACTGTTGGTGGCTCTGAAAGATCATTCTCTGGCTGAAAAGCTTTTGTAGCATCACACTGTGTTGTGGTCTTTTCTTGAATGGGCATGATGACACCAGATTCTTCTGTTGAACATAATATTTCAATCACACAGGTCAGTTCATAGTTGAATATGACATGTCCACATTCTCCCTCTCAAAGGTCAAGACATAATCATGAGGTTTCATATAATGTCTAAAACACAAAAAAATGTAAACATCAACAAACCATAAAAATCTTTTTCTACCTTTCAGGTGTGGCCAGCTAACACCAAAAATGAAAAATTTTCACCACATGAAATGTTTACCTGAAATCAGCTTATCGCACTCCTTAATCAAATCAGTAAATTTAGAGTCTCCTTAAGCCAATGAAGCACCCATCTCCAGAGCTGCCTTAGCAGTTTGATATTCCTGAAGATTGATGCATGCAGTACTACAACAAAATACCAAATAAAGTTGCATCACGAAGCTTAGTAAATAGTAACTACAATCCGATTAATCAAGGACATAAGGAATGTAAAACAGAATACAAAATGTTATGAGATATCATGGATCAAATGCACTTAGACACAAATATCCTTGTTAGTATTCAACCTTCACGTAAAATAATGTCAGTATTAACATAAATCTGTTTATTATTGGCAAAAGATATCTGCCACCTCAGTATTCAACCAACTTTTTGACTTATTTTACAATTCTACTATGGAAGAAAGTAATGGAGTTGACAACATTGATAGCAACAAGGAAAAACATTGCAGAAAATTATGCATTGAAAAACTCAAAATGTATCGTGATAAGAACCAAAAAGTTGAAGGGAAAAAGCATCAGGTGGCGTCATACTGACCCTTTGCGCAACTATGCTTTTGAGTGAGAAGGATTCAACTCAATCGCCTTGTTTGCATCAGCAACAGCCTCTGGGAGAAAAAGAGAAGAAAAATTAGTCGGCAAAGCATTAGTCCACATAAATGGCATGACAACAGAATTTGCATCTTTGATTCTGTGAGAGTAAAAGAGTGCGTACCAGTGAGGTTGTTGAGTTTGATTTTGACCTGGGCACGGTCAGCATATAAGTCGGAGTTATCATCTTCGAAAGCCTCTTTGGCCTTCAACTCATAATCGGAAGCCATTGAAGAGCAGGGAATAAAGAAGAAAGTGAACAAGTGTGTCAGCGTCGAAACATGGTACCTCTTTTGCTATTTATCAGTAAATCAGTATGCTATCATGGAATAATATAATTGTTTATTTCTTTTGACATTTTGTTTACAACACTGGTAATAAGAGTAAAACATTAGATTTTCTAAATATAATCCAACTCTTAAAATCACTAGTTGGATCTTAATGATTCATTTGCTTTTACATTTGATATAAAACATTTTATTTTTAAGTAAACTACTTTCCTTATAAATGAGGTCATCAAAAATATAATTTTCAACAATAGTTATAAAATATATTTGATTATTATTGAATTTTTGAAGTATAATATATTTACCATCAATTACTGTAGAAAAGTTTAACAACTTTAGACTTAATTGCTAGGAAAAGCTTTTATTCTCATACAAGAAAATAAAACAGTTTTATTCTTTATAAATTAGCAATTTTGGAAATCGTTTATTTTTTTTTTTTTTAAAAGTTATTCTCCAATTCGGATATACCAGACATAAAAAGCTTTTTTGTACAAAAAAAAATATTATGTTTGTAAAAAAATAAAATAAAAAAAGACATCAAAAGTTTTCTTATTATGTCACCTTTCTTAAAAACGTTAAAACATTCCTTGCTTAGGACATTCCTTGTTTAGAAAATTTCTTGCTTAGAACATTCTTTTTTTAGGACGTTGCTTGTTTAGGACATTCCTTGCTTAGGCTTTAGGCTTGTATATTACATTTGAAGAATCACATTTTAGTCGTTATTTTTTATTCTTATGTATATTTTAGTGTATTAAGGTTTTTTAGTAACTTGCATATATTTTTATATTTCTTGGTTATTTTTTTATTTTCTATAAAAAAGGAGAAATATCAACTATTAAATATAGTGGAGGTCAATTATGATTTAGGAAGAAAATAAAAAGTTGGAGATAACTACATCTTCCTAGCACAACATTTATGGAGTAATAAGAGAATTGATTAAAACAATTTATATTCTTATGTTATATTACTTTTGAAACTATAATAGAAAATTTTCATATTTTATTGTATTTTTTGTATTTTTAGGACTTTTATTTTATTTATTTGTATTATATCTTTAAATCCCATCTTAAAAACTCAACTTATAAATAGAAATTATAAGTTTCTACAGAGACTCTTTTCACTATCGTATTATAAAAATTGTTATAATTCTCTTTTTCTCTCTTTTTCTCTCTCTAGTTTTTCTTTTCAAAATGAATTACAAGACAACCTACGCATTAAGAGTGAGCATGTTTAAGAAAATTATGAAAATTATATTTTTTAAGTTAATTATTTATATAATTAATTGTAATTAAAATAATTTTTTTAGATAAATTTGTTGAATAAGAATTTTAAGATATTTAATTTTATTTAGATATAAAAAAATCAATTTTATGTAGTAAATCAACTTAAAAAAATTATTGATAAATAATCATAAATTTTAAATTTTCATCTTCATAAAAATAACTTACTTTTCGAAAGAAAAGAAATGTACAAATTTAAATTATTATCTTATACACACAACTTTTCTTGACTTTTTTTTTAATATACTATTTTTTTTTTATTTAAATAATCCAAAGTAAAATATATTTACATAAGTATACCATCTAGTTTTGCAGGTGAGAAATCAGTTACTGGGTAACCGATTTCTCAAAGGGATTTTTCCAAAATTTTGAAAAATCCCTTTGAGAAATCGGTTACCCAGTAACCGATTTCTCAAAAGCCCATTTTCTTTTTTTTTTTTTTAGTTTTCTGGTTGTTGTTTTGTTTTTATTGATTTTTAATATTTTTTTTCCACATTTGTAATTTTATTTTTTTAGTTTTTCAGTTTTAAATTTTAAGTTATTTTAAAATTTTGTATTAATTGTAAATAAAATAATTTAGTTAAGTTTTTAGAATAAGAATAAATAATAAAATAATTATTAAATAAATAAATAATGAAATAAATATGAATTTAAATTAATAAAAAAAGACAATTTTTATTTAAAATGATAGTAAACAAAATACAATATTTGGAAGGTTTGATGACATTTTAAGCTTGGTGACTTGAACTCCCTTGACGATAAGGACATTTCTTCTTTGAGTGACCTACATTCCTGCAGAGAGAACACCTTCTTGGTTGCCCTGGTTCAACCATATCCATTTCAGTGCGTATTCTGGATGACTTTGGACGACCTTTTAACATGATCTTGTGTAATAATAGGTGATGAACAAGAACGTTCACCTGATAGCTTACGAAGCTCCCATTTTTGGCTTTTAGTAATAAAAGCCGCTCTGCACCTCCAATCACATGTACTGTTAACACAGCGTGCAACAATTAACGTTGGTGACGATTTCTCGACCCTGTAATACAAACCTTTCTTTATATGGTATGCATTTAGAACATGTTGGACTTCCTCCTTTGTGTTGAAAGTCATGCCTTCAAATAAGCTGTCAGGAGAGTACTCGACGTTAACATGGTCAAGTGCATGTCTATACTTTGGGTCGGTGAAATCTGTTTGCAAATCAACATTATGCATGTGTGAAGGAAAACTGAATGTGCTTACGTGCTGAGATTGTTGTACAACACGATCTTGTTCATCTTGTTCATCGTCTTGTTGGAGTCTTGCATCATCTTCCCCCTCACTGAAAGGACCAACTTCTTCTTCAGGAACTCCAACTTCTTCTTCAGGAACTCCAACTTCAGGGACTCCTTCCTGTTGTTCTTCTTGTTGGACTCCAGATGTAAGGAGGTTGGTAAATGATCCATGTGTATGAAAATCGTCTAATGATGGTTGGTTTTGATGATAAAAAGGTTGGTTTGGATGGGAAGAAGGTTCGTTGTGATAGGAAAAAGGTTGGTTGTGATATGAAGAAGGTTGGGTTTCATAGAAACAAGGTTGGTTTTCATACGAAGAAGGTTGGTTGTGATAGGAAGAAGGTTGGTTTTGATAGGAAGAAGAAGGTTGGTTTTGATAGATAGAAGGTTGGTTTTCATAGGTAGAAGGTTGGTTTTCTTCTTCAAAAATAATTGGTGTGAGATCTGCATATAGTTCAGCAGAAGTTAGATGTTTAAGGGAACAAATCATTTGAATCATACCATGAACATCTTCATCGTCGGTGAGCTTGACAGCCCGGAAATGAAGCATTCCTTCGCCTACCACTTGTGGATACCGAAAGTAAGGTTGATCAACTGAATGTGGTTGTGGTAATGAAATTCTTCTTTGGATCTTAGCTTTCAACGCATCAAGTGTGATACGTGATCTAATTGATAAAAATATTGTGTCAGAGGATACAAAAGTATCCCCTTGAGTTGTTTGAGTGATTTCACCATTGAAAAAGACTAACACATTGAAAGAAGAGGAAGACATTGTTGTAGACAAGGACTAACACACATAAACAACAAAGCTTAGCTCAATTGCACTTTCCATTTGAACCCAACATTCGTATCATTTAAATAGAAGGTGGAGTTAGGAGTCAATCAATTACATTTAACAACCGTAAACCAAGCATTCATGATTCTGCACAAAGCAATAACTTTTCTGACGCTCTGGGACACTGCATCAATGACACACTGCATCAATGACACCCTGCACAAAGCAATAACTTTTCTGACGACACTGCATCAATGACACCCTGCATCAATGACACATTGCATCAATGACACACTACATCAATGACACCCTGCACAAAGCAATAACTTTTCTGACGCTCTGGTACCAAGCATTCATGACTCTGCACAAAGTAATAACTTTTCTGACGCTCTGGGACACTGCATCAATGACACCCTGCATCAATGACACACTGCATCAATGACACCCTACACAAAGTAATAACTTTTCTGACACTCTGGTACCAAGCATTCATGACTCTGCACAAAGTAATAACTTTTCTGACGCTCTGGGACACTGCATCAATGACACCCTGCATCAATGACACACTGCATTAATGACACCTTGCACAAAGCAATAACTTTTCTGACGCTCTGGTACCAAGCATTCATGACTCTGCACAAAGTAATAACTTTTCTGATGCTCTGGGACACTGCATCAATGACACCCTGCATCAATGACACACTGCATCAATGACACCCTGCACAAAGCAATAACTTTTCTGACGCTCTGGTACCAAGCATTCATGACTCTGCACAAAGTAATAACTTTTCTGACGCTCTGGGACACTGCATCAGTGACACCCTGCATCAATGACACACTACATCAATGACACCCTGCACAAAGCAATAACTTTTCTGACGCTCTGGTACCAAGCATTCATGACTCTGCACAAAGTAATAACTTTTCTGACGCTCTGGGACACTGCATCAATGACACACTGCATCAATGACACCCTGCACAAAGCAATAACTTTTCTGACGCTCTGGTACCAAGCATTCATGACTCTGCACAAAGTAATAACTTTTCTGACGCTCTGGGACACTACATCAATGAAACCCTGCATCAATGACACACTGCATTAATGACACTCTGCACAAAGCAATAACTTTTCTGACGCTCTAGTACCAAGCATTCATGACTCTGCATCAACCATTAATTTTTTCCACTATATATACACTACATACAATCCAACCCTAAACACACAACAAAAGATCATTTCTCTTCAGCTATTGCAGTATTGAATTTCGTTGCTATTGTTCTTCAAGAATGTCTTCTTCATCTTCAACTATGTTGTGGAAACAACACCTTCATAGGTCAAATGATACTCATCTTATGGTAAGTTATTATACATTGCATAATGTTTACAACTAATATTATCTTTTACTAACATTTCAATTCTACCATTTTCGTAGACAACAAGTGATCAACTCATTCAATCTTACTATCATTCCATGCCTACACCTGACCCAAGAATTGAGAATTTGTTGGAGGCTGCTGGCTTTGCCGAGGTTGCGAAAATAAGACATTTTAAAATCGATGATTGTTTGATAACGTCTTTGGTGGAGAGGTGGAGACCTGAGACACATACTTTTCACTTCCCGGTTGGTGAGTGCACGGTGACTTTGGAAGATGTGGCACTACAATTGGGTTTAAGGATTGAGACAAACCAGTAACAGGACCAACTTTGTGTTGACTGGGATGAATTATGTTACGAGTTATTAGGCTTCGTACCTCCAAAAGGGGAAACTCTAGTTGGCTCAACCATAAAACTCAAATGGTTAAGAGATCATACAATTGCACTACCAGATGAACCCACTCAACAACAATTGCTTCAACATTGTCGAGCATATATCTTAGGGTTGATCGGTGGTGTCATTATGCCAGACAAGTCAGGTAATAGAATTCACTTAATGTATTTACCATTATTGGCTGACTTGGAACGTGCAAGACGATATAGTTGGGGTTCTGCTTGTTTGGCACATTTGTATAGAGAATTGTGTAGGGCAATCTATCCATCCTCAAAGAAAATGGGTGCATGTTCTTTGCTTCTACAGTCTTGGACTTGGTATAGAATGCCCTCCATCCAACCAAGAGTCCAACAGGATATTACATTTCCGCTAGCATCAAGGTATGGATTAATTTTTATACCACTTTAATGCATCGAACAAGTAAAATATTTAACCTAAAATTTTATAATTGTACAAATGTTTTAAGTGGTCAGGAAGAGGGCTAAGATTTACAGGGACGCCCCATGGAGACTTACTATGCTACAGATTAAGATATGACAACATGAACCATAACGAGGTAATACAATGTAAACTTCTCTCAAACATACTCTCTTTTACATCGAACAAGTAAAATAATTAACCTTTTTCTTTTGCAGTTTCTATGGATGCCATATAGGGAATTTCAGTCCTCATTGCCAACGACGTGCTTATAAGGATTCTAGAATATGGACTGCTTGTACTGCTTTAACTTCATTTGTAGTTGTAGTCTGGCATCAAACTGATAGAATCCAATTGCAATTTGGCTTATGGCAACCAATCCCCAACGAAGCTCATAATCTTGATAAATTGCACGACATAGACATGAGAGGACATAGCGACACCAACTGGGCTCAACAACATGCAGACTGGATTTCCATTTGGAAAGACAGACGCAAACATGTTATTTTTGGGGAACCACTTCAGGGGCCTCTCCAACACACTCCAGAGTATTTACAATGGTTTCGTGCTAATTCTAAATTATTTCTTTGTAGCCAGTGTTCTTCATCTCATGCATCCACTTCTAGTACGCAACTCCCAACAACAACTGCAACAACATTCGCAATGGCTGGAGATAATCACCCACCTTATACTGTGGAACAACATCCTCAGTCTTATCCATCATTTCATACACACCATGAACAATTCATGTACACACCACCATCAACAACAACTCCAACAGGGGACTTCATGAGCAATCTTTTTGGCGTCGACGTACACACGCCACAAAGTGCATATAATTACATGCAAAGCATGAATTTCCCTTCATTTTCGTCTTATCACTCTAAGGTCGGTGGAAGTGGTTCGTCAAATCTAGTCACCGATACTGTTAATATACAACATGACGAGGACCATGTTGAACCACAACAACCACGCATTGGTCGTCGAAACCCAACAAGGAACCGGCAACCTCCGAGGTGTGGAACGGGTGGTCATAAACATCATTAAAGTTGGATTCTAATTTACTGCATTGTAATTCTGTTGTTGTTCTTTTTTATTCGATCTCCTATTTTATTGTTGTATTTTTTTTTATTTCAACTTCTTCATCTCAATTAATGTTGTTTTTATCTAAAGTTGTCATTTATCATAATATTTTCTTTTTTAAAAATTTCTATTTAAATTTAATTTTATTCAATTTTATTCTTTAAATTAATTTTAAATACATTCTTATAATCTAAATTTAAAATAATAACTAAATTAATTATTTTAAATTTCATTATAATTTTTTTAAAATTTTATATTTTAAACTAAAAAATTAAAAAAGAAATTATAAATCTAGAAAAAAAAATTTAAAAAAAAAAAACGAAAAAAAAGGACCTTTGAGAAATCGGTTACCCAGTAACCGATTTCTCACCTACAAAACTAGATAGTATATTTATGTAAATATATTTCACTTTGGGTTATTTAAATAAATAAAAAAAACAGTATATTAAAAAAAAAGTCACTTTTCTTTACAAATATTTTTTTTTCTCGCAAAAACTCGATATTATAACCATTCTCAAACACCCTAAATTAGGGTTCATACCTCAGCATAATTGTCTTCTTTGGATTTGATGGATTCCCTTACCAACTTAATTACAGGGATATATTGGATTATGTGAGCAGTGATCGAGGGAGAGAGAGATAGGTTACATCAACAAGATTAGATAGATTTTTTTTAGGTTTTAAAATTTTAAATATTAATTAAGCTAAGCTGCTAAATAATTAAATGGGAGGAATGAACTTTATTTTCCCACAAAGTAAGAACACGATCCTAAGCAACTAAATAGAATATATATTTAAAATATCTATCACTATACCTCTATTTTTAATTTGAAGAAGATAAAGATAGTTAAAGACGTCATCATGTACGGGGCGGTTCCTAAAATATATGGTTTTTGCTAAATGATTAAACCTTCATTTTTAACTTTGGAAACATAGGGATTGTCAATCTGTCACCATAAGGCTTTTGCAATAATAAAAAGAGAAATGCATTTTAAATTATTACTTCTGAAAAGAGATTCTCATGTTCATGTCATTTGAGTCATGCATATATCCTAAAATATTAGTATGTTGCTGTAATTAAATAAGAAGTGCATTCAAAATGATTATCATTAAAATTTTATTTTTAACCATCTAAATATTTGATTTGATTTGATTAATCTGCTAATTAGGCACAAACAATTTTTTCACGAGTATGATTTGGAAGCAAGTTGTTCACTTGGACAGTGATATACATGTACGAATATAAAAAAAAGCAAGCAAGCCTATTCTGGATTTATTAATGATGGAGCAAAAAGAAAAAACTAGATGCTTATACGTGATCACGAGGGCTAAAACAATTTTTCTTCATGATATATAATTGCAAAATTACATTTTAAATTTAATAGATAAAAACAAATTTACTTTAAATTAGGAAAACAATATTAAGCTTATTAATAAATATAAGTTTATGGACTCAAAATAATAAATAAATTATTTTATAATTCTGACTAAATAATAAATAAAAATGAAAATTGTGTTAAATAAAGTCCAAATCTCATATAATTTAATAAGTCGTGACCTACATAAATTAAATTTTTAATGTATTATTAAAAAAATCTTAGTTTTTTAATTAAAGTTAAACTATTTGTTTAGTTTCTATAATTTTACTTATTTTATCTTTCAATTTTTATAATTTAAAATACATATTTTTGGTTACTATCTTTATTTTTTTCAATCTTTTTTTAATCTTTATGATTTAAGATAAATCTTTTAATTTGTATATTATAATTTTTTTAAAATGTTTTAGCCATTGTTGTTAATTTTTTTTTATAATATTATCTATTTTTTGTTGATGTAATAGAAATATTAATTCAACTTTATTAGTTTAATGTCAAATTTGTTTAAATTACTCTAAAATAATTTTTTTTTATATTTTGTGTTTTTTTTATACTCTTGTCTACAACATTCATTATGAGACATCATTTCTTTTATCCTAAAAAAATTTAGACCTTTATACTTCAATACAATATATATAACATTACAAGAAAAATTTCGTGTTAACGTAACAAAGATATGAATTCAACTTTGTATGTCTAATATCAAATTTGTTAGAATTTCTCTAAATTATATTTTTTATGTTTTATGTTTCTTTTATACTCTCATCTAAAATGTCTATTATTAAAATATCATTTTTTTATCCTAAACAAATTAAAGACTTTTAAATGTCAACACAATAAAGATAATTTAACAAAAAAAATTAACAATAGAAAAAAATCTCTCTTAAATTATAGAAACTAAAATAGATTAAAAAAAAGTACAAAGAACTATAAATGTTTAAAAATATTAAAAATAAATTAAATTAATAAAAAAGATAATATTATAAAAAAAATAATGACAATAATAAAAAAATTAAAAAATTACAAGTATATAAATTTAAAAAAAATATCTTAAATGATGAGAACTAAAAAAAAAATTAACCTTTAAGTAATCAGCTCAATGCATGTTTAGAAAAATTAAACAATTTCGAGTTTAGTTGTGATACAGGCCAATCCAATGTTACTCAATTCATAGAGTTATGCATGAAAAATGAGATGATATGGCCTAACATTCACATAAATCATATTTTTTCTGACTCGGCTTATTCCGTTGATCTTGAATGAGATCAAATTGGATCATTTTATTTATAATAATTTTAAAAATAAAAATAAAAAATATGGAGCCAAATAGGTTGAACTAGTAACTTCGGATTAAACCAAATTCATTAAAAAAAAAATAAACCTAAATAAAGAGTAGCCTAGTCTAGTCCCACATCGATGGGAATGGGAAGACTCTCCAGTCTCCAATCTCCAATCTCCAAACTCCGTGGCTTCCCCGTTGTGGCCACATCCCACAGATCCACTAATTTTGATGTGCTTGATTTTTCCATTCCAAAATTCTTATCCTCAAACCCCAAAGCTGCTTACTTTTACTTTACCATTTTATTCAACCAACCTACGTAACTTCCAACATCGTTTAAGGTTCCCCACTAACTAACTAGTAACTATGCTATTTCCAACAACGACACTGTCTGTGTGGTAAAAGTAACGTTGAATCATGATGTTATGTAGTACAACACTTGCTCACAGTTTTTCTCCACTCCACTTCCGCCAAACTTGCTTGCACATTCTCTCTCTCTGCAACTCACACTTCCTCCAGGAGGGACTATGTGTTCACGGTCCAATCATCAAACTGGCTCTCCAACACGACTTGTATTTGAACAACAATTTGTTGTCCTTGTATGCCAAATGCTTTGGAGTTCGACAAGCACGCCATTTCTTCGATGAAATGCCTCATAAGGATGTTGTGTCATGGACTACGCTTCTCTCTGCTCACACCAGGAATAACCATCATTTTGAGGCCCTTCAATTGTTTGACATGATGCTAGGTTCTGGTCAATGCCCCAATCAGTTCACTTTGTCCAGTGCCTTAAGATCATGTTCTGCCTTGGGACACTTTCAGTCCGGGGCTCAAATTCATGCCTCTGTGGTAAAGCTTGGGTTAGAGCTGAATCCGGTTCTGGGTACCACTTTGCTCGATTTCTACACCAAGTGTGATGGCACTGTGGAGGCACACAAACTGCTTGCTTTTGTTAAGGATGGTGATGTTGTGTCTTGGACAACAATGATCTCTTCATTGGTGGAAACTAGTAAATGGAGTGAAGCTCTACAACTCTATGTCAAAATGATTGAAGCGGGTGTTTACCCGAATGAGTTCACATTTGTTAAACTCTTAGGCGTGTCTTCTTTTCATGGTTTGGGAATGAATTATGGGAAAGTACTGCATGCACAGTTAATCAGATTGGGTGTTGGAATGAATTTGGTGTTGAAGACTGCCATTGTTGATATGTATGCAAAATGCAGACGGATGGAGGACGCTATTAAGGTCTCAAATCAGACACCTGAATATGATGTGTGCTTATGGACTACCATTATTTCTGGATTTGTTCAAAATGTGCAGGTTAGAGAGGCTGTTAATGCATTTCTTGATATGCAACTGTCTGGAATTCTACCAAATAATTTTACATATGCTAGTTTATTGAATGCTAGCACCTCAGTTTTATCATTGGAGTTAGGGAAACAGTTTCATTCACGGCTTATCATGGTTGGATTGGAGGATGATCTTTATGCAGGAAATGCACTGCTTGATATGTACATGAAATGCTCCCACACCGCAACAAATGGTGTGAAAGCTTTCAGAGGTATAGCCTCACCGAATGTCATCTCTTGGACTTCTTTGGTTGCTGGTTTTGTAGAACATGGTTTAGAAGAAGAATCTCTTCGGTTATTTTCTGAGATGCAAGCAGCAGGAGTGCAACCAAATTCCTTTACACTGTCTACTATTCTTGGAGCTTGCAGCAAAATGAAATCTGTTATTCAAACAAAGAAAATCCATGGACGTATCATAAAAACAAAAGCAGACATAGACATAGCTGTTGGGAATGCTCTTGTTGATGCATATGCTGGAGGGGGGATGGCTGATGAAGCATGGTCTGTTATTGGCAAGATGAACCATAGAGATCTCATCACATACACAAGTTTAGCGGCAAGATTAAACCAGAGGGGGGATCACGAAATGGCATTAAAAGTCATCACTCACATGTGTAATGATGGGGTTAAGATGGATGAATATAGCTTGGCAAGTTTTCTATCAGCTGCAGGTAGCTTAGGCACTATGGTAACTGGAAAGCAGCTACATTGTTACTCTGTCAAATCAGGTTTCAAGAGTTGTAACTCGGTTTCAAATAGCCTAGTTCACTTGTACAGCAAGTGTGGCAACATGCACAATGCCTACAAAGCTTTCAAAGATATAAATGAGCCAGATACAGTGTCATGGAATGGTTTGATATCTGGGTTGACATCAACTGGACACATATCCGATGCTCTTTCTGCCTTTGATGACATGAGGTTATCAGGAGTTAAACCCGATTCTTTCACATTCTTATCACTAATTTTTGCTTGCAGCCAAGGTAATTTATTGAATCTGGGTCTTGATTATTTCTATTCCATGGAAAAAACATATGAAATAACTCCAAAGTCGGATCACTATGTGTGTTTAGTTGATCTCCTCAGTAGAGGTGGTCGCCTAGAGGAAGCTATGGGAGTCATTGAAACAATGCCTTTCAAGCCAGATTCTGTAATTTATAAAACTTTACTAAATGCTTGCAACTTACATGGAAATGTGCCACTGGGAGAAGATATGGCAAGGAGATGCCTTGAGCTTGATCCATCTGATCCTGCAATATATTTGCTGCTTGCAAGCTTGTATGACAATGCTGGACTCCCTGATTTCGGTGACAAGACTCGCAAGCTGATGAGAGAAAGAGGCTTGAGAAGAAGTCCTAGGCAGTGTTGGATGGAGGTAAGAAATAAAATTTATCTCTTCTCTGCAAGAGAGAAGATAGATAAGGATGAGATGAATCAAATGCTGGAGTTTCTTATATCTGAAATAAGGAATAGAGGGTATCCATACCAAGAGAATGAAGACAAATTATACCACTCAGAGCAATTGGCCCTTGCATTTGGTGTTCTTTGTTTACCAACTATGGCTCCAGTACGCATAAACAAGAATTCACTTATCTGCACTCACTGTCATTCTTTTATAATGCTTGTGACACAATTTTTTGATAGGGAGATAATTGTGAGGGATAGGAAACGATTCCATTTCTTCAAGGAAGGGCAGTGTTCATGTAGAGGAGGTCACTCATAATGTGTTGAAACATTTACCCGTTTTTTTTTTCTAAGCATGTTACGTTGATGATCCTTGCATAGTTACATATTTATTTATTAGTTAATCACCTATACACTGTTAGCGTAAAGTTTTTTTACACTGACAACCAATCATATATTTTAATAGTGCCTTTTTTATTTTAATTTGATTAAATAAGCAAATGACATGACACTATTAAAAGATATGACTAGTTGTCAGTGTAAAAAAAAATTATATTGGTAGTGTATAGGTGATTAACTATTTATTTATTTATATTTTGCTAAAAATATCTCGTGTTATTTTCTGTTCATGCATTCGTTGAGCATTTACTATTTAGTTTTTTACTCGTTTTTCTAGCAATGTCAATGAAGCAAAATGGAGGCCAAATTAAAGAGGCCCATGGTTGGTTAGGCCCAGGCTTGAATTGGAAGTTGTTGCCAATGTGGGTTAGTCGGAGTATGAAACCCACGAGCGGAATGAAATAAAATAATGTTAGTTATTATTTGGAGATAAAATAATTTAAAATACAATAATATTAAGCTAAAAATATAACATACAAATTAGGTTTAAAACCTTAAAAGCAAATAGATTGTTAAAAATAACTCTAGTACCTTGAAGCAGCCAAACAAGGACGAATCTAAATAGTATATGTGAAGGAATTTTTTAAAATAAAAAATTAACACGCAATAACATTAGTAAATATATATTGTACATTGCACTGATATTTTTTTAATATAAGTATAATTTTAAAAAATTAATTTGGGAAATACTTAAAATTATAATAAAGATATGAATAATTAGTTTAAATAAATAAACAATATAAGTATTTAGGTCTAAGAGAAAAAACTAAGTTAAAAAAAATAAAAAGAAAATTTTGAAATATAAACATTTTGAGATTTGTGAAAAATAATTTTTAATATATAAATACACACACACACACTAATAAATTTTTTAAAAAGTTGGAATTTAAAGACAAAGAAATAAAGTTTAACAAATTAAAAAAAATATATTTATTGGTAGCTTTGTATAACAATATAAATTATTTACCATAAATCTGAAATAAAATTTATGTGATGAAAATAATTTATTTATTACAAATATTAATTATAATATAATTTATATACTAAAAATATTTTTTTATTATAAATTTAGTTGTATAAAATAAGAAATGTATCCTGTATAATACATGATACTAGTCATAAATATTTGTCTATTTTAAAGAATTAAATGATTATATTAATTATTGTCGATGTTCTTTTTTGATAAATTGGGTTATTAATTCGTAAACCATTAACTTGTGTATCTATATATAAGTATTTATATAGTTACGTCAATGGAAAAGGCTTTTAGAAATCTACTACTATATATGTTCGCATCTTATACTCTTTCAAATGTGGAAGATACGTGGTGAACCTAGTTCAAGTCCTGCAAGTCAAATTGCCACTGTTACTAAAACATTCACAATCTAGTGTGTGAGAGAGAAACAACACTTGTTTCTCTTTTGTGCAACACGCATGGAGATGGGAGAAACACGTGTTTGAAAATATGAACTCTAACACTAAACATGATGCATGTAAGACAAAGTCAACCATATCTATCATCTCTTATTCAAATTTCCCTAATTAATTATCCCTTACTTGGTAATTTGATCCTATGATATCACTACTCACGAATTTAGATTTTACGTGCATTAATTTTGCACTACCCATGTTGCATCATATAATAACCATTCAACAATGGTCCTTGATGTATCACGCACACCAGCTTTAAAACTTATCGTAATTACTAGACCATATCTGGAACGCATCCTACTCTTTGTTTATTCTCAAGTGTGGGCCTTATCTAGCTAGATTTGACCTAAAAATGCAAATGCACCCTTTTTTCTCCTTTTCCCCCTATTCCAACCTTATACAAAATTCTGGGGTGTCAAACACTTTCTTTATTCATTAAGATAAGTTTCAAGGTTTGAATAAAATTTTCGTATAGACAACGAAATTCAAACTTACATTTTTCTTAAATGCCAGGTATATTCTTATGATTATCTTATTTACACAAACGGAATCAAAATGATTAAAAAAAAGGACTAGAAAATGAGATTAAACTTGGGCTGAATTTAAATTGGATGTGCTTTGGCGTTATGCTTGGCGTGTTGACAATGATGTAGAAACTTGAGGTTTGACTTGGTCACCAATCTCATTAAACAAAAAATATCTATTTTTAGTCTGTTTGATCAAAAGAAAAAAAAAAAAAATTAAATACGTTACCCACGTGGCAGATTATTGACTTTGAATTGGAAAATGAGAATCAGACAGCGCGTCCGGATAATCCGACGGTCATCATTGAAGGAGAACCGGTCCGGAGATCTGAACCGGACATGAATAAAAAGAGAAACTCGAACCGGTTTGGTTCCGGGAAACGACGTCGCTTCCATGAGACTTGCAGGACAAGGAGGCTGTGATGGGTTACCGAATGTCACCGTCATCTTCGACGTCGGTTTCCATTTCCGGGTCGGGTTCTTCTTCGGCGGTTTCCGGTGGGTCTTCCGACGGCGTGGTGGGAGAGTGTGGCGGCGAAGAAGAAGAAGAAAAGGGGTTGCTGGTTTGCGTGGGTGACAAGGGTGGATTGGAGGTGGGTGTCTTGGTCCGGGTACTTCCGGCGAGCGAGTTCCGGTGGGTGGGTCGGGGATGCGAGTGGTCCCCGGTGTACGTAACGATGAACATGTCGGTTTCAGTGTTACTTCGTTCAACTTGTTTTCGAGCCATACAACCTTTGGAGCTGCTGCACCTATAGTAGTTCCTGTAAATTAGGTATAACGGAAAATGGATGTGAAAACTGGTTTGAATTTGGCAATCATGATTTATAGTATATATATATAAGTATACCTTGGATACGGAGAACCCTTAATTGGTTTTTGTCCGTATTTGCGCCATGCCCACAAATCTGCTGAGAGGTTATCTGCGGTTACATGGCACACCATTTTCTTCTGTTGATTTTTTCTGCAAAACGGGAATGGGGAATTGTGAATGAAAATATAGATTTTGAGTGAATTTGATTATGGATGGAAAAGTTGATACCTTTTTCTTGATTTGGGTGTTTGAGGTTGTGAAACTGCAGTGGGAGAATTGTTGTGTTGTTGGAGTGTTTGAGTGGAGGGTTGTGGCAGAAGATGAGGCCAATAAGTAGAGGTGTGAGTGGGTGGAGGAGGAAGAAGGGTTTGGTGTTGGGGAAAATAATTGGGATTGATGGTAAGAGCAGTAGTGGAAGTGGTGGTGGTGGGGTTAAAGGGTGTGAACAATTGGTGTAGCTCATTTGTTGTAGGTTGTTGCAGTATGTTGGGAAAAGAAAATGCATCATATTGTTGTTGTTGGTTGAGAGTGGAAGAGGAAGTATCGGTGGTGGTTTGTGGAATTGGTGTGGTGGGTGATTGGCAGCTTCGAACGATGGCAAAGAGATCCCAGTCCTCAGCCATTAGAAAGGATCGGAAGAGGGAAGAGGGGTTGGTGGAGCACTGAGTTGGGTAATTAATTATTTATATATAGTTGACAGAAGAAAAGAGAGAGAAAGTGGAATTTTGTAGAGATGTGGGAAATTCATTGACATTGTGAAAATGTCAAAGGGGGCCCTTAGAGGGTGATGGCTGATGAATGATGATGATTCTGATGCCCAAGTTCCTACACAGTTAACCAACAGCATTCGGATCTGATTGGACACTGCATGAACTGGAGGATACGTAACACCTCCTCACGCGCCCTTCTCTCGCCTCAGATACACACACTCACCATGTTACATCTTTACTTTACCCAACCATGCTTTCCCCTTTTTAATTTCTAACATTTCTCCCTTCTCAATTGCAACTTTCACTAATTTAATCATGCAAACAATTAATCATATATCATGTATAATTAAATTAAACGTTTAAAACTCACAATGTTATAAAAATTAGTTTATATATAAGTTAAAAATAAAATTTTGGAGAAACTAATAAAAGGAAATTTTTATAAATTAACTTATACATAAACTAATTTTAACTTATAAAAAATTTTCTGTTAAAAGTATTTCTACGTAAGTTTACTTAATCAATCCAAAAATAATAGATATAATAAGTGGTGTAATAAATAAATAAATAAGAGAGAAAGTGAGTGAATGATACATTATAATTAGACTAGTGCGAGTTATTAAAAGTATTTTTAACATATTTGTTTTCACATAATATAAATCGTTACTAGTTAAAATTTATTAAAAGTATAAAATTATATGAGTATATTTAATTTTTTGCTTTTGTTTTGGGGCCATACAGTAAGAAGCAAGACTTCGTGCATTACTCTAATTAAATTTATTAAAAGTATAAAATTATGAGTATAATTAATTAAAGGGCCAAAGTAAGATCAGTTTTATACTTTTTTTTTTTCTCTCTTTTCCCCCATCTTCTAATAACAAAATGAAAATCTTTGAAAGATTATTACAGTTTCAGTGATTGATTTCTTTAATTAACATTTAACAATTTTTGTAGATAGATATTGCCACTTGTTTTTCTTAAGAGACTAAATGGTTGCTTGCCATTAATGCGTAGATAGAAAATCGCATTATTATAACAAAAAGTCTGCAATAAGGCCTGTGGAATTTCATTGATATTTGTCCCGCATATTGAATTGAACAATTATCAATGATTTATTTAAACTTGGATTAAAATTTAAATTTCAATCACATAAATTTTAAATGTTACATTTCGAGAAGATCTCAAACTGAAGTAATTAAAAGGACGCAAAATGTGTGTTTTACCTAAATATGAAAGTGTTAAAAAAAAAAAAAAAAAAAAGCTGACAAGTCGTGTTACTTTATTTTTAAAGCTGAACAAAATTAATTCTGAACCTAAACATATTTAAGATGCATGTTCAAATTAATGTAAATAACACATTTTACGTTGAAACGTGCATGGCGGGAGGAATTAATTCTGAAAATAAAATAAACAAAACATATGTTCTGTTTTTTTAGAAGAACAAAATATGTTCTATGATGTCCCTTTTTTTACTGCAATGTTCCAAGATGTGCTTAATAATAGATTTTAATTTATATACATAGTTATTATAAATTTAGATATCCAATAAAATTTTATTTTATTATTATATTATATTAATAAATAGGATGACGAGATTAAATAATTAGTTCTTACAGGATATATTATATGTATAAATATATTTTACACTAATAGTACATATAAAATAAGCTTAATAAAAAAATAAAGAGGTGGAACTGTGTAGAAGTGAAATTTAATTAAGTTTGAATTATTATTTTTGAACTTTGATAAAAATAAATTCACAATTAAAAATAATGCATAGATTAGAAGTTAAACAAAAAATTGAAATATTTTAAATGACGTGAAATATTAACACGTTGTTTATTTTCTTACGAGGTTTTATCAAAATTTATTATGTGTAAAATATTGTTTTCTGTTGGGAAAACTCGGACTTTCCCGCTTCGTGAAGTTAAGATAGGCACTTAGAAATTAAAGGTAGTAATGGGAGCACACGAGTTAAATTTTCCAATATGGAGATTCTTCCACTATGCAAAAGAATAGTAGGATTACAAGAATGTAATTACAAAATAGACTCACTCTATGGTGGCACACTCAAAACTTGAGACTATCTCTCTTCTCTCACAAAGAGGCTTTCTTACTTTCTCACTCTAAGAAGTGGATTCACTCTTGGCTTGGATTGGATAGGAATGAAGCCTCCTACCCCTATTTATACTACTCCACCTTCAGAATGAATGGTGGGGATCAAGGGTTGAGATTGGTTCTCTAGAATGTTCCACACATTCCAGGAATCTCTACTCCCTTCTATATCCTTCTATACTCTTCCATAAGGTTCCGGAAGGCTCCACACATCTCTAGAATGTTCCAGAGGATTCCACACTATTCCACAAACTTCTAGAGAATTCTACAATTCTCTAGGATTCTCTAGAATGTTCTAGAAAATTCTATACTTCTCTAGAAAGTTCTAGAATTTTCTAGAACCTCTCCAATTAAGGAGGGATCCTAACAAATCTCCCCCTCCCGACTTAATTGGGGGGCAGTAGTAGACCTGCACCTTGACAGCAATCTTCAAACTTCTTTGTCGGTATTACCTTGGTCATCATGTCTGACCAGTTCTCGTCTGTGTGAACCTTGTCAAGATGCAATTTCTTTTCCTCGAGGACTTCTCGGATCCAATGATATCTTGTGTCAATATGCTTCGTGCGGGAATGAAATTTTGAGTTCTTTGCTAAGTATATTGCGCTTTGATTATCACACTTTACCACATACCTTTCTTGTTCTACTCCCAGCTCAAGAAGCATGTTCTTCATCCACAGCATCTCCTTGCAAGCTTCAGTAGCTGCAATGTACTCCGCCTCTGTGGTGGATAATGCGACACACTTTTGCAGTTTTGATTGCCAAGAAACGGCTCCCCCTGCAAAAGTAGTTAGGTATCCAGATGTTGATTTCCTTGAATCAATATCTCCAGCCAAGTCTGCATCTGTGTATCCCTGTAACACAGGTTTCCCTTTTCCAAAGCACAAGCATCTTTTGGAAGTTCCACGTAAGTATCGGAGGATCCATTTGACCGCTAGCCAATGTTCATTCCCGGGGTCGGCTAAGAAGCGGCTGACGACTCCAACTGCATAGGCGATATCTGGTCTTGTGCATATCATCGCATACATGAGACTGCCTACTACAGATGAATATGGAATCTTCTTCATCTCCTCCATTTCTCTCTCACTTGTGGGACTTTGCTTCGAACTCAACCTCTTTATGAAGACACAATGATCGCTTTCTGTCTTTTTGAATTCATGTTCTGCCATGAAGGATTCAAACTTCTTGTACCATTGCCTAGGTGCTTGCTTAAGGCCATATAAACTCTTTGTGAGGCGACACACCAAATTTTCTTTGCCTGGAACTTTGAATCCTTCGGGCTGCTCCATGTAGATCTCTTCCTCTAGGTCACCATGAAGGAACGCCGTCTTGACATCAAGTTGTTCAATCTCTAAATCTTGAGTTGCTGCTATGCCAAGGATAACTCGAATGGATGACATCTTTACCACGGGTGAGAATATTTCTTCAAAGTCAATACCTTTTTCTTGACCGAATCCTTTAACGACCAACCGAGCTTTATAACGAGGCTTTGTGTTGTTATCTTCGGTTTTGATCCGGTATACCCACTTGTTCTTTAAGGCTCTTCTCCCCTTTGGCAGCTCTACGAGTTCATAAGTGTGATTCTCATGCAAGGATTGCATTTCTTCTTGCATGGCTTTCCTCCACTCTTCTTTATGAATATCCTTGATTGCTTCTTTATAGCTTTGAGGTTCCCCCTCATCAGTGAGCATAACATACTCCTCAGTGTTATACCAAGTGGATGGTCTTCTTTCCCTTGAGGAACGCCTCGGCTCTGGTGCTGGTAGAGAACTAGATTGAGGATCTTCCTGAGCTGGTTCATCATGAGTCTCCTGGTTGCTTTGCTCTAACACAGGCTCATCTTCTTCAGGATCATTGTCTTGATGTGTCTCATTATTCTCATGTTGAACTGGAGTGAGTTCGGTACTCTTTCTCAATCTTGGCTTCTCTGAGTTTTTAATGTCTTCGATTGTTTGGTCTTCGAAGAATACAACGTCTCTACTACGGACCACCTTCTTATTTATTGGATCCCATAGCCGATAGCCGAATTCATCCTTGGGTGAGCGGAGATAGATGCACTCCTTCGTCTTTGCATCAAGCTTTGCTCGCTCATCTTTGGGGATATGAACAAATGCCCTGCACCCGAACACTTTGAGATGATTGTATGATGCCCTTTTGCCCGTCCAAACTTCGTCTGGGATGGCACCACCCAAAGGGACTGATGGTGTGAGGTTGACAATGTCAACTACAGCCATTATAGCTTCTCCCCAAAATAACTTGGGTAACTTAGCATGAGAGAGCACACAGCGAACTCTTTCTTCGATTGTTCTATTCATTCTCTCAGCTAGCCCATTTAATTGCGGTGTCTTGGGTGGAGTCTTCTCTAACCTAATGCCATGTTTCTTGCAATAGGTTTCAAATGGGCCTCTATATTCACCTCCATTGTCAGATCGTACACACTTGATCTTTCGTCCAGTCTCACGTTCTACCAGAGCGTGGAATTCCTTGAAAGCATCAAGTACTTGATCCTTTGATTTTAGCAAATGCAACCACACCTTCCTTGAATGATCGTCAATGAAGGTCACAAAGTACAGTGCACCCCCAATGGATTTCTCAGACATTGAGCACACATCAGTGTGTACAAGGTCGAGAATGTTCTTTCTCCTTACGGGCGGAGAAGATCTTTGAAATGCAACTCTATGTTGTTTTCCAGCTAAACAGTGAGCACAAGGATCAAGTGATTTACCTTTCACATTAGAGAGGAGTTGCTTACGAGCGAGTATGTGAAGACCCTTCTCACTGATGTGCCCAAGTCGTTTATGCCAAACCTCTAAGTCATCAGTGGTTATATTTACCTCTCCTTTGCAAAGCTTAGCTTGCATTACGTACAAGGATCCTTCTTTCTTTCCTCGAGCCATAACTAGACTACCTTTGGTGAGCTTCCACTTTCCTTCACCAAAGTAATTCATCAGACCAGCATCATCTAACTTTCCAGCAGAGATAAGATTGAGGCGCATGGCCGGGACATGCCTCACATCTTTCAAGACTAGCCTACATCCGGTGCTCGTTGTCAGGATGATGTCTCCTATCCCGACGATCTTGCTTCTATCTTGATTTCCCATTTGAACGGTACCAAAGTCACCACTTTGGTAGGATGAGAAGAAACTTCCATGAGGAGTAACATGGAAGGAAGCACCAGAATCCACAATCCAAGAGCTATCATCATAAGCAATGTTTAGGATGTTACCTTCTCTAATGATATATAACATATCTTCTTTAGATGCTACGGCAGTGGTAGTCTTTTCTTCTTGCTTCTTCATTGGGATGACTTGGTCTGGCTTGACAGTACCTGCCTTCTGATCTCTCTTGAAAGACCGACACTCCATTTTCCTATGACCCATTCTTCCACAGTAATAGCATGTAATCTTCGAGCGTGATTTGGATCTACCTCGAGATTGATACTGATCTCGGCTCTTACTACGTCCACGAGTCTCATTCTTTCCCCGGTTTTCAATGATATTAGCCTCGGGATGGATAGACTCACCTCGTTCCATTCTCCTCGATTCTTCTCCAAGAAGGCTATCACTAACAGCATCCATAGTGAGCTTTCCTTCGGGAGCAGAGTTACTAAGTGTGACTACTAGCGTATCCCAACTTTCCGGTAAGGAACTAAGGAGTAGAAGGGCTTGCAACTCATCATCAATCTTCATCTCAATTTTGGTTAATTGATTTACAAGCCCCTTGAAGTTATTCAAGTGCTCAATCATACTATGACCATCCTTATACTCCAGCTTCACCAATCGACGAACTAAATTGGCTTTGTTACGAGGTGTTTTCTTTTGAATCATGGACTCAAGTTTTGCCCATAATTCATAAGCATTTGTGTATGTAGAAACATGCTCAAAGAGAGATTTGTCGATGTACTTACGGATCATAGCAACGGCCTTCCGATTCAATAGCTCCCACTGAGCATCGCTCTTGCCTTCCACCTTCTCTTTATAGATGATGGGCTCATGCAAATCCTTGCAGTATAAATGATCCTCCATCATTGGCTTCCAATATGAATAATTATTGGCAGTAAGCTTGAACATGTCTCCATCATGAGCAACGTTGTCCTCCATCTTGAACTGCACGAGCTAATGACAACTTTTGATGAACCTGGCTCTTGATACCACTGTTGGGAAAACTCGGACTTTCCCGCTTCGTGAAGTTAAGATAGGCACTTAGAAATTAAAGGTAGTAATGGGAGCACACGAGTTAAATTTTCCAATATGGAGATTCTTCCACTATGCAAAAGAATAGTAGGATTACAAGAATGTAATTACAAAATAGACTCACTCTATGGTGGCACACTCAAAACTTGAGACTATCTCTCTTCTCTCACAAAGAGGCTTTCTTACTTTCTCACTCTAAGAAGTGGATTCACTCTTGGCTTGGATTGGATAGGAATGAAGCCTCCTACCCCTATTTATACTACTCCACCTTCAGAATGAATGGTGGGGATCAAGGGTTGAGATTGGTTCTCTAGAATGTTCCACACATTCCAGGAATCTCTACTCCCTTCTATATCCTTCTATACTCTTCCATAAGGTTCCGGAAGGCTCCACACATCTCTAGAATGTTCCAGAGGATTCCACACTATTCCACAAACTTCTAGAGAATTCTACAATTCTCTAGGATTCTCTAGAATGTTCTAGAAAATTCTATACTTCTCTAGAAAGTTCTAGAATTTTCTAGAACCTCTCTAATTAAGGAGGGATCCTAACATTTTCTTACTCGAGATATTAAAATGCTCCCTTTACAAATGTTTTCTTACTTGAACTCATCATGATAATAGAATGTTTAATAGTTATTTGAATTTGGGAGTTTTAGAAAGCTTAGTTATAGTAATTAGAATATTTAGGTTATGTTGGCACTATAAATATGTATACTGGAACTCTAGAAGTATATATTAATGGAACACACGTATTATCGAAGTGAAAATCAAAATCTTATTAAAGAACCACACAATAATTTATAAAGAATTGCATTTAAGTTTCATCTTAAAATGAAGAATCGTTGGAGAGTATTGTATCGTGAAGCAAAATGCAAAGCATTATGTTTTTTTTTTTCTTTGGCAGCCTGTGCAAAATTTGTTAGATAGCAATAATACATGCCATTGAATACTAGAATTTTGTGGTGAAATAATTTAACGTTGGAAAATTACTCTTCTGGCGACAAAAATAAGAAAGACAAAACTGGTCCAATTGTAACATTAAAAAAAAAAAAAAAAAAGGAAGGTCCAATTGCACGCGCTAAATTGCAGAGGGTGTACGTTTGGAGGTTGACACAATTACAAAGTTTGCACCTCTCCACAATTTGGAATAATTTATAGCCATTAAATTTGGGAAAATGTTGAATCTCCACTAAATTTAGGTGGCTACGTGTAGGAAAGAGATGAATATATATGAAAAAAAAATGCTTATAATGATATCTTGACAATATTTGATATGAAATTAAAAAAAAAAAATTAACTCAAGTCGAAATAGTTTTTAATACATCCTAACGTAATTCTTAAAAGAATTGTCTATTAATAATTATTGCACACTCATTAGGGCTAATAAGGTTGATACTCATTAGTTTTTTAATACACTTATTATTATTATACAATAATATAATGTATTTTTATTTTATTTTTCATTAATGAATAATTATTGTAAATATTTATTGAATTTATATGTTTTTAGACTTGTTACATATTTTTTGGTAAAGACTTGTTACATATTTAGAAGTAGACATACAATGCATGAAATATTTATATTATTATTTACAGAAAAGAGGAACCGAAAGAGAGAATATTATACATCTTTTGACGAAAGGAAAGTAAATGGTTAGAATGCAAAAAGTTAGGTTTTAACGTGTTATTAATTTACAGGGCATAGGTCAGTATCCAAGTTACTACTAGAAAGCACTATGAGAATATGTGAATTGACAATAATTTCTTTGGCATCTTCAATGACAGTGAGTGGAGTGATCGATCTTTAAACTGTATATGTAAGTACGTGATTTAATGGATGTGCAGAAAATTCCTCACTGACAACAGTAAATATTAAAAATTAAAAAAGATATAAGAAGGATTTGAAGCAGAGATGATACACATATATATATATATATATACCTTGAGGAAGCTTTGTTTTGTTTTGGTGTGAACTTACGTTGAGTGTAAAAAGAGTTGTACGGGACCACCACTATCATATCTGATGCAAATCCATTAATTCTTGCCCTTGGTTGTGGGAGGGGTCCAAATTTTTCAGGTAAAAGAATGAAATCTTTCAACGATAGCTCTTCATTGTTCATTCCATTAATTAGCTAGTGTTTGGTTGGCAGGTTCGGTCAACGGAATACCCTACAAAACTTCTCTTACTTTACATCGACCAATACAATTTGTTTATGCATCATATTTCGTACTTAATCTTAAATATGCACTTATGTTAAATATTAATTTGAAAGAAAAATTTTGCTATTCAAAATAATTTTACCTCATGCACTGGATTTTCTCTAGTAAAAAAATTCAGTGATCCTCTCCCAAAAGAAAAAATGATCCTTTGATGTGACGAAAGTCAATTTGAGCAAGAAGAAAATAATAATTGTTAGTGGATTCAGTGGCCTCTAGCCTAGACACTCTAGCTAGCTAGTTTAACCTTTAGCTTTAATATTGATTCAGAAAAGCTTGAGAGTGGAAGATGAACGTGCAACATATTTGCCTGATCATGGCTTAAGCTAATCAAGTAGTGTTAAGATTTATAGATAAAATGATATGGATTATCACTATTTAATGTGTACAATCATACATCCTTGTTACATATTATGAGTTAGAAATTTTTTTTCTTCTTTTATATATAAAGATGAGGCAAATACAAATAATTCAATGTCACAAAAAAATAGAAAAAATTATGCAAAATTTATTTAATATGATTTGACCTTTTTCATGTTACGTTCATAAGAATATTTATTATCTCAAAATGCATTATATATGTATATTCATGAAAATCTTTCAAATTTTGTGAGTTAAACTTAAAAATCTATCTTTTACAAGATTTTTGGATGTAACTTGAAAATTTTTAATACAATTTTATGATGAAACCTAGTAAATTATTCTTTATATATATAAAATTTTCACTCATTTAAGATGACCTCCACTACAAATTGAGTGATTCTTAAAAAAAAATTATTTATTCACCTAACATCTTAAATCTTGAAAGAAGAAACAAATTTATAAAATAAATTAATATTATATTTAAATTATAAATAATATTCTAAAGACAAATAATATCTTTTTATATTTGAATAATATTTTATAAATTTAAAATTGAAATTTTGAATTATTTTTCTAAAGCATATGCATACGTATGCACCTGAAGTTGTGAACACGTTGTGGATTAACAATAACTTCACAATATTGATCAATGAGAGTGATGACATAGCAATTAAAAAAATTTAATCTATGTCGACAAAAATAAAATATTTTATTTTATTTTAAAAAAGAGAGTATAAAACTTGTGTTTGAAGATCATGAATTAATGAATGTGATGGGTTCAATTTATCATTTCATGGAGAAAATACATGCCCATCATGGTTTAAGACAAATATTAAAAACATAAAGTAGTTAAATTATTATATAAGTGTTCTTATCGGAAATCTGCTGTAGAGCTGATCCGCCAGGTAAGATAGGTGAGACTCCTTCACAGGTATGCTGGTGCTCCAAGATGGGGGTGGTACCTGCAAAAGAGAATCTGATGCTAAAGTTAGTGTTTGTGGGAGTATGAATCTCGTATAAGTAATGCACGTACCTTAGTGTGAATTAGGGTTGCTTTGGGCCTTGGGCTTGAAATAAGATGTAATATGATTAGATAACGGACCTCGTCTGGGGCGAGATCCTCGGGAATCGGTTATGATTCACTTAAATGTCGAGCTGATGTCATGCGGTGCGCGTTCGAGGTCGGTTTGCGTTGTGGTGCCGAGCTCGGAGCTCGGTTACGCGGTACGGATAGTACACTACCCCCCCGAGCTCTGAAGACCGTAGGTCGAGGAGTTAAGACCGAGCTCGCTGGGGGGAGGTGACCTCTCGCGTACGTTTGCTCGTTGTGGTGCCATGTGTCGCGACTGTTCATTTCCCAGGAACGTGTAAGTGGCACGTTTATGGGAGATGACGGTTATGTAATGATGGTCTTGCAATTAATTGTGTTGTCAGGCATGTCCCTTGGCTGGCACGTGGCATGACCGTTTTTGAATTTTGGAAGGGCCTTTTTCTCTCCCTCGCGCCTCTTCCCCTTTTCACTTTACTCATTTTTCACTCTTCCAGTTTCCTTGCGCACGTTGTCTCCTCCGCCTGCCTGTTCATCTTCCACTCTTGATTTCTTCCATTTCTGCCATCGTTTCCGGTAACCCCATCATTGTTAGGGTTATTATCTGACGAGGAGTACCAGGTACTTCCTTTCTACTATTTTGTTTTCTCTTGTACCCAAATCTTCTTTGAGCCTTCTCGTTTCTTTGATGGCTGGTGGAAATGGTGCCGGTTCTTCTGCGCCTGCCAAGGGTAAGGCACGCGGCAAGGCGGCGGCTAGTGGGAAGGCCGCTGCCGAGAAGAAGGATGTGTCTCCGCCTAAGGACCTGGAGCCGGGTATCCCTGGCTACGACTGGGTCAAGCGTGAGATGGCGGAGGTTCAAAGCGTCTTTCGGACCTTTCTTGAGGTGAATGAGATCTCAAGGTCGTGTAGGGTTTGTGACCCTTCTATCTCCCGAATGATCCGGCTTGAGCCCTGTCAAGCCGGTGAGGGCGTGTACATGGGGAGGTCTTCCGACCCTCCTCATTTCTATATGTACCATTATTTTTTTAGGGATTTGGGTGTCTGTCTTCCCTTCACTCAATTCGAGTGTGATTTCTTGAACTATGTCAACTCGGCTCCTTGCCAGTTGCACCCCAATAGTTGGGGTTTTTTGAGGGCTTTTCAAGTCTTGTGTACAGTTTTGGGGATAAAGGTGTCTCTTCCTGTTTTCCTTCATTTTTATCAATTGAAGTTAGGCGTTCTGCCTTATGGTATATCATCTTTGAGTGGGAGTAGGGATGGGGGTTTGTTTACTCTCTACTCCCAGTCGTACAAAAATTTCAAACAATAGTTTTTCCGGGTTGCTCTTGTGAACGTCGACCCCTCGGAAGATGGGGCGTTTTATTTCGGGGGGCTGCCAAGATTTCCCTTCTATTGGTGCCCCCGACCTTCTAGGTTTCACGGGGTGGGCCAATTGAAGCTGACTACTTCGGAGGCGGCTGCCATTGAGAATCTCGCCGCGCTTCCTCGTCCGCTGGATTGCAAGCTCGTTCTGTCGCTTGCGAATTCGGCATTCAGGAAGAGGGGTTTGGAGAGTGAGTATTTGGTTTTTTGGTGGTTTGGGATTTGTGTAAATTTCACTTGCTGATGTGTTTTATCTCGTGAATGCAGGCATCATGGGAAAAAACCTGTGGCGTGAGCTGAAGCATCGTTACAACGTCACCGAGCTCGAGGTCCCCGAGCCTCAAGAGGAGGATGTTCCCACTCTGAAGGTCAGCCGAAAGAGGAAGAGGGGAGCGAAGGAGGTTGGGGGGACCTCTGCCCCTCCGGACGCCGAGGAGGTGACCTCCAAGGCTGCTGATGTTGGTGCAGTGGACCTTACCGAGAGTCCACCGCCCAAGGGGGCCCCCCAGGTGGCTTTTGAAGAGGTGGTTCAGGTTGCCGAGTTGGCGGTTCCGGTAGCCGAGCAGGTTGTTCCTGCTACTGAGGTAAGTAGTGTTCCCTAACTTTCGTTGCTTTATGTATGTCACCTTAATTATTTTTTGACATAGGGCTGGTTTTCGCAGGCGAGGTCGGAGGTTCCTATTGCGGACCTTCCAGATGCTGAGCAGGGGGCGCCGGCTTCCGCCTCTGTTGAGGCTCGTGAAGGGGGTCCAAGTCGTGAGGTTCCCCCGTTCACCGCTGCAGCCTCGGCGCCGCCGTCTGGCTCGTCACAGGGGGCTTCTCGGAGCTGATACCTAACCCATCGCTTCGGGAAGGGCCTTTCGAAGGTGCGGTTGGACCATGTGAGCGCCTCGGCCGACCTGGACTCACTGTGGAGCGCGGGGGTGACCGCCGAGAAGTTCTTTCCTCAGGGCTCATTGAGCTCCGAGGACCAGGGGTTGATAGACGAGGCCGGCCCCGAGGATAGTTTCGACGTTGCCCAGGTCTTTCTGCAGAGGGCTATGGGCATCCTGGGTCACTGGAAGCCTAGGTGGGCTAAGCAACAGGGGGACCTGGCCAAGTAACAAGAGGACCTGACCAAGCTGAGGGGTCGGCTTCAACCCTGGAAGGATGCGAATAAGATCCTGAGGGAGGAGAACAAAGCTCTTAGTGCTGCCCTTGGTGAGGCGAAGCGGCAGGAGGCCGAGCTTTGATCTGCGCGGGGCGACCTTGCACGGGTCCAGAAATCTCTTGAGATCGCCTTGCGATCCAACGAGGCTTATGCTTCCCAGGTGGGGGAGCTGCGGGAGCTCGTCGCCTTCTCTCGGGGTCGCGCCCGCTCTTTGGAGGATGAGGTGACGTCTTCTCGTGGCCAAGTGCGGGCTCTGGAGGATGTTGTGACCTCTCTTAAAGGAGAGTTGGCGGCGGCGGCTGAGGAGCGCCTTCGTAGCGAGGTCATTCTTGGTGGCCGGGAGGACAAGATTGCCACCTTGAGGGCGGAGCCTGCGGAGCTGGCGGCGGGAAGGTGGCCGTGGAGGGGAGGCTTGCGGAGGTTGAACGCTCCGTTGTGGTGGAGCACAAGAGGGGCTTCCACAAGGCTGTCCGTCAGGCACGACTCCTTGCTCCCGGGTTTGACTTTTCCTCCATGCATGTGGAGAAGGTTGTCCGCTTTGGGAAGCTAGTCAAGGAGGACGACGTCGAGGATAGCTCCGGCGAAAATGCCTCTGTGTAGGCCAATTTTGTAATATCCTAGTTTAATTTTCTGTTTTGGATTCAAGTGTTGAACTCTGGGAACTTTGCTGGTATATATATATATATCCCCCTTTTTTGCTTTTATGTGTTTGCGCTTTTGTGCGTGTTTTGAGGTATACGTTCGGTGCCTGTTTTGTGTTTTTATAGATCCGAGCTAGTCATGCTGGAGTTAAACCTTGACCTCGGTTTTTCGTAAAGGATTCTTTCGAGAGGTTCGAATTTGGCCTGAGGGTCGGGTTCGGTCTCGAATTGAAGTGAAGTGAGCTATGCGAAGGTTCGGATTTGACCTTGTACTTTCGTGGAGGTTCAGACTTGACCTGAATAAACCGAGGTTCGTACTCGACCTTAGATTTTTGTGAAGGTTCAAATTTGACCTTAATGACCCGAGGCTCGGACTCAACCTTCATTTGAGGTTAAACGTAAAATGATGCGAGAAAGATGTAGGTTGAGTGGAATGAGTCCTTTTGTTGATTATGTAAGTGTGCCTCGTTAAAAACCCTCTCAACCAAAACCCATCTTTCTGTTTTTTGAGATAAAAGACTGAGGCGGGAAAAGAGTACGCGGCTCATTCATACAAAGTTCAAGTAAAATAAAACTTGAGATGCGTAGCATTCCAAGTTCGCAGTATGGGTTTGCCGCTGAGTTCCTCCAGTCTATATGCTCCATTTTCCAAGTCTTCTGTAACTCGGAGGGGGCCACCCCAAGTGGGTGCGAGTTTCCCATCTGACGTGTCCTTTCTTGCTTCGCCTAGTAATCGCCGTACCAAGTCACTCACTCGGGACGAGCGAGGTTTTACTCGGGTGTTGTATCTTCGGGAAGCTCAGAGCCTGCAGGCTTCTTCGTGGATTTGGGCTTCGTTTCTGAGCTCGTCCACTAGGTCGAGGTCAGCCGCCAGTTCTTGGGCATTCTTCTAGCTGTTGAAGACTTGGCGTCTGTGGGATTTTTCGCCTGCTTCTACTGGGATCATTACGTCAGCTCCGTAGGTCAGCCTGTAAGGCGTCCCTTGTGTGCTTGGCCGGGGGGTGCAATGATACACCCAGAGGATGCTGGGGAGAGCATAGGGCCACTGCCCTTTGGCGTTTCTTAGTCGCTTGTTGAGTTCTCGAAGGATGGCCTCGTTGGCGGCTTCGGCCTGGTCATTGGTCTGGGGGTGTTCCATCGAGGTCGAAAGGTGTTTAATTCCGAGATCGCGGAGGAAGTCCTCGAATCCCTGTGCGATGAACTGTCGACCATTGTCGGTAACGAGGGCGTGAGGGATTCCAAACCTGCAGATGATATTCTTCCAGGTGAACTTTCGCACGTTCTCAGTGGTGATTTTGGCGAGTGGACATGCCTCGATTCACTTGGTGAAGTAGTTGATTGCTACCAGGAGGAACTTTAGTTGGTCTTTCGCAGGGGGGAATGGTTCGAGGATACTCATTCCTTATTGGGAGAAAGGCCACACTGGCATCATGTGGTGGAGAGTTTCGGGCGGTTGTCGGTGCGCGTTGCCAAGCTGCTGGCATTCTTTGTATTTTTGGATGTGGCTTTGGTAATCCGGCTTCAGAGTGGACTTTGTATGTATATTGCTCGTCGAGATTTGATTGTTTTTCTGCCTTATCGGGCTCAATCTTGTTTTTAGAGTAGGGTGGACTGTATTAAGGGTTCGAATTCGACCTCAAACGGTGGTCCTGAGTTTCGAACATGGCCTTGGGTTTGCGTAAAATGAAATGTATTGGGGTTCGTACTCGACCTCAGTTTTTGTGTAATAATGAGTTTCATCGAGGTTCGGGTTCGACTTCGAATGAGCGCGTCGGGGTTCGTATTCGTCCTTAATCTGGAGTAAAACGAGGTGTGTCGGGGTTTGGCGTATACGAATTTTGCCAAGTTTCGTACTCGTTTTCGAGTAGAACGAAATTTGCCGAGGTTCGTACTCGATCTCGTTTTGGAGTGGAACGAATTTTGCCGAGGTTCGTACTCGACCTCGTTTTGGAGTAGAACGAATTTTGCCGAGGTTCGTACTCGACCTTGTTTTGGAGTGTTAAGGTTCGTACTCGACCTTGTTTTTGAGTGTTGAGGTTCGTATTTGACCTCGTAAATTTAACGGGGTTCGGACTCGACCTCGGTTCGGAGTATTTAAGGTTCGTACTCGACCTTGATAAGGGCGAAAGAGATTGGTTCGATTTTGTTTTTTTTTTTTGTAAAAACAATAAATAAGAGAATAGATTGAGCAAAATGAGTAATTTTATTGACCGTTTTTGTGTGCCTCGTTAAAAACCCTCTCAGTCAAGGACTGAAGCGGGAAAAGAGTGCACAGTTTTGTTTATACAGAAAGGAGAAATAGAACCTAATGAGCTATGGTGGGGGGACCCCCCTTGCTCCGGATAAGGAGATTCTCAGGCTCTCGGCGTAACACTGCCGAGCTGTCTTCTGATTTGCCTTGACGGAGATGATCTTGCCGTCATTCCCAGGGAACTTCATGGTGAGGTGTGGGGTGGACACCACCGCTCCGAGCTGATTCAAGGTTGGCCTCCCGATGATGATGTTATAGGAGGTGTTGGCCTCCACGAGGAGGTATCGAACCATGATTCTCCTTGTGTCCGGTGGTACCCCGAAGGTTGTCAGTAGGTCTATGTACCCGCGAGTGTGAACTCGCTCTCCTACAAAGCCGACTAAGGGTTCCGTGTGCGGCTGGATGAGGGAATGGGGGATGTCTAGCCTAAGGAACGTTGGCCAGTACAGGACGTCGGCCGAACTTCCTTGGTCAATGAGTGCCTTCTGTACCTCCCAGTTGGCGACCTCCACGATGATAACCATGGGATCATCTTAGTTAGGGCTGACACCCACGTAGTCCTCGTCAGAGAAAGAGATCGGCGGTGAGCTTTGGTGCGAGGCCGAGGTGGTAGAGTAGATGCAGTTGACATTCCGCAGGTGCCTTTTTCGGGCTGAGCTGCTGGCGCCTCTCCCAGCGAAACTGCCTGCAATTGTGTTAATCACTCCCCGTAAGGGGGCTGACCCTGTCTCCTGGCTTACCTCGGCCTGTACTGTGCCGCCGGCATTTTGCTGGGAGCCGGAGGGTTGATTCGTGTGGGCTCCCGAACCTTGGCCTCTGCCACGCCCTCGGCCGCCATGCCCTCCTCGGTGACCCTGTTGCCGCTGGATGTATTGGCCGAGATGGCCTGTCTGTATGAGCTCTTCGATACGGTCCCGGAGCGTGCGACATTCCTCCGTGGTGTGACCCTGGTTCCTGTGGTACCGACAGTGTTTGGACTTGTCGGCGCTGTTTGGAGTGTGGCCCGGTGGTGGAAGGGCGAGTAAGTTGTTATTGCTAGCTTCTTCCAGGATGTGGACTCTGGGTGCGTTCAGGGGGGTGTAGAAGTCATATCTCCCCCCTCTGTTTGCCCTAGCCGACTTCTTGAACTGGCTGTCATTGTTGACTTTAACCTTATCGTTGTGCCCCTACTCGGGCTTTGCTGGTCCTTTTCCGCGAACTTGGTCACGGAAGGCGGAGTGCTCCTCCATCTGGATGTAACCTGCAGCGCGGGCGTGGAGCTCGTCCATGTAGCGGGGAGACTCACGACATAGGCTGTCGACGAATGGCCCGGGCTTAAGTGCCATGAGCATGGCGTGTAGGGCGACCTCGGGATTCAGGTTCCTGATTTTGATCGAGGTGGCGGCGAATCGTTCCATAAATGCCCGGAGCGGTTCGTCGTCACTTTGCCTGAGACTGGCCAGGGCGGCTAAGGTGACATGGTGAGGTCGGCTCGTCGCATATTGCGAGGTGAACCTCCTGACTAGGGTATTGAAGCTGTCGATGGACTGAGCAGGTAGTTGCGTGTACCAGTTGAGCACGGCCCCCTTAAGTGAGGTCGGAAAAACCCTACACAAGATAGCATCGTTGTTGGTGTAGAGATTTACCTTTGTTGTGTACAGGTCGATGTGCTCATCCGGGTCTGTCGTGCCGTCGTAGCGGTCGAGGTGGAGAGGCTTCCAACCGTGAGGGAGTGGTGTCTCCATAATACCATCCACAAAAGGGTGGCGGCGGAAAGTTGCCGGTTCTCCCGCGGCATGAGTAGGGGCCTTGCTGATTTCATGGGCTGACCTGTGCGTCGGTGCGTGAGACCGATGCGTGGCCGGCCGCTGAGTTGGTGTCTTGGTTGCTGTCCGCGGTTGTGAGACTGAATGTTCTTCTTCCTCGTGGTGGCTGCTCACATGAGGAGGATGATCAGAGGGACGCCGAGGGAGTTGGGCGTGGATGCGCTCGTTCTCGGCGCGTAGCGCTACCAGGTTGGCTTCATTAGTGGTGCGCATTGCCGCTAGATCAGTGTCGTGCTGGGCACGCATGTTTTGTGGGTCGGCGGTGTGTTGCTGCCGCATCTGCTCGACCTGATCAATCAGCCTCCGTAATGCCGCTTCATTGTCCATGATAGTCGTATGATCTGCGTCTTCTGTTGCGCGTCTGCTATGGCTTCTGGTGCAAACCATAAGAGTGGCCGATAAGATCTGTCTTGATCGGCTCCACGGTGGACGTCAAATGTTCTTACCGGAAATCTGCTGTAGAGCTGATTCGCCAGGTAAGATCAGTGAGCCTCCTTCACGGGTACGCTAGTGCTCCAAGATGGGGGTGGTACCTGCAAAAGAGACTCCGATGCTAAAGTTAGTGTTTGTGGGAGTATGAATCTCGTATAAGTAATGCACGTACCTTAGTGTGAATTAGGGTTGCTTTGGGCCTTGGGCCTGAGATAAGATGTAATATGATTAGATAACGGACCTCGTTTGGAGCGAGATTCTCGGGAATCGGTTATGATTCACTTAAATGCCGAGCTGATGCCATGCAGTGCGCGTTCGAGGTCGGTTTGCGTTGTGGTGCCGAGCTCGAAACTCGGTTACACAGTATGGATAGTACAATAAGCATGTCTTGTAATGGCAGCAAATGCAAATATTGGATTTTCTTTAGTGGTTTATAACATACTTGACTCACTTTAATTTTTACAAAAGTATTTTATTTATAGAAAAGTTCTTACAAGAATTCAGAAAACAAATAATTACTAGTTTCATAACGTTTATTTAGAGCTCCAAGGAGAGGTGAGGGACCGTATCTTAAAAAAGAGTAGCATTTAGAGTGCATTAAGATAATAGTTTAGACAAACATAGGTGTCAACGTAAAATACTAAATCTTATGTCGAAAAAAAAAATCTACATTAATTAGTACTATAAAAGTAAAAATATGGGTGGTTGATCACTGATGCAATGGTTCTGCGATGTAACATGTGAATTTAATAAATAATAATTTAATCACAAATTGTTGTACTGTAAATTTATTGATCTTTATAAATGATAAAAAAAATCCATTTTTGTGTGCAGTGAGATTGGCATCAATTAGAGGACTTATGCATCTTTCTCGTTATTTGTCTTCTATCTGTTGTATTTTTTCTTTGTTGAGCTTTGTTTCTCTTTGGGCTTGTATGCTGTGCAGGGATTTGGGCTTTATAGGCTGGATGTAGTGCAAATTCTCCTATTTGCTGCGTTATGTGTGATAATGGCCGCTCTCATTGTGTACCCTGGATCACATTTTTGTCTCGGCTAGTTCTTGTATCTTGGTTTTCACGGAGACATACATGTTTGGAATATCCTTTGCATTTCCACCGGTGCAAAGACATCTCCTCTTTCCAAAACCCAAAAATAACAAGTAACAATGTTACTTTTTCGTTCAAGGGGACATTTAAAGGCTTTTGACAATGAACCAAACACTCTCTAAGTCATTCTAGATAGTGTATTCATACATCTCATGTTAGTTCATCTGTGTTTTTGGCATATAACAGACTACACTTTCATCTTTTTCTTTGTAACCTCATGTTTTGCAAAGCTTGCATCTCTTCCCATGTAATTCCACCTTGGCTATGGCTAGTCTAATTTGTACCTTGTAGCACTTCATTGTTAGCGTGGATAACATGGATATGTTCTCTGAGTTGGAGTGACCATGATTAGAATAACACGATGAAGATCATAATGATGTTTGTTATTGAGCCTGAAATTCATTTGTTTTGTCTTCGATGTACTTTTGAGGATTACATCCAAATTTCTCATTAACAGTTTAGCTGGAAACCCTATGTAAGTATTGGTGTTGGGAGTTCATTATGAGGAAGGAGTTTGATGGCACCTTTAATTTGACAAATGACACATCGAATCTGCTTCTGCCCCATCCGTCATCATGGCCAACATTTCATTCCCTCAAATTGCTTTCAGTCATATAATATTTCACAGTTCACAATAACAAGTAAATAATTATAAAGTAACCAACTTTTACCTCTTTCTGAAAGTCAACCCAAAAGTTGGGTTTTTTTTAATTATTTTCTCTTGAAAAACTTAGAATCGAGGTGAGCCATGGCGCATAAGGTATTGACTATTGAAGTCATGGATTCACATTCTAGAAAGAGCCTTTTAATGATCTACCTTTTCTCAAACCCCACCAGGTGGAAGCCTCGTGCACTGCACGCATCTGCCCCTTTTTAAAAGCTTCAGTTCTGTAAGTACTTATCATGACAGATGAAGATTTCATGCTTTGTATTCTAGTCACTAGAAAGTAGAACAACTATAATGGGTGGAGCACCTACAAAGGAATCTAGGTCCCTGTTTGACATGTCTATCATAGAATTTGTTCCCCCATGTTCTATGGTGTAAACTTATTAGGCAGTAAGTTATGTAACTGATATGACTCAAACCCATTAGCCACTCCTAAAAGATTGAGACTTGAGAGCTTGTCTCTGTTCGTTGGCAAAATCCATCACCGCACCACACACAATAAACAAAATCTTATTTTCGGCAAAAGTGTCCTGAAAATCTCAAAATGATGCACTTCTATGTTTGATCGCTAATACAAACTCGTCCTTATTGAGTGGCAGAGCCTCATATGAATCATGGCTTAAGTAGTACATCGATTTAAACCACCTTAATTTGTTCTATGTGAAGCACAAAGTTAACTTGGATTTTTAACTAGTGATACATATATTAAAGATCTTATTTTCTGGTCTAGGGTAAGCATTAACAAATTAAATTAAATTAAATGCTTAGTTAGAGTTAAAAATCTTAATCCGTTAACATTTCATTAGTCATTATGTGTTTATTTGTTAAACCATCAAAATGTTGCATAATAACTTAATATTTATTGTAATTTTGCATTAATTTAATATTAAGTTTTTGATAATATTTCACTTCTTTAATTAAGTGTGCAACAAACAAGAAAAATATAAAAATAATAATAATAATAATGAAATTAGTGCAATTAAAAGATTAAACGAAACAATAATGAAGGGTGAAGATATGCACAACCTTATTTGACATATGCATGACCATACTTCAAAAGAAGCACACCCAAATGTATGACCATATTTTCTTCAAAACACTCATGAACAACAAAATACATTCACACCATTGATGCAACACACTTGTATTTCTTGTTTTAATGAAGCACGTCTAACTTATTAAGCATGAACATGCTTGTTGAGATGTATGGTTGTACTTAAAATTTCACCCTGATTTATAATTATAAGTAGAGATGTCCATACCATAGTATAATCATCCAACTTTATCAAATTCTTAGTTTTAATTTTTTTTATATTTTCTTTCTTGTATTAGTTATTAAAGTTCTGTGAGAGGCTAAAGACCAAGCTCTTGGGGAATAATTCTTACTATAATGATTAATTCTTTTCCTTTGTTTAATGGGTTCTAACAGTATGTTTGCTAATTCCTTATTCTAGGGTTGTAAACTCCCAATGATAAATACATGAATTATTTTTGAAAATTGTGAAATTATTTTAGTATTTTATTTCCTATCTCAGTTAATTAAAAATACATAATCAAATTCTTTTAATTAACATAAATCTAAAATGATTTCTGAAAATTGACATGATCAAATTGTTTTATTAATTTTTAATTGAATTAATTTTTTAATATGCTTCTTTGTTTTTAGAATAAAATTCTTGTAATTAATTTAGATTTTTCTTAAGATTAACACTAATAGCTTTTTGGAACATACGATTGTTAATCATTTCATAAGTAAAATTGACGACATTATTTTATAATTTATAAATTTTATCTTGAGGATTAAAAATAATAAGTTTTTATCTATGAACTTCAATAAAAAAAATTAGTATTTAATTTCTAAATTTTAAATTAATATTCTCTCAATCAAATTCTATTATCTTTAAATTATTAAAAGTCACGATTAAGTTAATAATTATTTGAAACTAATAATCTTTTGAGTTCAATATCTAAACTTTATTTATCGTTACTGTTACAATAAAGTATGATTGTTTTCAAAAGCATTTTAAAGTGCAATATTATACTTGCTTAGCTGAAAGTGAAAACAGCTTGTTCTGATTTTGGTACTCTCCTTTAAATAGAAGAGTATATGAAAATTCAACCAATAATCAAACACTCAGCTTTCAAAATCATCTCTTGTCTGAAAGCTGGTGAAGAAAAGATCGACTACACAAGTCCTCAATCTCTTGGACGGAGATTTCAGGATACTCGGGTGAAAGTACTGCACAAATTATGGAATTGTTTATCTACAAAGTTCTTTCTTGCCATAGTTAAATGGGTTTTTATACATTTCGTGTTGGGTTTGATTTGAGTAACTGGATATTTAAAGTTGTATCATTCCATTCAACCAACTACCAGCAAGAATATAAATGTAACCCCAACTTCAAAAGGTGGTAGTGTTAACTAGCGATTCCGTTAACATGTCAGGAAGCAGTTTTCTAAAGAGCAACTGGCTGATTATCATAAATAAGGGAATGTATCAAATGATGATAAACCATAACACAGTTTTTTCTGTGAGCAAGCATATATGCTCATACCAGTATATGTTGTAGCGGTTGATCATCATACTTGATTTGAATTTATGGCAGGAATCACGATTTATCTGCGTTAACTCCCTTGTGTTTGTTCAAGAACCCAAGTTCAAATGCCGAGCTTTGCAATTAAGAAAGTTGTACATGTGATTTTTATTTTTTTTCAGAATACAAATTTTTATTTCTTTTACATGTCACCACTTGTGAGTTGTGACGTGCGTCCTTATGCCATGCACTGTACCTCTAATACCAACAACATTAGTTTTTACACGATGCTCGCGACGATAAATGATCAAATACAGGCTAATTCAAAGTAGTTTTCATCGAGCCATCGTAAATTTTCCCCCTTTTAAACGGCTCCATTGTGGCTAGTTATCTGGCTTTCTTTAGTAGTTAGACAAACACCACCTTGAGATGCTTCAAGTATTCTCATGTCACAATTGTATTGTATAAAAGCATCTAGAAAACAGTAACTATCTATCTATATACATAAACCACTTAGAAGCACTTCAGCATGAGATATGGAGATTTATATATAATCATAGCCAGATTATAGATTTCAATACAATCCTTAATCACACCAAATTTTGAAAGCTATGATAAATCACAGATATTACCAAAAGTCCAAGACGAACTTAATTTCCATGTGTGATTAGGAAATTTCATAATCTTATTGATAAATCTTATTGAACTATTCAGCACAAACTAGACTCAATATAGTGTACCTAGGTGGTGGTATAAGTCTCATAAACGAACTGTGCCGCAAGCATGTCTACAACAGCAGAACCAACAGACTTGAAGACAGTTATTTCGTGGGAAGTTTTTCTGCCAACCTTGAGACCAGAGACAAGATCCACCAAAGTCCCTTGAATGTGATCCCTGGTGATGACCCCTCTCTGGAAAGCCCCCAGCAGCTCCCCTGCCTCAACGAGCGCAGCCTCATTGTCCACAAACACCCTTCCCCTCCTTATGGCCTCGTCATCACACTCCTTCATTTCAGGCTTGAAGGACCCCACCAAATCCAAGTGGGCCCCATCCTTCAACCTCACCCCCTTCACAAGCGCAGCCTCGGAATTCGTGGCACAACTCACGATGTCCCCGAGGCCGACAACCTCGTCCAAACACCCACAGCCGTCGAAGGTGACCCCATGAAATTCCCCACTCTGGGCAAGTTCCCGGGCCAAAGTTTGGGCCTTTTGGAGGGTTCGGTTCCAGATGATGACTTTTCGCAAAGTGGGGAGGGCTGAAAGATGGGCTCTGATGAGGTGTGGCGCCAAGGATCCAGCACCGAGCATGAGGAGAGTTTGGCTGTCGTGTCTGGCTAAGTATTTGGAAGCTAAGCCAGAGACGCAGGCGGTTCGGTAGAGGGTGAGATGGGTGGAGTCCATGGCGGCTAGGGTTTGGCCGGTGGCGGAACTGAAGAGGACGTAGGTTCCCTGAACGCCGGGTAAGTTGCGGGCGGAGTTTTGGGGGAAATGGGTGACGAGCTTGACGCCGGCGTAAGGGAGGGATGGGGAAGAGGACCAGGAGGGCATGAGGAGGAGGGAGGAGGAAGGGGAGAGAGGGTAGTGCTGCCGAATTGGGGTTTCCAGAATGGTTGTGGCGTTGGGGAGAGTGGATTGGAAGTGGTCTATGAGAGTGCGGTGGGTGAGGATGTTGCACAAGGTGTCGGAGGATATGAAGACCGGAGAAGAGGGTACGGTGGTAGCCATTACTGTGATTCAGGTTCCACCTTCTACCTTCTACCTTTTCTCTTTTACCTCACACTCACTGCGTCAACACACTTTCCGTCCAATTTAGCATCGTCAACTTATCAAATGGAAAAAATACAATTATCGCTACTTTTACCATTCATAAATTTATCACTCCTCAATCTATTCTTGTTTTAATTTATTCTTTCATTAATTAAAATGCATGACTTATTTTTTTATTTGTGAGACTGACTTGTATTCTCTTAAATATTAAATATTAAAAATAAAAAAAAAATTATATAATCATAAAAAATATATAACAATAATGAGTGACTAACTTTTTATTTGTAAATGGTGAAGGATTGATAATGTATGTTTTTTTTTATCTGTAAAAATGATTTGTATTCTCTTATGTTCATTAATCAAAATTAAGGATTATTATATTTTAATTCATAAATAAAATTATTTATTTTATTTTAAAGTTTTTTTTTTTTTTTTTTGGTGTTATCTCATCGGACTCTAATAAACACAATTACTTATTAAAAAATACGACGATACAAATTAAAGATACTCTAAATGCGTCCCGCGAACACCCCCAGTTCTGAATAATACTGCTTGTTGGGACGAATGAAAGGCTTCGGTAGAAATAGAAAAGAGATAAAGTGTTGAGAAGAAAAGAAAAAAGGTGAAGTAGAGAATGTAATTAAAGCACTTTATTTCCCAATTCTTTGATACCTTCTGTACTGTGCTTAAACTCATTTTATTCCTTTTTATGTTTACCAACATTTAACTTTATTCAAGTTCTCAGATCCGCAATGAATATGTGCTGCTGTATATGAATTCAATTTATCACAATAATTACAATTAGTTCATAATTGTAGCATTCTTGCAAGTAAATGATGTGGGCAGCTTTCGACCAAAAAGGGGAAAAAAAAAAAAAACATTAACACATTCAACTCAAGAATCTAGTCGGAAAACATTTTCTTCATTGTTATCTCATTCTTCTGGAGATATTAAGCCCGCAGCAACTGTTAATACAGGATTCCACCTCACATGATTCCTGCCTTTAATCATAAGAATATAACCCGTGATTTTTCCATTGATTAAGTTTTCCTATTTTGTTATAAGACCAAGCTAATTAAACGAAACTTCTAGTCTACAAAGGCCAATAGGTCATTGTAATCATCAATATAGGGCAGCATTTTTATTTTTTTTCTGATATGATACATGAATTGCTTTTCAGTGTTATGCAGCAATTTTGGAAAGCCCTACCATTGCATTAAACTATATACCTATACATGATCAGTCAAAACACCTAATGTTTCTCATACATTAAGATCTCGTATTTATTTTAGTGTAAGATCAAATAACTTGTGTTGATGTGACAAAATGATTTGGTATTCTTCTCAAACAGTAAAAAAATAAAACGTGACACTACCACTAGTACAAGAAATGCTCAGAAATTCTGCAATTTGATGTGATAAAGAGTGAATCTACATTGAATTTTAAAGAAGAAGCAAAATACGTGCATGCGTAACCAAAGAAGAAGAGACAAAAAAAAAACAGTAATTAATGTTGGTACAAATTATTAGTCACTGATCTGTACTAATTAAATACCTACCAAGGCATCAATCTTAGAGGAAATGCTCCAACTGGTGGTGGAAAGGCTCCACTGATCAGAAATCATAGCTGCAGCAGAAGATGAAATGCCACCAGAAGAAACCCCACATTTTGCCACCATCCTCACACTCTCTATCAACTCCTTGGTGCGAGCCTCTTGTGCCAAAATATCCACCAACTGTTCTGGGGTGATCACAAGCTTCACTTTCCAAAACCTACTGCTACCACCACCACCACCACCACCACCAATGTTGCAGCTACTAGTACCACTGCTCCTGCTAGAGAATGCTTCCATGGAGGACCTCTTGAGGTGGTGCTGGTAGTCCAAGGACATTCTATACAAGGCAGGGTACGAGGTAGTAGGAACACTATGAGATCTAACGTGGCCTTGTCTCACAACATGTTCACTACATGGGGTGTCTATGTTGTTGTTTTTGAGTGGTAGCAAATAGTAAGATTGGCCTGGCTCCAACTCATCCAAATTGCTGAGTGGTTTCCAAAAGAGGTCGTGGCTTCTGAATATGGCATGCCCCGGGAACTCGTTGGTGATGAAACTCACCGTTACAGGAGCACTGAATTCCATGATGCCACCGTTTGATGTTATCACTTTGATTGCTGCATCAGGTTCTGACATCGCCCCAAAGAAGCAGTTTCCCATGTTGGACTTCAAACCTCTGTGGTGTTGCTCATCATCTCCTTTGGTTTAGTATGATTGGAGGGAATTGTAGAGCGGGAAACTTGTGGAAGAGAAAAGTAGAGCTTGTTCTGTGGTCGGCTAGATTCTTCCTCTAGCTTTCACAAAAGCTTGGAAAGAACAAAATTAAAGGAAAAAAGGGAAACCTATGTTCCCATCATTATGCAATTTGGATAGGGATGTTTATACATGGCAAAACTTTTATCTCTTAAATTTAATGACTTCATTCCTATATTTAATTAGTACAATGACTTTTACACTCTTAAACAAATTCAAAAATACATCAATTTTAATTAATTATCACAAAAATTATCAATTCATGATCGAATTGCAACACACACTATGTTCATATCTTATTTTTCATTGAATACTCTGAAGGAAAACTTTATCACTTTAAGATATTCTATCCAATTTTAACATAATTGTTTCTAATGGAGAGGATGCATGTGATTAGGAAAAAAAAATGCTATTCATATAAATATAAGAGTATAATTTGATAGTTGGTTTTAAGAAACTCCGTGGTGAGGATCATGTTAGGTACAGCTGCGTACAGCTGCCACCACCTTTCGGTGGTTTTCTAATTTTATATTAGAAGCGGGTCCCACATAATAATAAAATAATATTAAAAGTTTAGGAGAAATTACGAAAATGCCATTGGGACTTTCCTATAAATAGGGAAGCTGAAAACCATAATTTTCATCCCAAATCTTCTTCTCTTCTCTTTTCCTCTCTTATACACCTTGAGATCTGTTCTCGGTAGTAGTAGTCTCCTAATTAAAAAGGAGTAAGTTATAGAGAGAGAAGTGTTGTAATTTTCTCCCTTTCAGTAAATAATATTTTTACTGTGGTTATTTTCTCCCTTGACTCTTTTTACTCATCTCTTGTTTTAGCTGTGAGTAACTATTAAGCCTACTCTGGTCATAACAGTGGTATCAGAGCCACTAGGTTGTTTATTATTCCGCTGTGGTGTACATTGGTATAGTATCGGAGAAAATTCTTAGTATGCTCTGTGGCTGCAGTATTGCCTGATCAGTCACATCAGAAAAGAATTATTCTTGTTACTGGATTTTATCATTGTTCCAGTAGGCGGTACTATTCTAGTGGAAGTTACTTAAGTCGGTTTAATAGAAGAAATTATGGCAGCAAAGTTTGAGATAGAGAAGTTCAACGGGAACAATTTTTCCCTGTGGAAATTGAAGATAAGAGCAATTTTGAGAAAAGACAACTGTCTTAAAGCAATTGAAGGCAGGCCATCAGATATTACTGATGAAAAGTGGAGAGAAATGGATGACAATGCTGTTGCCAATTTGCACTTAGCAATGGCTGATTCAGTTTTGTCGAGCATAGCAGAGAAGACAACTGCAAAGGAGATTTGGGACACGCTCGTAAAATTATACGAGGTCAAGTCACTTCACACCAGAATATTCTTAAAGAGGAAACTCTACACTCTTCGAATGAGTGAGTCCACAGCAGTGACGGACCACATCAACAATCTGAATACGCTATTTGCTCAGCTTTCAACAGCTGATTTCAACATAGTGGAAAATGAACGTGCGGAGCTTCTACTTCAGAGTTTACCAGATTCATATGATCAACTCATCATCAACATAACAAACAATAATGTTGTTGGTCGTCTATCCTTTGAGGATGTTGCCGGAGCTATTCTTGAAGAAGAGTCCAGGCGAAAGAATAAGGAAGACAGACTGGAAAGTTCAAAGCAAGCAGAAGCTTTGACGATGATGAGAGGAAGATCAATGGAACGTGGCTCCAGTGGGAGTCAAAATCATGGTAGATCAAAATCTCAAGGAAGGAAGAACCTCAAATGCTATAATTGTGGCATGAGAGGGCACATGAAGAAAGATTGTTGGCACAAGAAGAGTGGAGGAGGGAAGAATTCTGAAGCGTCAACCTCTCAAGGTTGTGTTGCTAGTACCCAAGAAGATGGAGAAATCTTGTACAGTGAAGCAATAAGTTCCAGAGGCGAAAAACAACTCCATGAATGTTGGATATTGGATTCAGGTGCAACCTGGCACATGACTCCAAATAGAGATTGGTTTTGCACTTATGAACCAATTTCAGGAGGATCCGTATTTATGGGAAATGATCATGCTTTGGAAATTGCTGGAGTTGGTACTATCAAGTTAAAAATGTATGATGGTACTATTCGTATAATTCAAGGGGTACGACATGTGAAGGGCTTGAAAAAGAATCTATTGTCCATTGGGCAACTAGATGATCTCAAGTGCAAGATCCACGTTGAAGGTGGAATCTTGAAGGTAGTTAAAGGCAATTTGGTGGTGATGAAAGCTGAGAAGATCACATCAAATCTATACTTGCTCTTGGGAGAAACGTTGCAAGAAGCAGATGCATCAGTTGCAGCAATAAGTCAAGAAGAGGCAACGATGATGTGGCATCGTAGACTAGGACATATGTCAGAACGAGGCCTGAAAATTCTTGCAGAACGTAATCTCTTGTCAGGGCTTAAAATGGTAACCTTACCATTTTGTGAGCACTGTGTGACAAGCAAGCAACATAGATTACAATTTGCCAAAGTAACTACAAGGAGCAAACACATACTTGACTTGATCCATTCTGATGTCTGGGAATCACCAAAAATTTCCATGGGAGGAGCAAAATATTTTGTATCATTTATTGATGATTATTCCCGGAGATTGTGGGTGTACCCAATCAAAAAGAAGTCAGATGTGTTCCCAGTATTCAAGGAATTTAAAGCACAAGTGGAACTTGATACTGGAAAAAGGATTAAGTGCTTGAGGACAGATAATGGAGGAGAATATATAGATGGTGATTTTCTGGCATTCTGCAAGCAAGAGGGTATTAAGAGGCAATTTACAGTTGCTCATACACCTCAGCAGAATGGGGTAGCAGAGCGGATGAATCGAACTCTCCTAGAAAGGACAAGAGCTATGTTGAGAACTGCAGGATTAGCCAAGTCTTTCTGGGCAGAAGCAGTCAAAACTGCTTGTTATTTGATCAATCGCTCACCATCAACAGCAATTGGTTTAAAGACACCAATGGAGATGTGGAGTGGAAAACCATCTAATTATTCTTCATTACATGTGTTTGGATGTCCGGTGTACGTGATGTACAACTCCCAAGAAAGAACAAAACTGGACCCAAAATCCAGGAAATGTATATTCTTGGGTTATGCTGACAATGTTAAGGGGTATCGCTTGTGGGATCCCACTGCCCGCAAGGTTGTTGTCAGCAGGGATGTAGTCTTTGCAGAAACTGAACTGCAAAAGGAGCAGGAGAATGACAGCACTATCAAAGACACTAGTATAGTGGAGATAGGAGGAAAGTCTAAAAAGGATGACACCTCTGAAGCAGAACAAGAGCATGAGGAACAAGAACCAGATGAAGCCAATGATGAAGAAGTTCAACAAATAAGACGTGAGAGAAGGAGACCATCTTGGCATTCAGACTATGTTATGGCAAGTCATGATGCGTACTGTCTCTTAACTGAAGAAGGAGAACCATCAACCTTTCAAGAGGCGTTGAGGAGTTCTGATGTTTCTCAGTGGATGGCAGCAATGCATGAAGAAATGGAGGCCTTACATAGAAATAAAACATGGGAACTTGTTGATCTTCCAAAAGGTCGAAAAGCCATTGGTTGTAAATGGGTCTATAAGATCAAACGTGATGGCAATGATCAAGTGGAGAGATATCGTGCAAGATTGGTGGTTAAGGGATATGCTCAGAAAGAGGGCATTGATTTTAACGAGATATTCTCGCCAGTTGTCCGATTAACCACAATCAGAGTTGTTCTAGCTATGTGTGCTGCATTTAATTTACATCTTGAGCAACTTGATGTAAAGACTGCTTTTCTTCATGGGGAACTCCAAGAAGAAATATATATGCTCCAACCAGAAGGCTTTAAAGAACAAGGAAAAGAAAACTTGGTTTGTAGGTTGACCAAATCTCTGTACGGTTTAAAGCAGGCGCCAAGGTGTTGGTATAAGAGATTTGATTCCTTCATTATTAGCCTTGGTTACAACAGACTGAGTTCAGACCATTGTACGTACTACAATAGGTTTGATGACAATGATTTCATCATCTTGCTGTTGTATGTGGATGACATGTTGGTGGTAGGCCCCAACAAAGATCAGATCCAAGAATTAAAGGCACAATTGGCTAGGGAGTTTGATATGAAGGACTTGGGACCAGCAAACAAGATTTTAGGGATGCAAATTCACCGAGACAGAAAAAACAGGAAGATTTGGCTTTCTCAGAGAAATTATTTACTGAAGGTCTTGCGGCGCTTCAACATGCAAGACTGTAAGCCAATTTCGACCCCACTTCCTGTCAATTACAAATTATCCTCAAGTATGAGTCCTAGCAACGAAGCAGAGAGGATAGAAATGTCTCGAGTGTCGTATGCATCAGCAGTGGGAAGCCTTATGTATGCCATGATTTGTACGAGACCAGACATTGCACAAGCAGTGGGAGCGGTCAGTAGGTTTATGGCAGATCCTGGTAGAGAGCATTGGAGTATTGTAAAGAGGATCCTTAGATATATCAAAGGAACCTCAGATGTTGCATTATGTTTTGAAGGATCGGAGTTTTTTGTCAGAGGCTATGTTGATTCAGATTTTGCAGGAGATCTGGATAAACGAAAATCTACTACTGGTTATGTGTTTACACTTGCTGGAGGAGCAGTGAGCTGGTTGTCTAAGTTACAGACTGTTGTAGCTCTATCTACTACAGAAGCTGAATACATGGCAGCTACGCAAGCATGCAAGGAAGCAATCTGGATTCAAAGGTTATTGGAAGAACTCGGGCACAAGCAGGAGAAAATTACTGTGTATTGTGACAGTCAGAGTGCCTTGCACATTGCAAGGAATCCAGCCTTTCATTCCAGGACAAAGCACATAGGAGTTCAATATCACTTTGTTCGTGAAGTAGTAGAAGAAGGAAAAGTGGATATGCAGAAGATCCATACAAAAGACAACATAGCAGACGTAATGACAAAACCTGTCAACACTGACAAGTTTACATGGTGTCGATCCTTATTTGACCTATTGGAAACATAAGCAACATGAAGTATCAATAAAGAAGAAATGGTGTGAAGATATGATTAACTTAATCATAATCTTCAAGTGGGAGAAATGTTAGGTACAGCTGCGTACAGCTGCCACCACCTTTCGGTGGTTTTCTAATTTTATATTAGAAGCGGGTCCCACATAATAATAAAATAATATTAAAAGTTTAGGAGAAATTACGAAAATGCCATTGGGACTTTCCTATAAATAGGGAAGCTGAAAACCATAATTTTCATCCCAAATCTTCTTCTCTTCTCTTTTCCTCTCTTATACACCTTGAGATCTGTTCTCGGTAGTAGTAGTCTCCTAATTAAAAAGGAGTAAGTTATAGAGAGAGAAGTGTTGTAATTTTCTCCCTTTCAGTAAATAATATTTTTACTGTGGTTATTTTCTCCCTTGACTCTTTTTACTCATCTCTTGTTTTAGCTGTGAGTAACTATTAAGCCTACTCTGGTCATAACAGATCAAATGTTAAAATCAACAAAATTAATTGGAAAATTTATTCGAAATGTGTCTGCCCAATTTTTTTCCTTTGGCATAACTATTATTACCACTATTTTTTTTGAGTAACTATTATTACCATTTAGTGCATTGTAAATTAGACTGACACAGTAATTGCTGGTGTAAAGTAAACCCAAGAATAGGAATATTGGTTTATTCCATTTTACACAGCTTACTTAGTCAAACCTCTTGTTTGATTCCACATGCATTCTCAGTAGACGCCCATTAGTTTTGAAACAATAAAGAAATAACTTTTACGTTTTGGGTGAAATTATGGGTAGACATGCTTAAAAAATGCAGAACCAAACACACATTAAGTAAAACTATATATGGGCCATGCTATGTTGCTTTCGGAAAGTCTTTTATTAATTTAACAGAGAGGAAAAATGATGTTGCATATCTATTTTGGTCCCACTAGGCTCGGCCCAGGAGAAAGAAAGTAAAAGCGGTAGTTCCTGTCACTTTGCCCACTTCATTGGCCTTTTTCTTTTTCTTTTTGGACTTTTGTTGTGTGATATTGAAGGTGTCAAGACAGACACAGCTACAAATCCGTTGAGTTTCCTAGATTATGGAATATAATCACAACTCCAACAAAATTTCACAAAGAAAATTTATGTACTTTGTCCTGCCCCACCTTTGGTCTTGTAGTGCTTTAGATTTTGCTTGATTTCAAGCTCATATGGCATCCATTGTAGTTCAATTTAAATTAAAGGTTGTAATGGGGCTTGAGGAAATCTTTGTTTTGCATCTCAATTTCTTATTTTACTAGGGAAAAAGCTGAGTGGAATGGACTCTCCTAAGTTGAAAATCAGAATCATTACATGTGGGAATTCTAGATGTTTGTTGGTGAATGAGAAATAACTAAATGAAATTTCCATTATTTGCCTTGACTTTGGATAAAATGATATGCAAGAAAAAAAAAGTCAGATATATTGATAATAGATAACTTAATTTAGTAATTAAGCATATTATTAAAAATTAAATTGTTAGCATATATATGTATTGAAAAAGACTTTAAAGAAAGCGATAATATCTACTTTGATGATGTTTAGCACTCAAAAACTTGTATAAAAATGATAAAAACACCGGTTAAATAAACTTATCAATAAGTACTTTAAAAAAAAAAGAATAGAAAAGATAATATTTTGGTTGTAAATAAAAATAACCTTATGCATATTACCGTGGTGCATGCATTTGCTGTAACAAGTGATAATACAGCACATGGGTGTGTTGTATCTTTGCTGAGTCTCCATGTTGATGCCAGCTTTGCAAGGGCGTTGGTGGTCTAGTGCGAGAATCCGATGGTAAGTGGCTGTGGGGCGGTTGACGCTGTGGATGTCTACCGAGTTACTTTCCATTCTACACACGTAGTTTCTGTTATGCGTTCCCGATTCAACCTTAGTTGTTGAGCATGATATTCAAAGTACTAGTAAATATGCGGCAATTCTTTACTTAATTCAAGATTTGGTGCATAAGTCTTAGTTAGGCTGGGGCAGATGCAGGGTTTAGAGGTGGAGGCAGGTGGAGTCTCAGGTGTTAGTTGACATGCTCCAACCCTTCCCTCTCCTCTCTTCCTTTCAATCAAACAAACTTGTAAAAAAATTAATTCATATACTAAACATGAATGATTTTCTTGCACAATAATATTTTTAGGGATTTTTTTTAATTATAATTTTTTTAAGTACTTTTATTCTTTTTGGAATTCTTTTAATTTTTTTATACATTTTAAATTTATTTATTATATATTTATAAATTAAATTTTTATATTTTTAAAATAAATTATCAATAATTAAAAAAATTATCACAATATAAAAAATAAATTGTAAATTTAAATATAATTTACATATTTTAAAAATATTAATTTATACAAAATATAAATAATATACATATATATATATATATATAGTATTTAGTTGTACATACAAAGCAACATTTTTGGGATTGACAGGTGGCACAAGCAAGATCGGCAACGCAAAAGATCCTTCCCATATACGATCTATAGTGGAAAAAGTCTCATGTAGGGATATTTACGTACAATATTGACGTTGCTCTCTTCTAGGACTCATCTTGCTTTGGGCATAGCACGTGCGTTTGAAATAAAACTGGACATTTTCTCGCAACCAAAACTAGTTGGACTCATAGCATCTCACCTGTTCATAAGACTGAAGCTACAACTCTACTTGCAATCATCCAATGGATAGTATCTTTGAGCCTCACCCATGTAACCCTTGAGTCGGATCGTAAATTTGTCCTTGATGCTCTATCTACACTACAAAAAAAACACTCATTACTGACAGACTTTTTTTCACGGATAAATATCCGTCTGAAAAATGACATTACCGACGGATTTTTCTGACGGATATGTGTCCATCTGAAATATAAACGATTTCGACAGATATTACCCAAGAATTTTTTCTGTCTGTAATTTCAAATGGATGTTACCCACAGATTTATATCCATGGGTACGGATATAAATCCGTGGGTAACTATTTTATATTAATAATTTATGTTAAAAATGTAAAATTAATTTATAAGTAATAATGATAAATAAAAATTAAATTAGATAAAAAAAAATAAAAAAAATATATAAAATTCTTCTAGTTAAATAAATGTCTTTAAAAATGTTATGGCACAAGAAATATTAATAATTTATTTTAAAATTAATAAAATTAATTTCTAAGTAATTATGATAAATAAAAATTAAATTAAATAATTACCCACAATTATAAATCTGTGGGTAATTATTTTTATTAATAATTTATGTTAAAAATGTAAAATTAATTCATAAGTAATTATGATAAATAAAAATTAAATTAGATAATTTCTCACAGAATTACCTACGGATAGGGGTGGGTATATGGCCTTGAGTCTGCGGACCGGTCCGTAAGTCCGCGGACTTCACGGATAACGGGCCCATTGTTTTTAATCCGTATAATCATACAGACTTTTTAGGTCCGGCCCGTTTAATCCGCGGATTTTGCGGATTTAATCCGTGAGCCCGCGGATTACCCGTTTAAATGTGGACTCAAATTTTATTATTGAAGATGCTTGATTATATTTGATAGATGTAATTGGACTTACAAATATTTTATGTTTGTTTTTAAGATATTAATTAAGACTTTGATGTTTTAAGGTATTTAGACTTTGATGTACTTGGACTTACAAATGTTTTATATTTGTTTGGTTGTGTATTAAGACTTTTAAAGTTTTAAGGTAGTAAGACTTTAATATTTGGTTAATAGTTGGTATGCTTGGACTTTAAATTTTAAAGGCATTGAGACTTAAATATTTCTATTAGAAATCTAGAATGTGTAAACTTTGTTATTTAAGACTCTGATTTATTATTTACAATGTTTGATGTCATTATTAGAAGTATATTTATATCATTTTATATGTATTTTTTTTCCTCATGTTTTCATAGGTTAAATAAAGGAAAAGAAATTTAAAATATGAGTCAATATTCATTTAAACAATTTAGATTTAATTGGGTCCGCGGACTTATCGGTTTATCCGCGGGCTTCACGGGCCGGATACGGACTTGAAGATTTAAGTCCATTTATTTCGCGGACCAGATTTATCCGGCCCGTTAAAAATGCGGACTTCGCTGACCGGGCCTTAAACGGGCCGGACCGGTCCGCATACCCACCCCTACCTACAGATGTATCCGTGGGTAATTATCGACGGATTTAATCAGTGGGTAATTAATTTTTGTTAAAAATGTAAAATTAATTTTTAAGTAATATTGATAAATATAAATTAAATTAGATAAAAAAATTAAAAATATATAAAAAATTTCTAGTTAAAGAAATGTCTTTAAAAATGTTATGGCACAAAAAAGATAATTATATTTTATTAATAATTTATTTTAAAAATAATAAAATTAATTCTTAAATAATTATGATAAATAAAAATTAAATTAGATAATTACCCACGAATTTATATCTGTGGGTAATTATTTTTTTTAATTAATAATTTATGTTAAAAATGTAAAATTAATTCATAAGTAATTATGATAAATAAAAATTAAATTAGATAATTTTCCACGAAATTAACTATGAATGTATCCGTGGGTAATTAGCCACGGATAAATCCGTCGGTAATGAGTTTTTATCAATAGTTTTTGTTAAAAATGTAAAATTAATTTTTAAGTAATAATGATAAATATAAATTAAATTAGATAAAAAAAATTAAAAAATATATAAAATTCTTCTAGTTAAAGAAATGCCTTTAAAAATGCTATGGCACAAGAAAGGTAATTATGTTTTTATTAATAATTTATTTTAAAAATAATAAAATTAATTCCTAAGTAATTATGATAAATAAAAATTAAATTAGATAATTATCCACGGATTTATTCGTGAGTAATTATAGACGGATAAATTTGTTGGTAATTATTTTTTATTAATAATTTATGTTAAAAATAATAAAATTAATTTATATGTAATTATGATAAATAAAAATTAAATTAGATAATTAGCTATGAAATTACCCACAGATGTATTCGTGGTTAGTTATTTTTTATTAATAATTTATGTTAAAAATAATAAAATTAATTTAGAAGTAATTATGATAAATAAAAATTAAATTAGATATTTACTCATGAAATTACTTATGGATTGATATGTGGGTATTACCGATAGATAAATCTGTGGGTAATTTTTTATTATTATTAATTTATGTTAAAAATAATAAAATTAATTTGTAAGGAATAATGATAAATAAAAACTAAATTAGATAAAAAAAAAGTTTAAAAAATATATAAAATTCTTTTAGTTAAACACAAGAAAGACATTTGTGTTTTATATATAGAAGTTAATTATTCTTTGATTTGTTACTGATTGTAATTTAATATATATTTATACAAATTTTAAATATGATTTATTAATTTAACTATAATATTTATTTTTATATATAATTTTTTATAAATTTTAATTATATATAATAAAAAGGTAACTTGTGAAATACAAACTAAAATATTAATTTTTTAATTTACAAAAATTATAGTATTATATTATATTGTAATTTGTGAAATATATTAGAATGAGAGGGATCCAAAGATTGTACAAGTATGAGATTCTATAGTTGAGGATGACTTAATGAATTAATTTGTACTATTTATACTAATGAGATGCATCTACTTTTTGGTAGCTTATTCCTTAAGAACTTCACAGTTAAGCGTACTTAACATAGGATAATTTAGAGATGGGTGACCTTCTGGGAAGTTTTCCAGGAAAATGTGTGACTGACGACAAGGCATGCTGAAAAGTCTTGTATTGGTTTGTGGGTCAATTTTTGATCCTAAAAGCGGATGAATATCTCAAAAAAGGTTATTCATGGAGGGTTCTGATCGGTGAAGGGTTCTGACCAATGAGGAATTGCATGGGTTATTCATAGAGGGTTCTAATCGGTGAAGGGTTATGACCAATGAGGAGTTGAGTGAGATGTCGTGGAGTGAAACTGTTGAAAGGTCAGATATGAGGGATGTTGCCTTAAATAAGAGTGTTATTTAATATAATTTTAAAATAATTTTTTAAAAATATTATCAACAATACCCACAGATAAAATCCGTGGGTAATTCCATCGGAAAGTTACCCACGGATTATAATCCATCAGTAAATGTTTCAGACGAGCAATTTACCGACGTAATCCGTCGGAAATGAAATATTACCCACGGATTTTTTTGATTATCCACAGATTTTGATCGTCTGTAATTTCGAAATTTCTTGTAGTGTTAGGACTCAATCACACCACTCAGAATATGAATTTCTACTTAATAAGTGTAGAAGATTGTTACATAATTATCCGAACTAATTATTAAAGTTTATTCTGAGACAAGCCAATCGAGTCGCTCACTATTTAGTTAGGACATGACGATATTATGTTAACTCTCACACTTTTTGAATTTATTCCCTCATGTATTATTCTAATTATTTTAAATGAAATTAATGACATAATCTTATTCCCCTAAAAAAAATTGTACATATAATCTATTATAAATTTTAGTTATATATAAGATTCAATTTATATATAGTATATGTTTAAATACTAATTTTTTCAAAAGATAACTTAATAGAGAATATGTCAAGTCACACTTTTTTTTATATAAATAAATGTACATTTCAGGAACTAAAATGAAAAGAATAATTATATAGAAACTAAAATAAATACTTAAATTATAACGATCAAAATATATTTAAGCTATATTAAAAGAAAAGTAAAAATAAACAGAGACAATCACTAATAAAAAATAGCCTACCACGCAATACTATTAATTGATTGTGAATTATGATTTTCAAGGTGTTATGACGATCGTGTTAAAGAACTCTGCTCATCCTCATGCTCCTATTATGAGAGATATTTACTCTCTCATTGCCCAATATTGATTTGTTATTATTATTAAACATATATTATGGGAGGGTAATGCTTGCATTGACTAGCTGGCCCGAGTTAAGATCATTTACATTTTTTTCTTTTCATTTCTTCTATTACAATAGTTTTAAAGATATAAATGAAATAGCGATGTATCACAGCACCTAACCAAGAGTGTCATTTATTTTGTCAAAAGCATGGCAATGGAAGAAATCGATAGAAAAAGAAATGGAGAGGATTGTTTTTTTCCTTCCTAGGGAAAAAAGGCTCTTCGGAAGACTGCTCGGACATTACATTACTGCCACTGCCAACCTGTCCTAAGAGCTACACAACTGTTTGTTACTAGGAGATGCTATTTGTTAAGAATTTTTACTAAATCAAATAGCTATGGCATTGTTATGATTAATTGTACAGTTGGGAGGGAATTCACAGTAGCTTAACAATTCACTTATCTATACTGTTCATTTTTTTTTTACGACTGATATTGTCTTATCAAAAGGTATCGAGGTTATTCAAAATAGAATAATATCGGTTTTCTCCCATTATATTTTTACTAACAATGCTCCTTATTTTTCTTGAGTTAATCATTTTTTTACACTAACAACTAATCATATTTTTTTTAATTATTTTATTTTATTTTTAATTTATTAAATAAATAATTGATATAAAATTATTAAAAAATAATTTATTATCAGTGTAAAAAAAACTTTATATTAATAGTATATAGGTAATTAACTCATTTTTTTTATGCCTTTACAATATAAATAAAGAAAACATTGGTGACTATAGAACTGCTGATATATATCCCAACACTTCCCTTCGCACTAAGGTCTCATGACCTGCTAAAACATGACAAATGCGAGTGGCCTACCAACGAATCTAGGAATTATATCAAGGCTTTCATTCCAAGTATTGAATGGAGTTGCATACCAAAATTTAGAACAATCATGTATTAATTTTAACTGTTGCTTGTTTGCTTATTTAATCTATTATTCAACTTTTTTAATTTAATTTTTAAATAATTGTATCCTATTAAATATTTATAAATATATGTTTAATAGTTATAATTTCTACATTTTATTCTTTAATTATTATGAAATTATTTTAGTCTTTTATCTTAAGTATATTGTCATTTTTTTTAATTTTTTCTCTATAAACACTACTAGAAAAATGTTATTTTTCTGCAAATTTTTCTGAAAAAAATATTCGTAAATCTTTTTTTACGAATTTTCCTGCAAAAAAAAATATTCGCATAAATTTTTTGCGAATTTATTTGCAAAAAATAATTTACAGATGTTTCTTACAAATTTTTTTATGAAAAATAATCTACAAGAAATTTTTGCAAATTTTGCTACAATTTTAATGATCATAGAAATTTTTTTTCTTGGTAAAACTTTGCAGAAAATATTATAAGAATTTTATTTTGTTTCTTGCAGATTTTCTTGCAAAAATAAATTCTCAAGTAATGTTTATTAAATGGTAGAAAAATTTTGCAGGTAACTTTTCCTGCAGATTTTCCTGCCAATTTTAATTTGCAGGAAAAATAAAAAAATATTTAAATTTATAAGTTTAATATTTTAAAAAAAACATCAAGTCCCACATCGATTGAAAATAAAACAATTAAAGAGTATATAAGTTGGGACAACACTTACCTTGCAAGTTGATTTGTATGGTTGAGTGTTAAGCTTATAATCTATGATCTTATAATTTAAAATATTATGTATCTCATGTTGGAGGCGTGGAAATAAATATTTCGAATGAATTTATTGTGAACATTTGAAAGTTGAAGAATTATTGATAGAATTTATAGTAGTTTTTTTAATTTTTTTATAAAAAATATTTCTACAGAATTTCTTAGGAAAAAATTTACAGGAAACTTTCTTGCAAATTTTTTTTTTAGGAAACTTTCCTGCAATTTTTTTTTTGCAGGAAACTTTCCAGCGAATTTTTTTTGTAGGAAAATTTCTTGCGAATTTTAAAATTTGCAAAAACATATTATCCACGAAGATATTAACTGCAGATAAATTTTCACAGAAAAATTTGTAGAAACAGGAAAAATCGCATGTAATACGAGAAATTCTAATAGTGAAATAAATCACTTCATATATATATTAAATACAAACTACATAGATCTAAATTAAATTCTCCTACCTATTTCATATATAGAGAAATCAATTCTTTTCATCTCCTACCTATTTCAAACTTTATTTATTATATTTATTTATAAATTAAATTCTTATATAATTAAAAAATATTATTATATCACATCATAAATCTAAAATATAATTTATGTATATAAATAATATTTATTTATAAATTTAAAATATAATTTACACATTTAAATATAATATTTAATTATACATGTATTTTTAATATAAATTTTAGTTATATATAATAAATATTCACGGGCTAAAATACTAATATTGTTAAAAGATGGCATATAGTAGACAATCTTTCTTCCTGTGGTTGGCTGGGGATCTGATTGGTGTTAATAAGGATAGTTACTTAATCTTTGATACCCTGCCTTCTGGTATGATTCTAGAGTTAAGGCTATGGAGGTTGATGAATACTCCTATAATGACATTGGCGGATTAGAGAAGCAGCTCATTTTTTATTCTTTAAGCACTTTTTTTACGAGGTTAATACGTCCACATTTGACGTTTCTACGACAAAATCAACTTGGACGTGTCTCATATTTATAGAATTTTGACACAAATTCAAATTTACACTAAATACAAGTAATTGGCCGTGTTAGTAGTTAAAACTGTTGAAGGGTAATTTGCAGAATGTTAAAATACAAAAACATATAAATAAGTGTCAAGACGAAATCACAATATATACCACATTCTTGAATAGTCATAGATTTTGTTTCGAGGCTAAAATTTCTTATAGTAATTTTGTTGCATATTACAGATTCATGACCTAGATTAAAGTTTGAAACCAGGTGAGGGGGGAAAAAGAAGGAGTTCATTCACCTAATTTGTTTTTAGAGTTTGAATTTATTGACTTGTCTAGAAGTAATTGGTTAAATGAACTCACCAAAAATAAAAAAGAAAATGTTAAGTGTTGACATCATGTAATGATATTAGTATAATACTTGTAAGGTCTCTCAATTTTAAACAAAATTAGAGAACTTTAATTTATATTATTAGATAATTCACTTGTTGCTCTTAAAAGAAAATTATGAATAGATCATACCCAATAAAATATTCTATTTTTCTATCATTTTTTTTTCCATTTTATTTCCGTATTTAATTTCTTTCCCTAGTTATTACGTAGAATGCTTGCCAAAAGCCTAAATCTCCACTCTCTCTTACATGTAAAAAAAAAAAAAAAAAAAAAAAAAAAACCTCACTTTTTTATTTATTTCTTTTATTCTCGTTTACTACTTTTATTTTATTTTCCTTTTAGCTGTTATATGTTTAAAAATAAATAAATAAATAAATCTCTTTACTCTATCAGCAGGAAAGCCACGTGATTAATATTTTGAGTTGTGAGACACATATTATATACAATATATCATTTATTATATCTCTTCTTCTTTTTTTCTTTGTTTTTCTCTCTCGTAGCTATGTGGCTTTCCAGATCTCATTACTGGCTAAACATGTTGATTAAGGGGAATATATATATTTTTTCAATTGGTGCATTTAAATAGTTAACCCAGACAGATCCAACTAGTGAGACCCCTGTCTTGTATTAATTAATGAAGGAGAGTCAACTAGTTCAAAGGTGAATGAACCATCAAATTTTCTATAGATCCTTTATTTGTCCATATAAATTGTTTTCACACGTACCTAAACACTCGTTATTAATTAATTGATATAGAGCAAAGCCTCTATGCTCCATGCATGTGATCTGTTTTTGATTTGACCGACTATATATCATACAACTTGCACCTAATTTAACTATATATGAACCTTTGGAGAAAGTGACTTTGATCTACCACGATAGTGAAAATTAATTAAATTCTAACATGATCGAGCTTGAGATTTTAAATGGCAGAAAAGGGAGTTTTGGATTGAACCAGTGTGTTTTTTTTTTGTTTTTTATTTTTTTATTTTAAAGAAACCACTTGCATGAAAATGTTTGAACGAGTGAGACTAGAATATTCAAAGAAGACCATAGGACAGAGAGTAGAATATCCAAAGGAGACCATATAGGGATCTGTCACTTTCGGATTCACGAAGCTTTTCATTCACCTGTTACAGTCGTCAGAAATGAAATTAGAAAAAATTTATTGGCTGTAAATTAGGAAGAACTTAATTTTTATTTATAATTACTGCTAAAAGTTTTATATCATCAGTTAATTATACATTTCCAAACCTAGACGTTCGGACTCATGAAAAATATTGATTAAAAATACTTCAATATTTTAATTAAAATAATATTTAAATATTTTATTATATATCATATATAAAAACAATTATAAATTACAATAAACTTTTGTAATAACAAAATTATAAACTTTTATGTCTAATAGAGTAGTGATAGACCTAATATAAAATGGTTAATTTACGACTCCGTAATTCCCGTCTCATACAGTCGCAAAGAGAACTAAAGAATAATAATATTTTTTCTTACACCAAAGAATACTGATCTATTAAGTTTCAGTAATATTTGTTTATGTTTAATTATCATTGTATATATGTATATTAAGTATGGCAAGTAAATTTGAATACAAGAGTATATGTATAATCTCGATCCAACTTTGACAGGTAAACTTTGTATATCGGTACGAATGCATATATAAAAATAAGTAATATTATTAGAATTCGACCGATGATTGAGTTAGTTAAAGTATTGGATTATTGAGGGAACTAGTGAGTTACTAGTTGAATAATATAAATCAGTATATTATTAAATATATAATTTATGTTAATGGTTTTGTCATATATTTTCAACTAATTTGTGGTGATATAGTGGTAATTAAGTTCTCTTTAAATAATCTAAGGGGGCTAACTTCTACTCCCTCTTATGCATATGGGCCAGTGGCTTTTTTAAAAAAAAGAAAAAATAAAAATTGTACGATGCATCAAGTCTTACTAACTCAAGGGTGCCTGAATTAAATTAGTATTGTCTTACTAAGTCAACGATCAATAGATTAATGTGTCCAAACTTACTCGAGTTAAACCAGTTCACATCGATTTATAAGCATATATGATCTAATACTTTGCACAAATCAGTTAGGTGTTTGATTCTCAGGTCAACTAATCGAACCAGTCGATTTAAGTTGAGTCTGATAACATTAACACACACACAAAAGTTAAATAATAATAATTAAATAACATAAAATTATACATCCAACTAAAAAATAAAAGGAATATCATATAATAGAGAGAGATAGAGATAGATAGATAAATAAAAGGAATATCATATAATAACTTTCTTACATGAAAATAAATTTAAAAAATTTAATTATTTGATTAAAATAGATGTAGATAATGATGACAACAACTAAAAAAAATTAATAATAATAATAATAATAATAGTGACAATAAAAATAATGATAATGATAAGAATAGTAACAATGATGATGTGATTTTAAGTGATTATTTTAAGAAAAATGTTAAATTACACTTTTGCACTCTTTAAATAGCTTCAATTTATTAAAAATCATAAAATTTGATGGTGAAATTATCTACTTTAATATTGAATTTTGTAATTCTCAAATTTTAACTAATAAAATAATATTTGTTTTTTTCTTATCAACAAAATACAAGAATGTGTTAAATGAAGTATATTAAATAATATGTTGTTAACCCTCATTTTCTTTTAATTAAGTCATTTGGTTTTAAGCCATTCTTATAAGATAACATTACCTCTAAAAATTAAAATACCAAAACAAATATCGTAAAAGATAAACAATCAAATTAAAATTTCACACGAAAATAGAAGATGAAAAAAATATTTAAACCAGGAATTAACTAAGAATAGGAAAGGGAGAAACGAAAGGTGAGATTGAAATGCAGCAGCACAACTCTTGAACAAGCATGTTATTTTGTTTTGAGTAGCATGGTGTTCTAAATTTAAGTTAGCAAATGACACAGGGATTAGGATTCTCTTCCACACTTGTGTAATAATAATGTGGTTGGCTCATCTGATTATGATAGGCTTCGCAGACCATCACAATACCAGGCATGTACTGATTTTGATCTTCTAGTTCTGGGGTCTCTGGCTTCTTTTCCTTGGCTGGTCCAACCGAGAGTATCTCAGTGTAACACAGTTTCCTCAGCTTGTCCACCACAACCACGGGGTCCATGTCTCCAGTTAAGGTCAATTCCTGGTCTTTCATATCCATAGAGACTGATTCAACCCCTGCAATAAATCATTCAATTTTGGATACTATAATATAAAACACACTTTTTGCTATGGTTTTTAATTTCTTCATTCGGTGAGTAACGAAATTACAAGAGATTGAAATTGAAATTCAAACCTGAAATATTGGAGACTGCTTTCATGGCTTTTTTCTTAATTTTGTCATCCTGTAGTTCCACCTTTAGCACAATTTTCTGCCATAAAGAAAAATAAAATAAAATAGAGAACTGTCTGTTAGTGTTAGGAGTTAGGACCCTTGTAATAAAAACTGGCAAAAATTATGAGAATAACATAACCGATCTTCACTGTAATTTTAAAAGGCGTGGTTGAAACTTTGACACGAGATCTCAAACTTTTGTCTCTCTAAGACTAACAGTGCTAGTACTTAAAAAATAAACATGAATGCAGAAATAATAGTTGATGATGAGTGATGCATGAAACTAGAAACTACAAAACTAAGAAGTGAGAAGAAATCTTTCTAACATTCATTGACGAGGCGTTGAAGGCTGCTAGCGAAAGCCAAAGGGTAATTGCGAAGCAGCCTGCTATGGAATTCACTAATGAAGCTCTGTTTGAAGATATTTAAAGAAAAATAAAATAAATCAACACAGGGAAACAGCGTATCAACCAACACTACACCAAAATAAATTTTTTGTGACAATTAATTTATTATTTAGCGGCCATATAAATAACCATTATTTTTTTACCAGCATTTAAATAAAGGCTGATGTATCAAGTGTCGCTAATACTATTACCGACATTTATATAAAATACTGGTAAAGATCTATTAAATTGTCAAAAAAAACTTATTTTTTTTAATGGCAATTCTAGTAACCATTTTAAAGGCTATTAAAAATTATTTTTTTCAATTGTCTCATTTACTTTAAATAATTTATTCTTATAATTTTCTTTTATAAATTCATAACTTATATAATTTTTTTTATCTCGATGTGAGATTTATAAGATGAGGGTTCTCTTTTATTTATATATTTTTTAGTTGTCTTGTTTCTTAAAAAATGTGAGATTTATAAGGTGAAAGTTGCTCTCTAATTATTTTATAACACTATTAAATTTGATAATAATTGATGATTTGATACCAATTTAGAAAAGTGAATTAAGAGTCAACCCTATAAAATGAACATGTAAGGTAATAATTATTACTCACTTATATACTATTTAATTATCTTATCTCTAATCGATGTGGGACTTAAGTTTTTTTTAACAAATAATTGTCACTAATAATAAACTTTAGTATAATATAAATACATTTTTAGTGGCTATTATATATTAGTCATTAATATTTTTATATATGGCGACAATTAAATTATTGTCATTAAATAATTGTCGTTAATAACAAATTTTGTTGTAGTGCAAGTCCTGGGATGATCCTTATAATTATAGTTTTTTTTAATATTATACTTAATTGTTGTCCTACTTTCTGTATAAAAAAAATTATATCTATATGTAATTTTTTTACTAAAGAAATCAATGGAGACCTCTTTCTTGGATCCATCCTTCTTAAGTCAATTAAGTTTATGAAGATTCTCAATAACAATGCCTTCGAGTGATACTAAGTTATAGTTTTTGAATATAATGTTTTTTTAATAACTATATTATTTATATGAAGTATCAGTTAATTTTTATTAATGATTATTCTTCATTAAAAAAATCTTATTAATTATTTTTGATGGAGTATTTCCTCTCAATTATGTGTTTTACATTTACAAAGTTTAAACCTGATAACATGTTTGAAGAGATTGATTCGGTTATGCTTGAATTAATAATTTGTTGATTTTAAATATAATACTTAATTGTATTGTTCTACTTTCTTGCATAAAAAAATCATCTTTAAAAATATAATCATTTTACTAAAAAAATTGTTGATTTTTTTTGTTACATATAAGCATCCTTTGTAAAAGAAAAATTAATTCAATAAAATAACACTATTACAAGACATTAAATTTAGAAGTTATTTTGTTTTTATTATAATCATGTAGTATTTTTTTTATCCATTGGAATTATAATGAATGCATTAGAGTTCGAACTTAATACGGTACATATTACCTCAATCTCTTGATATATCTATTATCTATCATTGTATCCTAATATGACACTCTTACCAGAATGGTAAAAAATATGTATTCATCAAAATTTCTAAGAGTTTGTTTACATTGAGTTTTTTTTTTTTTTTATTTTATAATATATCCACAGTAAGACTAACTCCTATAGATTTAGACTTTTAGTAAGCTTTCCCAAATATCATAATCAACACTTTAAGAGTTGATTCTTAAGAGTAAGTCACTGATGTGTGTAAAGTTTTTATAGAGAACAATAACTAAAAACTTTTATGCATGTGGTCTCCAAACATAAAAACAAAAAAGCTTGAAATATCGAAAGAAACACACGTGCACTTAAATTTACTCGATCGCCGAATTTTTCATAGTTGTGACATATGAATAAGACATCAATGTTCAGCATAAATTTTAATTTACGTTTAAAACCAACAAAATCTAATCCTGTACTCCATAATACTCTTACTGGTTTGGCCACACTATCCCTCATTATAAATCATAAAAAACAAACGGAGAAAGGGAGAAAAAATACATAATTTTTTCGATTATTTTTCTGAATTAAATGCACTCAGTAATAAAAAAATTTAGCTGATGACACAGCTATTAGGATCCTCTTCCACACATATGGCACTGTAATAAGGATTGTATTGTGGTTTCATCTGATAATAATAGGCACAGGTTGGGTAGAACTTGAGTGGATCTATCACATTGTCTTTTGTTGAATCTTTCTTCTGATCTTCCTTCTTTTTATCATCTTTCTTAGGATCTTCCTTCTTTTCCTCTTTTGCTGGTCCAACAGAAACTATTTCTGTGCGACAAAGCTTCCTTAGCTTGGCTACTACTTGAACTGGATCGATGTCCCCAGTTAAGGTCAATTTCTTGTCTTTCATGTCCACAGAAACTGACTCAACCCCTGCAACAATATTTCAAATGCAATTTTAGTATACCACTAAATATAAGAGAATCATTGATGCTATATGATATGGACTTTGTTTCTTGAAACACTTTATTGCAATATATTATTTTCTTTTCTCTTTATTTTGTCTTCATTTTGATTTTGATTTCCTCCTTTTCTCAATTGGTCAGAGCATTGAAAGCAGAGAAGCCAAAGAGAGGTGGAACATAAGAAGTTGAGATTCAATTCAATTGAATACCTGAAATGCCAGAGACAGCCTTCATGGCTTTTGTCTTGATTTTGTCTTCATGCATTTCCACCTTCAACACAACTTTCTGTTACAGAAAAATCAAACAGTTGTTAGGACTACTCAACAGTCTAGTTTGAATATGCAAGGAAAGGATCAAAGACAAAGCACAGGTTGAAATTGGAAGACTGACCTTCATTGTCATTGATGTTTCTGAGAGCTGAGGTAGAAGGAGTGTTAGTAAAAATTGTGGAAGAGGAAGAGATAGTGTTTGGATTTCAAAATGTTGTGAAATGATAATAAGGTTCAGGAACATTTATAGTACTTGGTAAAGAGACAGGCAGAGTCAAGTCAATCCAACAAGTCCATGAATGCTATTGTTTTCCCATCTATACTCATTGTTTGTTTGGTACTGTAAGTATTTTTTAATTTTTAGTTTCTAGAAATTTAAAGATTAGATTACAATGTTTGGTATAATTTTTTTTAAAAAGTATTTATGGAATGACATCATATATGTTACTGTCTTTAAATTCCATCAGAGAATGGCAACTGTTGTGGCTTTTGGTCTATCTAAATTTCTTTGTTATTAATTTTTTAAAAACCTTATTTATAATTAAATACATAAAATGATAGTATTTAGTTGTTTAATTGAAAAAGTTGGGTAAGCTGAAATATTTAGGTGAAAGGTGTGGCGCGGAAAGTTTCGAGGAAAGCATGAGGGTATTTCGTGTTTAAATTCGTAGAAAATGACATGAGTGGGTGAGAAGAAGTCTTGGTGATGATGATATTGAGGACTGCGTTGTTTCGTTGCATATTCGTCTCCGCGTCTGACTGCTTCATCCTTCACTATTTAGGTGCATGTCACGTGTACAATTTAAACTTCGGTTCTCTTTGGATAAACCTTTTTACAATTAGAAAAAAAAAAATTCTATATAATTTAAAATTAACATAATTATTATATCAAAAGAGGATGTTGAATTCATCAAGGTATCAATTTTAATATTAACAAATTTAGACTTTTTTAAAGAGATGAATTATAATATGACGATTTATTATTATGATATAATCTATAAATTATATTGATTATAAGACAAATGCATTTAATATATATATATATATATATATTATTTATAATGTTTAATAACTAAATTATATTTATTTATGTTATTGCTTAACAAATCAAAATGAATAAAAAATTTTTTTTGGTATTTCAGAAAGAAATGAAGACGTACTTTTCATCATAAAAAGGACAAACAAATTAATCCTTTAAAACATTTGAAGTCTAAGAAAAAGTTATTTTTGATCGAGACATCCACCAATTCCTTCCATTAGTATTTTAAGGCTTTGTTTGGGGAGGAAGGAATAGAAGAGAATATGTGAAAATTGATTTAATAAGAATTAAATAAGAAATTGAGTGAAATAGAATGAAATTTGTAGTTGTTTGTTTGAGTGAAATTAAGTGCGAAATATATTAAATTTAATATTTATAATTATTATTTTGCCCTCACTTTATAATATATAGAATTAATATTTTTAATTTTATGTAATTTTATACATTTTTCAAAATCCACAAAAATCTCCTCGATGGAGAAGGTATAAAAAATAATGTGGAACATACTTCTAATAATTCCTCACAATTCTCTTTAAATACCTCTACCAAACATTTTTTTTCTCAAATTCACTCTAATCCACTATTATCCATCCCCTCCCTATTAAATCACCTCCACCAAATAAAGGTTAAAGATGATAAGTAGTTTCTTTAAGTATATAAGAAGTGACAATTTGGTAAAATATATTTAATGTGTCAACAGACACTTCTCTCCACAAGGAAGGAAAATAAAGATAGATGAAACAACTCTATGAGAGATATTAAAGGATTTGTAATGATCATTTTCATGAAACACCTATAAAAAGAAGCTTGAAGACTTAGAAAGAAGAAAAAAAAAAGAAGAACATTCATTAAAAAATATATTCATTCTTTATGTAAAAAGCTTTGTACTTAATTTGATTGTATTATGTCTTAACAGTAAGACAAAGCAATTAGTAATTTTTTAACTTTAACTTTGTATTATTACGTGTAGTTTGAAGATCGTTTTATTGTAAAGAATAACTTGGTAGTTGAAGTCTAGAAAAATTTTATTTTAAAGAATACTTAGTTGTTGAAACTTGAAGAGAGTTCATTGTTCAAAAAATATTTAGATAATAACTTGAAAAGACAAGTCAAAAAATACTTAAGTTAAACAAGAAATGACATGTAAAAAAATTAGAAGAGAACAAATTTTCTTTGAAAATATTAAGTTTTTCTTATAAGAAAATAACTTTTGAACTCAACATTCTAAACATACAAATAAATATTTTTCAAGGTGTTATTCTGAACAAGAAAAACATTTCTAAAGAACTTTCATTTTGAAGACATCAATCATTTACTTTATTAAGAATTGTCTTGAGTAAGAATTCAAAATTTTAATGGCATAAAAGTTTTTCAATTTTATTTTAAGCATTATAATACAGTTAAAAGATTGTTTGGCCGTTGGAGTGTGATCTCATCTAAAATGAGAGTTGAAGAAACCTTAAGCAATATCTCTTGGCAAGATATTGATGTATTATTAGGACGTGTCCTTCGTCCGATTCCATTCACCTTTTCTTTTTCCTCTTTCAATAACCTTAGAAACCAAATAGGAAGTTAAAGGACTAAATCCTAATTCTCGTGAATATGATCAAAAGTCCCCTAAGAGATGGAATATAGTCTAGACTCAACACGTGACAACAGGAAAAAAAATAATATAGAAGGGGATGTCATTTAGGGTTTTTTTTTTTTTTTTCTGGTCATTTTAGGAAATATTTGTTCTTATGAACAGTCTCTCTGTTCAAATGAAACTTGCTCTCGTTATTTCTTTCATCCCATAGATGTCTAAACTTTCAACCAAACTGAGTCAAGGTTCGAGGTTAGTTACTTGACCATCCTGCTAGCCACGTTCCAGTGCTAGAATGACCATAATAATTACCTTGTAGAATCAACTTAAGGGAGTGAATCAAACAAAAGTAAGCCAAACAAGTAAGATTACATAAGAAATGAAGAACAAGTGCTAAAGTAATAATGCTCAATTAGGAGAAACAAACAAGCGGTGGAAATAAAAAGCTTAGGAAACACATGTGGAAAGAGAGTTGCCATTCTGAGGGTCAGGCTTAATCTTGCAGTGTACAATCTTAAAAAATCACAGAGATCTGAAGCACAACATTGTTATCCTTTAAGCATGCTAACTTAGGGGAGCATTTGATTTATTCCAAGTTGGCTTAAGATCCACTTTATGTAATAGACTATCTTGATCCAAAATGTCACCTCAACCTGTAATTGAAAATGTTGACTAAAGTCAAGTCAAGCATAGGATCCTTAGTATACAATTTTGAGAGTGGGTACCCCATCTCAAAATAAAGTTGCCTTGTAGTTACATTAAGGTAGAGTAGTGTGTCTCTATGACAAAGATAAGTATTTATAATGTCATAAATGTCCTTATAATAAAGAATAAGTATTTATTAAATATTATCAAATAAAATTATTAGGAAAATTTTCACTTAGATCTGTTTAAATTATCTTTCTCTAATTTTTTAAAATCACTCAGTTTTCTTAGAATAATATCATTAGTTCAAGTGGAAAAAAGGAAAAAAGATAAAAATTAATTCATTTTATGCTAATTATATATAAGTCTACCATTTAATTTTAAATTACAAACAATGATTTGTTTTCTTCATAAAAATTTGCATTGCTCTTCAATTTCAAAAATAATAATTTCTTAGTTTATTATTTGGATTGTTCCTTATTTTTTTAAAATCACAATATACATATATTTAATATATAATTTAGAAGTTAAAATGGAGTAAGAGATCAAGTCACGCTCAATTTTTAATACTTATATTAATAATTTATTATTTATTAATAATGCACAAATGATATTATTTTATCAATTTTTAATACTTATATTAATAATTTATTATTTATTAATAATGCACAAATGATATTATTTTATATAAAAGGTTGTATGTATCATTTAATTAAATAAATAAAGAAGATAAATATTCACTTAAAAATTAGAGAGAGAAAATCGTATCATTTGAAAAATATGGAGAGACACTAATGCAATTTTCGCAAATCATTATTAACTAGCTAGAATGTCTAAACGTCTTTTGTAACTATTCATCATTGTTTAGAGTCTCAATTTTATTGGAGTACTAGTAGCAAACTCGTGCCTTCGCACGCTTAATTGATTGTATTTACACAATTTAAATTAGAATAAATATTATTTTTAAGGTAAATTTTTCTCTTTTTATATTATAAATAGTCCCTTATTTGTGATGATGAATAAATAATCAGGTCTAAAAATGATGTATAACATACAATAAATTCCAAAAATTAATTTTTTATAAGATAGAAAATCCATTTAACATCATCAATACATAAACTTAAGTGACATCATTCGTTTATCAGCAAATCATTCATCTCCCAGCAAAAGACTTTCATGAAACATCCCAAAAAACAAACATAATATTTTAGAATGTATCATAAATTTAAAAAATTACATGCCCTTTTATTTGAAAACTTTTACATGTACATTTTTTTTCATAATACTTTGTTAGGGAAAAAAAGATATTTTTATTTGATTAGCATTATTTCTATATTCGAACATCTTTCACATAATTAATCTTAACTATTCATCATTGTTTAGAGTCTCAATTTTATTGGAGTACTAGTAGCAAACTCGTGCCTTCGCACTTGTATTTAAACAAATTAAATTAGAATAAATATTATTTTAAAGGTAAATTTTTCTCTTTTTTATATTATAAATAGTCCCTTATTTGTGGTGAATAAATAATCAAGTCTAAAAGTGATGTATAACATATACAATAAATTCCAAAAATTAATTTTTTATAAGATAGAAAATCCATTTAACATCTTCAATACATAAACTTAAGTGACATCATTCGTTTATCAGCAAATCACTCATCTCCCAACAAAAGATTTTCATGAAACATCCCAAAAAAACAAAAATAATATTTTAGAATGTATCATAAATTTAAAAAATTACATGCCCTTTATTTGAAAACTTTTACATGTACATTTTTGTCATAATACTTTGTTAGGGAAGAAAGATATTTTTATTTGATTAGCATTATTTCTATATTCGAACATCTTTCACATAATTTAATTTATATTGAAGCTAATAATTATATATTGAATATTTTAAAATTTGCTCAATTAATCTTATTTTATCCAATTTTGTTATTTTGTTTCATAAATCTCTAATATTTTTATTTTAATACATTTATTCTTTCAACACATTTAATATTACATTTTAATTTAAATATATTAATTAAATAAGCAACTTGCTAGTGGCCTATATTTGTGGGGTTGCAACACTCCACAAAAGTAGTTAATTATGTTTTTATTTTCATTTTTTTTTTATCTTTTCGGATGTATAAAAAAATATCTAAATTAAATTAATTTTTTTTTTGTTGATTACTCATTTTACAACAATAGCAATATAGTATGCAATGAATTCCTTTTTGTTTTTTTTTCCAATGTTAGCATGTGAAATGGGAGAAAACTTACATTATATTCTCTTTGGAATAGAAGTCACATTTGCATTGAGGCTTGACATATGCAAAACGGCTTAAAATTAATGCGTTGTATTGCCTCCAAAACTAAAAAAGAGAAAACACAGGTTTTAAAAAAATTGAATAACAATTTTGGGATGAAATGATTAAATTATTTTATAATTAATCGTCGCTTTTGAACAAGTTTTCCTTAATAAAAGAAACTTCAACAACCATAAACATTAATTTATAATTTAGAAATAAACATATTATTCAATATTACATAGTAAAATAGAGTATGCAATCAAGTTTGGTTTCCATCAATGATGCAAACAAACATTACTCTCTTGACCTTTTTTACTCTCTATTCCAAAGCTTATGCGCTTTCAATTACAAATTATTCTTTCCCTCCCCTTCTCTAACCTCGGCACCTCCAATATCCAAGAAAATGAAAAAAAAAATAAAAAATATAACCTACTCCTTTCCCACAGTTCCATAAGATTTAAATGCAGAAATAATATACAAAAAAGTGTAGTTCAAATTTTTTATCTCTAAACTCCAATTTTATCAGCATCTCATTCCTCTTACAATCATTATCAGCATCTCTTCTTAATTTCCTTCATGATGCAGTTGCCTGTTTTGTGTAGGTGTTTAAGGTGTAGGGAATGAGTTGGGGTTTATGCACTTTGGAATTTACTATATTATCTGACAAACAGAAAACATCATGCTATCAACATGCATGAAGCTACAAAATGTATAATAAGCTCCTTAATGGAAAAATAGGAAACAATTTTTTACATCAATATAAAAAAAATTATAAACAACAAAAAACAAAAACACACAAAACCTCCGGTAAGTCAATTGAAGCAACACCATGGTCAACGGATTTCCCCCAAATGTAAATTGCACTTAAAAATAACATACAAGAAAACTTTAACAATACATTCTTTGCTAATTTATTATAAAAAAAAATCAATTGGAATCAATCACTAAAGTAATGAGTAGTGAACAATTTTGAAAAACATGATTCTTGAAAGGTTCCTAAACTTCCAAAGAATATGCCAAAAATGGTTTTTATACCTTATTTTTCAATTTAAGTTAAGCAACAGACAGAACATGACAAAAGAATTGTGTATTATATGACAATTTTTGACCTTCAATTTTATATTCAAGGGATTACACATGCTAATCAAAAAGTTATATTACTTGTGAATTTTAGCACTTTTTAAACTTGCTGGGTGTAGTATCCAGGTAGACCTTTGCACCTTCTTTAAGAACAAAACATTAGACCTTTGCACCTTCTTTAAGAACAAAACACACATCAATCTACCATAACAAAAATGCATCCTAGATAGGAGGAAAAAAAAAGAAGAAATTAAAATATCAAATGAGAAATGAAAGATAGAAAAGAGACCGAATGATAATGAAAATAAGGCAAAGAAAAGGATTGAGAATAATACTGGAGGCAAGTGATGAATTTTATGCAACTTAACAATTAATTCTACAGTTTCTTCCTTCCAAGTTGATATTAATGGGACCAACAATTTATTTGTTTTGCATTATTTTTAAAAATTAAATAATGCTTCCTAACATTCTTTATCTAAGATGATTGGATTCATTTTTTTAAACTCCAATCAAGAATATAACATGTTCAAAATCTTTCTTCTTTAGGCAACATACATTTGAATGGCAACCTATACATTCTTGCTAATGTAGTTTTTGGAATTTAACTGGAATTAAGGTAGAAGCTATTATAAGAACCTAGTTCCAGTTGTGTATAAAATAGTGTGCAATATGGCAAGTAAAAAAATAAGTGTAAACTAATGCATTGATGCTTGAGATACAATTCATTTTTAGTTTGAGATTGTGCTAATATGGAAACTCCTTTTTATTTCTCACTTGAATCCATTATTATATTGAGTTTTCAGGTTTTTTCCCCTCTCTACCGATGCAATATAAGTCATTTCAAGAAAAAGCTTTCATTCTCCTTATACAATACATCCTATATTTCATATATAATTATTGGCATTTTATTTTGTTTATCAATGAAAATGGTGTTTCTGTGTTTGCGCTTGAAACTAAAGTTTTTAAGCTTTTCCCCTTCTTACAAAAGTTAATAAGTCATTTTCACATATATACTACTTGTGTCTTTATTCAAGCACCAACAAAACAATGAATTCATTGTTCAGTAAGTATCATTACGAAAGTATTAGTATACAAATAGAGCAAGAAAATGTATAGGCAAACAAGTATCAACTCTCAATAACAAAAGAATCAAAGTTTACAAAACTTTCTCATTCAATTTTTTTTCATTTCTAAATCCTGAAACCTTAATCCATCCACGTGTTCTTAGGAAGCAAAGCAACACAACTTTACAATTAAATACATAATATAATCTTTCACTTAGCAAGCACACAGTTCTCTTGATAGAATCATGTATTCCATCCCCCTGAAACAATCATACATCATCATTAATACACATACATAATACACAATCAAATATATATAAAACTATTTTAATTAACTTTAATCAATAATCACCCTAACAATAATCTTCCAACTCTACTTATGTTTTATAAATATTTTCTTAATAGGATTTGTAGATACCAACAATCATAAGTGATTTTTGTAGATAGGAGTTGTAGATAAATTACGTGATTGTAATTTGCTTTTTTCTCTAAGCTTTAAAAGACAAATTGATTGATTAGTCACAATTACATTATAAATCAGAAACTTATTATACACAAAATTATGATTTTATATAATAAACTACAATTGTTTAACTTGTGTTTAATTTTTTTTTTAAGTGTTATAGGTACGCAAACATAGTTGAATTTCGAATAAATTGCTCAATGTCTTGAACCTTGATGGCATCAATTAATTAGACCATCGGACAAAACCTACGTGGGAAAAGAAAGCCTTCAAAATTTACACATAATCAGCTCACCAACTAGAGGAAGAGAGTGCATAGCTATACTATTTTGAGAAAAAAGCTTCAACAACCAATGTGACCAGGGGATGGAGGAAGGAAATGGGATGGGACCATGCTTACATTTAATTTTTTTAAGGTTCATTTAAGTTATTATAAAAATAATTTTATGGTCTTATTAAAATATTAAATATGCATATAAATGTTTTAGGATTTAGGGTTTAAACATTTCGTATACTATTTTTATATTCAATATAATTGTGTATTTTTATTCATTAAAAATTAGTTATATAATATTAATTTTTTTATTTCTAATATATGTAAAAAATTAAATTTATTTTAATCAACTTTTTCTTTAGCTTTCTCTAAATTGAAGTTTTGGTTCCATCCTGAATGTGACCACAAAGAACTGAAGAAAAGAAAAAGTTGTTCAACAAAAGTCAGGATTTCGATTATGACCTCACAACTTCACATATTCAAAGTGTGCGTGAACAAGTTTATACAAGTCTTCATAAAAAAAATAAAAAATAAAAATAAAAATTGTGCAGTTATGGCTACTTCATCTGTTCTTGTTGTTGAAACAAGACTAAGTTGCATCCCATACCTAATTACCAATACCATATTAGCTTGAAGAGGCAAGCACAGCTACATAATCCCGGTCTACACGTGCACTTTGGACAAAAGTAACTTCTGTTAATTCACATCATAATGTCTTGGGAGCAAAATAATTTTTAAATCTTAACTTTTTAATTCATCCTTAATTCCTGTTGTATGTTTTTAATTCGGACAAATTACACTTATAATGCATGATGTTTAATGAAATAAGTAGAGATATTTCATATTTGTTAACAATAAAGGTTCATGGAATTATGTTATCATATAAATTAAGATGTATTTAAGTAAAGTAGGAATAACGGTGGAAATTTGTTAAACTTGAAGGAGTGCAAGTATAAACACATTCTTAACATGTTTAAATTGCTTTTTAGTTGTTTGACACGAATCAGTGGCATTCCCAGAATGGATGGTAGAGGATTTAATTGCACATAGACAGAAATATGAGTTGAAAAAGTGATTTAGCACAACACACGAAAGTGCAATAACAACATGTATATGGAGATAGACAACAAAGAAGAGAGTTAGGCAGACACGAGGGAAAGAAACAAAATGGAAAAGGAAAGAATAGCAAAGGGGGCATTGGGTCCTCACAACGTGAGATGGATACGGGCCCATCACATTTTTAGCGGGCCCAGCACAGAAATATCTTGCTTAATATCATGTGGCCTACCTTTGGGTGTCACTGCCCACCTTACAACAACGGATACGTTGTGGGCCATACCTTTCTCACCCAGCCCACCTCTTCTCGACACGTTACTAAACACTTAATTGCCACTTTCCTGTCGTTTTTCTTCAACAAATCAAAGGACTAACCCACTCTATTTTCCCCTCCTTCATACTTCATACTTCATACACTATTTATTAACTCCGATGCTACTTTTCTTCTTTACTCAAACCCAAAGAAATTAAATAATGAAAATAAATAATAAGAAAATATTAATATTTAAATTGTACGCCTATTTTAATCCTCTAAATAAACGCAATAATATATTTTATCTTCCCATTCGAATTTTTTTACTTACATATCGCAAAGCCGACACATGGAAAATAAAATTGTTTATTTTGGTCAAATTAAAATTTAACATCAATAGGGTTTTCTTTCTTAGCCTATTTTGCCTTTGCGCCTAACAGTGGGTGTGTTTAGGTTACATTATGATTTCATGAATATGGAATGCCCCTCTCCTCCCGGAATTTCACTATGTCATGGTATTTATTCCATTTTTTTTTTCAACTGATCGCATGTTTTTGCGTTTTTAGAGTCAACAGTGTGTGATGTATGAAACCTACAAAAAAAAAAAAAGAAGAAAAAAAAGCCTAACTGTTCATATGTATACATAGAGCTAGATAAACGTAGGATGGGTTAGATTATTGTCGTCATTGTAATATTTTTTATTTATAAAAGAAATTCTCATGAAGAAGTAAATTCAAAATCAGATGATTGTTTGTTTTATTTTAAGTATGCTTTAAAGTCAAGTTTTGCATGATACTGATTAGCTTCCATAGTATCCTATTATAATTCTTTCTTAGCCTCGACCACACGTAACACGTCACAGGAAATGGGACAAGGCACATCCTCTGAAGAAATTATTACACCAAGTGGCAAGTGTGCTTACGATTTGGAGATATTTAGCTCAAAAAACACTCACAATCTTCCACACGAATGAATCTTTCTCTAATTCTATCATAATCATTAACGAAATGTCTATAATTTGTCTTGAATTAGACTTGCAGAGCTAAAAAGTAATCCTAATATTAGGTGACAAGAATATTTAAAAAAATAAAAATGAAAATAATCGTTGTAACAAAAAAGCTATAAAAAAAAAAAAAAAAAACTAGTATGATATTTTACCAATAAAACATAAGAAAAAGATATTTAGACAGAACTGTCATTGAATAAGTGTACATAGATGAAACCAAGTAACCAGTATGATAAGAACAAGTTCAGAAGTGATCCGTAGTCTTGTCATAGAAATGAAATGCATTATTGTAGTACGGTTTTTGAAAATATCCAAATTCCAAACCTTAGAAATTAGAATCGGAAGCTTAATTACAACGCGAACCTTAAAGGGTCGAAAGGGTTTTAAACTTGAATGTGTAAGATTAAGTTAGTTGGTGAGGTGTCAAATGGGGATTGGCGGGGAAGCGAAAAGCAGAGTATTAAATAGTGTGTGCTTGAGTTGAGTGTTGAGTTGTATCTGTGTCTCTAACTGACACCCGCATCTCTTTCTCTCACATTATACAAAGCTTGAAGCTTACTAAGCATGATGGTGTCCAAAAACCCCAACCCCTCTGAGGCTTTCTATTTGGACCCTTCCGCCATGTCGCTCCCCGGAATCCTCCCCTTCGCCGGAGATTCGCTGGAGGACCCTGCTAAGAAGACTCGCAAGCCTTACACTATCACCAAGTCTAGGGAGAGTTGGACTGAACCCGAACACGACAAGTTTCTCGAAGCTCTTCAATTGTACGTAAAAATTACTCTTTTTTTTTTTTGTTATTTTCTTCTCTACTTCAATTGTATGTAATGTGTGGATTTTTAAGTTAAATGGAGACATGGGTTTTAGTAGTATACTGTATACAAGGTTCTAAATTGTGGACAAACATGATGGTTCCGATTTGTTGGGTTACAAACAAGGTAGAAGTTAAATTTCCACCATTAGAAAGAAAAGATAGAAGTTAAATCTTGGGGGAGGTTAAGAAATTTTCCTAAATAGAAGAGAATGAGAAGAAAACACTGAGCAGTGGCTGGGAAAATGCAACAGAGCTGGTTGATCTCTCTGTCTTTCAATAATAAATTTCCCTTGAAACAACCATAGGAAAGACACCTAATGGAAGCCATAAACACAAACCTATCCAACAAAAAAAAAAAAGAAAAAAAGAAAACCAAAGGCAAAGGCAAAGTCACACCCTTGAAAATACTGTCGTTCCTCTCCAATCAAGTACACCTGAAAAGAACCAAGTTGTTTAAATTGTAAATTTTGATAATAAATCAAGAATATATTGTACTAATCGCATCTTTATGTTGAAGAGGTTCATTTAATGATCAAACATAGTTTCCTATTTCCAAACAAAATTGACTATGTCAAATTTAAGCTACGTGTTTGTTTTCCCCTTTTCTGGCCTTAGTCATCCTTTTGCATTATCTCATATTGTTTAGTTCCTTTCATTCTGTGTTCAGGTTTGACCGTGACTGGAAAAAGATTGAAGCATTTGTTGGATCCAAGACAGTTATCCAGGTAATTTCCAATGCAACCTGTGACTGAAAATTTACACTAGCTGTTGTTTCTGGGTTGGGTTAGCCATAACTGTTCTGGATTGAATTAGTTTTGTCAAAGTTTTTGGAGTGTGGTTAATTGCTAATGTTACATTAAGGATTTTGGCATTTTCCAAAGAAACTATTGGTTATTGGACATGAAATACCAAAAAAGTAAAATTGATATTTTCCTTTCTCTTTCCCTCCTTGCCTTTATAGCTTTTGAAGTGGTTTGTTTAACCCGTACTCCATAAAACTTTTCTTTTTCTTTGGTGAGAAAAAAATGTGCAGAACTTAACAACCATAACAATCAGTTGTTCATTCGAAGAAAGTTTATGAGTTCCATGTGTCTGCTATATAAGGATCAACCTGAGCTGAAACTTTAAGCATATGAACCAACTACCCTAAAAGTTTAATTTGTTAGATGTAAGTTTGGGTGAACACGAATATGCAAATTTCCTTCTGGGATACCACCAGTTGACTAACTTAACTTGGAAAGCAGAAAACCTTTGATGTTGTTAACAGGAATAAAAAAAATTCTAGGGAAATATGCTGGTATATCTCTTAATATTCATTGGTTGCGTTTTTCAGCTTATGTGGATTAATGATCTGTATATATGTGGAAGTTGTATGGATTGTGGAGATTTCTATTACTTTTTCCATGAGTTTCAATGTTAAATGGATACCTCAAATACCTATAAAAAGGAATGAAAAATTACTACTGATTTTGTAGATACGTAGCCATGCTCAGAAATACTTTCTAAAAGTTCAAAAGAGTGGGACAAGTGAACATCTTCCTCCACCCAGACCAAAAAGAAAAGCTGCCCATCCATATCCTCAGAAAGCTTCAAAAAATGGTTATAATCTTGCCTACATTTTTCGCTACTCAATAAAATGCAATTGTATCTAATAGTTGTTAGTGATATTTGGCAGCCCCAGTACTCTCACAAGTATCAGGATCCTTTCAATCTTCATCGGCTTTGCTTGAACCTGGATACATAATAAAGCCTGATTCTTCAGCAATGCTTAGAACTCCTATTATTAACACTGCAGTGTCTTCCTGGTCAAACAACTCTCTGCAGGAAACCACCAATGTATTGCATGGTACTAAAGGCTGAAATTTCCGTACTTCAAAATTACATTATATAATAGTGGAAATAGTTTATGGGTGTTATTTGCATGATTTTCCTAAGATACTAATTAATTTATTATGTTTACCATATATTGTGTTTTAGGGAAAAAGGTAAATAATTGTTGCAGTAGCAGTGAAAGTCCTAGAGCACAGTTGGTTGGTGAATCTAATTGTCGAGGGAATATTAATAGCCATCCATTGAGAGGCAAGGGTTTAATGGTTTTCTTTCTAATTTCTATGTTGTCGTCTTCCATTATTACATCACATTTAATGTGTGCATCGCAAAGTTGAGTGTTGTATATGCATAATCTGTGTGCATAGCATGTGCTGTATATTTCAGTATGAACACTGTTGCTTTGTTCCAGTTTAAATTCCAAAAAAGAACTGTGGGTCCAGAGTAATTTTGGCTTAGTCACCAAAATATTCGTTTGAACTGTGCTTTAACTGCCAAATATGTATACTTTTTTAAAGTTTTAGCTTTTATCTGAATTTAGTGGCTCTCTTCAGATAGTGATAACTGATAAATAATCTTATGATTCTGATATTTAGTAATTACTACTGTATAGTACTTTAGATTTATTAAATTTGATGCAGTCCCTTGTCTAGAACATTTTATCATTTTAATCACCGGTCACCACATGGAAATGATAGTGTGTCGTGTTTTTCTTGTTCCGTGAATCGTTTAATCTTTAGAGTTTAATGTGTAGGGTTTAATCTTTATATACAGAAAGGTTTTTTCTGCCCGAAGGAGTCATAACTCCCACCGACCCAACCCACTTTGAACAGACATCCTTTTGAAAATTTATTTGCACGATTTCCTGAATAATTTCTCGTTTTTCCAAGGAAGTTTTCTTAATAATGATATTGGTGGTTTTTCTCAATCTTTTAATGTTGATTTAATGTTTTATCTTCCTGTTTTTAATGCAGTTCTTCCGGATTTTGCTGAAGTATACAACTTCATTGGCAGTGTATTTGATCCAAAGGAAACTGGACATCTACAGAAACTAAAAGGGATGGATCCTATAGATGTTGAGACGGTACGTACTTGTGCCTTTTCTTTTTGTCAATGACTCTTTCCTATTCTTCTCGGCTAATGTTTTATAATTAATTTTGACAGTCTAATCATTTTTTCAACAGCTTCTAACAATTAGTAATTTTGACTAAAGCCTTTATGTTAATATATGTGTCAACTAGTACTTACTCTCTCTATGACCTTGGCTATATTTAGGTGCTATTGTTGATGAGAAACCTGTCTATCAACTTAACAAGTCCAGATTTTGAGGACCATGTAAGTATTCATATCAATTATCTGTCTATTACTAATACTATGAAAATATAATGATGAATGCACCTTATTTTCTACTTGAGCCTCGCCCCTGTTTTAAGTTAACATCAAAGTTTGAGTATTTTTACAAATACCTTTTCTGAGGATTCTTGCTTGAGATGGTCTATGTATATGTTCCTCATCTTTCCAAAACTGTCCATTTCACATCATGCTCCTAAAAATGCATCATACATGATTTGGGATTCTCACCTTCATAGAAACTTGAATGACTAAAGCTAACATCAAACTGGATGATCATGGAAAGAAGAAAAGATGATAAAATTTATATAAGTATGCATGTGTAATTCATGCAGAGAAGGCTGCTTGCATCATATGAGGTGGAATCCGAGACAGATAATTATATCAATATGCTTGATGTGCAGTTGAAGAGTGCTACTTAGATGGGTGGAGGCAGAAAATGGCTTTGTTTTTCAGCTACTGAATGCAGGCAGGGGGTGAAATTTTGCATGATGCCTTGGCATGGCAACTCTGGCTGTAAAAGATGTTGCTGCTCGTGATCACAGCTAAACAAGGCTTTTAATAAATTCCTTAATTCAATTTGGTTATGTATATAGTAAAGGAAAATAATGTGGAAATGTATAGGGTACATAGTTTTGCGTAGATATGCACAGTACCAGATATTTGTTTTCTAGATTTAGCCATCTGGAGAGCGAGGCAGTTCCTATTAAACACTTACTAACATTCTACAGTAAAATTTTTTAACACTGGGATATGAACATGTGTACTGAGAACTCAACTGAGATTCAATCGGCCCACATGCATAGCATAGCATTATTAACTTTTGATACACCTAAACATGACACGCAGTGTCTTCCTTGTTATTCATTTTATGGTGCAAGTCAATTAGGTGAAAGAATTAACTTGAAATCCAAATGAATATTAACAATTATCAAGAATTCACTTTGTAACACAAATTATACAAAAGAATAGTAATAAAGGCAGGGTAGAACAAACTATTAAAAGTTGAGACTACCAAATTGATGGACCAACATCATGCTGTTCAATCTTACAGACATCGCATGTATGAATTCGAGAAAGTTACTGGCTTGCTGTACTAACTCTTATATCATATCCGCCTATTTACTAAAAGCCTTTACTGTGTCATACCGTATTTCTAACCATGAAATTTCCATATACAATCGTCCTACTAACTATACCTGATTTGACGGTAACTAGGAGAGGTTTATTATTTACACAGCTTCACAACTATTTCACTACAAAAATATGAAAGATCTGGGTAGACAATTGTCATCTATTTTCCATTGTTGATACCGTTATTCTATCTCCGCCTCCGCTACTGCTGGTTGTGTGGTCAACACTCTGCTACTAAAAACCTCGCATATGAGGGTGCCAGTTACGTGATCGCAATTTCATTTCAAGGAAATTATCAACTGCAGCTGGATTGATGTTGCTATCACCCTGAAAATCTAACGGCTCATAGAATATAATCAGTAACTATTACATTAGTTAAATTTCAGTTCTACATGACTCGTTTTAAAATGGTATGCAAGTGATTACTTACCGGGACTTGGTCTTATAAAATCCCCCGAGTTTTGTGGTTCCTGATACGCAAAGGGACAACCTTGGATTGAATTTAGCTTCTGTGTGCAAGAAGCCATCTGGAGTGCAGGCAGATGTGATGGCACTCCACTTTGTGATACACTTAATGAGCAGAGATGAAGTTTGCCTGGACTTATCATCTGCTGGAACATTGATTGACTAACTTCATGATCAAACCTTCTCAGCTCTTCATGATAAAGAGGGAGAGGTTGAGAAAAAGTGTTGGATGGGAAAGAGTGGGAGAAAAAGGAATATACGGCTGAATCAATGGAGTTTCTTTGAAAACCATTATGATCTTGATCCCTCTCTGGATTCAATTGATTGGAGCAGAACTCTGTGCGAGTTTCCTGAGTATTCAGAGAGTGGGAAAAGCCCCCAAGTCCAGCTCCATGGTGCTCTATTGGATCATCCACATGTGGTGCAGAGCTTTCATCATTGAGTATAAAATCCACTAGCTTCTCAACCATTTCACGCGGTGACCTTGGACTAAACACATCAGCTTCAGTTGTATGCCTTTCAGGGCTACTAGACATGGAACCATCCACCACGGCCAAATTTTCCACATCAGGCATCAAGAATTCTTCAAATGTAATTAAACTGTCCTCGTCAGGCAAACAAAGTTCAAAGCTCGAATTTGATTCTCCATCTAAGCTGCCACTGGAAGAATTTAATTCCAACTCCCGGTGAATTTGGAAACCAGAGCTGGATGGATTTTGCTTCATGCAAACTGAAATGCCTTTACAGTTGACCGTAGATGATTCACAGTCATCAATCATTGAAACAAACTGTTTTTCCTCTTCCAAACTAGTAGGAGAGATATAAGCCTCCGAGGAATCATAGACGCAAGCTGATGTACTACTTAATTCCAAGTCCAAGAAACCTTGTTCATGTTCCACTACACAATGATTCTTCTTGTGATTTCCACAATTCTCTTCGCTTAAGAAGCTTGGTGATATGCTTTTGTTTAGGGATTCCATAACACGGGCAGTCCCTTCCTGAAGTTCCACATCCAAGTTTGAACTTTCTTCTGACTCTATATGGCCATTATCCATCATTGAAAGAAGAAGCCAAGATGCATCAATGTGGTTTATAGTTTTCAGCCATGGATTTACTGATCCATTAGTAGTTAAATCTTGCACTTCCTGACTTGGGGTAGGACAATTTTTAGCAGTCTCAAGCAGTGTGGACGGACCAGCATCCCCTCTTATAGCACCTTGAATCTGACATGATTTCCGTGAACCATCTAATTGCTTACTGATTACAGTAGAAGTAAATTGCAAGGTATTCGAGTTTCTTGTAGTTGGTGACCTCAGAAATTCGTCAGAAGAATCCTTGGAATCAGAATGCCATTTGGCCTCCTTGGGCACACCGACAGTATCTGCATATAAATTATCTTCATGAAAATCTTAGCTTGATACTTTTCATTTCGGCAAAAATGTCTAGCCTTTTCTTTATGTACCAACAGAATTACATAGTGGATACTCATTGATAATGAGAAAAATGATATAATAACCTTATGGACGACAAGTTGACAATATAACTATATAAGAAGACGATAAAGAATCACATAAAAAGATATTAGACCTTTTCTCCGTATTTCCATATCTGCTACCTCTTGAAAAGATCCAGAAGTGTCACCGTTAAGGAAATCACTGCTATCTCTAGTTGAAGAAGGAAGTGCCTGAAAAAGAACATGGACCCTTGACACAGCGGAAATAAATGGTTGCATGCCTAAATCTACCTTACAGTTTGTTACTCTATAGGAACCATATTTGAAGATACTCCGTTCAAAAGTTTTATATAAAGTTCAAATCAGACCTTGTAGCGATATGGAGGCCGATACGGCTCATCACTTTTATGCAGTAGTTGATTAGCATCATCCGGAACATTGAAAGAAAAAATTTGAGGCACATTTCTTTGACATTTGGAATCTGTGCGAAAGCATGAATGAATATTTAAAAATATTTTTGTCGAACAAAACTACAAAATGCAATACGCTAGTAAACAGATTGGCAAATCTTGAATAGTAACACACCTGGAACTGGAGCACATAAAGGTGAAGATAGAAGGCCGGATGCCTCGTCAACCGCGCTGTTAAAGAAACAGGCACGAATTAAACAAGAGTTAATCTTCTAAAAACACAATGCCATAAGAGGTATTATTTTTAACCATGAAATTGAGGACTGAGCCTCCGCGGGTAATTTTACTGTGCTGTCCGCTTTGTCTAAGGAGAGAAGAAATTCTCTTGTATATGAAATTTTTGACCGCCTGCAATACCAAATCTTTAGGATCTTAATTTAATTCGAGACATAAAAACGTGTTACTTAGTTACTAGGGAAAAAAATTGCAGCATCAATGAGTCATTTTTTTCATCATCAGTTGCATAACTCTGGATCCTCACCAAACTAAAACCTCGCTGATAAAAATCTTTAAAGATTCTACTGTGCTCAAGCGATTTTCAGTCGTAACAAGAAAAAGAAAAAAGGTAAACGTCCTATAATATGACTTGGTAGTTTCTTAGCCGACAGACAGAAAGAAGATTATACTAAAGAAATTACTAAATAAATTCAAAAGGCATGGGCTATAAGTTAAATAAATAAATAAAATAAAAAAAGAGCAGCAGAAGCTTAAGACATGCCATAAACCAAAACAGTTGGTTTGTACAGAACAAGAAAATATCAATATAATAAGCATTCGAATGAGGACAATATAAATAAATTAATCATTCGAATCAAGAAAGTATGAATAAAATAATCGTTCGGATTAAGAGAATGTTAATATAATAACTATTGATCACTATCAGTGTTTACTTGTTAGGCTCTTGGACTTGAACATGAGAAGGAGACGGCGCCGAGAACGTCGCAGTTGCAGTTTCTTGGCTCATTTTGTAAGGAAAATAATTGGTCAACGATTATTGACTCGAAATGCTAGAGTCTTTTGAAGCAACAAGAGTTGGAAAACAAGTTGCAAGAATGCTGTTAAACGTGTCAAGAAGAAGCTACGAAACCTAAAGACGAGCACATTGTTACTGAGATCTCGCCTAAGAGTGAACGCAAGTGTGTACTATCTTTGAATTTTGCCGAAAAGAAAAATGACAACAATAACAGCAACGATAACGAGAACAAGAATAGCGGGAATAGCATCCGGTGGTGGTGGTGGTGGTGGTGGAGGTGGTTGCGGAAGAGGCAAACGATACATTTTCTCTGAGAAGAAGTTTCTCGGTAAAACTTGTTTGAGAAAGAGAAAATAGAAGCAGAAACAAAAAGCTTGGTGAAGAAGGAAGAGTGAAGAGTAAGTGTGAGAATCTGTTGGAATTATTATTGCTATTCTATTTGTAGACACTGACCACGACGCCACGCGTTTTACCCTCGCCAGTACTAGTCACGCTCATTCGCGCATGTTTTCATATACTACTAGTAGTTTGTTATGGAGATTTTATTTTATTTTTTTGGTGAATATTTAGCTTAGTAATATTTATTTATATTATTAATACAAATATTCCTTTGAAAAAGTAATGTGAATTTCCTCATACTTTGTTTTGTTATCATTCACATTATTATTGCCTAACAACAAGTATTTCATAAATATTTTTTTCAATTTAGGTCAACTTTGAAAATGTAAATTAAAAACTATTTAAGAGAAAATTATTTAAAATTATAAAAGAGATATACATAAATAAGTTGAAAATTTAAATAGAATATTAAATGCTTGAATTTAAGAAGAGTAAATTTTATAAGTAAAATTAGTTTAAAATGTAATTAAGATTTAAATTAAAGATAATAATTTTAATAATAATATTAGATAACAATATGTTTTTAAGTGCTTATATTGAATATGGAAAGCGAGTGACAGCTAAGTAAAAATGTTGAAATGACAAAATAACACATCAAACCTCAGATATGTTAATGCAAGCCTATATTTCCAATTTTATATATTATGAATAAATGTTAATGGTACTCTAATTAATACAAATTTATTCAGAAATTTTTTTTTATATATTTTAATATATACAAATTTATAATATTCATCAATTAAATATTATTATAAATATATTTTTTAAAAAAACAATTATTACACAAATCAACAATGTCAGTATATGACATGCATAATAATACATTCTAATCAGATTCTAAAAATTACTGTTAAATTTGAAAATAAATAAGATTAGAACTTAAAAATTTTGTAACATTTCAATAATTCAATAATTTTATGACACTTCTAAAAAAAATGTCTTACTTAACACCGTAGAAATAGTGTAATTAATTGTTAAAATGATTGGTTCATTTTATTAATTAACTAACCATGGTCTATAAAGTTGTTTGACCCATTTTCTATTTGGATAAATTAGATAACCCCTTCTCTCTCACGCATTAAAAATAACCTTACAAACCCCTGGTCCGGTAACTCCACCTCAGATAAAGCAAACGACAAAATGTTGATTGTGATTTGGAGGCTTTGTCTCGGAACCTAAACAATCAAGAAACTGGGAGAAGGCGCGGTAACGTTGGAGGACCATAATTGGATATCCCAGTTGCAGTGAAATTTAACAAAAACTTATCATTCATCTATGATTTTTCTAAAACTAAATCGCTCTTTTTACATGATAAATGATTTTAATTTTATGTAGCATACAACGTAACTTACTCTTGCAGGGAAAATTGGCTTCAGTCTCAGCCACAAATTCATCCTCCCGCTGCGCAAATGGAACTATCACAAGCATCTGACGTCTGACGATATATATGCAAACATAAAATATGATGATTTATGAACTTAACGAATTAGTAAGTTACACTCTTAGTTATCATCATGATCCTTTCTTAAGAAGGCTCGGTAAATGAACATAATATCGTCCAATTTCAGTTGACTAACCGCTGAATATTAGGAAACAAAATTTAGGAGAAATTCACATGATCCTCTTCATTGATATTTATACCAGTCATACGCACACAACAGAACACATATTGACACCACAGAACTACTACCAAAGACAAGAAAACACACTCTATAGACAGACTCTCAGACGCACCCACCACCAATTGTAAGACTAACACCCCACAAACATACTATCAATATCAAACACATCCCATGGCCTTAGTCAACTTCCTCCATCTTGCTCTCCTCGGCACCATCCTCCTCCAGTGGAGGCATATCTTCATCCCCACCAGTCTCCTCTTCATCGATGCTGAGACCGAGCTTCAGCATCCTGTGAATTCTAGCAGCAAACGTGTTGGGATCATCAAGGCTGAAACCAGAAGTCAAGAGTGCTGTCTCAAAGAGTAGCAACACGAGGTCTTTCACTGACTTATCATTCTTATCAGCTTCAGCCCTCTTTCTCAGCTCCTCCATGATTCCATTGTCCGGGTTGATCTCCATGGTCTTCTTGCTAGACATGTAGCTACTCATGCTGCTATCCCTCAAAGCCTGAGCCTTCATGATCCTCTCCATATTCGCAGTCCAACCATACTCCCCAGTCACCAAACAGCATGGGGAATCAACAATTCTATCAGAGACAACCACCTTCTCAACTTTGTCTCCCAATATCTCCTTAATTGTCTTGCAGAGCTCCTCAAAAGACTTCTTCTTCTCCTCTTTCTTCTTTTTCTCCTCCTCGCTCTCGTCATCCAACGTCAACCCTTCCTTGGTAGCAGACACCAGCTTCTTCCCGTCATACTCCTTCAGCTGCCCAACAGCATACTCGTCAATAGCATCCACCATGAAGAGCACCTCATAGCCCTTCTTCTTGAGTCTCTCCAAAAACGGAGAATTCTCCACGGCCTTCTTGCTCTCTCCGGTGATGTAGTAAATATCCTTCTGACCCTCCTTCATTCTTGTAACATAGTCCTTCAGGCTCGTCATTTCATCCCCACTTTTCGTAGAGTGGTACCTGAGCAAATCAGCCAACTTCGCTCTGTTCTGGCTATCCTCATGGATCCCCAGCTTCAAGTTCTTCGAGAAAGCATCATAGAATTTGTTGTAATCCTCTTTATTCTCCGCGATCTCGTTGAACATCTCAATGCACTTCTTCACAAGGTTCTTCCTGATCACCTTGAGGATCTTGTTCTGCTGCAGCATCTCGCGAGAGATGTTGAGTGGGAGATCATCAGAGTCAACCACACCCTTGACAAATCCAAGATACTCCGGAATGAGCTCTTCACAGTTGTCCATAATGAACACCCTCCGAACATACAGCTTGATGTTGTTCATCTTCTTCCTGGTGTCGAACAAATCAAAAGGTGCTCTTCTGGGCACAAACAAAATGGCCTTGAACTCAAGCTGACCCTCCACTGAAAAATGCTTAACGGCCAAGTGGTCCTCCCAGTCATTGGTGAGACTCTTGTAGAATGACGCATATTCCTCCTTGGTAATCTCCTCTGGCTTGCGCAACCAGATTGGTTTCTGCTTGTTAATGAGTTGCCACTCGTGAGAAACCTCCTTAATCTTCTTCTTCTTCTTACCGTCCTTCTCTTTCTCTTTTTCTTCATCAACCTCCTCAACGTCCCCCTCCTCTTCCTTCTTGGGCTCATCATCCTCGTCATCACTGATCTCTTTCTCAGTCGTCGTCTCCGTCCAGAGGTAAATAGGGTAGCTAATGAATTCAGAGTGTTTCTTCACAAGATCCTTAATCCTCCTCTCCTCCAAGTACTCCAACTATAACAAACAACCAACATAAAATTAACCATGGAGAGTTGAATTGTTGATAATTGATTATTTAATTAAAGATTTTCTACTTACCTGATCTTCCTTGAGGAACAAGGTAATCTTAGTTCCTCTTCCGAGTTGTTCGCCATTGACATCCCTAGTAACGGTGAAGGAGCCACCGGCTTGCGATTCCCAAATGTATTGTTCATCGTCGTTGTGCTTGGTGGTGACGATTACTTTCTCGGCGACGAGGTAGGCGGAGTAGAAACCAACGCCGAATTGACCGATCATGCTGACGTCAGCACCAGCCTGCAAGGCCTCCATGAATTCCTTGGTGCCAGACCGTGCAATGGTTCCCAAATTGTTCACCAAATCTGAAGCACACACGATTAATTAATTAACAAACAGAGTATTGATTAATTAATAGTAACTAAGGAAGAGGCGCATGCATTACCATTTACCTGCTTTGGTCATGCCGACGCCACTGTCGATGATGGAGATCGTCTTGTTAACCTTGTCAGGGAGCAATCTAATGAAGAGCTCTGGCTGAGCATCCAGCTTGCTCTTATCGGTGAGACTCTCAAATCGGATTTTATCCAGAGCCTACAAGTATTCAAATTAACAAGGTTGAAAACTAAGGAAACGGAGAATTAGAACTTAGAAGAAGAGAGAAGAGTAACTTACGTCAGAGGCATTGCTGATAAGTTCGCGAAGGAAGATTTCTTTGTTGCTGTAGAAGGTGTTGATGATGAGGCTAAGGAGCTGGTTGATTTCCGCCTGGAATGCGAACGTTTCGGCTTCCGCCATTGCACCACAACAGTAAGATGATTACAGATCACAATCTCTATTTCCTTCTTTGATTCAAAGGGGGCAGATGAAGGGGATTTAAATAGCAGAGCCCAGCGTTGGATTTCGATAACCCACGCCACGCATACTCTAGAATCTTCTACTTTTCTCTCCATCCTTTGAAAATATATATTTTTTATATTTCGGGTTTTTTTGGCGCTTTAGTTCCATTCCACTCATGCACAAATTTAAATGTAATTACCAATTACTAATGTACTATAACTTCAAAATCATAAATCATAATATTTTGGGCTCTGCGAGTACATAGGTTACTTATTTTCGTCAGCGAATCGCGAATTTTCTCCCTAGGCTCAGGCTGGTGTTAGTTCCAGAATCTGGAACTTTCTCCTAACTTCCTCCCTTTCAACGTGATTTGTCTTAACGCTATTTTAATCATTTAAGAATTCTAATTCTACACTAAATTGAATTTGCAAAAGAATACTATTTTATACACATTAACAGCAAATAGTTAGTAAGAGTTTTATTATTGTTAAAATAAATTTCAAAATTATTTAATTATTATTATAAGTTATTTGTGTTTTCTAAATAATTACTAAAATACTCAATAAAATATACATTTTATACTATTTTTAAACAGTAATTTATAAAATATTTTAAAATGATTAGCCTCATGATGCAATTTTCCTTTTAAATATAATTAGTGGTAATTAATAATTAAAAAATTATTATAAAAATTTGTGAGCTTAATTTTTCATCAATAATTATATATATACACACACGGTATTTATAGTTTTTAAAATCTAAAACTAAACAATTTATTATTAGACTAAAACTAAAATAAACCCATCTTTTCATAGACAAAAAATTAAGTTAATGATGAGAAATTCAAGTAAATTAGAGACTTAATTTTAATTTTTAATTGTCTTCATTGTAAAAGTAAAATTTAAATTTTATGGTGATATTACAAAATAAATTACTTGTTATAAATTTTAAATGTATTTTATATTTAAAAAATTATTATAAATTTTAATTATAATATAATTTATATATTAAAAATATTTATTTATTATAAATTTTAGTTATATAAAAATAATACTTATCTCATGCATTGTATATATTAAAAAGATAATTCTCTTAAAAAATACAATTTTTTTAAACAACTATGTATTAATAATAATTTTTAATTTATAACATAATATTATATTTTTAATTGAATTATTTATTATAAAGTATATTTTAATTTAGTTTTACAATTTTTCATTTTGTGACATAATTGTATATAATTTTAGTGTTAATTTATTGTATTGGAAAATCAAGTTGACTCATTCTTATCTTGTATCAATGAGATTGAGTTTGAGTTTAAATAAATAGTCTAACTAACAAATTAGGTTAAAGTAAGGATAATTTTGTCCTTTGTTTATCCATACTCAAGAGATATATATTTTTGGATAATCATAATGTTGGTACGAAATATTTATTATCAAAAATAGTAACTAATTTTGTTAAAAATTATAAGTAAAGTCGTCAAATAGCTCAACCTAACCGAAGTTAGCCAATTAGAAAATGATGAGAAATGAGATAGTATAGTTTGATCTACCTTTTACACAAGTCTTGTTATCTCTAATTTGACCTGACTTGTTAGAATGTCAAATTAGACCATATTAAATATCTGTTAAGAACAAAAGGCATAAATTGGGAGCAAATAAACTCTTTGTATTCTCATTCACATTGCAAATGAAATATTACATTTATTTATAGCAGAAAGAAAAAATAACGTTTGCATCTTTAAATGTCACTCATAATTAACACCATTAATACTATTATAGGAATACCAAGCAAAACAAAACTCCTAATTTAAGTTTCATAGCAAATCTCCCCCTTAAACTTAATTACTTTTCCCATCTCTCATTCCAATCAGCCTTTTACAATTCTCCAGCAGTGTATTTGGCAGTGGCTTGGTGAATATGTCCGCAGCTTGAACTCGGCTTCCGACATGCTCCAACTCGACCTTTCCTTCTCTGATCTGTTCTCGGATGAAATGAAATCGGACGTCGATGTGCTTGCTCCTTCCGTGATTAACCGGGTTCTTTGCCAACTCGATTGCCGACTTGTTATCAACTCGGATCACAACCCCTTCATCTCGGATCACTCCCATATGCCTCAGTAAATTTGAAAGTCAAACTGCATGACATACGCTCCAAGAGGCCGCCACGTACTCGGCCTCGCAGGTCGACAGAGTTACAATGGGCTGCTTCTTTGACAGCCAAGTAAAAGCCGTATTCTGTTGAGATTTCCGTTGAAGTACTTTTGTTATAATTGTAAATCAGTTTAATTCTATCAACGGTCTCAAACACGGCAAGTATATTGGTCGTTCAAGTAGTAAAAATATCGTATTCACAGGGATTAGAAGGTAAAATAAGCATTTATTGACTATTCGTGACTAAAGAATGATTCCAATTTCATAGTTGTCATGGGAATTCAAGGTTATGACTATTGGAATGTTAAACTACAAAAATAATTTATTGTGAGTGGAAAAGGTTAGAGATGGTATAATGGTTTTGTGAGGTTGTGGGGGTTAGATTTCACCGAACGTCAAACTAATGAATCCTTAATCTCTTGTTACATACATTGCTTAGTCAACCCATAAGTTTACTCAAACCTAATCCCTTAGAGAAAGAGCCTAGGTGCGGATATTGAATATCAATCCCTTGAGTACCCAATACCTACACCCGCATTACAAATTAGAGTTTAAGACTACTAATGGGTCAAGCTCTATCCCTAGATACAATCTCCACTAGGCATATGTTCCAGAACTAGTTTCAATGGTATTTCCCAATACTAAATGAAACCTTAAATCATGCAAAGGGTGATCAATCCAACGCAAGCATTAAGCATCGAAACGTACACAACAAAGAATGAAACAACATGTATATATATCATTAAAAACGTAAGGATTACAATAGAGTACGTTGGTTACATCTAACCCCACAAAAATGGGTAGAACCACTCAACAATGAGGGTAAATACAAAATAGAGATGAAGGGAGAAGTGAAGAACCGAAGGAAAGATCCACACACGAATGGTCCCAAGCCCTGGGAATCCCTTCCGCAGCTCCTGGAGGCGCCCCTGCGTGAATAAGGGAGAAACCCTCGAAAATGGCTTCAAATACGAGCTTGGGGAGTCAGATTAGGGTTTCCGCGCCCGGCGCATAAGTCGTAGCGCCCGGCGCAGGGCCTTCCAAGAAGTTAAGCATTTTCTGCCTCAGTACACACCCGGCGCAATTCCTTTTGCGCCCGGCGCAGTGTCTTCCAGAGACTTTGAGTCACTCTCTATCTCGATCACGCCCGGCGCGGGTCATCTTGCGCCCGGCGCAGCCACCCTGCTCTGCTCCTTAGCTTCTTATATTTCCAATCCTAAGAGTCTTCAATCCTCAATTCTCTAGCTCAATACCTGCACAAAAAATGAGGTGTATTAAGGTATTGTTAGCTAAATTTGGGTTAGTTATATCTGCACACAAAATGAACCAAAAAGAGAACAATTATATTGCAATGGTTCAAAGAATGAGTGGAATTGCTCATTAAGCCTTGTCCAAAAAGAAGTAAAATTGAGACTTAACATATTCCCGAGTAAGAATACATAACCCGAAGTACTCTTCCGATCATCAACATCTTCACACCAATCACTATCCGAGTAACCCACTAATCGGTAGTCATCTGATTTTGAATAGAAAAGACCAAGTGATAGGCTTCCTCGAACATATCTCAGAATTCTCTTCAAGGCCTTCCAATGTGTGTAGCTTGGATCCTCCATGAATCTGCTCGTTATCCCAACACTCAACATTAAGTCTGGTCTCGTGCTTGTAAGGTATCTGAGACTTCCGACTAAGCTTCGATATCTCCCAGAATCAGCTCGTTCTCCTCCATCAAATTTTTTAGAGTTTAGTTCCTGGTTCCATTGGAGCAGAAACCGGGTTGCAATCCTCCATTTTAAACTTCTTTAGGATTTCAAGCGCATACCTTTCTTGGGATATAAAAATCCCTTCATCCGATTGCTTCACTTCTAGGCCAAGAAAATATTTCATCAGGCCTAAGTCTGTCATCTCGAACTCTTTCTTCATTATCTCCTTGAACTCCTTAATCAGTTTTGCATTGCTTCCAGTGAATATGAGGTCGTCGACATAGAGAGCAACTACCATCATATCCTTTTCTGATTTCTTTATGCACAAGGCATGCTCGTACGGACATTGTTCATACCCGTTTTTCTTGAAATACCCATCAATTCTTTCATTCCAGGCACGAGGAGCTTGCTTTAGCCCGTAGAGGGCTTTTCTCAGTCTCAGCACCTTTTTTTCATCTCCTCTCTTCAAGTACCCGAGTGGTTGCTTTTGAGATCAGGCACGTAGTATACATCTCTGATCTCTCCGATTTTCCCATTTCTTTGTTGATACCAGTTCGTTTCTCGGCCTTTGACGGCTACTTTTGATGCATCGCCGAAAGAAACGGATCCGAACTCCTCCTTTGAAAGTATTTTGAATAAATGCTCGTCACCACACATGTGGTTACTTGTGTCGGTGTCCAAGTACCAAACTGAGTTATCAGAACAACTCGATTTGATCTCGGAAGAACAGCTCGGTTTGATCTCGGTTTTTTGAATGGTTGTCACCAGCAACAATCCTTCATCTTCTTCCTCGGCAAGAAAGTTTGTTGGTTCCTCCTTTTTCTTCTCGGACCTACAATCTTTGGAAATATGACCCAGATTTCCACAATTGTAGCATTTGATCGAGTAACACTCCTTGGCAACATGTCCATACTTTCCATAGTTATAACATTCAATATTGTTATTTGTGTTTGATCGGCCACCCCAGGTCTGACCTCGGCCTCCCCGAGCCTGACCTCGGCCACGCCGAGCCTGTTGGCCGACATACTCATCACCTCGTCCTCTTCTTCCTCGACCACCTATGCCTCTACCTCTTCGTCGACCTCTAGTACTCTGAGCATAGAGCACCTACTCCTCCTTTATTGTTGCCTTCGCCTGGAGAGCCTGTTCAAGAGACTCCCCCTTCTCCTTCTTATTCTTCTTTCTCTGCTCATGCGCCTCCAGGGACCCAGTAAGCTCTTCGACAGTGAGCGTTGACAAATCCTTGAACTCTTCGATTGCACACACTATATTCTCAAAGTCATCTGTCAATGACCTTAAGATCTTCTCCACAACTCGGCTTGAGGGAAGATTCTCTCCATTCCTGTTTAGTTTGTTCGCCACAGTTTCTACCCGAGTGATAAATTCGGATACTCCTTTGGACTCCTTCATTCTCATGTTTTACAGTTCGCCCCTAAGGGTTTGAAGCCGAACTTGCTTCACGCGTTCATCTCCATTTTTTGCTTTCTCGAGTATATCCCATGCCTCTTTTGAAGATTTAGCATTAGCTATCTTCTCAAAACCCGACTTGTCAACAGCTCGGTACAACAAATACAATGTTGCCTTGTCCTTTGCTCGAACAACCTTCAATGCATTCAGTTGGGCATTTGTATACCCCTCGGTAGTCACCGGTTCCTCATGCCCATTCTCAACCACATCCCAGTTATCTTGGGAGCCGAGAAGGGTCTTCATCTGCAGCTTCCAGTTATCGTAGTTGACATCTTTAGTCAACTTGGGTAGTGGAATGCCATTAGTTAATTCTGCCATCTCTCTTGAGTGTATACGCTCCACTCACACACCTCACAAGACTTTTTGACACTCTTCTCTCGGGCTGGGTACACCGCAACACTTTTGCAGGTCCGCTCACACACTCACCTCACACACACAAGCTCTGATGCCAATTTGTTAAGAACAAAAGGCATAAATTGGGAGCAAATAAACTCTCTGTATTCTCATTCACATTGCAAATGAAATATTACACTTATTTATAGCATAAAGAAAAAACAACGTTTGCATCTTTAAATGTCACTCATAATTAACACCATTAATATTATTCTAGGAATACCAAGCAAAACAAAACTCCTAATTTAAGTTTCATAACAATATCTGTAAGTAGTTCAATAACGTTCAATAGTGGATAGTCCAATAAATTCAACAACAAAAATCGTTAAAATAAACATTAATATCATCTTAAGAAAGTAAGTTAAGAGTCTAACTTAAATTCACGAAATTGGTTTGAAAGGTAAATGTAACTCCCCATGTATAACCCGATAATACACTATCAGTATTCTACCAAATTACTGAATTGTTTTTACTTAGTTCAATTCATTCTCAGTGTAGCACAACTTATAATTGAACACCCTTCACGAACTGGTTGACTTTAATAATCTACTTAAAGTAGATATGCCTTGCAGTTTATTAATATCTAATGATTTGTGAGCTACACCTAATCATAGCATTCCATTGTTCTGCTGCAAATAGAATGCATAAAGCTATCATCTTTACTGTCATGTTTTATGAAAATAAGAAACCACTTTCTATTCCATTCTCAGCAATATTTTGGACTTATGGAGGATAACATAATCAATTACTTCTTTTGATTTCATTTTCTTAAAACAACTGCATGGATAAAAACACTTTTGCTATCAAAGTTCAAATACACCCATGCAACTAGAATTAGACATTACAAGTCCTGAACTGAACATTTTCAATGGGCAGAACGTTATTTGGAAAAGGACAATCAAAATTCCCTCTGTCTGGCAGCAAAGGACAAGGGTAAGGATTGACCCTGCTTGTAACTCCAGCAACATCAGTGCAATTCCATTGAAGCTTCTTTTTCTCCGCACTCACTTGGATAGTCACATTAGCAATGCAGATTTCGGTGAAAGGGTCATTGGAAATCCCTTCAAGTCTTGCGGATTTTGTGACGTTCCTTGCAATGACATCCATATAATTTATTCCAGTAATGAGTGGAAGTGCATTGGGATCAAAGTGAGGGTCAGGGTGTGATCCATAAGAGCCAGACATCCAAAATACATATTTCATGGTGTTGAGGTTCATTCCTTTCACAAATATGTTTTTCACATATGCCCCTCTACCAACTGCTGTTTTGATTCTAACTGCTGATTCAGTGTTGATAGCAGTGAGATCTTCAGCTCTAACATCTTGGATTCCACCAGACATTTCACTTCCAAAAGCAATCATGGCACTATCAGGGGATATGCAAGTAATCCTTCTAATGATTAGGTGTTGGGTTGGCATTCCAAATTTAATTCCATACTCATCCCACCCACTTTTTACTGCAATACAATCATCACCGGAGACAATATAGCAGTCCTCAATCCTAACGTTTGTACATGAGTCTATCAAGAGGGAAAAAAAAGATAGAACAATTAGACAGTGGTTGTTAATTAATATATATAATCAGTCTCAGTAATAGATTACTATTTTCACCACTTAAATTGCAATTATGTAATCTAATTATAGAAGAATAAAGTCAGTGAAAGTATATAATAGAAGAATAAAGTCTTTACCTGGGTCTATCCCATCTGTGTTGGGAGAGTCAACTGGGGCCATAATGGTAAGCCCTTTTATTATTATGTTGCTGAAGATATAAAGCTTGATCAGAATAATTAAAACACAATACATCAAGAAAAAAACAGGAATGCCATGGTTAAGAAATTTGAACAAAGAAGCCTTATCAAACCTGCTGTAAATTGGATGGACAAACCAGGATGGGGAATTGACCAATGTGAGATTTGATATTTGGATTTGACTAGAGTACATGATCTCAATCGTGTATGGCCTGGTGAGATTCAATTGACTCATGCGGAACTTGTTCCACCAATAGGATCCTTGCCCATCAATTGTACCATTTTGACCTAATGATCAAATTCAAAAAAAGTCAAATCAAATTAAAATTAACTGAAGCACTTTAAAATGAACTTTAACAAGAATAAAGATCTATTACTTGGGCTAAATAGTTACCTGTAATTACAACATCAACGAGGTTAGTTCCAAAAATTAGACTGCTAAACCTTCCACCGGGAGCATCTCTTCCTCTTCCATAAGAAGGTAGTACAGGAAGTTGTGGCCATTCAGATTCATCCTGTCAATTTGGTCATGTAATTTATAAGAGACCCTTCGGTGGATAATAGGAGAATACTGTTCTCAATGGTGCTGAGTGCTAAACAAAACGTTATTTATAGGCTATATACCTGAGATGCAAGCAGAACAGCACCATATTCGAGAAAAAGAGTGAAATGGCTAGTGAGATTAAAGGGTCCTGTTAGCCATCTTCCAGGTGGCACTACAAGTTGGGCACCCCCATCAGTTGCATATTGGCTGAGATTGCTTATTGCATATCGAAAGGCCCTTGTGTTGGATGTAACGCCATCACCAACCCCACCAAAATCTGTCAATAAGGCACCATGCTTTCGACAATTTATGGCAGGGTATTCAATAACGTTGCTCACTTCATTTGCTACCCTGCATTCTGCTACCTTCACATTTTGTGATCCCAATATCAGCATTACAGATATCACACCAATCACCTACACAAAACAATAGTTTGTCAAACAAAAAAAAAATGTGTTTACGTGCATCAGAAAACTGTATTTGGTGGTTTTTCGTGACAAAATATGTGTTCATATATAAGAAAAACTCAAGATACGATGACAAAATTACATAAGAATTTCGGAGTCGTGGACTCGACTTCATGGTCTGGGACATGGCACAGTGAAGTTCTAGTTCTCTACTCTTGTAGTACAGAAGATACTAACATGGGAGATATATATACACACATTCTGAAAAATTGTTAAAGTAGGGGTAATAAAATATTTTATAATTTTTTATATTAAAAATATAATAATTTTTAAAAATTATATTTTTGTGATAAAAAATTTAATATACCTATTTTTTATAAATTAAAATTTTTTCATAAATAAAGTGACAATTTTTTCTTTTTTTCTCTGTCTGGTATTATATTTTAAGTATAATGTTATAATTTTTGGTGATTTATTTAATTTTAGAGGAACAAAATATTATAAATTATTAAGATAAAGACAATATAATTATTATTTATTTTCTTTTGTATCTTTTCTAAATTTTTACGTTCATTTAAAACAAAAATATTTTATGAAAACAACACCTATTTTTTTATAAGAGTAAATTTATTTTTTTATTAAATATGTTTAAGTAAAAAAAAATAAAAACCTTTTGTGACAATTACTCACATTTCTCTTAATTTGGATCCTCTCCTACCAACACATAATGTACATATACAAGATCAAAAGGGTTAAAAACTAAAATAAAAATTAAAAAATAACTTATATTTGTAAACTAAATTATGACATCTTTAATAAATAAAGAGGTAATAAATTTTCAGTCAAAAAATAAAATATATTATAATAATATAAAAAAAATTAAGACAATTTTGTCGTAAAGTAAAAAAAAAATACATGATAGAATAAATATAAATGAAATATTAATATATCTTAACATATTAGATATAAAAATAATCATTGCAAAAAGTTTTACATCTAATCACATATAAAAAGTGTTACTATAGTCTATAGAGGAAGGATCCATTTACTCTAGGAGTAAGTCTACCTATATTTACTCCGTTCAATAACTCATATTCTACATCAAATTTTAACGATCCAACTATTCAATTTAAAGTTTTTAATGTATAGATTAAATTTTAACGATCCAACTATGCATTAAGAACTTTAAATTGAACGGTTAAATCGTTAAAATTTTACGCCTATTTATTTATATATACATAGAGAGAGAGAGAGAGTGTGTGTGAGTGGGGGGATATCTTATAAATCATAATTTATTATACTCTATTACTCCCTCCTTTGTTTTATAGTTGTTTAAAGTTTTTACACAGGACTTAAGGAAATAATTGATATTTTAGTTTTCAAAAATGTTTATTTCTTAATAAGTGATAGATCAAAAGAAAAAATAAGTCTCAAATAAATATCATGTTAATTTTTTAATATATTATTAATTATCTTTTTTTTCATTTATATTCTTAATAATATGATGTAAAAAGTAATTTTTATTTTATATTATTTCTAATAAAGAAAATTAATCGTAAGATTAATTTTATAAATTATTATTCTGTTTCACCTATTTATTATTTTTTCTTAGTTCTATTAAGAAGTCTATTTATTTTAAGAAAATATTTCTAAAAATGTTTTTTAATAAAATAAACACTTATTTTTTATTTTTTATGTGTTTGTCTAAATTGTTAAAAAAACAGTTTTTTTTTTTAATAATCAACTCTTATTTATTTCTTAAAAATTTATTTTTTTAAAATATTTATTTAAAAATACTTATTTTTAAGTCTAAACATATCTAAAATAATTTAAGACAACACTTATCATAGGAAAGGAATAAATAATAAGTTTTTATATAGGTGGGACAATGTTTAATGTTTTATTATTTTTAACCTCATATTAATTACTAGTATTATTTCATATTTTAATGTTTTATTAATTTAAAATTCTTACATCAATTACTCGTATTATATCACATTTTTTTATTCTTCTCTTGTTGACTCTTATTTTCGTAGAAGGTTTCCAATATATGAAGACAATTATAATTATAGACAAATAATTAACAAATTAATGACCAGTGTATTGACTGAATATTATTTTTAATTTCAATAGAGAAATATAAACAGCTTTAAAAATAATGCAATAACATATGAGTTAATCACCTATATATTGTTAGTGTAAAGTTTTTTTACACTGGCAACCAATTATATCTTTTAATTGTGTCCTGTTATAGTTAAAAATAAATGTGTTTATAGTGACATGACACAATTAAAAGATATAATTGGTTGACAGTGTAAAAAAACTTTACACTGACAGTGTATAAGTGATTAACTCATAACATATATCCAATTAAGTCATGTTAGAAGTTATTCTCAAAGTAGTACGTAGCATAGCCGGATAGTATTTTAAAGTAGAGTTAATCACCTATACGCTGCTATTGTAAAGTTTTTTACACTGACAGTCAATCAAAGTCATTAAAAATGCCTTTTTTATTTTAATTTAATTAAATGAACAGATAAAAAGGCACTATTAACAGCTCTAATTGACTGTCAGTGTAAAAAAACTTTACACTGACAGTGTATAGATGATTAACTCTTTAAAGTAATGATGCAATAAGAAATATCTCTTTTCCATTGCTTTATTTATTATTTTTTATTAATGATAAATAAATAATAATAAAAAATATCGTGTAATTTTATTATACATATATCATTATGAAATAAGTATAAATTAAAATCATTACTCTTAAAATTTGAATTCATTAATTGTCTTGTACTTTTGAAAGTTTAACATTTACGGACTTCAAACAGAAACGGTGATAATTTAAATGTATTAATTTCAAGTAAATGAATTTTCAAGTAATTCATTAATCTCAAGAGTTAATGCATTTTCAAATAGCATTGATTTAAGATTTGTAAAAAATTCATTAAGTGCACGTTAAATATTTAATACTTTCATCATCTCACAATGAATATTAGTTTAAAGTTTCTACACTCATGTTAAAAATAAATGTAATTTTTTATATAATTTTATTAAAATAATTTACTTTTTAAATAAATATATTATCTTTGATTTTGATGGTTGAATAATCTATGAATGAATAAATTAAAAAATATATTAATTAATATTTAATATTATATTAAAAAGTAAAAATATCATTTATTTTAAAATATTTTTTAAATGCTAAAACTATGGTTACTGTAGCGCGAAGTAGTTATTTTAGATAATTTTATTGGTTTTATAAAAAAATCATAATGCGACAATTTTATCTTTATTATTATTATTCTAACGATAAGTTATAACATAGTGAGATATATAGAGTTCATTCTAAATGCTATGGTAATAAATGTTATATCTTATTGTCGGAACATTTATCACTAAATTGTCATGGAGAGATGAAGATATTATTTCATATCAAATTTTATGCATCAATGTCAATAGTACCAAATCAAAAAGACTTGATACTTTTCAAGCCTAATTTTTATTGGCTAAGCTTAACATAATTGGACTATTTAGTTAGGTCAAATTGACTCAATTTTTTTCAAACTTAAAAATAATGAACCTAATTAGGTTTGGTCTAATAGTCCAATGGGTTAGCCCATACAGTTGAGTTAATTTTGACAATTTTACCTTTTAGTGAATATCATAAATCTGAAAATATCAATACATGGAAGGTTATATATGAATGAATGTTATTTAGGAGGACATAAAGTTATAATCAATTATTTATTAAAATATTTAATTTTTTTATTGATTTTACTATTCTTAATTCAAACCTTATCATTTATATTACTTTTTTTATTAATTGAATTATTTAAAAAAAATCACATTATCCTTTGAAACCTTATAAAGTCTTTCCAAATCTTATGAACTTTATGATATAAATTCATTAAAATTTATATTACAAAATCTTGATTATAAAAACTTTTAAAAAAATCTTAAAAGTCGTTAAATTTTTTATAAGATCTTTTAAAATTCACAAAAGAAAAAATTATGCTAAATAATTTTATGAAATATCAATCCAATACACCTTTTATTTTTATTTTATTGTTTATAAACTTATTAAGTATGTGACTCATTAAACATTTGATCATTATAGTTTTATGACATTTCTTCTTTTTTTGTTTATATTTCATCATAAAATTTGAAAAAAAAATAAAGATTTAAATATATTTTTAGTCTCTCAAAATATAACAAGTTTTGTTTTTAATCTCTCATAAGTCTAACGAACTTTTTTAGTTCCTGATTTATACTTATGTTAATATGATTGGTCCTTATTTTTAAGTTTATCAATTAAATCATTGATGTTATTATTATTTTGACAAATCAGTGTTTGTTTGATAGTATGATAACATTCATTGTCTCACATAGGAAACAAATTGTCCACAAGTCTTACTCTTTGAACATAATGAAATTCACATCAATAATAATGGTAGAGTCCTTTACGACATAAGGGATCTAATGCTAAAGGATTGACAATGTAGGATTGCACACAAACTTTTAGAGTATAAAATTACTTATATGTCAATCCTAAGTATACAAACAATGAATCTTAAGTGAAGTTATCCCTCCCACGTGGAAGCACAAGAAAAACACTATAAAATATCATTGAGACACATACTCGAAGACTAATTAGATGTTTGGACACGCATATGAATCATCATTTGAACTGCACACAACAACACAAAGCCTTTCTTCTTCAAATTTCTAAGTTCCTTCTATTTGTTCATAATTCTAATCTCTTTAAAATTCTTTATTCTCCAAATCTCTAAATTTTTTCAATTCAATCTCATTTCTAATCCTTTTAAAACCCTTATTTCTTCAAATCTCTAAATTTCTTCAATTAAATTGTAATTCCAATCCCTTCCTCACTTTTCTTTTTGTTTTTCATATTTATAATTTTGATTTAAATAATATTACTTAATTAACTTTAAAATTCATAATTATTTTCTCATCATACACATATGGCAGGCAACTTATCGTACTAGTACATGTAACAAACACCAATGTGTCAAAGTCACTACCATGTCAACGATTTAATGGTTAAACTTAACAACAATGACTAATCATATTGATGAAAATATAAATCAAGACTAAAAATATCCATTAAATTTATGAGGGACTAAAAATAAAATTAGTTATATTTTGAAGAATTAAAAATATATTTAAGATAAATTTAAAATAAATGGAATGAAAATGATTATTTTTTTAATAAATAAGTTAGCTAAGCCAACTCAATTCAACTCAACTAGTCACCACAAGTTGTGTTGGATTAGGCTAAGACTTTTAACTCAATGAGAAAACATATTTAATTCAACCTGACATCTATTCTAGTAGTAGGTTAGGATAAGTTGTGTTAGCCTTCTTGATATTGCAACTTGTTTTCGATGTGTAATATTAAATGTTGTTAGAAAAAATAAAATTAATAATATATTACGGCAATTCATTAAGAGTATGTTTGATTTAAAAGAAAGGAGAGGAAAAGAGGAAATTTAATGGAAGGGAGAAGAAGAGATTAGAAATTTTGTTTGGTGGAGAAAAAGGAAATGAAATAATTCTTTTCTTATTTGGTTTACGAAAGAGAAAGGAGAAATTTTAAAAACCAAATTATCTTTATACTCTTATATATAATTCTAAATTTAAAAACATAAGTAAGAATATTTTAGATGTTATATGAAAATATTTTAAAATTTTCTTCCTTCCTTCCAAATTCTCCCAATATTAGAAGGGAGATAAAATTAAATGAAGAGGAGTTTCGCTCCCCTTCATTTCTCTTCTCTCACTTTCTAAAAATTAGCCAAACAAAAATAAATTTATAAAAATTCTTTCCCTTCCTTTTAACTAAACACTATATAATTTAAATTATTAAATATAATTAGACTTTTTATTTTTTTTATTGATAAAGATATATTAAATATGATATTTAATTATAACTTGTTTAGGTAATTAATGTAAATAATATTAATTATATATAATTAAATTAATTTCCCTTTATTAATTAAGGTAATTATGAGTTTTTTTTTCGAAAAGAAAGTAACAATATACAAAGTATAATCTGAGTAATTATGGTAATATCCAATAATAAAATATTGCATACAATTGAGAATATTGAAATATTACCACTAGATATATCGGTATCCACAAAATTACTATAACAATATTACTTGAATGTATACTACTAGTAAAAGATATTACTCTTTTTTCACAATTTTTTTTTTAATTTTATTCTTTTATTAACTATCTTAAAAAATTATACATGACTAAAAAATACTACTCTTTAATTTAATTCACAATAACAGTACCTATGCTTCGTAGATAACGATGAGATCTCGTCGCTTGTCATCTACGGGCTAAACGACTAATTTGGTGTAGTTTTACAAACTAATTACAAAAATGGGGTTGTTTTGAAACATATTACATCTTTGGGGCTGTTTTGTACGGTGTCGCTATGGGCCATAGCGCCACCCGTGACACGTGGACTTTTGAGTTTGAATATAAGCCATGAAAGCCATATTGTGTGAGTCGCTGTAGCTGCTAGAGACCTCTGAAGAGGCGCTATAGCCCATAGCGCCTCATCCTGGCTTAAATTACAACCGTTGTAGCCTATAACACCACCTTTATATAAATAATATATAATAAAAAAATTTATTATAAATATTAAAAAAAAAATTTATAAAAATGTCTGATAAAAAACAGAAAAAGAATTTAAATTTTAAAAAATATAAACAGAAAAAATAAAGTATATAACATGAAATAAACTTAAAAACGAAAAAAAAATATAAAATATGAGGCGCTATGGCTTCCAGCGCCTCGTATTTAAGAAAAATACTTAGTATTTTATAAATATAAAAATTAAAAAATAATTTGTTTAAAAAAGTCTGATAAAAAAGACAAAAAAGAACTGATATTTTAGAAAATATAAAGTTAAAAAAATACAGTAATATAAAATGAAATAAAATTAAAAAGGAAAAATAAATAGAAAAAAATGAGACGCTATGGCTGGCAGCGCCTCATAGGCGTTAGCACTCATAGCGCCTCAACTAGTGTTTTTTTTTAACTTTATAATATTTTTTAAATTTATTTAATGATAAAAAAAATTTTAAAAAATGTCTGATAAAAAACCAAAAAAGAATAAAGATTTATACAAATTTTAGTTTTTAAAAATAGGCATTAGAACGTGAATGAAAATTTAAAAGGGAAAAAAATATATATAAAATGAGGCGCTATGGCTTGCAGCGCCTCTTAGGCGTTACAGCTCATAGCGCCTCAAATGGCGTTTTTTGTGTAAATATTTAAAATATTTTATAAATTTATAATATGCAAAAAAAAATTTTAAAATGTCTGATAGAAAAGAAAAAAAAATTGACATTTATACAAATTTTAGTTATTAAAAATAGAACGTGAATGAAAATTGAAAAAGAAAAAAAAAATAAATATAAAATGAGGCGCTATGGCTTGCAGCGCCTCTTAGGCGTTACAGCTCATAGCGCCTCAAATGGCGTTTTTTTGTGTAAATGTTTATAATATTTTAAAAATTTATAATATGCAAAAAAAAAAATTTTAAAATGTCTGATAGAAAAGAAAAAAAAAAAGACATTTATACAAATTTTAGTTATTAAAAATAAGTAATAGAACGTGAATGAAAATTGAAAAGGAAAAACAAATAAATATAAAATGAGGCGCTATGGCTTGCAGCGCCTCTTAGGCGTTACAGCTCATAGCGCCTCCTGTTACCGCAATTTTGACCAATGACGTAGTGACACGTGGCCATGGGCGCGTTTGAGGCGCTGGGGTTCAAAGCGCCTCACGTTTTCACCGCAGATTTGGCCAATGAGAGGCTGACACGTGGCGCTGCCGTTAAGATAATTAATTTTTTACCCTTATAAAATGCAGATGGTCCCCCCCCCCCCTCCCCCACTTTTACCTTCGTTTTGTCCTCCTTCTCCGGGTAAGTTTTTGTTTATTTTCTACTTCAGTTTTTTAAATTTTGTTTTATTAAAAATTTATTTTATTTATATTACGTTTTGATTAATAATAATTTATACTTTTTAATTAGATTATTGTTGATTTGGATTGCTGGATTGTTGGTGCTCGTGAGTTTCTGCATTTGAGGTAATTTTGTTTTAAGTTTTTTTTTTATAAATATTTTAAAGTCGCTATAGGATATTTAAAGTTCAAAAATATTGACTTAATAATTGTTAATTAAAATTTAGTTTTTTATTTTGTTTCTGTGTTATTTATGCAATGTGTTCAAATTTTTGATTTATCTGTTAAGTTAATTAAAATAAATTTATTTATTAGTTATATTAATTAATTATCTGTTATGTGAATTGATTTGTCTGTTATTTAATTAATTTATTTATGTGTTATGTTAATGGATTTAATTTATTGCAGTATAATTGATATTAATTAAAATAATTAATATATTTAATTTTTAAAATTATAAAATGATTTCTGTGTGATTTTTATTTATTTAAATAAATAAGTATTTTATTTATATTTGAAATTGCTTAAATTTATTTTTGTTTAATTTAAATTATTTTCGTAAATAAATATATTTAAAATATAAATTGGTATAATTTATTTCTGTGTAATTTATATTTATTAAAAAGTTAATTTTAATTTTTAAAATGATTTAATTTATTTGTGTGTGATTCATTTTTTTTTCATAAGTTAATTTATTTAATTTAATTCTGTGTTAATTTTATTTAATTAGAAAATAAGTTTATTTAAATTTTAAATTAATTTAATTTAATTGTGTGTTGTATTTATTTATGGTAAAAAATAAAAATTATTTATATTTATATTTTAAATTGCTTTAAGAACCTTTTTGAAGATACTTTTTTATAACTGCTATGTTATTTATTTTTTTCAGATTATTGTTAGTTAATTTGAATTTATTGGTGGATTTCGTCATCTCAGATATTACCAGGTATTTATCATTTTTAGTTTGAATATTTATTTTTCTTTTAAAATTAAGTAGTCGGTATAGGTTTTATGAAATTATTAGTTTAATTGATTAATTATTGACATTTATTTGAAAATTATATATGATGTTAGTGTGTTATTATTTATTATTTTGGTTTAATAATGTCAATGAAATTTAAAAAATAAATGATATGTTTTAAAATTATTAATTTGATTACATTTTGTTATAGATGGCATCATCATCATCATCTTCTACGGGCATGCGTGTGACATGTGGACCAGTCGACGATGATTTATTGTCGTTGCAACATATGCATGTGTCGCAACATGTTTGGAACAGAGATGAAGACAGGAGACTAGTAGCACGACGTGCTGCTCCATCGCGTACTGGAATTACAGGAATTCCACAACAAATAATTCCGTTGCTAGATCAAGCTGGTTTCGGCTGGATCGCGCGTTTGAGTTATATCAAAGTGAGTCCTGGTTTGCTAACAGCCTTGGTAGAGCGTTGGAGACCAGAGACACATACATTTCACATGCCATTCGGAGAGTGCACAATTACTCTTCAAGATGTGGGCATGCTTGTTGGTCTACCGGTTGATGGTGAACCGATAGTATCTCGAGGCGATCCAAATATATTGGAAATAGGTAATTATAAGTTGACTTTAAATTATTCGTAAATTTATAGTATATTCATATAATATTAATAATAGTTAATTCTTTTGTTTGATTTTATGTAGCTCAGGAGCTGTTAGGGGTTGTTCCACCACAGACTGAAATAAAAGGACATCGCGTTAGGCTATCTTGGTTGGCAGCAATGTTTGGGGACATTCCTGATGACATAGAGGATGTAGATGTCTTGGCTCGTTATGCTAGAGCCTGGATATTACGTTATCTAGGAGGACTGCTTTTTCCTGATAGATCTTCAGCGTATGTGTCCTTTCGATGGTTGCTATTTCTGCGCGATTTAGATATTATTAGGACTTATGCATGGGGTGCAGCTGTGCTTGGATATTTGTATCGGAATTTATGCACCTCAACCGATTACAAAACCCCAAGTTGTGGTGGATTTACCCTTTTGTTACAGCTATGGGCATGGGAACGATTCCCAACCATTATGTCTTCACCATTTCCACCTATTCCTCCAGCCAGTCCAATTGGTTTAAGGTACGAGCAAATTTGGAACTTTATATTTTGACAATTAATCAGTTGTTAAAATATTAATTAATTATTTACAATATGTTTTTTCAGGTGGTCAAACACAGGGACTAAAATAATTATGAGCGATGATATCAAATATTATCGCAAATACTTTGAGCGTACTACTAGGAAATCGGTAAGTAATTAACGTTTTGTAGTTTTAAATATAACTTTATCAATATTAATTGTATTTTAATTTTCTAATTAAAAGGTTTATTTTACAGATAATTTGGCAGCCATATCCCCCTGCTGAACAGATGCCTGCTGACTGCACACAGGGGATGCAGATTTGGGGTTCTGTAGTTCCCTTACTCTGTTTGTGTATTTGTGAATGGCATCAGCCAGATAGGGTGATGAGACAATTTGGTTGCCAACAACCAATTCCACATCCTCCAATGACTCCTACAAATGTGCATGCGTTGACCCTACACGGCAAGGTAGACGATGACTGGGCTACAATTTTAATGCCAGCATTACAGCATTGGGGTCATCGATATGCATATCACTTCACACCTACGCCTCCACAGGTCGGACTATTAGGTCCGAATTCAGAATATATGAGATGGTACCGAAGGAAAGGGAAGCCGCACGTTGATCCAGATGAAGTTAAAGAGTCAGTTCTGGTATGTGCCGTTTGGTAATTATATTTTAATACAATATTTTGTCTAAATATAAAGTTCGAATGACATTTTTTGTATATGTAGGGAGATGTAGTTGAATGTCTGGCATACTTGACTTCCCCTGTTGGCAGTCATGACTTTTCATTGGAGGCAGTGACAGAGCAAACTAAACGATTTTTATCCGTATCTGATGACTATGTCGCCCGTGTCGTTGAGGCAGCTGAGGAAGCACCCCCCCTTCGGAGTCATATGAGATGGGGACATTCAATGTTCCTCAATCGTCTAGGGAGGCAGCAGGATTAGGACGACGAAGAACGCCAATTGAGGCTGTGGACCACATATACCCTGCGATGCCAGACAGATCTGAAGGGATTTATTACGTTCCTTCACAGGATTCCACTTATCCTTCCGTCTCCCAGAACACATATTGGTACCATCCACCGCGCCCACCTGCATACAAATTATGAATGGGGCACAATTAGAATAATCAAATTACGAATAATTTTAAATAATTTTCCTTACCTAACTTCACAAGTTGTTGTTTTAGCTTGCCATCCTTGAATCGAGTATTAAAATTACTTGCAATGTGCCTAATGCAGTACTTGTGGTATGCATTTGGCGGTCTCCAACCAAGTGCCTCGTTGTCAATGGCCGATTTAATGCTACGATGGCGATCAGAAATTAAGCATATTCCTTGTTTATTTGTAACATGTAGCCGCAAATGAGCCAAAAACCACGACCACGCAAGTAATGTTTCTCCTTCCACCACTGCAAATGCCAGAGGAAGAACATTGTTATTACCATCCTGTGTTGTGGCAATAAGCAGTGTGCCTCGATACTTCCCATACAGATGAGTGCCATCAACTTGTATCAGGGGTTTACAATAATCAAATGCATCACAACACGGCTTGAATGTCCAAAATAACCTGTGAAACTGACGATAACCACGGTGACAACGATTACCAACGAAAAACTCATCATGACACAGATCATAAAAGGATCCAGGCGCAATTTCCTTCATGTATTTAAGCCACCGGGGTAAAAAAGCATAAGATTCTTCCCAATCACCAAATATTTTAACAATTGCTTTTTGTTTAGCCATCCAAGCCTTCCTATATGATATCTTAAACCCAGTTTGAGATGTTATTCTTTCTTGGATAAGGCTAATCTTGATTGCTGGATCTTGGTTAACCATTCCTACATATTAAATATTCAAAATCAATGATATAAATTATTATTAATATAATATTATAAGTTGCAGTTGAGAACTTACCTTGTATAAATGATGCAATTAGCTCAGAATCTAACTTATTATGATCTTGTGACAAAGACATGTTCAAACATGTATGACGTCCACCCCATTGAGTCACTTTCCACTTGTCAGATTTCTTTGACTCAATAGCTCTCATGTACCATGGACATCCATCATGCGCATTTGGACATCTAACAACCCACTTTGTCGTTTTCGATTCAACAACATAAAAACTCTGATGCATTCTCATTGCATTTTGCTTTACTGCATTTTTTACTGCATCTTTATTCTCAAACTCTAATCCAACATATAAATCTTCGCCAATAGACCAATTATTAGCCACATCCATCCCTGGGATTTCTTCTTCATCGGGATGACTCCAATTGATATTAGTGTAGTGAGGTAAATTACCCCAAAATTGACTTCCACCTAATTTAATCATAGTAAATATTTTAAATTCAATAATGTAAATTTAAACAATATTTTTTAAACAAATAACACAAATTGTTAACAAATTTAATTTTTAAATGTTACCTTCAGTAGATGGATACATTGAAATAGGTTCAACCATTGGACTTTCAATAATAGCATCTGACTCCACGTCACTATCAGATACTTCACAATTATCGATTTCATCTTCATTTGATTCATCATTGCTTTCATATGACAATGAAACATGATAGTCTTCATCATCTTCGTCATCTTCATCTTCGTCTCTTGTCATCACCGGTGATCGTTCAATTGACAAATTTTCTAACGAAATTGTTGAAGATTCTAAGTTACCTATTTCAGCATGTAATTCCATTATTGCCATTACATTCTGACTCATAAAACCTTCTATCATGCATTGTACATCATCATCGTCACTCAATTCCAATGAAGAATATCTGTTCTCATCATGCTGTGAAACAACAAATCTGTAAGTTACAGATAATATAACTTGATTTGACTTAAGATTAAATTTGTTGTGAATCCTTCTCTTTAATATATCCAAAGTTAAACCTCGTTTAATATACATCCCTTTTTTTGGTCCCTCAAATGTTACACCTTCTGCACTTTCATACATCCTTCCAGTGTAAATATAAGCTATAATTTGATCCATGATATCTGCAGAAAAAATCAATTATTAGTACAACACATACAATTTAAATAACAAAAAATTTCAATCATAAATAACAATTTAAAACTTAACTTCACGGGAGTAAAGAACCAACCTGACTGATTTACTGAAAAAATAACAAATACCGTAACAAAATACTATGGCAGAGATAGAGTTGAGATATTGACGTGATTTTTCAGAATGGGGGTATATATAGTGTACAAGTCGCTGTGGGTCACAGCGCCTGTAATAAAAATATATGTAATATTTTTTAATTATAATATTTGCTTAAAAATTTATAAAAAAATATTAGATAAAAGAAAAAAAAAGGTTTCAAAGAAGAAAAAATGTACATTTAAAAAAATAAGTAATATAATGTAAAAAATAATTGAAAAACAAAAAAAAAAAAAAAAAAATGGGGCGCTGTGAGTCACAGCGCCACTACATGGGGCGCTGTGAGTCACAGCGCCACTTGCCCCCTCTGCAACAGATCATGTAAAAAAAAAATTTTAACCGAAAAAAATAAAAAACGTGGGGCGCTGTTAGCCACAGCGCCACTTAGGTGCTGGGCCACAGCCCCTGCAAAACAAATAATGTTAAAAAATTATTTACAAAACGAAAAAAAAAAAAAATGGGGCGCTGTGAGCCACAGCGCCACTCAGGCGTGCTGGGCCACAGCGCCTCTTGAGCAAATAATGTAAAAAATAATTTAATAAAGAAAAAAAATATATATAAAAAGGGGGCGCTGTGAGCCACAGCGCCACTCAGGCGTGCTGAGCCACAGCGCCTCTTGAGCAAAATAATTTAATAAAGAAAAAAAATATATATAAAAAGGGGGCGCTGTGAGCCACAGCGCCACTCAGGCGTGCTGGGCCACAGCGCCTCTTGAGCAAATAATGTAAAAAATAATTTAATAAAGAAATAAAAAATATATAAAAAGGGGGCGCTGTGAGCCACAGCGCCACTTTTGCGTGATGGGCAAGCCTACAGCGACACTGGTCCAGCCCAATCCAGCCTAAAAAAAAAAATTGCCACGTGTCATTGGTGTCGCTATGGCCCATAGCGACACCGTACAAAACAGCCCCAAAGGTGTAATATGTTTCAAAACAACCCCATTTTAGTAATTAGTTTGTAAAACTACACCAAATTAGTCGTTTAGCCTCATCTACGTGCATATTTCGAAAATCAACGAGAATAAATGAAACAAACACAACTAGTTTGGTAAGAAATCAGAGCAAAGATTAGACACCTCTCAATAACCAAAGCCAGTTTCTTCCTGTTCTTTTCCATTCCCAGCAATAATTTGGACTTTTGGCAGACAGTACAATCAACCATTGACATTTTTATTTCATTTTCTTAAAACAAAAGCATGGATGAAAATAGTTTTTGCCAGTAACATTAGTTACTTCTTTGCAACTTTATGCTGAAGAAGATTTTACCTTTTACTAACCCTATCTCTCTCACTTCAATTAAAAAAAAAAAAACTACAAAATCACTCAAATTAGTTAACCTCTTCTCCTTCATTTTTCTTTTTTTTTTCTTTATTTTCTTTATGGGTTTGCTTATAACGCATATATATCCATTAAATAACCTCTCAATTAAATACTTATTGATTTCATTCGAAGGAATAATATCCTTTAAACAAGAAAAATGGCCCCTCAATGCATACCCTTCATCTCTAACACTTTATTTTCTAATTATAATTTCTGACATAAACAGTGTTCAAGATTCAAATGTAGCCATGGTATTAGAAGACATTTACACAGAGGAACATGTCTTCAACTGAACATTTTCAATGGGCAATTTGTCATTTGGAAAAGGACAATCAAATTTCCCTTTCTCTGGCAGCAATGGACAAGAGACAGGAGTGACATTGCTTGCAACTCCAGCAACATTAGTGCAATTCCATTGAAGCTTCTTTTTCTGTTCACTCACTTGGATAGTCACATTAGAAACGCAGATTCCTGTGAAAGGGTCATTGGAAATCCCTTCAAGTTTTGCGGAATATGTGACGTTCTTTGCAATAACGTCTCTATAATTTATTCCAGTGATGTTAGGAAGTGCTTTGGGATCAAACTTATTGTCAGGGTGTTGTCCATAAGAGCCAGTCATCCAAAATACATATTTCATGGTGTTGAGGTTCATTCCTTTCACAAATACGTTTTTCACATATGCCCCTCTTCCAACAGCTGTTTTGATTCTAATTGCTGATTCAGTGTTGATAGCAGTGAGATCTTCAGCTCTTACATCTTCAATTCCACCAGACATTTCACTTCCTAAAGCAACCATGGCACTATCAGGGGATATGCAAGTAATCCTTCTAATGATTAGGTGTTGGGTTGGCCTTCCAAATTTAATTCCATACTCATCCCACCCACTTTTTGCTGAAATACAATCATCACCGGAGACAATAAAGCAGTCCTCAATCCTAGTGTTTGTACATGAATCTGTGAAGAGGAAAAAAGTATACAACAATTAGACACTGGTTGTCAACAAATATATATATAATCAGTCTTAGTGGTAGATTCTTTTAATATGAATGCCACTATTTTCACCAATTAAATTGCAAAGTATAAAAATATACGGGAGAAAGCTTACAAATTCTGTTACATATATATATATATATATATATATATATATATATATATCATTCATCCTTCTAGTTTGGCAGTTTGCCATCAAAAGTCCATGGAAATAAGTATATAATAGAAAAATAAAGTCTTTACCTGGGTCTATGCCATCTGTGTTAGGAGAGTCCACTGGTGCCAGAATGGTAAGCCCTTGAATTATTATGTTACTGGAGAATAAAGCTTGTGATCAGAATAGTGAGACACACTTTATACATGATGAAAAAAGGAATGCACCATGGTTAAGAAATTGGAACAAAGAAGCCTTATCTAACCTGCTATAAATTGGATGGACAAACCAGGATGGAGAATTGACCAATGTGAGATTAGATATTTGGATTTGATCAGAGTACATGATCTCAATCATGTATGGCCTGGTGAGTGTCAATTGATTCTTGTGGAATTTGTCCCACCAATAAGATCCTTGCCCGTCAATTGTACCATTTTGACCTAATGATCAGATTCAAAAAAGTCAAACTAAAATTGACTCAACAACATTAAAATGAACATTAACAAGTAAAGAGGTCTATTGCTTGTGCTAAAACGTTACCTGTAATTACAACATCTGTGAGGTTAGTTCCAAAAATTAGACTGCTAAACCTTCCACCAGGAGCATCTCTTCCTCTTCCATAAGAAGGTAGTACAGGAAGTTGTGGCCATTCAGATTCAACCTATCAATGTGGTCATGTAATAATTATAAGAGACGCTTGGGTGGATAATAGGAGAAACAACAGAATAAACAAAACATATATAAGTAGTGCATATAGGCTATATACCTGAGATGCAAGAAGAACAGCATCCTTATGGAGAAAAAGAGTGAAATGGCTAGTGAGGTTAAAGGGTCCTGTTAGCCATTTTCCTGGGGGCACCACAAGTTGTGAACCCCCATCAGATGCATATTGGCTGAGTTTGCTTATTGCAGATTGAAAGGCCTTAGTGTTGGATGTTTTGCCATCACCAACCCCACCAAAATCTGTCAAAACTGCACTATGCTTTCGGCAATTGATGGCAGGGTATTCTATGTTTCCCGGTCCACTTGCTACCCTGCATTCTGCTACCTTCACATTTAGTGATCCCAATGTTAGAACTAAGGATATCACACCAATGACCTGCACAAAATAAAACAAAAAACCAATCAGAGCCCTTATGAAAAATAATTTAGCAAAATCCAAATGGATATGTGTATAAACGCATCAGAGAAACTATATTTGGTGGTTATTCATGACAAAATATGTGTTCATATAAGAAAATCTCAAGATACGAAAATGAAATTACATAGGAATTTCTGAGTAGTGGAAACAACTTCATGGTCTTAGACATGGCACAGTGAAGTTTTAGTTTTCTACTCTTGCACAACATGGGCAAGTATATATAGAGGACTATCAATGCTACATGCATAGATGGAACAACATTTAACCATTTCACAATTTTCATTATTCTCTGTTTGACTTTTTTATTGTAGAAAGTTTTTTTCACTCTATATGGAATAGATGAGGACAGTTATATCTATATCTATAAATAAATAAAATAAATAAATCATAATCTGTGTATTGACCGAATATTATTTTTTAATTTCAATAGAAAAATATAAATAGCTTAACTTAGGAGGTAAAACGTATTTTGTTAAAATGTTGAGAAAAAAAAACTATTTTTAACGTATAAATGGTCAAAGTTGGGATAAAAAAAAATTAATATAGAAAAACTAAAAGTAAGTCAAGCTAAGACTTGAGAATTTGAAATATTAATATGAAAAATTATTGTAGTAAATGGAAAATCTAAAAACATTTAATGAGTTGAAAATGTTGAAAGAATATTTTTTTTATCCTCTACAACTATTTTATAAAATATTCTATCTTTCTTTGACAATAAGATAGTAATCGTTTCCAGAATTTTACATAAACTCCTTTGAAACAAATAGTCTTCAATTCAAAATATAAAGTAAGTCTTCCTATTCTATTGGTAAGATGGAATACTTGAAATTTAACCGATCCTGAGTTTTTTTTTTATTAAATAACAAGTATAAATGAATTTTTTATCATAAAAAATGAAAGATTTTACCCTCCTCGCTTTATATATATTTTTATTGATCCGTAATAATAATAGACACTCATTTTTTCATTTTTTTTATATAAATTTGAATTTAGAATTATTTTATATTTTTTACAATCTAATTAATTCTTATAAATTTTTAAAATCCAATATTAATTAATAGATATAAAAGATACTTATTTTTATCGATTCACCACCAAAAATTGGATACTTCTAAAATAAAAAATAAATAAAAGAGGATTTAATTTTTTTTTATATATTTTTTATCTAACGGATATATCATTGAATTTGTATGGGTATTAAACCAATAACAATTTATACAAGCTAAATCTTCTGATCAATAATTTGGCCAAAGAAATATTTTTAAATTCAATATTTTTTTTTTTGCTCTTTCTCCAAATTAGAGGCTGATATTAAATTGCTGTGGCAATCCATCGGATTGAAAAATTTAAACTCAGGATCAAAGACATGAGACACAGTTATTTTTATAGGAAGTTTACTCTGTATGAAATATATGAAGATAATTATATTTATAAATAAATAAAATAACAAATTAAAAACTTATTTATTGACTGAATATTATTTTTTTAATTTCAATAGAAAAATATAAGCAGCTTAATTTAAGAGGTAAAACATATTTCGTTAAAAAATGAAAATAACTATTTTCAACGTATAAATAGTCAAAGTTTGAGATTAAAGAAAAATAAAAACTTAAGAAAAATTAAAAGTAATTCAAACTAAGACTTGGGAATTTGAAATATTAATATAAAAAGGAAATTTTAATATGAAAAAAAAATAGTGAAAGGAAAATCCGAAAACATTTAATGAGTTGAAAATTTTGAAAGAGTATAATTTTTCTGACCTTATTAAGATTATTTCTATTTTATTTAGAAACTAATTTTATTTGTGATATTATAACCGTCACTGATTGAACATAAAGTCATTCACCAATTTAATCGTTCTATTTGAGTAAATGGTATTTAACTATTATGTTAACTCATCAAGATAAAAAAATTTATTAAATTACGTGCAAAGATATTAAACAAGATTAATAAAAAAAAACAAATAAAAAATATGGTCACCTTTAGAAATGAGAGTTTAAATTTTTAATGGAATAAAATATATTTTAATTCATACAAATATAATTTTATCTGTGTTTTTCTTTCCTTTGTTTCAGTCGTCCTAAATTTTTAATAGTTTCTATCATGTTTAATATGTAATATATATCTAATCATGTCATGTTAGGAAATGATCATTCTTAAAAAGTAGTACTAATGCAGTACAAATGAATAAGAAATGTCACGCCATTAATAATAACAAAAATTATTTTAAAATTTACATCCATTGTTTAGAATCAAATCTTAAAATTTAGAGGAATCAAATTGAGATTTTTATCCTTTATTTAAAAATATACATATTACCTTCATTGAACTTCCAACAATTTTATTAAAAACATTGAGATTTTAAAATTTACAAATCATATTTAATTAACGAAAAAATTGTACTAATTTGTCCTATCATTGTTTTAAAGATACACATCTCTCATTTAATTTTTAAATGAACACTAACATCCTTTATTTATTTATATAAGTGACATGCACAATTTTTTATACAAGGTAATTCTATTTGTACACTATTAAGAAAAAATACATTATTAATATAAGTATTAATAATTGAATGAAACTTGATTCTTTACTAAATTTAATTAAATTCCTAAAATATATTTTAAATATTATGTGTATTGTGATTTAAAAAAATACATCAATTTTAAGGAATAATTTCAAAAAATAAACTAACAAATTATTATTTTGAAAATTGAAAAATAATTAAAATCTTCATAAAAAAGATAAAATATTATATGTAACTCATAAATAAAGAATAAACATGTATATAATTAATAAAATATGAATTATATTTTTTTTCTCTCTCATACTTTAACTAGCGACATTACTTTTGAGAAAGATGAGTGGTTTTTAAAAATTAGAGAGAAAGTGTATTTCTTTTAAACAGATGAAAGTGGGTACAATTTGTTTTTATTTAATTGGTTTTTTTTTTCTCTTACAAATCTTAACAATAAACTTTTAATTATAATACTTTTAATGAAAAAACATTCAAATACCTTTTTAATCTACACATTTTATATACTATTTTCAAATCTTACATACATATATTATTATTTTAATTACACTCGATTATAATTTTTTTAGAAATAAATAAGTGCTAAAAAATTATAAATTATTACAATTTTATATAATATTTTTGGTCCCTTCAGCCGATATATAATATTTTAAAATTCACATTTTGATATCAAAATAATTTTTTTAAAATTTTAATCCAACACATCCTGCTAACTGCTCTTCAAATTTTGACTAATAAATTGTAAGTTTAATTGTATTTTTGTTCTCTTTATAATTATCAATTCACAATTTTGTTCTTACACTTTTTAAAGTTATGCAATTTTAATCCCAAGTCAATTAAACCGTAACTTACCAATAATATTAACATGGACCAGTGACATGTTACTTTGTTGGTAATGTGACAACTAACATGTCAATGAGATGATATTATAGTGATAATGCACACCAACAATGAGTCATTGGTATGACAAAAATATTAAAAACTTATTTAAAAAAAATAATCTTATAAAAATTAAAACTCGTGACCTTAACTATAAAAATGCTATTTAAATCACAAAATTGCTTAAATTTTCGATTATAATTTTACCAATGTACTATATATAACATAGGAACTCATGAGCTTATCTAATGTTAATTTGGTTTAAGATTAATAAATAATAATTTTATTTAATAAAAAAATACCTTTTAGTAAGATTATTTCATATATTTTTTTATATAATATAAAAAATACTGTAACAAAAATAACAAATAAAATATTAGTATATATATTGTTTCATATATTATTATTTTATATCGTATAATTATATTTATCAGATAAAAAATATTAAATAATGAAATTTAATTTTTTTAGATGAAAAAATACAGTAATAATATAATATTATAATGTATATTATATAAAATAGTTTTTATAAATAATATGAACTTTACAATATTAAAATAGATATTACAATATTATTGGTGCATTAAAAATATAAAATATAGTTAAAGAGAAATAAAAGACAAAATAATTATATGTTTATATTTATTGTACAAAAATATACTAAATAACGAATACATATATTCTTTCAATTTTTTGTTCTTACTGTACATTTTATCTAATAAATATAATTTTTATTATTTAATATGTTTTTACAGAATGTATATATTTAATGTGTAAAATATATATTAAATAAAAATCTATACAATTAATTTACTTAAAAATTATTATTTTTATTAAATAAATTTATTATTTATTAATCTTAAACTAGATTGACATTAGATAACAAATTTTAAAAAATAATAAACTTGTGTAGTAATGTAATATATAATATATTATTTAAATAAAAATTATAAAATTCAAATAATTTAGTGGTGTAAATAGTGAATTTTATAGTTAACTAGTTAAGGTAATGAGTTCTAGTCCTCCTAATGTCATTTTTAAATAAATTTTACATATTTAACATGTTAATGTCATATCATTCGCTAACATCATCACTATAGTGTCACTTCATCAATTCATTGAGTCCTCACATTATCACCAAAGTAACACACTATAAGTTTATATCATTATTAATATTCTTTTAATTGATAAAGGGGCCAAAAATTATGTAATTTTAAAAATGGATAAATTAAAATTGCTTAATTAAAAAAAAAAAAAAACCAAAATCACGGACTCATAATTATAGGAGAATAAAAATGAAATTTAACCTTAATTGTATTGTGCTTTTGTTATAAACGGAACACTAAATTAAATTGTGCTTTTGGAAGTTTAATATTATAGATTTTTTATCAACTTTTTTTATTTTTAAAATTGATAATTAAAAACTAATCTTATGAGTAATCGTGATGATTTGAATGACTTAAAGACTATTTAAATGTTTTCTTTACATAAGAATACAAATATTAGTATTAAGAATTTTTTTTCGTGATTTGTGAATGTTAAAAAGGAAAACATAAATAACTAATTAAGTCAAATTACACTTTTAGCCATCCAAATAATCTCTAAATTGTAATTTTGATCTATATATTTCTAATTATATAATTTTAGCCTCTAAATTTTTAAAATTATATAATTTTAGTCTCATCTTTCAACTAATTATTAGTTGACTATTAATTAACGATTACTTAACATTAATAATAACATAGCTTGATAAAATGTCACTTTGGTGGTGACGTGATAAATTTCATGAATAAAAAATGGCCTTTAATAATTATGTGGGTTAATGACATGGTACTTTTGAAATAAAGAAATATAATTTTATAAAAATGGTATAAAAAAAAAAAAAGTTTATGCAGTCTAAACCTCATGACGTTTACTATAATTTCACTATTTAAACTAATATGCCACTTAACTTTTTTTTATTTTACTTTTTATATATATAACTTGGAACACGGTATTATATATAAAATTACTGCTTTAGTTAATTACTTTTTAGTAAATTAGTTATATAGTTTATTATTTGAAATATTTTTATGCAATAAATATAAATACATATTATAAAATAAATAATATAACATTACCGATGTATTAAAAAAAAGAAAAATATAGTTAAAAAAGAAATACAAGATAAAATTTATATATTTATATTTATTATATTAAAATATATTAAGCAATAACTTATATAACTAATTTATCATTAAGCAATAAGGATTCCAATCCTCACAAGACTACTTTTTTATATGTTTTTTAATTTATATTTTTTATCTTGTTGGAATAGTGTTAATAATCCACTTTATCACTAAAGTGTCATTTTATCATATTTGTAAGTTGTCACGTTATCACCAAAATGATGTATCATCTTTAATGTTAAATCATTGTCAATTAATTGTTAATTAACAATCAATCGATAAATGAGAATAAAATTACGTAATTTGAAAAAAATAAAAAATAAAAATACTTAATTAAAAATAAAAAATTACAAATTACAAATCAAATTGTTCCTGCGTAAGAACACTCTTCTCCTTGATCCTTCCTAGTTGCCTTCAAGTCCTTCTGAATCTTCCGTGTTGACCGAACACTAGCTCCACGTGGTGGGGGAGGGTACCTGCACAGGCACTTCGACGATCAAGTCAGTGTTCGATTCAGAACAATAAATGCATTAGCGGGAATAGTAACGTACCTCATTTATGTCACACCACCTGTATATTTATAGTGACATATGTGGGCCTGATGGGTCTTCATCCTTGGGAAATGGGTAATACATGACTTAACCTTAATCCTGTCTTAATCTGGTATGGTAATTAATGCAAAGTAGGCAGTTGGCTTGCCACGTGTTTATCATAGGCTCTTTCTTCAGGTTCTCGGCCAAGCTTGGGGTCGAAGGGGTGTTCGGTCAAGCTTGTGGCCGAAGGGGTGTTCGGCCAAGCTTGGGGCCGAAGGGGTATTTTGAATAGCTTCAGATCCCTTCTCTTTGGGTTTTTGGCTACTCACGAGACCGAGGGAGTGTTCGGCCAAGCTTGGGGCCGAAGGGGTGTTCGGTCAAGCTTGGGGCCGGAGGGGTGTTGTGTTTCATCGGCTAGGACATTCCTTTCGGTCTATTTCCTGACCTGAGGGGGCAGTTGGTGTGGCTCCTTGGTTCGGGCCCCCCCTTTCAGCCTATTGTCCGACCGAAAGGGTGCCAATTGGTGCGTTTCATTAGTTTGGGCGCCCCTTTCGACCTATTACATGACCGAAAGGGTGCTTACTAGTACACAAATACTAAAAGTAGAATTTAATTATGTATTTATAAGTGTACATTAAATATATGTATCTATTATATATTATTTTTGATGAATACTAATCTGGGAGCGGTTGAACCGGACCTAAGCCAGTTTGAGCTTCTTGTTGGATAGGAAGTATATGAGCCGACATGACTCGGCCGGTTTTTGGGACCTTTTTCTGCTACGCTTTCCCATGCTCCTTCTTGCGCTTTCTATGCTCAATGATTCCCATGCATTTTAGTTTTAAGTTTTAAATGCATTGTTAACTAAAAATACTTGAAAGATACATTAAGTCCACTGTAACACTAGTCTAAATGTAATTACATCTCTTTACTTCCCAAATATAATATATATCAAACTATGCAGTACAAGAAGTTATACACAATTATTTTATTATATTTTAAGCTATATCAATTTATTCGATTTAACTAATGAATCAGACTTTTTACTTCATAAATATTTTTTATAGTATACTTTTAATTTATATATTTTTTCATATAAAATAAAAACCAAAGTTATTTTAGATAGGATAAAACTTGAATTTAGGTAAATATAATTATTTAATTATTTAGTGATCATTAAATTAATACGCTCTATTATTATCCAATTAATTTAAATAATATATGTATTTTGTTTTTAATGTAAGATTATCAATTAATTTAATATTTCAATCAATTTATAATTTGATTGTTCTATCAATATTGTATTGACTATAATTTTTTTCAAGACTTTTTAAGATTTGATATGAATTTTATTAAAATTTATAATTATAAACTATAAATGACATGAATATTTAAAAAAAAAAACTTAATAAAAATCAATTCATATATTTTAATTGGTGATCCATCCATTCGAGTCTTAACTCACTAATTTATTATCATGATTTTTAAAATATTGTTATGCCATTTTTTTATTTATTATTATTAGTTAAAATTTATTAAAAATAATTTTTTTTATCAATCCTGTATCTTATTTAATGAGTCTTTTTTTAAGATCTACTATAATATATAATTTTTAATAAATTTTAACCAATAAAAAATACAAAAATAGTGTTAAAAAAAGTAATACAAAAATAATGTTAAAATTTATAATTGTAAACTATAAATGATATGAATATTTTTTAAAAAAACTTAATAAAAATTAAGTCATGTAATTTAATTGGCTACCCATCGATTCGAGTTTTAATTCACGGATTTATATGATTTTTAAAATATTGTTCTGACATTTTTTATTTATTATTATTATTATTTAAAATTTATTAAAAAAATTGTAGATCTTATATCTTATTTAATGAATTTTTTTTAAGGTCTACTTTAATATGCAATTTTCAATAAACTTTAACCAATAACAAAAAGTAATACAAAAAAGGTGTTAAAAAGAAAGTAAACTTTAATCATTTATTTTTAATCAACTACCAAACCATTGATTCAAATAAAACTATATTTATTCACCTTAAATAAGGAGTATATAACTTATCAATTAAAACACTAAATTGACGGTGTGAGTGATACCTTTTCATCCTTTTAACACTTAATTTTTTAATTATTATTTGTAAGATATATAACAGTTTTCAAAATTGAAATAAACCCAGGCTATTAAAAGACATTACAAGTCTTCAACTGAACATTTTCAAAGGGCAGTTTATCATTTGGAAAAGGACAATCAATTTTCCCTTTCTGCGGCAACAACTTACAAGGATTAGGAGTGACATTGCTTGTAACTCCAGCAACATCAGTGCAATTCCATTGAAGCTTCTTTTGCTCCGCACTCACTTGGATACTCGCATTAGAAATGCAGATTCCTGTGAAAGGGTCATTGGAAATCCCATCAAGTTGTGCGGAATATGTGACGTTCTTCGCAACAACGTCTCTATAGTTTATTCCAGCGATGTTAGGAAGTGCTTTGGGGTCAAACTTAGAGTCAGCGTGTGATCTATAAGAGCCAGTCATCCAAAATACATATTTCATGGTGTTTAGGTTCATTCCTTTCACAAATATGTTTTTCACATATCCACCTCTGCCAACTGCAGTTTTGATTCTAATTGCTGATTCAGTGTTGATAGCAGTGATATCTTCAGCTCTTACATCTTCAATTCCACCAGACATTTCACTTCCTAAAGCAATCATGGCACTAGTAGGGGATATGCAACTGAGCCTTCTAATGATTAGGTGTTGGGTTGGTTTTCCAACTTTAATTCCATACTCATCCAACCCACTTTTCACTGCTATACAATCATCACCGGAGACAATATAGCAGTCCTCAATCCTAACATTTGTACATGAATCTGTATAGAGAAAAAAAATATATAGAACAATTAGACAGTGGTTGTCAACTAATATATATAATCAGCTTAGTATTAGATTTTTTAATATAAATGCCACTATTTTCACCACTTAAATTGCTATTATGTAATCTAAGTATAGAAGAATAAAGTCTTTACCTGGGTCTATTCCATCTGTGTTGGGAGACTTCACTGGTGCCAGAATGGTAAGCCATTGTATTATTATGTTACTGAAGATATAAAGCTTGATCAGAGTAATGCAACACACTTTATACATCAAGAAAAAAGAAAAAAAAGGAATGCACCATGGTTAAGAAATTTGAACAAAGAAGCCTTATCTAACCTGCTATAAATTGGATGGACAAACCAGTTTGGGGAATTGACCAAAGTGAGATGTGATATTTGGATTTGATCAGAGTACATGATCTCAATCAGGACTGGCCTAGTCACTTTCAATTCATTTTTGTGTAATTTGTCCCACCAATAAGATCCTTGCCCATCAATTGTACCATTTTGACCTAATGATCAGATTCAAAAAGTTCAAATTAAAATTGACTCAAACCACTTTAAAATGAACTTTAACAAGTATAGAGGTCTATTACTTGGGCTAAATAGTTACCTGTAATTACAACATCGGTGAGGTTAGTTCCAAAAATTAGACTGATAGACCTTCTATCAGGAGCATCATTTCCTCTTCCATAAGAAGGTAGCACAGGAATTTGAGTCCATTCAGATTCATCCTGTCAATATGGTCAAGTAATTAGTGACCTTTTAGTGGATGATGAAAGAATACAGTAATAAAGTGTGTCGTCAATTGCTGCTGAGTGCTAAACAAAACGTTATCTATAAGTAGTGCATATAGGCTATATACCTGTGATGCAAGAAGAACAGCATCCTTATGGAGAAAAAGAGTGAAATGGCTAGTGAGGTTAAAGGGTCCTGTTAGCCATTTTCCTGGGGGCACCACAAGTTGTGAACCCCCATCAGATGCATATTGGCTGAGTTTGCTTATTGCAGATTGAAAGGCCTTAGTGTTGGATGTTTTGCCATCACCAACCCCACCAAAATCTGTCAAAACTGCACTATGCTTTCGGCAATTGATGGCAGGGTATTCTATGTTTCCCGGTCCACTTGCGACCCTGCATTCTGCTACCTTCACATTTAGTGATCCCAATGTTAGAACTAAGGATATCACACCAATGACCTGCACAAAATAAACAACGTTAAAGAATGAGACCATGGTAGAGAACATGTGTATGAACAATACACTAACCAAAAAGTTGGTTACGAAAATGATCAAAATTCAAACGGAAATGTGTACATTCATCAGAAAAACTGTATTTGGGGATTCATTACAAATGTGTTCATATATAAGAAAATTTCAAGATACAAAAATAAAATTACGTAGGAATTTCGAAGTCGTTGACACAACTTCATGGTCGGAGACATGACACTGAAGTTTTAGTTTTCTACTCGATCTTCTCGCATAGAAGATACAAATATGGACAAATATATACAGAGGACTCTCAAAACTAAATGCATATATGGAAGATTTATAATATAAAAATCTCATTAATTAATAGTATTATTTCCCTTTTTTATTTTTCTCTCATTTTCATAAAAAGATTTTTTTAACAATGTTAATAGTATGGAAAATTTATCGACTTAGCTAAAAGCTTACGCTTTATGGATGAAATATATGATATGATATGATGAAAATTATAATAATAATAATTAACAAATTGATTTCATGTTTATTAATTGATTTTTTTTTATAGTTTATTCTCATTGGATCGACTCTTACATAAATGAAATGATATTTTTAAGTCATAACTCTATATTTTTTTTTTTATAAAAATTGAATCTCAATCTCTAATCTAAGAAGACAAGTATTAAATTTTTTTAACTAATAACTTTTAGTTGATTGAGTATTATTTTAAATTTCAGTACAAAAATATAAATAGTTTAATTTGAAAAATCTTGTATATTTTAATTACAGGAGTATTAAAATCTTGTATATAAATTTTGTATTAAAAACTTGTATGATGTAAATCTTGTATTAATTACAAGTGTATTAAGATCTTGGATATAAGAATCTTGTATATTACGCTCGTATTAATAAAAAAAAATCTTGTAGTAAAAGAAAATTCGAAAACAGTAGGCGATTTGAATTTTTTAAAAAATAAAATTAAGTACAAAGATATGTCATTTTTAATCCTCTTATAATATTAAATCTATAATTTTTTATTTTTTTATTTTTAATTTCAAAATTTTAATTTTCTCATTTTATAAAAATTCACAAAGTTGGTCCCTTGACTAAAAGTCAATCCATTTATTGTTAAAATCATAACATTAATTATAATGATATTAAATAAATGATATGATAAATAATATTTTATTATTAGTTTTAATTTTTATCGCATTAAAGTAGTAAAATGAGATAAAAATTTAATAAAAATAAGAATTAAAAGTGTAAGTTAGTCTAAATATTATAAAATATTGATAATTGTATCATTTATTTAATGTTAGGTCATAATCAATATTATAATTTTAATGATCAAAGGATGAACATTTAATGAAGAAACCAAAATTGTAGATTTTATAAAATCGATGAACTAAAGATCAAATTTATCTAGACAAAAGAATGTTAGATAATTTTTTGTTTAGTTTAACCCCACTAGTTTTGGGATGCTCAATTTGGTGTTACTATTATTAGGGCATCTCCAATGGAAGCAACTCATTTGAGTTACTTCATGCATTAAAAAATGAAATAAGTGATCCTAAATGTGTCATGTCAGCATTAAGCAACTCAAACACAAATTTACTCAAATGGTAAGAAACTTTAAGAAATTTAAATTTTAAAATTTTTTTCTAATCATTTATGAACCAAATTTAATTTTTTATTATCAAAAAGGATAATTGCACTACAATGAAAGAAAATAAATTACGAGAAAAAATACATAATAAGTAGATATTAAAAATAAAATAAAGCAATAGTAAATACATAAACATTATACGAAATTAATTTTCATCATTATTATTTTCGAAACATTCCAAAATATGTTCAATAAAATCTGCTTGAAATCTTATAAGGAACGGTTACTTGAGGAAGCAACTCTCTCTCTTCTTCAAGCAACTCATGTTGTCACGTCAGAGTCCTCTAATGACAAGAAATCGAGGATTGGGTTGCTTCATGTGACAAGCAACTCCCATTGGAGTTGCTCTTAAATGATTCAATTTCATCCTCTAATTTTTGAAAGATGTACAATGTTGCCTTTCTATCTAATTTTATTAACATCATTAATGTTAATAGAGGACCCAATTGAACCATTTAAAAATAGTGAGACTAAATTAAATCTTAAAAATAAATAGAAGAATCAAAAGTATAATTTAGCCAAGAAAATATAGACACGAAAAAAATTATATTTTAGGGACATTTTATATTTATTAAAAATCATAATTTAACTAATATTTTACCATATGCATTTCACATGTTAAATGTTTATTATATATAACTAAAACTTACGGTACCTCTAATTAAATTTATACTAACTTTATTTATAAGCAATGTTTTAAAAATTCAATAGGTCAAGGTACTATGTTAATGGATCAGGAGTTAAATTGATGGTTCACTTATTGAACCACATGAACTGGTCTCTATTAAATTTTTATAAAATATTAATGTTATATACATTTCATAGTTATAAATTTTAATAAAATTCACATTTTGTCTAAAATAAAGTCTCTAAAAAATGTTATAGTCAATATAATTTATGCTTATATATAAAGAGGATACATTAATTATAGTTATTTTTTCATCTCAATATTTTCTTAGACAATTTTACTCTTAAATATTTAAATAGTAAAAAATAATATTGAAAATTAACTACCGAGTAATCACTCAAATAAGTTAACTATTTTTAACCACTAAAATTTTTAACTACCTTAATTTTTATTTTATTTTAAACTTTTTAAATAAAAGATAAAGGCTGATAGTGTCCCAACTCTACTATTTTATAAAACAACCAAATTATAAACTGGTTGAACTTCATATATTTTATATATAATTTTAAATTAAGAACATATGTAAGTTATTTAAGTTAATTGTATAACAAAAAATATATTATTTTAATGGTCACCAAAGTATTAAATAATCATATTTACTTATAAATTTTTAATAAATAATTAAATATATAATTCTAATATTAATATTATTTAACTCATGTATTTGACGACTAAAAGGTGTTGAAGTGGTGGTAAGGAAATATACACTTTACTTTGAGTGCACAACGGATGGTTGGTTTAACTACCTAATTGACCAATTTTGACTAATTCAACTGCACAAACGATCCAATATTAAGTTTGGATTAATTGTCTCATTAGGTTTTGGTTGTATTGATTGAACTGATTGATCCAATGTGATTTTTAAAATTATCTTTATAAAATTTAATTTATAACAATTATTTGTTTATTTATATAAGATCCAATTAATATTATTTCATATATTAATTATTTTTAGATTAAGATATTCTTAATTAAAATATATTCTCTTAATTTAATAAAATACATTAATTATAAGTTTTTTAAGGAATATACATTCTAATTAGTTTAAAATAATAATAATAATTAGAAGAAAGAAATAATATAACACATGTACTCTAATTGATTATAAGATATATGGATATAATTAAGAAAGAGAAGTAGTAAAAATATAGTTTTAGAAGAAGAAAAAGTATAAATATGATAAATTTATTATTATTAATTAAATTAAATACTTTTTTTAATCATTATAGAAATAGAGATATTAATAAATTCTATATACAAATAAATACTATATTTAAATTTATGAATTAATTATACTTAAAAATTATATAAACAGATATTTTTAAACATATAAATTATATTTTAAATTTATGAAAAATAATTTATATTACATATTATTTTTAGTTATTGATAATTTATTTTAAAAATATTAAAAATTTAATTTATAAATAAATATAATAAAAATATAATTAGATAAAAAATAAATCTTTAAAAGTGTCCTATCCAAAAATAGTTTCTAATAATACTTTTGCGTGTCATTTGTGTATATATAAATAAATAATAAATACATAATTTATATTTTAAATTTATGATAAATAATTTATATTACAAGATTATTTTTAGTTATTAATTTAAAAATTAAAAGTTAATTTATAAATAAATATAATAAAAACAATATAATTAAATGAAAAGTTAATTATTTTTTAAACATCCCATTTAAGAATAATTTTTAAAAATATTCTTATACAAGATAATCATTATATAAAAATTAATAATATATTCAAAGAATTTTTTATTATTTTAAAAATTTTATAATACTTTTAAAATATATATGCTAAAAACTATATAAAAAATAATAATAAAATTGTATTTTGAAAAAAATCCATTAGCAGCCGCTAATGTAATGGATACAATTAATAACTGTTCAATTTATTTTATTTTATTTTATTTTAATGCAGTGACACACAGTGCAATTGTTTCTATCTGTTAGTAATGACCTAATGGGTAATGGCGGTTGGTTCAAATCCAAAAAAACATGACACGTGTTTAGCGTGAGTGGTGCACTTGTTAAGACGAAGGAAGGTAGTGGCGTAGTGGGTCAAGTTGAGGTCATCTCTAATATAGATAAATAGATTTTTTTTAACCATTAAAAAATTTAACGTAAAAAATCGTGACTAATTCTATTAAGAATTGTAAGTGCACATAATTTTTTTTTTCAAATTTATTTTTATAAAAAAATTCTTATTTATTATTGTATTGTCTCAAACTTATATCAATATGGCTTATCGATAGATATTTGACTAAGATAAAATATCAAGATGGAATACCTTGGATCGAGGGACGAGCAGGGGTTACCATCCATAAGTACCATCTCGGTTTCTCTACAATATATCTTTATTAGGGGAATTAGAGACGAAAACTTTAACTTAGCACGCATTATATCAAAAATAAAATTCCATTAATGATAATCAAATATTCGTAACATAAAAAACAGCTAAGAATCACGAAATTAACGGGATTATGGAGCCCATAAGGAGTAGCTATAAAACCTTGAACCCTAAACCTAATAAAAAATTTCTGACTCTTGAATGCTCTGGTTTAAGAGACTTGACCTAGGAGAATAACCCTAGACGCCCCCTTGATCGAAACAATTACTTTTAAATTTTATCAAAAATTGTAAGTGTACATAAAATGAACATGATAAAGATTTAAATATTGAATATCTTGATTAAGAAACACAAATTAAATAAAGAAGATGTTAATGCTAGGAAAAACACAAATTAATTATTCGTATATATACTTTCAAATTTATTTATATAAAAAAATTTCTTACTTTTTCACTTTATTTATTTCTTTTTCTTATGTCAATATCATTACGTCTTTTTCATATTGTTCACTTTAACATTTAGTTGATTATTATAATTTTATCTTTAAAAAAAATGTTTCAATAAGTTAAGTAGAGTAGAGAAAACTTTTAAACATATTAAAACAATGCTATTTCCTTTCCTTTTTGGACAAACTTTTACTTGTTTACAAAGCAAAATCAAGACCATGTGCAATTTAACAAAATAGAGAAAAATATCCTGTTTACATTATTTTTAAAATAAAAAAATATTTTATCACTTCACTTTTGTGATTTTTTTTTATCTTTGTTAATCTTATCACTTTTAGGATGGAGGTTACTATGGTCCACTTTTATAAGTTGTCAAAAAAAAAAGTAGTGCCACCTATAAAGGTGATCCACAATAATATCCATTTACTTTTCATTACTAAATTAATAATCAAACATGTAAAAAATATGGCTTAGGATTAAGGACAATCTTTTTTTATTAATTAGGGTTAATGATAAATGAACATGGTGAATATAAGTGGTAGTCTTTGATTTTCACACACCCTCTTTTACTTATGTGGATATTCGTCGTAAACCTTATAAATATTTGTGATTATTTGTTTGAATAAATAATAAAAGTAAAAATTCAAACTTTATTAATATTAAAAAGATAATTTTTAACACATGCTTATACTAAAAATAGTTTTAAAACATGTGTTTTTTATTAGAAATAAATTAAACCAACTTATTTTATAATAATTAAATATATTTAAATAATTATGACGCAAGTGCTAGTATTTTACTACCGTCTCTGTATTGTCAATAAACGAATATCCATAACAAGTTTTACATATGAGTATACTTTTTTTTTTGTCATCCTACTTACAATTATAAAAATAAATAAAAAAATCATTAGAAATGAATTTAAAATCCTTATTATTAATTAAAAAACAAAAAAAATTCTGTTAAGAAAATAGCCGATAATTAACTAACTTTCATATTATAAATCTAAGTCTTCATTTTAAAATTAATTTTTCTTAAGAAACTATATATTATCATTTTGGTCATTAAATTTGAATATCTTATCCTTCTTTTATAGTTTTATACTATTGTTGAAAATAAAATAGAAGGAGAAGGAAGGGTTTGACGTAATTAATACAAGTGTGGGTAGGTGATGTCAGGGAAGTTCACTTTAGAACATCTTTAACGGATTGCTTATAAGTAATCCTTGTGCTACATCACTTAAACTCTGATTTACTTTATCAGTTGCTTAAATTTTAGCAGAATTATTTATAGAAACAACTTTACTAAAATTTAAACAATTCATAAATTAGACCAGAATTAATTTGGCATACAAGGATTGATCTTAAACAACACCATTACATATGCTCTTAGTTGTTCCACGAGGTTATTACTATGGAAATGAACCGACCAGACCAGCAGGTTTAAAAAAAAAAATTGTGGTCCATATTATATGTACTAACATGTAATCCCTCTCTCCCCTTCAACTTGAAGCTTCACAGCAACCTCTCTCCCTTGTTACGCCAAAGATCACACTCACTCAGATTACCATGGCGTCAACTCTCTTCACCACCACAATCTTCAAGCCCTCACCCCCTCCCCCTAACTTCTTCAACCCCTTAACATCTTCTCATCACTCTACAATTCTCCCACTTCGACCCCACAAAAGAATCACTTCCTTCACCCTTTGCCTCCTCACCGAGGACCCCAAACGGGACATCCACATCAAAACGGAGGAACAACAACAACAACAGCTGAATGTGACAGAGAAATTGGCCCGGAAGAGGTCCCAGAGGTTCACTTACCTCGTTGCTGCCCTCATGTCTAGCTTTGGCGTCACGTCCATGGCAGTCTTCGCCGTTTATTATAGATTCTCATGGCAAGTCCAGGTATTTCATTAAACATCCCACATCGAATAGTAAAATAATCTCACACACTAGACTAGATTTATAGGATTGTCGCTTTAGCATCTCAATTTTAGATTGTGTTGGCATATACAGGGTGGAGATGTTCCATGGTCTGAAATGTTAGGCACACTTTCCCTCTCCGTCGGTGCTGTCGTAAGTCCTATAATCCCTTTACCAATTTCGCATATCAACAACATTTTTAATTTAATGAAATTTCATTAATTCAATTCTAATTTTCAGGTGGCTATGGAATTTTGGGCAAGATGGGCTCATAGAGCTCTTTGGCATGCTTCCTTGTGGCACATGCACGAGGTATGCTTCAAATTCTTCAATTTTCCTTTTTTTTTGTTTTAATTTCGTGATTCAAGCAACTACCCAGAAAATAAAAAAGCAAAAATTGAACTGGAGTTGTTGCAGTCTCACCATCGACCAAGAGAGGGACCATTCGAGCTTAACGACGTTTTTGCGATAATCAACGCTGTCCCTGCGATCGCTCTTCTGTCGTACGGTTTTTTCCACAAGGGTCTGATCCCGGGCCTCTGTTTTGGTGCAGTGAGTGTATCTTTCGTAATCTAATTTTTTAATCGCTTGATTAACGGTTTCATTGGGATCCGTTAATCGAAATTAAGAATGGTACTGATTTGACTGTAAGACCCCCCGAAAGTGTGAATAATAGCATGGTGGTGTTTGAACTTTGAACAGGGTCTCGGAATCACGGTGTTTGGGATGGCGTACATGTTTGTCCACGATGGATTGGTTCATAAGAGATTCCCTGTGGGTCCCATTGCCAACGTGCCCTACTTCAGAAGAGTTGCTGCTGCTCACCAAGTAATTATATTCGGTCAATATACTTGACATTTATTTATTTAAGCATTGCAAGGGAAAGTGTTATGTGTATGAGAGTAGTGTTTGTTTTTTGTGGAATAGGATTTGATCTCTTCATTTTTGTTGTCTGTATTATTCAGCTCCACCATTCGGACAAATTCAACGGGGTGCCATATGGGCTGTTTCTGGGACCCAAGGTCAGCCACGTTCCTATTTCTCTTCCCATGTACTTTCTTCATTTAATAACTTTCTTAGACCCAAAGTACACTTCAACATGTTTGACTTTTATTTATTTTAATTGAAATTATTAGTTTTAGTATAAATGTTTATTGAAAGATGAATAAGATTACAATTTACTAGAGTTTGCAAAATAATATGTATAGATATTTTTGTATTTAGCACATTTAAAATACGATGAATTTTTGTAAGATTACTAGAACAAGTTTACTTTTTCCTGTTTGTATTTACTTTGCTAGAGGTTTGCATATTTCTTCCTTTGCTAATCAAGCCCTTTGTGTGATAAAAATATGGTTCAGGAAGTTGAAGAAGTGGGAGGGCTAGAAGAACTAGAGAAAGAGATAAGTAGGAGAACAAGGTCCCGTTCATGACCATGCCACTGGTGTTATAATTATATCACACTTGTTTCGAATAATTGAGTGTAGAGAAAGGGAAACAATGATTTCAATATATTTTTGCTTTCACAGGCTGTCCATTTTATAGCAGAATGCTTTAATATATAACAGAAATATAGCCTAAAAGTTTATAGATATATAAAACAGAACATGGACTTTCCATTTTGTTGAGGTTGCTTAAATTATATGGCTTTTATTAAATTTTGAAAATTATGTTAAACTTGATAATAATAAAAAAGCTAATAACTTAATTAATTGAAAGCTTAAAAAGTTAACTAAAAGCTAAAAAGTTAAGTTTAATTAGGTTAAAGTTAGCTAAAAATTATTAGAGCTAAAATAAATAAATAAAAGTTAGCTAACTTTTAATTATAAGCTCCAAATTTTTGCTTATAATATGTTTTTCTTTATTGATATTTTAATCATGTTATTTTTTTTCGTATATATAATTAATAGGGATTTTAAATTGGTAAATAATTTATAAAAAGAACTGAAATGCTTAAAGTTGTCGTTAATATAAAATAAGAAAAATAATTTGAAGTGCAAAACTGTGTCTATTAGTTGTGTGAGAATTCATACTTAGTTGAGAGGTTTGTCATGACATTATCTTATATTAAGAAAGATATAAAAATATGAGTATATATAGGGTGTGAATTGAGTGGACGGCGATGGCGAATTTGAGGTTTCGTAGGGATGATTACTTACCTGAGTGATGGTGTTTTTTGGCTTCGGGTTTGCTTCTATCTCATCTCATGTCTTAGATACGTAAACGTGTAAGACATATATTCTCGTTTCGTTTCTTGTCTTCACCAATTAGTTTCGCTCAACACCAAACCTTAGTGGTTTCTGCACTTCATCACCTTTCTCAATGGATTGGATTGGACCACCTTTCACTTTCCCTGGCTTTGTGGGGTTTACTCACGTTTCCATCCATTTTATGAGTCAAATTTGAGAAGCATGTTAAAGATTAAGAAACCACAATTAAGTCTTCTTGCTCATACTGCGAATAATTCTCAATCCATCAATATCATAATTTGTTTTCTTTCACAACAAAATCCATTTTCATTAAATTATTAATTACCTCGTGCATGCTGTGCTGTCTAAACTAAAAACGCATTTGTTTAATTAATTTAACGACCACGATTGACTGAGCTAACACCACTAACTAAATTACCGGATATCGATTATAAATGTGATCAATGTAGAGTCGATTCAAAATATTATCTCTAACCGTGCTATCATTTGAATTCAATGACGTAAAAAAGAAAATTAAGTAATCTAAAAAATTAAGATAAAGCTCAAGATAAGATCCACGAAATATTTTTCTATAAAAAAGGGAAAGATAAAAGTATACATATGTAAAAAAGATAAAATAAGTTATTGTTTTTATTAAATTAAAATTTCTATTTTGTAAAACTCATAAGGCAATAAATGGTTAAAATTTGCATATATATATATATATATATATATATATATCCATCTATCCATCTCTTTTTTTTTTTAAAACCTCCTTCCTTTCAGAATCCTAACTTATTATGAATTATTATAACTCGTAATAAAGATGCTAGTATGCTCACCACTGGCCTCTATAAAAATTTATTTCAGAACCTTTCTAATTAATTAATTATCCAAATTAATTTTTTTTTTCTGTCGCAAAATGAATAAAGTTGTGAGAATTGTACTTGAGACACAAAAATGCTTGTGCATATATGGTTGATATACGAGTTCATATATATAGCTACTTGAGTTTCACTATTGTTATCCTTTTTATTGATATTTTAAAAATCGATTTAGATTAGCCTGTCAAACTGGTTGAGCTGAGAATTAATAGTGTAATCAGTTTAATTACGAAGATATTTTTCATTATTCTCGTCAAAGTATGAAAAAACTTATCAAATATTACAATGATCACTTATTTTAATATATTTATTTGTAATATGTACAATTTAAAATATTTTTTATAATATTATTAATTTTAAATTATATATTTAATAATATAATATATATGTAGATATTACATATATTATTTTATATATTATATATATACATATTATTTATATTTTTAATTTGTATTAATATATAGTTTAATATGTAACTTTTTCATGTATCTCTTAATACAAAATAAAAATAAAGATAATTTTAAATAAGATGAAAATTAAAATTTAAGATACGATATGAATTTATTAAAATTTATAAGTATAAAATATATTCAACACGATTTTTTTTAAAAAAATTAATAGAAATTGGATCATACAGTTCAATTAATGACCCAATAATTCAACATTTGACCTATAAACCTAATATCCTAATTAATTTAATGATCAATTGAATTTTTAAAACTATTCTTTTTATAGAGGAAATTCAATAAAAATACTTAATAACACACTTAATTGTATCTTGTACACATTTTACATGAGAAATATTATACACAGCCACACTAGAACTTTTTTCTTTTATGAATATTTAGTAGAATTATTAAGATTCTCACATAGTCACTTCTAGCATCGTTAAACTACTTTTATTGCACAACGTAATTTTATTGTTATATAAAATTAGCTTTTACATAATATTTGTTCTAGATTTTAAATCTTGAGTTATGACTTGGAACTAGAGTAATTAACATTGCATTACATTGTATTTTTCGTTTTGTGCAAGCATTACATTGTGATTTGATTAGTGCACATTTAAATCAAATTTTTGTAACGTGAACATTCAAACAAAATTAATTCACCATAAAAAAAAAAGTTTTGTAAGCAATATAGTATATTCTGTTGGTGTTATTTTTTTTTAATTAGAATCGATGTTTTATCTTAAAAATATTCATAAGCATTTAATAATTTTTTTTATTATTTGCATATTTTACAAAACAAACATAATTTTAAATTACAGGTGCAATTTCCTACAATGTTATAATTTACAATCATGTATCAAGGTTTTTTCCTTAGAGCAAAGCAGTAACACATCCTTTTGACTAAAGACTAATGTTCTAGTTTGATTGATGAAGTTTGTATAAATAGCTATGTAAGGCTTCTTGATATATGCTCCAACATGGCAATAACAGAGTCATGTGGGTTGTTCTTGCCAGAGAATTGGGTAGTTCCAGAATATGTCACGGATAATAGAGACAGTGTGGGATCCCTAGTATGTACTACTTGACTAATGTGTAACCAGGCAATAGAGGCACTGAGGCAGATTTTGTCATCGCCCAACTGAAAGGTATTAACTACCACATTGTGTTTGGAAATGGAGAAACAATTTTGTTGAGAACAAAATATGAGATGACCGTATTTGTGTGATAAACGTAATGTTGTGTTAAACAAGATTTTGACGCTGAATTCCAATAATAGAGCTTAGTTATGAGTTACCTCTTTCACCCTCGACCCAACAACTTTAATATCACTTGTTGAGTTGTTATGTATCGAGGATTCATACACACATGTTTCCACATTGATAAGATATTGTACACTTTAAATTTAAGTCATTATGATTTTACTTTTGGTTATCACTCAAAAAATTTCTTACAAATGAAGACAGTGAATGATGTGGGATTTTGATTGTACTCTAACAATTCTCCCTTCAAACATATGACCATGATTTAACCCTCATTGTAATGGAAACTAATCCATGAGTACATCCAAATGGTGGCTCATAGATCTTGGTTACGTTCTAAGTACTTGCATCGCTACTCCATCGTTTAAATCTATCGTTAACTCATGATAGCGAGACATGTCTCCTAATCCTTGATGTTACCAGGATAAATCTCTTCATATATGAACTCACCATTAAGAATACTTTTGATACAAGGATCCTACATCTAAATTCACTAGTCAACACCATTGTACTCACCGAGCTAGTCACCTGATTGGCAAGTGGATATGGACATCAGATCTCTTGTGTCAAAATTTTTCCTAACGATAGATCCATATGTGGAGAAGAAACTTCTTGATAATATGGAGGGTTAAAAGATGTGTCTTACTATTATGAGTCAACGATGGAGTGATAGTGCAAGTACCTAAAACGTGATTAAATTTTATGGGCCACTATTAGATATACTTGTGGATTAGTTTCCATTGCAAAGGAGGGTAAATCATATTCCATTGTTTGAGGGATGATTGTTGAGATATAATCAAAGTCACACATCATTCAAATAAAAGGATAAATATGAGTTTATAAACACACAATTATTTCCATTAGTAACTCATTTTGAATGATGTCCAAAAATAAATTCATGAGGATTTAGGCCCAAAGTAGACAATATCTTACCAATATGAAGACATATATATGTGGAAACCTACTAGAGCATAATAATTAGTATTAGGTTCCCCTTTTCCCTATAAAGGGGTTATACCATGGTTGATTGTTGGGATACAATCAAAATCCCACAACCTTCAAACATAAGGATGAACATGGTTTATAAATACACACATAATCTCCATTATTAAGAGATCTTTTGGGTTATGGTGATAAAAAATAAAACTATGACAATTTAGGTTTAAAATGAATAATATCTTACTAATGTGTATACACACACATACACACACACACACACACACACACACATATATATATATATATATATATATATATATATGTATATATGAGAAGGGATCCGTTTACTCTGTTTAATAACTCATGCTCTACATCAAATCTCAACAATCAAATCCTTAAATTTAAAATCCTTAATACATAGATCAAATTTACAAATTCTTAAAAAATTAAAAATTATTTGATACTTCGTTTCATTAATTCATATTGACGGATAATATATATATATATATATAGGGAGCGTATCAAGTGAGAAGTTTTTATTGTGAGAAGGTGAGAAGGTGGAAATATAACCCTTAGATTAATTTTCTCTCACTTGATTAAATCCCAAATTTTCTCTCACTTGATTAATCTAAGGGTTATATTTCAACCTTCTCACCTTCTCACAATAAAAGCTTCTCACTTGATACGCTCCCTATATATATATATATATATATATATATATATATATATATATATGAAAACCTCTTGTTGACATCAACAACCTATAATAGATTACAAAGTGATCACACCTACAAACCTATGTGCCAATACCAAAAGAGGGTGTGATTATTGAGTTCAATGTTTTGTATTTTCTAGGAATGAAATTTTATTGTAACCTGGAGGTAAAGCAAGTGGTACAGTTTTTAAAAAAAGTGGGTAAGATTGCGCGAAATGTTGGGGAGGATTCAATAGTTGCATGTGGAAAACCAAGCTCCAAATAATGAAGCCAAAAAGGAGTGCAGCCAAACCAATGAATTTTGACATGATTAAACTGCGTAATCCACAATTGAACATTAAATTAAGGACTAGTAAATTAAACTTATTGCGTTAGATTCTGATATTATAGAAAGTTACAAAGAAGAAAATTGTTTGTGCGGTAAAATATATTTTTGGATTTGTTTACATTAAAATGAATAAAATATAACATATTTTATCTCTTGAAAGAAGAGTGTGTAATTTTTAAAATAAATAAAAAAGAGAGTACATAGTCTTTGCTAAATCAAGTGCATCTGTTTTCTGGTCTTTAAATTAAGCGTCTATACCTTTTGTGTGTATTGGGCTTTAGCCCAGGCCCTCCTAAACATTGTTAGGCTCATGATATATATACTTCCTTTTTATAACTTTTTTTTTATTAGTACATTTTTTTATTTTTTTTTAATTTATAAAATATTATAGTTTTTTTTTTAATTTTTTAATTTTACATTTCTAACTTTCAATTTGTTACTTTCTTCTTTTTTTCACACACTTTTTTCTTTTAATTTTTACATGCTACCAAAATAAGTATGATGAAAGAAAGGTAAGGGGTACATGTAAAAATTAAAAAAAAGAAGGAAGATGTGTGAAAAAAAAGTACTAAATTAAATATTGTAGATGTAAAATTAAAAATTAAAAACAAAAGAATTAAAAAAATTAAGAATGTTTTAAAAATTTAATTATTTTTTTTAAAAAAGGAAGTGTACTTATAGAAGGAGGTGTATATATCATGAACCACATTGTTATTCTCTAAAGAAAAATGACACTAGTTTTTGTTTTCGGTGCAAACATGCAGTTTATCCTACCTTGTAATATTCTCAAAGAACAAAACCTATATATAAGATATAGCTTGAAAATGCTTATGTCCTCTCTCTTTGATTATATCCAAGCAAGACCAATCTATAGTAATCCTACATCCCAAATTCTACCACATTCAAGCAAGCAGATCCACAGTTTGGCGTGTGATTCATGTTTGTTGTCAATTTGTCGAGATGTTTTTTTTTCTTCCTTTTTTTATTTTAATGCAAACTCAAACAAAACGCATGCTATATTTAACACGAACGACTCATACAAAAAAATATGTTTAGGTACTCAAACATATGACACTGATATAAACTTTTAACATTTTATGATACCAATTATAAACATGCTTAATAATCAATGTTTATCATGATTAATGTGGAATGAATGTGAAATCAATCGATGACAAGTATGTACTTATATTAAATATCCAACATAAAATCTGAATTAAAACTTCAATACTAATAATATTTTTAAAATTTTATTTGAATTATTAAGTTTAATTGTATTTTTTTCATATATATTTTAATTTTATAAAATTTGCTACTTAAATTTTGAAATTGAACATTTTATCATTCAATTTTTCATATATCATACTATTAATTAATCATTGATATATTATATTAACTATTAATGTGACACACATTAACTATTTATATTTGGTGTGAAATAATGTGACATATCAGCACTTAACATTCTATATAAATAATTGACATGTCAATAATTAGCGTATCATGTTTAAAGTGATTTATCGGTACAAATAATGTTAAAATATGTATAAATTTAAAAATATCCAATTTAAAAAATTAGATGAGAAGATGAGAAAATTTGAGAAATTGTGAAACATGTATAGAAAAAAAAAATGCTACTGAACCTATTATATCATATTTAATTAGTGCATGTTTTAAGTGAAAAAAGAATCTCAACCGTCCAATGGACCCTCACAAATTGACGCAATCGATGGCCGATCCAGCGGCTAGGAGGAGTCGCCGGAGGGTATTAGATAGGTCCCACAATCGAGCATGATGGGGCCACGTGTTGGTTCGAGGCGGAACAAACACGAGCTGCCACCGTAGGAAAAGAAAAGTCAGATTTTTCTAGAGTGACCTTTTCTCATCATCTGACACGTGGCCCTCCACCATTCGTCATTCACATCCATCATGTTTCCTTTCCTCTCTCATCTTATCTCTCTCTCTTTAAGTTCCATAACTTTTCAGTTTTTTATTTTCTTTTCCCTCACAACTACGTTTTCTCTAGATCCAACCACTTCCATTGCCACCGCCAATTGCTTCTTCTTTATTTTGCTTCAATTTTGCTCCAAAATCCAACACTGTGTTAGATCTCCCCACTCTTTTCTCTATGCCATTCCCCCAGGTTTGATTCATTTCACAAGTTTGCATTTTTTTGTTGTTGACGGGTTCCTTTTATTTTCTCTTAATTTTCCCTTAATGGGTATCGGGATCTGCTTTTTAATTGTGTGTTCGGGTGATTGATTTTGAAGAAAAATGATGTTTTTAATTATGGGTTGAGTAGATCTTGTGGTATGTGGGGTTGCATGGTTTTGTACTTCAATTGAGTTTATTGATGTGTTTGGTGTTCCTAACAAATTGGGTGGATCTGGTCAGGGCTATAATGCTTTTCTTTGTTTTTGGTTCTCTATAATTGTAAACAGGATTTGAGGGGTAAGAAAACCTTTTTTTTTTTTTTGAAAAATCATCAAATCAACTCACTGAAGATAAAAAAATTGGCATGAAGTTTGGTGGTTATTCTGTTCATCCAATAATTCATTGTGTTTTTTATGCATTATAGAAGTCATTGAAGGACTTTAATTTCCAGCGATTATTATTCACTTTTGCCTTGACCATTAGGTGGGCGCGTATTGGTGGATGAATAGATTAGTTTAGGATGAATCGGTTAATAGTTAGTACTATCTCAGTTGCCAGTATGGTTAAAGCAGTGTTGATGCGATGTGGACATCAGTTATCTGTTTTTCATATGGATCAAGTCTTGATTTTGACTTGTTAAGTTGTTATCATGATCCTTTCCTTTGTTTCTGTGGTTGTGTTTCTTCCCTATCCAATAAGGGAAGGAAGGTGGGGTGCACCCTTGTTTTAAATAATTTATGAGTTCGGTCTGATACAGATTTCAATGTTCAAAGTAAATATGTTTAGTGTGTCTTCATGCATTACTTTCACCTATCCCTTCACTTTTCAATCCTCAGCCTGTCCTTCACAAACACTTAACTCAAGAACTTGATGTGCTGTTTTTGTATTCAATTAACATGATTTTTTCAAGCTACTGTTTTCTTTCTTCCAATCTTTTTTAACCAATACAATTTTAATGCGTTATTATTAAAATCATAGAAATGCATCACTTCTAAGTTTTTAATCAAAACCTGTTTAATATTACTAAATTTCTCCATATCTTCTGTTCACATCATTATGTTTGTGTATTTGTCCTTCTGTGAATCTCTTAATCATTAGTTGACTTTCATTCCTGTAATTGTACACTTGCACGTTCAATGTTGGCCGGTCATGTCTCTTCAAGTCTGCCATGCCTGGAATTGTTTTGTTTAGGGCTGTATTGTCAATATCTTGCTGTAAATAAATCATGTCTCTATCTTTGTGAGCACTTTCAGTTTGTGATGATTATGCCGTGTTTTTGTTTAACTGCAGCTGGGAAGGGTGTACCGGAATCAGAGTGTAGCTGTGGGGTGTGGGATTATTAGGAGTCTTGTAGACCTGTTGGATTTTTCAGGATGGGAAAGTGCAAGGGTTGTGGGAAGTTAGGGAGAATGGGGCCAACGGATGGATCAATGAGTGCTTATGAATTTTCTTTGATGTTGTCGCCTGTTGTTTCTTTTTGGGATTGTATAGTCCGCAAAATGAGGTACTCCTACAGACCTGAGTGGGTGTAGTGGTTAGAACGCATCATTAGTTCTAGTCTTGATACTTCAACCAAATAGAGTATATTAGCATAACTAATTAGGGAAAGAGGAGAGTAATTATATAAAATAAAAAATGTATACAGCTCTAAAGAAATTCTCTTGAAGGATAGTTCACAGAAGTTATTTTAAGTATTTATTATGGATAACATGGTATGTAATAAAGGGCAACATGTGAGGAAGGCTAAGAAGAAGCAGGTGAAAGATGAGTTGGATCGTCTGAAACAGGCTGAAAAGAAAAAGAGGCGCTTGGAGAAAGCTCTGGCTACTTCTGCTGCCATCATTTCTGAACTGGAGAAAAAGAAGCAGAAAAAGAAAGAGGAGCAACAGAGACTTGATGAAGAGGGTGCCGCAATTGCTGAAGCGGTGGCTCTGCACGTTCTACTTGGCGAAGACTCGGACGAATCTTGTAAGGTTGTTATAAATGACAGTGGATGCAAGACCTGGAATTATAATCACCAGCTTGACCTCTTCATGGGTGGGAGAAGAGCTTGTTTTCCTCATCTAGATGGTGGCACATGGTCTGTCTCTGCTGAAAATGGCAAGTGGTCTTTCAGATCTGAGCCTCTCGAAAAGAATGTGTATGAACCCTTATATGAAGAAGCAGAATGGGGTCCTGCTGGATTCTCTGTTGATCTTATAGCAGCACAAGCAGTTAGATCACTTCAGATTGCAGAAGATGCTGATGAGGCAAGGATTCTCTTCTAATCGAAAGCTGAAATGATATTGTTTGTCTTTGCTGGTCTCTAGATGAAGTCTTAATCTTCTCTTATATTACTGAAGGTTGTCTTCTGTATATTACTATATAGTATGTGCTTGTCAACTACATTCTGCTTCAGTTGTGACTGAACTTGTTTCTGTGTCATCATGTTTTCTTTTGATTTTCATTAACTGCATATGCAAGGCTGCTAATTTTCTATGTGGAGTGACTTTTTTATACTCGAGTGTTGTAGAGATCTATACTTTTCCGAGTTGATTAGCAATAATATAAATGCTCGAGTTGACTCATAATTTATGTATACTTAGTATTGTTGTTGCCTCTTGGATTACGTCTCACAAATGGTTCCCTTTGCATCTAAATAATACCGCTGGTAGATTTAAAAATGAATAAGCAACAGTTCTATGTGTTGAATTCAGTTGTGTTCATGCTTTAAGGCAACACAATTGGGCAATTAAACAACTAATTTGACTTTTTATGTTTACTATTTAACAACGAAACTACGAAGCAAAGATGGATCCTGACGAAGAATTTCAACGTGGTGCCACCACTTTCAATTTTAAGCCATCAAATACGAATCTATCAATAACTAATGCGAAGCCTTATTTATAATATTGTTCATGAGCATAAAGGAAACGGGGTGCAACACTACTGCATCTTAGGAAGGGACAGTTGAGAATATACAACAAAAAAAAGTTTTATGCTGCCAAGTAGGAGAACCAATATCAAGAATAACGATGGATTGATAATAGTGTTATTTAGCATCTGCCTTACAGTTGACAACACTACTTTTCTTTTGATAATGGAGTTCATGGCTACTGGCTTCTCGAAATTGACTTTTGAAGTTCTGGTGCTTACATCATTACATGCATCAGTCTCGGATCATGTTGCAATTTCTCTATATTCTTTTCCCATTACGGGCTTTTGCTGCTAACTCTAATATTATTTTATTTATTGTTAAATCTTGATCATATTTGAACGTTTATACTTGAAAAGATATGCATTGTTCACTGCAAAACCACCTATAGTTCAATCATCAAGCGAATTTGACTTGGTATATGTTTGATTCGACGTCTTGAAGCATTGGATGTATGTTCAAGCCAAAGGCTACAAAAATAATTTTCACGTTATTTATATTTGGCGTAAAAAATTGAGAGCACGTATGTTAAGAATACCAATCCAAAGATCCTGTACATTCCTCAATTTTATTTTCAGCAAACATTCTTATAGGACACCAATAAGAAAAATTGAGTTGAATAAGAATTGACCACTTTAAACTTTCATGCACAGCGAATGACATAAAATTGCTCTTTGCAAACCTATGCTTCTAATAGTCTCACTCAACGAGTACTCAAAGGGATGAAGGAAATGAGAGAGTCAAAGGGATGCAAGTGCTGAATTTGATCAGGGAGTTTTAGATGCAGCGGATGAAGGAGTCAGAAAGGGTGAAAGAATATTCTAACAGACTTCTAAGTATTGTAAGCAAGGTGAGGTTGCTTGGGACAAAATTTTCCCATACAAGGATAGTGCAGAAAATCCTTGTGACTCTTCATGAGAGGTTTGAATTCACCATTTCTTCTTTGAAAAATTTCAAGGATCTGTCAAATATCACTTTAGCACAATTGATGTATGCTTTGCAAGCCCAAGAATAAAGGAGACTCATGAGGGAGGAAGACGTGATTGAAGGTGCTTTACAAGAGAAACTGAAACTCAATCATGGTTACAAAGGAAAGAAAAAGAAGGCTCGAGGGAACAACTTTGAGCAAGGAGAAAGTTCCAACAAAGGTGGTAAAGGAGATGATGAGAAACCAAATCATCCTCCTTGTCAGCACTGTGGAAAGAGAAACCATCCCCACTTCAAATGTTGGAGAAGACCCGACGTACGCTGTAACAAATGCAACCAGCTTGGTCATATTGCAAAATTTTGCAATAATAAAAGGCAACTTCAAACAGAGGCTCAAGTGGCTGACCAACAAGAGGAGGAGGAGCAGTTATTTGCAGCAACTTGTTTTGCCACCAATAACAATTGTGAGAGCTGGCTAATTGACAGTGGATGCACACATCATATGACCTATGATGAAGAATTGTTCAAGGAGATGGATTGGACAATTGTTTCAAAAGCCATAATTGGTAATGGAGAGTGCATAGCTGTTAAAGGAAAGGGCACTGTTGCAATTGAAAGTTGTTCAGGTACAAAAATAATCACAAGTGTACTTTATGTACTTGAAATTAATCAAAACTTGTTAAGTGTTGGAAAGTTGCTTGATAAAGGCTACAAAATTCTATTTGAAGATAAAATGTGTTTGATCAAAGATGCAAGTGGACATGATCTATTCAAGGTCAAAATGAAGGGAAAAAACTTCTTTTTAGATTTAATGGAGGAGAGAGATGAGAGAGAGGGGAGTCCTGTTGAGATTGATATTTCCTTTGAATCCAATTCGCTTGTAGCTAGGGATGGCAATGGGGTCCCATGGGGGCGGGTAATAGTAATCCCGCCCCTGTCCCGCTAAATGAAAATTGGCCTCATACCCACCCCCTATCCATGCGGGTATCCATGAATTTCTTGAATACCCACGGATATCCATGGATATTTATAAAATTTTTAAGAAATTAAAAAAATTATTACAAATAATTTTAAGTTTATATTTTAATGTCATTGAAATATTAAAAATAAAAAATTTAATGTTAATTTTGAACTTTTATTTAACGTTAATTTTGTTGAAATAATAATAAAAATTCAAGATAATCAATAACTTAAAATACATCAATCTCACAAGTAAGTTAAAGTCTCATCACAAAGCTACAATAATTCAATCTTATAATTCCAAATTTCCAAATGAAAGTAAACAACTTAAAATACATAAATCTTATTGGTCCAATCAAAGCTAGAAAATTAATCAAATTACATCCAACATAATTTTATAACATGCTTAACACATGTCGATAACTTCATTAACATCACTTTTGTAAGAAAATAAGATGATAGAGTGTAGTTTTAGGGTTATGTGGTACAAGGATAATTAGGATATTTAAGAAATAATATTAAACGGGTACCCGCGGGTATGAATATCATCATACACGCCCCCGCTCCATTTATAAACGGGTAAAAAATTATTCGTCCCCATTATCCGCAGGTACCCAATTAGCCTATCTATTTATTATCCGTAGCGGATTTTACCCACAGATACCCGCAGGTGCAGGTATTTTTGCCATCCCTACTTGTAGCGAAGGCAATTGTGGCTCCGCCACCACCCTTGAGTTCGGTTTTTGTTCCTAATTTCAATGTGACTCCGATTTTGGATTCAGATTTCAGTTATGGGGAGAGGAGTAAAAGGGTTTCGAATGGTGATTATTCTGGTTTGCAACCGGTTATGGTGTCTTCAGTTATTGTGGATTTGAATAGGTCGCCTTTCAAGGGGAATGATAGCTCTATTTCAAGGAAGAACAAGGTGAGTATGCAGAAGATTGTTGATGGTAGTTCTTCCCGGCCTTCTGCCAGGGAGGTTGATGATTCTCGCGGGAAAAAGAAGGTGCTGAATTCAGTTAAAGCTGACAATGTTTCTTCAGGTAAATCGGCCCCGATGGTTGTCAAGAAGAAGAAAATTGTTAAGAGAATTGTGAAGAAAGGAACTACAAATTCTAAGTCATTTGTGCTGAAATCGGTACTAGCTAATAGGCTGCCACAAACTGTTGAAGCAGAGAGTGTAGTAATCAGTTCTGCAACTGCCCCTGTTCCGGAGAAAATTGAAGCTAATTTGGATGAGAAAAACAACATTGTTGACAATGTGGTTAGTTAAGCCAGACTGTTTGCACAATTTACCAAAGGAAGATAATTCATTGAAATAGGATAAAGAGGGAGGTTTATTGCACCTGAGTTTGGGGCCAGATTCCAGGTAGCAAGAGTGTAAGAGTGACAAAAATTATGATATTGGGAAAGTATCTAGGTTTGAGAACTTGAGAGGGAAACTTGGAGTCAATTACTTTTAAGTCGGGCGCGATGTCTTCTAGAGAGTTTAGGTTGCTCTCTGTTTCGAGCACGCCCGGCGCATCTTCTTGCACTTGGCGCAGTTCTAAATTGTATAGAGTGTGGCTCTCTGTTTTGCTCAAGCCCGACGCGGGTAGCCTTGAGCTCGGCGCAGGTAGTCTTCTCCTGCTCCTTAGCTCCTTTAATTTCCAATCCAATGGGTCTTCAACTTTCAACTCTTCACTCAATACTTACACAAAAAAATGAGGTGTATTAGTGTATTATTAGATGAGATTGGGTTAGTTATATCTGCACAAAAATTGAATCAAAAAGTAAAACAATTATCTTGTAAGAGTGCATGGGATGAATGAAATTGTTCACTAAGTCCTATCTAAAAAGAAGTATAATTGAGACTTAACAATAGGATAAAGAGGGAGGTTTATTGCACTTGAGTTTGGGGCCAGATTCCAGGTCGCAAGAGTGTAAGAGTGACAAAAATTCTGATATTGGGAAAGTATCCAGGTTTGAGAATTTGAGAGGGAAACTTGGAGTCAATAACTATTGATACAAGGAGGAGTGTTGAGAATTTGAATCAGCATCTATTATTTGAGTTTATTTCAGATTAATAGAGCATTATTAAAATTCTTCCAGTTATGAATTTTAATTATAAGAATTATAAGTGCTGTTACACTTTTATAAGTATTTACATTTCTCATTTAGTTTTATGTTTATAAACAGAATTTGTATCAACTTTTAATTATATTTTGTATATTTAAAAGTTACAAGTATAAATAAAATTACATGAGTTTCAACCTTCTAATTTTTCTAAATTGCTAGGAGTTTGAGCGAATGCTGTAAACTGACATTAAAATTATGATTTTCAAACTAACTTTTAGCTATAGTGTTATGTTTGCGATATAGAATTATTATTTTGAAATTCTCACGGTCATTTTTTCTTTTTTCTTTTTACAATGACACAAGAAGATTAAAACTTAGAACCGTGTGCCTAAACCCAGTATAAGGCCCACTCTAGTGAGTTTCTGACAGTCATCCATGGTATTGGCTAATATTAGTAAAAGTTGTTTATATTATTATTATTCTTTAAATCCGAGACTGAACAAAATAATAGTAGTGACTAGCGAGCACAGTAAAGAACGTCCCACAGAAAAAGTGATAGCAGCTTCAGGGCAAATTGGTGGTAGTATATTTTTTAGTGGAGACTACACGCTTCCATTTGCCCCTTCCTGCTTTAGAATTGCACACACCTTATTGTTGCTAATATGCTACGAAACTCATACATAAGTTAAATGGAACTTCACGTGTGCCAAAACAGTGATAGCCAGCCAGCTTTGTCTGAACTTGAGAATATATGCACAATAAATATCATCATAAACTTTAGAATATTGGCATGTCAAATGTAACTGCACTTTCAAAATGTTTCACTTTTATATTTTCGGCTCTGAAACATGTACCTTTAAGAGAATGCACTTTTTTGAGTTGGTTACATCTGACCTGATCCGTTAAATAGCTGAATGGACTGTTCTTCATGATTCTGATTGAAAAGTGGCCTCGAAGAGGTCAATGATTAGGCTATCCAAATCGCTTTTGAAGGTATCATGTTACATGTTATGCATTAGGATTTTGGGTTGGTATTATGAAGTGTTCTTCTGATGTTTAATACTTTCATGTATGCATTTTTCTGATCAGGGGATTGAGCAAGCTCTATTTGTGTATTTTAATTTTGATGAAGTAGGTTGACTATTGAGCTCATCATGGTGCCTTCGATGCACAGCACAGAGGATGATGGGTCAGAATTGTTCAATACACAATTTCTTAAGCTTACCCCATTTGAACTTGAATTTGTACAGTGCCTAATGAGAAGAAAATGAGGGGGAGACAATTGATAAACTACTAGTAGCATCAAGCTCAGCTTCATTTCACAAAAATAGGCAAGAGTGAAACAATCCAATAATTTCATTTCCATTTTTTTTAATTGTTATTATTCATGATTTATAATAAGTAACAATTTGAAAAAATGCAAGAGATACAACTCAATAATTATTGATTATCCTCCGGGGAATTAACAAGCACATTTTAGCAAGGAAATACCTATTAATAAGGGCTTATCTAAAGCATCAAATTCATAAACGATGAACACCTGTTCAGCAAAACTTGTGTTGAAAAAATTATACGCTAGAGATTTGGGCCATATCAATTCAACTTAGCTTCTACAAAACCATTTTGTCTCGTGAAAGTTCTAAAAGAAAACCATTACATGTCTTTATTCGACGTTCAGTTCCTCTATCAGAACACAATGGATTGGAATTGAAATTAGAACTTTAAACTGAAACAACAAGTATGTCATACAAACCTATAGCTCATCACAAATTTGATTGATTCAGCTCTAGAATAAACACAAAATTGCTGTGTAAAACAAATCAATAAATTAAACTACAAAAATTTTAAGCACTCTCCAATATCAGACAAGAGGTATTCAAACATTTGTGAGAAACTATCAAGGAACTAGTACTATATAAGGAGCCTTCCATGAGTAAATCTAGCTAATTATGGTCTTGAACTTTTGATGCAATTTTCTTCAATAGAAAGAAAATTTAGTTGAAAAAAAGTATGAAAGCTTACGTACTATTTTAATCCCTCTTTCCCCCATGTGAATTTTGCTCTCACATCAGCAAAAATTGCTTACATTTGCTGCATATCCCTATCTCTATCTGCCTTCGTTGTTCATTAGCTGAGAAAACACTTGGCTAGTACTTGCATCTAAAGAACAATAACCATTATCCCTCTCAATTCTTCTGTTGGCAGAAGAATTTTCAGCAATAACTGTAGTAGTCGCACTAGCACTGCTATTGGCATGTGGCTCCCTTTGTTGTCCACTTTCTTGGAGCTGAAGTGCATATTCCAAATTCCACAAGACATCACCCATGGCTGGCCTATCAACACCATACTCGGCCAAACATTTCTCAGCAGTTTCACAAAATTTCTTCAAGGAGCTTTGTTCGATCTGTCCAACAAGATGAGGGTCAACAATATGCTCCACCATGCCATTATTCATCCATTCAAGTGCCCATTCTGCCAAATTCACCTGTTCTCTTGCTAGTTGTGGATCAACAGCAGGTCTTCCACAAAGAACCTCAAAAAGCACAACACCAAATGAATAAACATCTGATTTATCTGTAAGCTGCTGCCTCCGGTAATACTCAGGATCAAGATAACCAAAACTACCTTTCACATTAGTACTCACATGTGTTTCATTGATGCATGGCCCTGACCTTGAAAGGCCAAAGTCAGCAACCTTGGCCACATAGTTTTCATCAAGTAATATGTTGGTTGATTTGATGTCACGGTGGATGATTCCTTGAGCAAAGCCAGTGTGAAGATAGTGGAGGCCTCTAGCCGCACCAATGCATATTTCAAGACGCTGCTTCCAAGAGAGAGGTGGTTGCCTTGATGAACCATATAAATGCTTCTTCAGTGGACCCTTTTCAACATACTCATATACAAGTATCATTTCTGAATTTTCTTCACAGAAACCAACCAGTGAAACAAGGTGGCGATGGCGAATTTTGGACAAAACTGTTATCTCAGTTTGGAACTCAGGAAGGCCTTGTCTGGACCCTGGCATGCCTCTCTTGACAGCAACCTTCACATTGTCTCTGAACACTCCCTTGTAGACCATACCAAATCCACCAGACCCTATTATCAGATTTCTATCAAAGTTGTTTGTTGCTGATTGTATTTCAGCAAAAGGGATCTTCAAGCCAAGAAGTCCATGAGAGCCAGGTTCAGAGGATCTACTAAGGGAACTCCCTCCAAACATGCTTAACGGTGTCCATCCAACACTTTCCACCGTCTTTTGTTTTGGTTTCTTCTTCCTGCATTTGGCACCAAGTAGAAAAGCAGTCACAACTAAAAACAAGACAAAAATTCCTCCAACAATTGAACCGACCAACACCCACAAATTCTTCCTCCAATGCACAATATTAGTACTGCCATCATTGACCATCTTCATTATCTCTGCACCATTCAATATGGCATTCATCCTTATGGAACTGCTCAGGTCAGAAGGACCAACACTCACTTGAACAAAACCTGAATCATCTGAATTTGTAACAAAATCCACATAGACAGGAGATGCAAGTGTGTGGATTGTGAGGGCTGACAAATCAAGATCCTTGTACGCAATGTAGCCATTGATGTACACATCAAAGTAGAGCACGTTGAGAGCAGGACTAACAATGTCACAGAAATGCAACCGAACCAAGTGTGGACCACTACTAGGAGACACAGGGAAGTTCCAGGTTATGTTGAACCTTGAAGCCAAACTTGAGTTTTCCCTATTCATCTGCTGAGCAGTCATGTAAACATTTTCAGGTGCAATCTCTCTTGTTGCACCTCCCTTTTGATAATTTGGTGTGTGAGTGCTCACTGCAGGCTTTGCTGCATCCTTAAAGACCAAATAATCCTCATCAGGAATCCAAGTCCTCCAAAGGGTGTCATTAAAAGGAGTTATTTTCAAACCCCCAACATTGATCCTATGAACAGTCTCCAAAACCTTAGATGAAAGGTTTCTGTACTCCTCCACCCCAGAAGGACCAACCAACCTGGCTCCAAAATCTATAACAAAATCCACAGGGGCAGTGAACACCTCCAAAGCATTGACAAAGGCAAAACCTGAGTCACCAACAGGCTTAAACAAAATCTCAAGCAAGTTTGACTCTATCTTCAGAATAAACTCTTTGAGCAGAACATCATTAGGTGGCTGGAAATTGCTCAACACCGAAACACCATTGGCAAAGACACTAAATTTTGCAGACTTGAGATCAAAACTTTGAGCCTTGAAGGGTGAGAAATGAAAACGCACCAAGTGGATGCCGTTTTTCTTGAGGTTGAACCTGTACCGCCCAGTGCTGCTGAAAACTCTGGCAGTGTGGTACAAAGTGGGAAAATTCTGAGGTGGCTTTTGGTATGTGAGTGAAATGGAATTATCTGAAGAGAGAAAAGAGGAGGTGGAATCGGCCATGAAGACTCGGTTGAAGAGGGAAGCATTGTTGTGTGATCCACAACTAAGAAGGAAGTTATCTGTGGGAGAAAATGAAATTGAGAAGGGTGTGAAAATAAGAAGCAGAAAGGGTAAGAGGTATTGGGTTTTCATTGATGGGAGGTTTGGTTTTGGTTCCTTGAAGAGTGTAAGTATCATGTTGAGGAAAAAGAAAAACTCATGTCATGAGTAGTTAGAGGATATGCAAAAGGGAAATGTGAACAGAACTGCAACAAGAGGACAATAGATACAGAGAGACAGTGACTTAAGTCACACTGAAGATTTGAGAAGGAAGATGTAATATAGTACATGAATTTGGTTGCATAAGTCAAAGGATTACACCTACTTTTGCATTTCCTTTTTTGCTTTTGATGCTAATTTGTTTCCAAACTCAATTTTCTTTTGGACGTTTCACACAAATATGCATTAGTTTTCTCTGCGTTCAGCTTCATATAATAATGGTAGGAAGTAGAGACAGATTTTGACGAATTAAAACACTATTATTCACAAACAGACATGTATGTTAGCTAATACAGCAAAAAAAATTTTAGGTTCGTTTCTGGAGTATCCACCGCCGACAGCAATGGCTAATCTCCTCGCTACGTTGGAGGCACCTCAAAGAGTGGGATAGCAAAATTTAATATTAACCATAATTATTTAATAATAATAAATTAATTATATCTATTTTATTATTTAATAAAAATATAAATAACTAATAAATAATAGTTACTAATAATATATATCAAAATTTATTATTAATGACAATTATTCAATAATAATAAACTAATTGTTTCTATTTTATTAATTAATAAAAATATTAATAATTAATAAATAATAGTTATTAAAAATGTATTTAAAAGAGTAATTATTGAAAATAGTCGGTAAAAAAATAAGTAATTTTTAATTCATTTTATTATATAAAACTTAAGTACCATGTCAACTAGAAATACAATAATTAAAGAATATATAAGTAGAGGACAACTCTCACTTTACAAGTTAATTTTGTAAGGTTGAATTAAATCCATAATTTATTATTCTAAGTTGGTATCTTACCACTTACCACTTATTCACATTGAATTCAATAATATTTGACTTGAGAAGGTGTATTCAAAAATATTCAAGTATCACATTGACCAGAAGTAAGACAATTAAAGAGTATATAATTAAAGGACAACTCTCATCTTACAAGTCCTACATTAATTAGAAATTAAAACAAGTGAAGAGTATTTAAGCTAGGAAATCCTAAAAAAATGCTACAAAAGTCCATACATTTTTTTCGACCATTATAAGAATTTTTACTAACATGCAAATTTTACCGACACCGTCAATGACAGGTCTAGAAATTTTAAACAGTAAGAGCAATATTCATATACAAATTTGTAGTAATAAACATATAATTTCACATTTTTTAACAAGCTACACTTAAATGCATTTTTTTCAAAAAAATACACTTCAAAAATAATATATTAATTTTAAATTTTTTTACAACATAAAATACAAAAGGTAATGGATACTTAATTTTTAACATGATAATTAATATATTTTATTATAATATGTACATAGAAAATAATTGACATAAAACTTAGTGAGGATATTTGTCCCTACTTCCACCAAGGTGATTCCGTCTTGGACATCATATACAATGATTTATGTGAAAATATTGATAAAAACATATTATCATTACTTTTGTTACTAATAAAAATAATATTAAATTTCATTAAAAACTCATTTTATTGTATTCATAATTGAAAAAAACATATTAATAAATATTTTTACTAACTTATGAGAGATATTAAAAAAAAATGCATGCAAAAATCATTGTCAAAAAAATCTAAAATAAAAATAAGTGTAATGTTATCTTTACTTTATAATATTTTTTACTTAAAAAAATTATGCTGAAGTTAGATAATATTATCATTGGTGACAAATTTTTTTTTTGTTGAAATATTTAATGAATTGTATATTTATAACACAGACTCGAGTTAAATTAAAATATGTTGTGTCATGTTTGGTAATCACCATATCATACAGGGGTGCTATATAACTCAATTTCTTAATGACATATTTATTAAATTTGGATTTAATAAATAAATGGGTCATTTTTTATTTTAATTCTCATATAAAAATAGTTTACATCTCTAGAAAATTTAAAGTATTATTTGTTATTTTTATTATAATAAAAATAATAATTATTATTATTATTATTATTTAATTTTTGTTAATTATTTATATGTTTAATAAAAGGTGAAGATATTATTTTAAATGTCATTAACTAATGTTTATAATACTATGTCCATACGTAATATCTCAAGTTATTTTATAGATCCTTAAAAGAATATTACTAGTAATTTTATTTGTGCAACATACAAGATAAATATACATTTTTATATAACTAAAATTTATAATAAATAAATATTACCGATTGTATTACAATTAAAATTCATGATAGATAAACATTTTTAACACAAATTTTATATTTGCTTGTGTTTCACGGTTATTTTTAATTAGTTTTGATAATTCTTATAAAATATTAAAGTTTAATCAACTCATATATATATATATATATATATATATATATATATATTAAATATAAATCTCTATATTATACAATAGTGTTTTTAGAATTTTTTTCTTTGATGAGAGAGTTAGTAAAAATTTTAAGAAATTTTTATCTGAATTAATTTTTATTTATCACAATTATTTATAAATAAAATATTAATATTTTAAAATAAATTATTAATAAATAAAAATAATTTTATGTTACAAAATAAATTATTTATTATAAATCTAAAATATAATTTATATTTATAACATTTATTTATACAAATTTTAAATATAATTTGTATGTCTAAATATAACATTTATTTATATATAATTTATTATAAATTTTAATTTTATATAATAAATAGTAGTTAATTAGAAAATAAAATACTATTTAAAAATAAAAGAGAGTTTATTTAACAAAGGGGGAATAAGCCCTTATAGGAATATATTGGTTTGGTTTCCTCAAATAGCTCATTCTCCTAATTCTCGGGTTGACAGGTCAGTCTCAGACATTTGACAAATTTCCTCAGGTGAGGTATATAAGATCATGATCATGTACCTTTCACATTCAAGTCCTCAATTGACAACCACATATACTTAACGCGTGTCCTACACCCTTATCTTATGAATTCAATTCTTAATGTCTTCCACTTCAAAAAAGCATATGCATGGTGCATGCCAGCTTTACAACTCACTGCCCCATTAATTTATCATCCTCACAACTTAGTGGAACAATTTATATATATAATCTTCTCACATGGAACGGTTACATTTTTCCTTACATATATATATTAGTCTATTTTGTTAGCAATTGAGATCATATATGGCATTTGCCTAGTGTCTCATACCATCTGCTTCAGAACATAACCTCTCTCTCTAAGGTTATTTTCGGTGTATATATGTCGGCACATACGCAAATATAGTTGCTTCAAGCCATACCTCAGCATTACACCAAATGACATCATTATTAGTTACAACTATTAAAAAAAAAGCATCAAGAGAAAGAGAGAGCACACTGGCAAACAATGAAAGAGTTAACCAGTAAAAGTTGAAAATTACTAACCTTATGATATTGGATGTATGGACAGCTGTTTTGTATGCTTTACATTAATTAGTGCAGTTGTTTATGATGTCGCTAGCTTCAGTTGCACATATTCTGCCACCACTTTAGCTTAGTAGTAAAAGATCACATGTCCACTTGTCTTATGTTAGATTAACTTGTTTTCCTTTCAGAACAACGTCTGATTTTTTTTAAAAAAAAGTTCTGACGTTTAACCATCATTTTGAATTCTTTCTATGCTCTTTTTACTACATCCATGTGATTAACATATCGATACTTTTCTGTTATTTGTTTCTGAAACCAACCTTTAAGTTTAAGTTTACGTAAGAGCTTGACAAAGAGTGGTAGGCTTTATCAAGTTTAACCAGCTTGAAGTTTACTTTAAGATTACTGAATTACGAGAAGAAGCAAGAAATTACAAGGAAAATAATCTATCAAACTCCCTAATCATCACTAGCATATTATCTACCCAAAAAACACAAGTATAAAATCCCTTATACTAGTAACTTTCAATTCTTGCAAGAAATTTGGTATGTCACCAATGATTCTTTTTGTTTGAGTAACTTATTATTAGAAATTCATTAATTGGCGTTTAATTTAGAGACCAAAAATATTCGGTTACAATAAAAATATATATAAAAAAATTATCAAAATAAAATATATAAAAAAAATTACTTAACTTAATTTTTTTAAATTATGTATATACTTTATTGAATAAAATAAAAAAGAAAAACCTTTCCTACAACATAAAAAAAAAATAATGTCCCTTCCATAGTTCGATGTGTGATACTGAAACGAGTTTTCCGAGACCATGATATGGTGACAGGGCATGTAATAAATTTTCACTGTATTCGTGATTTTCATGCAGGATAATTGGTTGTTGTTCTGTTCATCTTATGCAGGCTTGTTATTTTCTGACCAAAAAATTAATTATCGCGTATGTGCCAAGGATAACAAAGATACAGTCATTTTTTTCATTTTAAAAAAATTCTAAAGAGAAGGATATCGATGTGTCATAATACAATTTTGTTGATCTGATATTGAAGAGTAGACTTTAGTGGAGAAAAAAATTTAAAATTTAAATATTAATTGAAGGACTATAACAATTAATATTATGGCAAAACATGTATATGCATATAAAACAAAAACACGAAATTGTTTCAATTTAATTAATTAGTGATCTTTAGAAGTGGCAAAATGGACGGTGGTTCACAGGTTGAACCTATTAACCTGTCAACCCGATCAATTTGTTGATAATTTTTTTATAATTATTTTTATATTTTTTTAATGATATGCAGGTTGACCCACCAATTCGCTGTGGGCTAATATTAAACCCGTTTTTTATTGACGGACAAGCTCAATCCCACTCATTTTTAGCGAGTTAAAATGGGTTAGACTGACCCATTTTGACACCCTTCGTGATCTCCTTGAAAATAGTAATTATATTTAAAATTTTGAGTTACAATAGTAACTTGTAAATCAAAATAAGGATATTTTAGAATTATTGAAGACAAAATATTTAGAATGAAAAAAAAAAAATCTGCTTTTGGACACAACATTATTTCCCACTTGATTTGTTTGTTGAAATCTTAATCATTGTGACAAGGTTAAGTAACAAGATTGTTACTTAAAGTGACTATAGTTTGTGGAATTTGCCACATGAGAATGTGTATTGTGGTGATAGGTGAAAGTGGGAGTGCCATGAAGCTTGGAATTCCTTTTCCATTGACATGAAACTGTTGCTTATTGGACCAAATGCCAATGATGGAGGCCCAATAAAGGCGTCTGGATCGGCATTGGATTTGGTCTGACACTCTTAAAAAGACACATGTAAAATTGTCGTGTTCTTTACATGCATCTACTCCATCTTCTCACTTTCCATCTTTACACAAATTTATTATTGTCAACAAAACACAAAGGGATACAGCAAATAAAGGCCCAAAGCAAGAACCAAGCCTCCTACAACTTTATTAAGGCAGATGTTAAACACACCTCTACACTAGTATAAATATACCCCTTTTTTTTAAAAAAAATATATAAAAAGTCTGAATTACCCTTAAAAAAAATAAAATTCCTAAATTTACACCTCCTTCCCCCGCACTCTCCTTCCCCGCACCCATCTTCCCCTCACCTCACACCCTCCCCGGTAACTGGCCGCATCGGCCCGGTTACCTTCGTCATCGTCGGTTCCCGCAACCAAGCCTTTTTTTTCTTTCTGAATATGCTTCAATGGCCATAAATGTTTGCACTGTATGTGGTGCGCTGAGAAGGTTCACTCCGCTTCACGCCTCCGATTGGGATTCGAAGAGAAAAGGTTTCTGCTGCAAGATGTCGACCGAGTCAACTTCCTTGACTCACTCTATCACACTTCCCAATAAATAGAATGAGCCCGTTCTCATCGTTGCTGCTCCCGGACTCTCCCATTCTGATTTCTGGTCACTCATATTATATTTTCTCCTTTAATGTAACCGTTGATTCACATTATAAACCAGAAAGTTTCACTTTTATTAAGAAAAAAATTGATTTCATAGTGATATGTGAGAAAAGCATTGATATTAGCAAATATGATCCAGGTCCTTTGTTTTTAAATTGAATCGAATTAGAAACTAACTAGAAGGTTTTAATCAGTTAGGAGCTAGATTGAAAGTTACTTGATAACATTAAGCAGAAAAAAGTTTTAGAAAGAAGGGAGGTGTGGGGTGTGGGGTGCGGGGAAGGGGGTGTGAGGTGCGGAGAAGGGAGTGCGGTAAACGGGGATGCGGGGAAGGAGGGTGTAAATTTAGAAATTTCATTTTTTTAAGGGTAATTTAGACTTTTATATATTTTTTTTTTAAAAAGGAGGTGTATTTATACGAGAGTGGAGGTGTGTTTATCATCTGCCCTTTATTAAAGATGTAATCTGGACCATATAGGCCCAATATGACTACCCAGTCCAGCGGGAGCCCAACACTTAAGAAGTACATCAGCTTTGCCTTTGCCTAACACTTAAGAAGACCGTCTATAAATAGTTTTTTTTTTTTAAATTATTTTTGGTATTATTATTATTTTATTTAAGTTGGTCGAAAAGCCATAAACTTTCCTTTTTTATTTCAAATCTCAATTATTTATACTCCCAAACTATTTTTCCTTTCAGTTTTTTCTTTTTTTTCTTCTATATTTAAGTTGTTTATTATTTAGCTTAAAAAAGAGTCACTTATATACTTTTTTATATTTTAAAATATGTTTTGTTTAATTAACTAAATCAATTTAGTGGTGAGGAGTTTAAGTAGTTTACATGAAGTATTAAGTTTTAATTTTACAACGACAAGCGAATGTACATAAATAAAATGCTTTGTTTATTTTTAAAATTTATTTAATTTAAAATGCAGCAATATAATAATGTATAAAATATTTATAATCATTAATGTAAAATATTAGAAATATCGAAAAATGTTTTGATGTCCAACCATATTCTAAAAGATTAGTCTTTCACTTATCATATCGGAGAATGTTATAAATAAAAAAACTAAGAAATCATTGAAATTTTATATATATATATTTCCTTGTAGATTACATAACAAATAATTTTAAAGGTTGACATTCTAACAATATTATATATATTTGCTGACTTTTGAATTAAATTAATTTCCGTCTTAAAAAAAATGTCTTGTGGATTAGCATGGCATATACCATTCATATTACATCCTTAATCCATCATGGCAATCAATAATAATATAAGATCGAGTTGTCTACATTTTTTTTAAGAATAAGCGATAAATGATTTCATCATTCATTAAAATTGTCAATGTGATAATTAATAATTATAAATATATTCAAACGAATCTGAATCGTTAACGAAAATGTTAAGTATGCAATCCAAAGTAAACTTGTACGTTTTTCATCGCATTTAATTTTATAAACCGTTAAATCAAAGTATAATATCATTAGCAATGCTTTAGACCATTCTAAAACATGTTCACCAAAGTTTTTCGTTATGATTATTAATTTTAACTTTATATTAGAAATTTAAAACCATTAAAGTATTACTAGTTCAATCATTATTGCACCGGATCATTGAATCATGAAAAATTATCTTTATCAGTCCAATGAACTTGATTTTCAAAATATCATTAAAAAATATTATATACAATGAGATATAAAAATTATTATTATGAATATAATATATATATATATATATATATATAAAAATTTATTTAATATATAATTAAATAATTTTAATGTTAATTTTAAATGAGATTTAATAATATATATTATGTGTTATTATAATTTATACTTATATTTTTAAGAATATATTAATATATATTATATCTATAATGTAGATAAAAATATTTTTAATAATAAATATTGTACCACTATAAAATATATATATATATATATATGTGTGTGTGTGTGTGTGTGTATGTACTTGGAGGATCACATTGGTCACATGAAAGAGCACATGACACACTCTATCGGTCATTGAGATGGTCGAGACAAAAAGTGTTTTTCAAAGTACAGTAGTATCGGGCATGTCGGCCATCGATACAGCCGGAATGTAAGGACTTCTACATCACATGGTTTAGCACGGGCTCTCGGATGGCCGAACCTATAAGGTCTCTTGTGCCCAAAATGTCGAATTCCGGACCATATTAGTAACCTAACTAGTCAGCCAAATAACGTCTCGGTCCGGTCAGAGGTCAAGACCCGAAGACAGTTTTGTACAAGACGCCTATACTTAGACGATCCTTTACCTCTCGGCTCGGCCAACGACCGAGACGACTAAATACTGCAATTAGAACAATGATCACGATTAACAAGGACAAACACATGATTAAGGCATAATCAGTCATTTAGCACCGTATTACCTAATTTGTCAAATGTCAGAAGAGACCTACCACACTCAGGGCCCATTACAACCAGTATAAATAAGTCACATAAAACGAGGTATGTTACGGTTCATTAATTACTATCGATACTTGTATTGGTCTTGACTTGAGCGTTGAAGTGTTTTTTGCAGATACTCTCCCCACCTTTAAAGCATTCATTCAGAGCTCTCGTTCAACCTTTAGACTTAAAAGATTACGAATGTACCTTTAAACAGATACATATATATATATATATATATATATATATATATATATATATATATATATATATATATATATTAATGCAATTTATTTTTGTAGTGTATCGAGAATAAAATCAATCTACATATTATATAAATATTTAATAATACTGAATAAATATTGTGACCCTGTAAGCTTGACTTCCCTGAATTGGATCGAACTGTCCCGAGTTTAGACCAAACGGATTCAAAAAAAATAAAAATAAAACTTAAATTTTATTAACCTGTCACTTTTTTTTTACGTCCATTCCATTATCGATCTATTTTAACACTAATAAATGAGGAATATATAGTATATTATAATCAGAGCACTAGTGAAGTTTTAATTAGAAAAACATAATTAGAAAAACCTAATAATCATTTTTCACGGCAATAAGTGACATCAATCCATCAATCTATTCTTACACGAGAATAGTTTTTAATTATAATTCAATGAACCAAAAACATAAAAAATACATTAAAAATAACAAATTTCTTTGTAGCTAAAATCATTTGAAAACTATTCTAACAAGTACAAGTAGTATGTTGATTCCAACATTTGTCCCCCACGGCCACATGGGAATCCACTTCCGCCATTTGCTAACGTAAAGACAAGCTAGGTTTCTTTCTATGGTAACGAATATGTGGCTTTAACAAAAACTATATGTGACAATTGAACATTGTAAAAAACACTAAAGCCAATTTAAATATTAAAGTGTGTGTGGACGTGAGAAGGTCCAAGTTTGTGTTACTTTGCGATATGACCAGTTAAATAATTTAAAAATCATTTCCTATATATAATATGGTAATTTGCATATGCATTGCATACAGTTTGTGAAGCTCAAGAGAGACATGATGGATTCAGAGACTGGTGGAGGTTGTTCTCCGACGGTGCAAATGGGAATATGGTGGTTCTCAGTGTTGATCTTTGTTGGGTATGTAATGGTTTGGATTATGATGCCTACAAACACCTTCTTTCTTCATTGGTTACCGCACATTCATGCAAAGACAGATTCAATATACTTCGGCAAACAAGGTTTGTCACTATAAATCAGATTCACTCTCTCTCACACAACACAAAAACTCTCTAATTAGTTATTAATTAGAACACAAAGATGACATGTAAAATGCATTTCTGGAAAGTTATATGCATAATTTATACGTTAATATTTCTCACAATGATTTTACAAGAGAGAAATAGGAAGGGTATACAGTGAGATAAGTAATATGTAACATAAAAAGGAAAACAAATCGTTAAGGTTTATAGTGAGGATAATATTCTTCTTAAGAATAATCTTAACTTGTTTTTGGATGAGATTTTAACATTTTAAGAAATTTAAAATACTTGTAATTTGAATTGCTTTTATATTTTGAGAAAATTAATCAAATGATTCATTATTTTACATTATTTAGGGAAAATTATTATTCACAAATTTTTATACATGTGACGAGAAGAATTACTTTTTAAAGGCGATAAGTATAAATAAGATAGTATTTATGTGTTATTATATTTTTTTAGTTATATTAAAATTAGCTAACCGTTGCTATATGTAAGTTATTTAAAAATTTTATAACATTATTACGTGTCAATAACATTTCTCATAAGAAAAAAAGCTATTTAAATTATAATGAACTTTGCAAAAGACATTAGTACTTCAGTCAAAAAGAATATTCCTAAAATATAAGAAATATAAAGTAATTTATGTTTGGTTGCACAGGGACATTCATACTGGTTTACACATTCCCAATTTTATTAATAGCCACTTTGGCCAGTCTATACTTTCATTTGGAGCAAAAGCGCTCTAATCGTCATAATACTAAAAAAAGGTACATTATTTCATACCTTCTTTTTTCATCACTTTCTTTTTCAAATTTCACTAACATTCATAAAGCCTGACCAACCTGATTTCTTGTTCTTAGCAGGGAGGGACTCTTAGGATTGGCATCATGGAAAAGACCATTGCTTGTAAATGGTCCTCTTGGGATAATCTATATGACAGAACTCTCTTTCATTATCATGTTTGTTTTACTATTAATTTGGTCCTTGTGCTCCTACTTACTTGACATGTTTGGTAGCGTGGCACTAGAGGCAGCTAACCAGAGAGTGCAAGTGTAAGAAAATAACTCATCACTCTTAATGTGACATGAATTTTCACATCGTTTGTCACCAAATTCAAATAACATTAATGATGGGTCTTGTTGCACAGGTGGGAAGCCAAGTTGGAATGTTCAGCCCTTGCTTTAGGCCTTGTTGGGAATATTTGCTTAGCTTTATTGTTCTTTCCTGTCTCAAGAGGTTCTTCAATTTTGAGGTTCATTGGCCTAACATCAGAGGGAAGCATCAAGTATCATATCTGGCTAGGACACATTGCAATGGCCCTCTTCACAGCTCATGGTCTAGGTTATATTATCTTTTGGGACAAGACACATCAAATCTCAGAGGTAATAAATAGAGTAAATTGCGGAGGTTTTATAAAATTACACAGACACTATATCACAATAATTTTCCTTAAAGTGTAATGTTTTTTCAAATAATTAAGGAGAGTTATTGAAAGGTAAATAAAATAGGAAGTTTTCTTACAATTTCACAAAGTCTCTGAGAGTGTAAGTGTAATTTACTCTAAATAATAATTTGTGCTTGAAATCAACTTGTTCAAAGTTAGTGTCCTTTTATATTTTCTTAGCCATTTTTCAGTCATAAAATAATACTAAGCCATCACAATCCACAAACTTTCATGCAGATATTGAAATGGAACAAAGTTGGCATCTCAAATGTAGCTGGAGCAGTTGCTCTACTTGCTGGCTTAATCATGTGGGCTGCTACCTTACCTTACATAAGGCGAAAAGCTTTTGAGCTTTTCTTCTACACTCATTACCTTTACATTGTCTTTGTAGTCTTCTTTGTTCTACATGTGGGATTTTCCTCTGCATGCATAGTGCTTCCAGGATTTTACCTATTCATGATTGACCGATACCTGAGATTCCTTCAGTCCCAGCAGAAAATTAGGTTGCTTTCTGCCCGTGTTTTGCCCTGTGAAGCTGTTGAACTTAATTTCTCCAAGAACCTAGGTGAATGGAAGACTCTGAGATGTTCTTTATGAAGTGTGTATATGGCTCCATTTTAAGTTAACAATTTTTTTGCCTCTTATTTTGCTATAACAGGACTGTGCTATGCTCCTACAAGTATCATTTTCATAAATGTTCCTAGTATCTCCAAGTTGCAGTGGCACCCTTTTACAGTCACCTCCTGCAGTAATACTGATTCTGATACCTTAAGCATTGTCATCAAAAGTTCAGGAACTTGGTCCCATTCTTTGTACCAGAAGCTATCATCTTCATCTCCAATATCCCACCTTGATGTCTCCATTGAAGGGCCCTATGGACCGGCTTCAACCTTTTATTCAAGGTACTGGAGACTTACCAAAGGAACCTTAATTTAATCTATGTTTTTTATGAATTTTGCTTTGGAAGATTTCAAATTCAAAACATAGGGTTCAATATAAACAAATAGAATTGAATTTCTATTTACCAATCAATCAGAAATCGTTAATAATATCAAAGTAGTTATTGTAAAAGTTAAGAAACTTCTTATATATAACAATTTGTGATTTGATGGCTCATGGTTGTGTAAAAACCGTTTGCACTATGATTGCATAGACTATTTACTATTTATTCAAATGATTATTCATTATGTTGGACTATTCACGAGACAAAACTTGGATAAAATTTTTCATGCAGGCATGAAATGCTAGTGCTGGTGAGCGGAGGTAGTGGTATTACTCCTTTCATTTCCATAATCCGTTCGTTACTCTTTAAGGCCAAATCTGAAGAGGGCAAAATTCCTAAAGTTCTTCTTATATGTGCCTTCAAGAAGTCCATTGATCTCACCATGATAGACCTCATCCTCCCAGTTTCAGCCACAGCCTTTGATATCTCAAGTCTTCAGCTTCAGATTGAAGCTTATGTAACCAGGGAGAAACAGCCAGACATGAATGACAGAAAGTTTATTCAAACATTATGGTTCAAATCAAATGCATTAGATGAACCAGTTTCTGCAGTCTTAGGACAAAACAGTTGGCTCTATCTTGGCATTATCATCTCATCCTCTTTTATTTTATTCCTTCTACTTATTGCCATCCTAACTAAATATTACATATATCCAATTGACCATAATTCAGACCTGATATACCCTTATTTCTCAAGGTCCAGTTTAAGCATGTTATTCATGTGTGTATCTATAGCCATTGTAGCAACAACTGCTTTCTTATGGAACAAGAAACAGAATAAGGATTTGGAGCAGATTAAAAACATCTACACATCAAATCCATCAGCTTCTCCGGGTTCAGGATACCAAAATGCTGACAAAGAATTAGGAAATCTTCCCCTCCAATCCCTTGTCCAAACAGCTAAAGTACATTATGGAGAAAGACCTGACATAAAAAGTAAGATTATTTTATTATGTTATCCCATAATTTTCAAATTAGTTAGTCATGGTCTTTCCTTCCTTGCAGTGTCATTTCCTGAACTTTTAGTTAAATTTATTTGTGTTGAATATATCAAAGTTTTCATCTGCATAACTGCATTTTATAAATAGTAATTTTAAACAGGAAAATTTTATTATCTGGCAGAAATACTCTCTGGCTGTGTTGCATCAAACATTGGAGTTCTTGTTAGTGGCCCAAGAAAAATGAGACATGAAGTAGCATCAATCTGTACTTCTTGCTCGACGGATGACCTACATTTCGAGTCCATTAGTTTCAGCTGGTGATCTATAAATGCTGTTTGCATTATTTTTGTTTGTTTCATACTCTTGTAATACAGCTTACAAAAGTGGCTATTCTGTCTGTATATGTTACGTAAAATGGATCACTTTGCTATGTATACCGTGATTAGTTAGGTAAAATTGTAGCTTCATGACTTGGAATGAACTCTGATCAATTTTATTATTCCTCGATCATATTTTTCATTAAAACAGGAAGTGAAAAAAAGTTCTTTATTTCTCAAATGCCAGTAATTTTTTAATGAAGTTCAGCAGTTCACAATAATTTACTCGACACAAACTGGGTCTGTTTGTACTTGTACTGCCTGGAAGAGAGACAATAATTTCACTTTTCCAAAACTGGGTCTGTAAAAAATGTAGTTCTCCAGTGTTGAATCTCAATTTTTCCATACAAAATTCTATAGATGACACCTTAATTTCCCCTCCCCTTCAATGCGTGGATAGTCATTAAATGTTCTCATAATGGGTGTGTTTGTTTAAACTTAAAAATAAATATTTCTAAAGAAGTGTTTTTAAAAAAAAATAATTATTTAAGAAGTAGATAAGAGTTGTTTCTTAAAAAAAATTATTTATTATAAAAAATTAAAAAAAATAAGTTTAGATAAATACATAAATAAAATAAAATGTTTATTTTATTAAAAAGAAGCATTTTTAGAAGAAAAAAAAAATTACAAACAGACCTAATCACCATTGTACTACAAACCAGACCCTAATCTCACATCCAGATATCTGTAATTAAAGTCCTGTGACCGATCACTCAGTATTAACAATGATAGTTTGTTTGAATGAACTTATCTTAAGTTTTTACAATAAATTACGATTTTGTCAGTTTGACATAGCACAAGTTCCCTTTTAATTAGTTGTTTTACAGTTAACAACTAATTAAATGGTTTTTTTTTTCTTACTACTCGTGAATACAAATATGTCTTTTTATTGTTGATAGAGATAGATTCCTATCCGAGTCCTCATCAGAATCAGATCGGAATTGTTATATGTTGAAAGAAGTCTAACCATGGTTGATTGAGCTGAAAAATTCTCAAATTATGATTTGAGCGTAAATTTGTCTTCTAACTTACCCTCGAATATTAATTCTGGTATTTTCACCTACAAATTTTCAAGGAAAACCAAACATGCCAACTCCTAATCTTGAAAGCAGACAACACACATTTTGAAGAATGCCGCCAGCCATATTTGATCTTGTGAGGAGTGGTAAAAATACATTTTTTTAACTCATTTTTATTTTCAATTAATATTTAGTTGAAGTCATAAAATAGTGAGTCATGTTCTTTATTTACCTGACATGCAACTTCAAGCAACATGATATATTGACCTTAATTAAAATAAATCATATGGAGGACTTTTTAAATCCTTTTAAAGATAGCAATGAGCAGGATATAAAGCACAAATATTTTGGCATCCACCCCCTGTTTGGTTATCTGATGAACAAGAACTCCAGTGTTTGGTCCATCAAAGCCAGAGTATTTCAGCCAGAGAAGGTTTTACTTAAACATTCAAAGCAATGTTTGCTTTTTTATGAAATTTAGCTGGAAACTTGTGCAAAAATTCTCAAAATTGTCCCCAATTATATACATTATCTTGACCTTATTACAGGTGGAGACAAGACTTTAGTTTTTTTCAATACTATTTATATACATATAAGTAACAAGCTTTAGACCGAATTTGAGAAATATCGGTATTTCAAGACCGAATTATGGTCAATTGAACATATGTAATATCTAATTAGGATGGTAGTAGGAATAACATAAAGGAGGATGAGATGATAATGCTAAGATATAGCCAATTGTTTTGTCCTAAGACTACAGAAACTGGTTCGTCTAATGTTTTTTAACTAGAACCATGTTTGAAGAAGTTTCAGTCATTCATGAGTTATAGAAGTCTGACAAATATAGTAAATCCTCATTCCAATTGTTTGCTTATCTTGAAGTGATTCAAATAATTTTTCAAATAATAGAAGCAATCAAATGTTAATTTCTTTTGACATTCTTTAAGTAAATTGTTACACTACACTGGTAAACTTGATTTGGTCAATAAAGTACATGGGCAAAATCCTATTCTGAAAGAGAGCATATGGGTGAAGGTACAGGTCATCATCAAATATATCACTCCTCAAGTAAATCATACTGGAATACACATCCTCCTATTCCATCAATATATTCACTACAATTTTTTTAACAAATTAATCACTGAACCACTTGTTAGACTAACACGAGTTCGAAATATCTATACATTAGGAAGAAAATAATCTCATTTCACAACCACTTCACTTTTGTTAAAATAGTGGAGGGCAATCAATAAGAATCATTCCATTGTTCAAACCAAATGCTTACTACAGAAATCAAAACCCATGCACAAAAGAAATTAATTAACTTGGTGGATATCATGTATGCAAAGTAAAAAATTGTTTGCCACAATCCAAGGTTATGCTACCATTAAAACTCTTCACTCCAGCTAAAAAAGATGACTATTATGACTTACATCAATAAACAGACGCTTTTATTTCAGATAATCAAAACATATTAGCCAAAGAGACATTAAGACACAGCCACTGAGCGTAAGTAGCAGAAAAAGAGTGAACCTGTCTCAAAAAGGCTGTCCTCTCCAAACGAGAAGACTCTATCTCATGATCTCATCCAACTTGCCTTTCACATAACTCATCAGAATCAAAGGCTCCATAGAATAGCAAACACTCACCTTGTTCCCTGGAACATATATCACTGCCATTTCCGCTAGACACATCATGATGACGGATTTCAATTCTTAGATGAGAATACCCTGAAATATGAAAATGAAAATTAAGTAGCATAACAATAAATTTTAACAGATAAAAAAATAATAAATTAGAGTTGAAACTCAGAGCAAACATCCAGGTTTAACAGCAAATCTTCCACTAACGGAAATTTAATTTCCAACCAGACAACATTGAAAAATTATAACATAATTGCATTTCAAGAGTCTATGTGCAGATCAGGGGCTAAACGACCATTGTGGGGTACTATTAGAAACTTATTACCAAAATGTGGCTGTTTTGAAACATTTTACACCTTTGGGGCTCTTTTGGGTGTCGTTATGGCCCATAGCGACACCCATGACATGTGGCATTTTTTGGTCTGAATATGAGCCATGAACGCCATATTGGTAGAGTCGCTGTAACTGGTGGAGACCTTCAAAGAGTCGCTATAGCCTATAACGACTCAAATCGGCTAAAAATGAAAAAAAAAAAATTATTTGGGGCGCTATAGCCCATAGCTCCACTCAGGCGCTATGGGCCACAGCGCCTGTATTAAAAATATATCTAATATTTTTAAAATATATCTTATATTTTTAAAATTTAATTTTTTTTTATAAATTTATAAAAAAATAACAGATAAAAGGGAAAAAAAAGATTGAAATAAGAAAAAAATGTTAATTTTAAAAAATAAGTAATAAAATGTAAAAAATAATTAAAAAACGAAAAAAAAAATTTATTTGGGGCGCTATGGCCCATAGCTCCACTCAGGCGCTATGGGCCACAGCGCCTGTGTTAAAAATATATCTAATATTTTTAAAATATATCTTATATTTTTAAAATTTAAAATTTTTTTACAAATTTATAAAAAAATAATAGGTAAAAGGGAAAAAAAGATTGAAATAAGAAAAAAATGTTAATTTTAAAAATAAGTAATAAAATGTAAAAAATAATTTAAAAAAAAATAAATAAATTATTTGGGGCGCTATGGCCCATAGCTCCACTCAGGCGCTATGGGGCACAGCGCCTGTATTAAAAATATAAAAATTTTAAAATAAATTATAAAAAAATTTGTGATAAAAGGAAAAATAAGAAATGAAATTTAAAAAAAAAATGTTAAAACTTAAGTAAGAAAAAATTAAACACTGGGCCGTTTTCGTGACTGAGAGAAGTTTGAAATTATATGTAAAAGTTCTTTTTAAATATAAATTTTTAAAAATAAATTATAAAAAAATTTCTGATAAAAGGCAAAATAATAATTGAAATTTTAAAAAAAAAAATTTTAAAACTTAACTAATATAATGTGAGAAATAATTAAAAACGAAAAAATATATATATAAATTTGAGGCGCTATGACCCAGAGCGTCACCACACAGAGGCTGACACATGTCCACAGCTAATTTGAGGCGTTGCAACTCATAGCGCCTCATTAATTGACCGTCTGCGTGACCACACTGAGGCTGACACGTGTCCACAGCTAATTTGAGACGTTGCAACTCATAGCGCCTCATTAATTGACCGCCTGCGTGACCACACAGAGGCTGACACGTGTCCACAGCTAATTTGAGGCGTTGCAACTCATAGCACCTCATTAATTGACCGCCTGCGTGACCACACAGAGGCTGACACGTGTCCACAGCTAATTTGAGGCGTTACAACTCATAGCGCCTCACTTGGCGCGTAATAAATTCACCGCGTGCTTAGCCAATGAGACACTGACACGTGGCACTGTGGTTAAATTTTTTTTTTTTTACACTTATGTTAATTAAAAAAAAATTTGATTTATATTTTAAATACGTTTAATTTGATTTCTGCTTAAATATTTTAAATACGTTGGTTGGTGCAGTGGTAGCATGGGGCTGCACTTGGTAGGGAGGTCCGCGGATCGATCCCCCACAACGGCGATTGGGAGGGGCTTAAATACCGTAATCCTTGGACCCGCCCCGAATCCGGATTAGTCGATCCATTGTGGTTCGGATACCGGGTGGTTATACCAAAAAAAAAATACGTTTAATTTATTTCTGCTTAAATATTGAATTTATTTATTTTAATTCTGTTTTAATTTTATTTAATTAAAAAAATAAGTTTATTTAAATTTCGAATTTATTTAATTTAATTCTGTTTTAATTTTATTTAATTAGAAAAAAAGTTTATTTAAATTTTTTAATTTATTTAATTTAATTCTGTTTTAATTTTATTTAATTAGAAAATAAGTTTATTTAAATTTTTAATTTATTTAATTTAATTTAATTCTGTTTTAATTTTATTTAATATAAAATTAAAAAACAAAAAAAAAAATGGGGCACTGTGAGCCACAGCGCCACTCAAGCGTACTGGGCCACAGCGCCTGTTAAGAAAATAATGTAAAAAATAATTGAAAAACGAAAAAAAAAAAAAATGAGGCGCTGTGAGCCACAGCGCCACTTAAGCGTACTGGGCAAGCTTATAGCGACACTGGTCCAGCCCAATCAAGCCTAAAAAAAAAAACTCACGTATCCTGGGTGTCGCTATGGCCTATAACGACACCCAATAAAAGAGCCCCATAGATGTAAATTGTTTCAAAACAGCATTATTTTGATAATAAATTTTTAAAAATGTGCTAGAGTGGTCATTTAGCCCAGATCAGGAGCAAGTTATATAACTTTATAAAAATTTAATAATTAATCTTTTAAAATACAATGTATAATCTGAAAAAATAAGCATAACTTCAGCTAATCCTACAAAACCCTACATGTTAAAGTGGGTAAGAGAATAAATATCTAAAAACTAGATCCAATAGAAGCTTTAACTTAATAGATATAAAAATTTAATAATTAATCTTTTAAAATACGATGTATAATCTGAAAAAATAAGCATAACTTCAGCTAATCCTACAAAACCCTCAAAAAACTAGATCCAATAGAAGCTTTAACTTAATAGGTAGGGTGCGCCAGGCCTATGCAATAGTGCAAGACATAGGCGACGCCCGAGAGTCCCACTAGCAAGCTAGTGTTTTGGACCCTCCCCTTTAAAAAATTAATTTAATATCGTGTGAGTCAATGACTCACATATCAGATATTAAACTGATAAGAACAGATACTACACTTGATCTTAGCCAAAAGGCCGAGAAAGGTATGAGTTTATAATGTTTGTAGTTTCATTTTTATAATAAAGCTACCATGTTATTTCAATCTCTTCTGACCGATATGGGACTTAGGCTGGTAGGCATGAGTATTTCATCAGTGGCCACCAATTTTGTCAACTTTGTCAGCGCTCAACACCACAACGACACTGTTTGTATTGTAGTGCCTGAAAAAGAGAAACAGTAATTCCACTTCTCCAAAACAGGGTCTATAAAAGATGTAGTTGACAGGTTTAAAATGTGTTGAATCTTCAATTCCCCCATCCCCAGACATAATGAAGAGTTTTCTCTCTAAACAATACTTCACGACCTCGAAGAATGAGGACATAAGAGACTACGCGCACTCACACGGAAACCCCGTATACCTGATTCATCATTCCCTGAATATTTACCTCATTGACAATTGGTATCATTTCTTTTACCCTGTGTAGATTCTGCATATTTTATTTTGTAAATGAAAGGAAAACCGTGAGAAGATGAAGACAATGACGCAAGAGTTTAACACTAATAACATGAAAAAGGTATATGTATTGGATGACCTGATGATACTATGCGCATTTGTTGCTATTCTTTATTTATTTATTTTTTAATTCAATGTGATTTTTATGCCCTTTAGGTACGTCTAAGGCACAAATGTGGGACCAAGTAGTCTCCTAGACTCCTAGTCGTATCACGGGGGATTTAGAGTGAGATTTATGATGGAACAAAGATGCATTGTACCATGTAATATACAAAGCTGTAAGGAGGCATCTGATATTGATTAATGTATTTAGTACTGCGTAATATACAAAGATGCAAGCACAAACTATATTGTTATTTATGCAACAAATCCCTTTTTATGAGCAAATGTTGTAATCGCGGCAATCCATAATGAAACTGCCATTATGTGAGGTTTTGTGGCCAAGAAAAGGTGAACTAATACTGGGTTATAACTTATAAATTGATAAACATGTTACCACCTTGAGTAACAAATGTAGCAGCAAGGGTTACCAATTGTTTTGTTTTTTTCTTGACAACAACCACAAGGGTTACCAATTGTTTAGAGGTGGGTTATTTGGATACAGTTTAGTTGATTTGACAAGCGATTCAGTCTGATTTTTAATGCAACGAGTGACTCAATGGAATTGGATACATTTTGTTAGCAGCAAGAGTATTATGACCATAATTGAAGGGTGGGCACTGAAATAACCAAATATTAGCAACAACTAACCAATTTCTTGTTGAACATATTACTTGCAGTTTAGGGCCCAATGCTCCCTACAGTTCATCATCTCATCTCGTAGGAACTAACCCTAAACTCTAATCGGTTGTTTTATAGTAGTTTGATACAGATGCTGTCAAACCATAAAAGCATGGGTTCGATCCTGACACAACTATGATACAGATCCTGTCCTCATTTCTACCTACTCATAAGTTTCTAATTGGTTTTTTTTATGCGAGTAGCTTGATACCGTCGCTGTCCTCATTTCTAATTTCTATTTCTATCTAAATACAAACTGATATGTCTGTCTAATTAATAGTTTGATACCGTTGCTGTCCTGATTTCTAATTTCCATCTGAATACAAATTGATGTCTTTCTAATTGGTTGTTTTTATATGGGAGTAGATTGATACCGTTGCTGTTCTTATTTTTAATTCCTATCTGAATACAAACTGATAATTGTTTGTCTGTCTAATGTACAATTAAATAATACAGTTTCTGTCCTGATTTCTAATTTCCATCTGAATAAAAATTGATGTCTTTCTAATTGGTTGTTTTATAGTAGTATTTTGGTACCGGTACTGTCCTGATTTATAATTTCTATCTGAACACCAAACGATATTTCTGCTGTTTATAAAAATAGATTCCTATCTGAGTTCACTCATCAACAGTAAACATCAGAATCAAATTAGAATTGCTTCATCACGAAAATTCAGGACAGAATCTGGAAAGAAAAAGTTTTGCGCCCATAATGAAGAAAACATTCATTGAAATGACTCGGGGCAGAAAATTCCTACCGAAAAAAAAAACTATCAATCTAAGATGAACAAAACATGTCTTGCCAAAAAAATTTTAAAAAATACCACAATCATTGCCAACACATCTGTGGGCACAAAATATCTACTAGACTACCCATTATCAAGTTTTTACATTGTCGCAGGAGAAATCAATTTTTGAACAATTTCGGTGTCTCTATCAACTTGAAATTGACAGTAGAGTCATTCCACAATGTGCGGTAACTTGATAAGCTTGGAGTCTTGCAATGTGTTGCAGGGGAACCAGGCAGAGCAGATAGTAACTGCACTTCGGGCAACCGCTCAGGTACCTCCTCCAACTCTAAGTATGCACTCTCAGACTGAAAGGATGTACAAATAGTTAGAAACACAATACGTGGAAAGATAGCCCAGAAAAAACATGAGCAAAACTACAAACAAACCTTCCGTTTACTTATTGCAGACAGTTCAAAGGAAATTGGCACGTGATCATTTGAATCTGATGAAATCATAAATCAAGGAATAAGAAAGCCAAGTACCAATGAAAATGCACAATCAAAGATGAAATGAACAGCATTACCATTCTCAGTCCAACAGTCAGCAAAAACTATATTCAAATTCTAAAGTAGCCCTAGTTAACAATTAAAATTCACCATATTAATTATAAATGTAACAATTACCATCCTCGAGTCCAACAGTCTTGAAGAATTGATGCATATCTGCAGCTTCAAACTGTGATTTGATACATTTTTTATGATCATGCAAGATTTGTTCCTCAGCAATTGCACTGGGATGAAGAGATTCCTCTATCAACAAACTTGGTTTCAGGGTGTTTTTGTTTTTTATCTCAGGAACAATTGGCTTCCCCGAGTTTGAAATGTCAGAAAGTGCTTTCCTGCTACCAGTAAGCGATTTCTCAGAAGCTTTGGTGGCAATTCTTTTGTCACTTTCAAGATTCTTTGACATGAGCAGTTTGGAAGCCTGACTAACAGAAGGCTTGCCTTTGTTCAACGAACCATCAAGGGCTTTCTTTCCATCAAATTGGTTGATGGGGTTCCCTGCATTGGATAGATCTCCAAGTGGCTTTCTTCCCCCAGCCCTAGCTTTCTTCTGTCCTGCTAAATCTGCCTTCCCAGAAACAGTTCCTGCTCCTGCACCAGCATTAAGAATTATAGCCTAGGCATGGTAAACAGGAAACACATCCAGAAAAACAATTAATAATGGAAAGTTTAAACCAAAAGAACCAGAACAATACCATTAGCGTGGACATTGATATTTTGGTTTTGAAGAATGCGAGCAGCTCTTGTTGTCATTGGTGTTAATGTGATCAATGTTCAAACGAACGTCCTGCATGTATTGTAAGAACTAAGAAGGTTATATCATCTTAGAGAACCTTTATATCTAATCCTGTCCATCTATTTTCGGGAAAACTCAAACAAGCCCCAAAATTCATACTAGGAACCAAATTACCGATTCAAGATGTCAAATTTAAAAATGTTGCATACGATGTAGAAAAAGTTAAATCATCTTAGACAATCCTTATAGCCAGTCCTCTCTCTTTCTCTCTCTACAAAGCCCAAAATCATCACTTGGAACCAAATTACCCATTCAGAATGTCATATTTTCACAAGTTCCTTCATCTGATCACACTGGATTAAGTAAACAGGTAAAATTAACACAAACCTCAAATAAAAAACCCTAATATTCCACATCAATGAATCAAACCAGACAGACATTTCTTGTGATTCTTGTTTGCAAATGTTCAATTGAATCAAACCAGACAGACGAGCCCTAAAATCATATCTTCGACTCCAAGAAAGAAAAGAGCCTTTCAAGATTTCAATTTTTCGCCCCCAAAAACAAACCCAAGATTTAAAAAATCTCAAACTATACTTTTCCTTCTCCTATCATGACTGAAAAAAAAATTAATAAAATATAAAATATTCCTTCACACTACGGAGAGGCAGTTAAACCCTACATACATTCAAGATCAATTGTTTCCTCCAAAAGTTTCTCATCAGTTGAAACATCCATGCAATCAAAATCAAAATCAAAATCTCACAACAACTGGAAGACGAAAACTTACGAATAACTCTTTCTTGGGTTTCTGATAACTTTCGTTTCTCTAACAATTCACTTTCTTTTTCGCTATTTGTTAAACACGTTGAAACATGGTTTAGGCAAAAGCCGCACTTATATAAGAACGGCAATGGGTTTCAACGGTAACTAGTAGTCTTTTACATTATTGCCCCTCCTAAAAGAAACCTAATTACATTAACACCCCCGGTTTCTTACCGTTGCATTTGCCAACTCTTGATATCGGTTCAGTTCAGAAGACTGAATTTATTTTCCTAATCACTTTCTTTTTAGTTTTTGGTCAATTAATCACTTTCTTTATTTATTCTTCTAAATTAGCCAATTATTCATTTTAATGTATTTGATAAAAAAATTCTGCTTTTTCCTAAGAAACAATAATTATATATATATATAAGATAATTATTTATATATATTATATTATATATATATATATATATATATATATATATTGATTATATTATTATTGCAAAAGAGTGGATATGTTACTTTTATATAAATAATTTAAGTTACTTAATGATTTAATATTGAGATCGTATATTTCTAACCTTTTTATTATTCAAATTTTCAATGGTAATATTTTTTAAAGTACTGATAGGAAATAATAATAATTTAAGTTCATGCTGTCAAAAAAAATAATTTGTTGAAATATTTTTTAAAAAAATTACTGAAAAAAGGCTTTTGATCATACAATTTTCTAAAATACCATTTTGGCATTTTCTAGATAGATCGTAGAAAGATTGTATCAAGTAAAAGCGTTTCTTAGTGTAAAAAAAATGAAAATAATAAATATGTACCATTATACTATATTTAAATGATTAAAATTAAATTATAAAATATTAAATATATGCGACTTTTTCTAAATGAAATGTTAACTACTAATTTTCCATTTTGACCGTTCTCGATTTTATAATTCTTATTAATATATTTTAAAGTTCTATCATAAATATGATTTTTTATTTTTTTTTCCTAGACATAATTTATGTAGTGTACAAAAACTGACAATTAATAATTAATTTATATTTAAAAAACATATTTTTTGTTAACTAATTGTCTATATAAGTTTTCACATGTTAACTCTTAATAATTACACTTTTAATTAATTTTGAAATGTTTAGTCAAAATTCTTTGAAGAAGAAAAAAGTTTATCAATAAAAAAATTACAATAATAATAAAGATCAAATTTAAGTTACAATATTGATACTTTCATGTTCAATTTTCGTCTGTATTAAAATAATGTTTATTAAGCAGGAGTTACGTCACAAAATTTTGGTACAATTATTTAAGTGTGGTTAGTATTTACTCTCTAATCAAAATTGAAGTTTAACATCAATAATATGTATAAATTGTGTAGTAATAAAATTTGCATTAAATATAAGTGTATATTATTGAAATTAAACTCCAATTTTAATTGGATAACAACATCAACCACACTTAATAAAGTGTAATTAATTTTTTACTTTAAGTTATCATGCCTTTACATGATCCAAATTTTCGACGACTATTTATTTTATGGTTACCTCACTATAGTTTCTCTCAATAGTATTATATGTTTTGGGTATTTTAAATTAGTTGTTTGATTATATGATTAAATTATTATTTTATGAGAAGACTTCTAAAGCTAGAGAAATCCTTTCTTCCTTGATTCCCTCTAATTCATCATAAACTCTTCCTACAACTAATCAAAGTCTATAGATTGGAGATTTAAGCTTTATGGGTTGAGAATCTCAAGTTGAGGAAGTTGTGTGGTGACTTTGGAGATTTCAATGTTCTCCCTCTTTTCCTTTGATTTCTAAGTAAATGGAGGTAAATGAAGTTTATGTTTGATGATGGTTGAGTTGTTGTTGCTTTATTGTTGAATGAAATCATTTATGAATGGTTGTTTGATCAAATTAAGATAAGATGATGGTCATAATTGAGTTTTGGCTTTCTTATTGATATTTGAAAGGAATTAGGTGATTCTTGGAATGTAGTGGTTGCATGTTGCTATTGGAGTTGATTTTGAATTGTTTATGATGCATATATGTTGAGTTATATGTAGGTTAATTTTTGAATTTTAGGTGAATTGAGCCAAATTGAGATTCTTCCAAGTGTGAAAATTCTCATTATGTTAGACGTGGTTCAAGTTAGGGACTCTTTACCTTAATCATATTGGACGTGGAATCGATAGTGTTAGACATGAGCCAATGAGGAGTTCTTTGACTTAGTCATGTCAAACACATAATGAATGGCATCATGCATGAGAACTCAAAAAGCTCTCTAACTTGGTGACATTAGGCTCTCTACCTAAACGAGGTCAAGCGTAGATTTAGCCATGTTAGGTGTTATTGACATCCATGCCAAGTACGGGTAGATTGGCTTCGGACATGGGCGAGTTAGAGGCTCTCTGTCTCAATTGACATCGAGTGCAAGAAGATTGGCGTTGAGCGTGATTTGATAAATGAAAACTTGGTGTTTTAAGTAGTTTAAGGGTTAATGAATAATGATACACTTGCATAATTAATGTAGTATGATGATAACTCATTGTGCATTGATTTAACATATAATGTATAGTGATTTGTATGTTGTTAAGTTGTCAATTGATAGTTGATTAAGTTAGAAAGTTGTATGATGTTTATAGTTGTTAAGTTGTTAGACATGTGGTGATGATACATGTCTTAGTTGAGATACATAAAAATTGAAAGAGAATAAAGTTGTTTAAAAAATTAAAACATCCCATTATGTGGATGTAAGTTATGGCGTTTTGAGAACCCAAGTTGAAAATCCTTTGGAAAGTAAATTAATTTCTGAATCCATATGGGGTCAGATCGATTGATATGTGTATATAGTGACCAATTGAATAAAGTATAAAGTCGAGAGATAAAGTCCTTAATTAATTGTTGAAAGATGTATAGTATTTGGAGGGTAGTCAGCAGTTTAATCCCATGTAAAGCTTAGATATACATGTTAATGTCATGGTAAGTTCATACCTAAGTTGTTTTACCCTGACAATAGTGTTTGATTTTTAAGTTTAAGTAGGGGAATATGAGAAATCAATTTAAATTGTTCAAGTAACACTCTCAAAGGCCTAATATTGTCAATACTTGATTTAGTTGCGATAGGTCAAACGTTATAGTTTAATAAGGTTTATCCACTTAGACTACTCACCTTTATAGCAAAAAAATCTTCATAATTGACATGTGTAATGATGCATTAATTGTTTAAAGATATTTATATCGATAACATTATTTGTGTTTAAAATTGTTAGGTCGTGTTACATTGAATATTAATTATATTATCTATGGTATATTGTTGAAATCTTATTTTATTAAATGTTATATTAATTTTTCACAAATGTATCATTTTTTTTTTTTTTTATGATTGGAATTGCAATAATTATACTAAGTGCATGATCTCTATCTAACATTGCCTCCACCTCCGGCGTCACTGAGCAGGGGAGCCGCAGGGTCCGCGATCTTAACCGCCTCAAACCATCTCTTGATTTTCAACTAGAGCATTTGCCAGCCTACTTTTGTTCACCTTCAACAAGCCCCATTCCTCCACATCGAGGCAATAAATGCCTTAGTCGATGATTGATTTTCTCATCATCGTGTAAATATAGACGCATTCTCTGGTGTAATTGTTTGAAACCATGCAATCAACGGCAGATTTCATATCAGCCATGGCCTCAGAAGAAACGCGTTCAACTTCGAAGATGGAATTCCTTGAGTCACACACATTATCTTCTACTGTGACGTCGTCATGATCTGGTGCAGTGTTTCCTCCTGTTGAATTTTTTTATTATTATTAAGCAACTATCTCTTATATAATTTTTTGCAATTTAACTTATCATGTCAACGTGTTTTAATGTGAATTTGTTATAAGTAATGTGAGTTTAAATTTAAGAAATGGATAAACACCGGCGTTGAAGATGCTAGATTAATAATAGCACTAAGAGTGCCGCGGAAAAAACCTGCGATGACCCGAAAAATGTTGGATTTGATGTTTGAATCGATAATCACCGACATGTTGCCCAAAAGCACGAGAAGAAGTCCATCTTTGTCAAAGCAAAAGAAGAAACTACCAACAGTGCAATAAAGTCAAAATCTTTTAAAGTTGAAACATCGTTCACTCGGGACTTTTATTAAAAGAAAAAAAAAATAGCCTGGAAAACTGTACTTGTAGATTTATGATGATGGCAATGGAAGAATGAGTCATACCCTGCTGTTATAGTTACAACTACAGATCATATAAACTATTAGTAGCGGTCCCTTCGTAGTTCATGGTTGTTGAAAATATTTCACATTTTCATTAAAAGTCAAACCAGTTTTATTACGTAAAAACACAATAATTATGTCATCTTTAGTCCTAAATTTAGAAGATGTTATCATATTAATTTTAAATTATAAATAATTTTTAAAAATAATTATTTTTAAAAAATTTTACTTATTATATTTTAGTTATTAAATATATACATATTGTATGTATATATTAAGATTATAATTTTAGCAACGTTTTTTTTATTTTAGACAAATTTGATTTTTAAGTTTGCACTTTTAAGAATTTATTTAACAAATTCTTAATTTTACTGACTTATGTAATAATGTTTTTCAAATTCAAAAATTAAAAGAGTGTTTACTCAAATGGTTATTAATTGAATTTTACATTTAAGAAATTTATATATTTTTTTAGAAATAGTTTTTTGTAAGGTTATTTAAAAAACACAAAGAAAAATAGTCAAATTTATATTTTTAAATTTGAAACTATCATTGTAATTTTAATAGATAAAATAACTTAATTAATTTATTCTAAATAATTTGTCGGGTTTAAATTTAATCGATAAACTTTAATTATCAAATCAGATTAATTTAATTCAATTATACCAGTGTATTATTTAATCTCAAACAACTAACCCTTAACACGAGATTTATGTGGATATTTAATAAAATAAAGAAGACTTTCCACACGCTTGGACAATTTGCATATGAATCTCTCCATTTTGCAAGAATCGGCAACTCTTGGAGTTGTAACGAGCAAAATATTAGAGGACAAATTTTACGTTGCAACATGTGCACAATAATACTTATTAATAATTAATAAAGGTTGTAAAAGTTTTTTAATATATATATTTTAAAAAAACTCCCCTAATTTAAGTGTATTCAAAGAAAGACATGAAGTGTATTTTAATATATAATATGTAGGTGTATTTCTTTCTTTTGGTTCTTATGTTATTTTTTCCTTTTTACTTTTGGCTGAGCAACCACTATGAGAATATATACGTATCATAACAAGAGCCCACCTTTATATTAATGAAAAAAATAAACCCATCACTAATTATATCTCTACTTGCATATCCATAATGCTTACATAACCAAATAGAAAATTATAAGCAGCAAATTGCACAACTCACGACCCACCCGAAAAAAGAGAAAAGAATTTTACCTTTTTGCCGAAGAAAAAGAAATGAAATAGATATAATATTCATTGTGAATAAAGTATTATCATATAAAGAATGATATACGAATAACATTTTTCTTTAAAAAAATATACACATTTAATGCATGTTTAATTTGTTAGATGATCGTAACTAACAATGAAATCCAGTTAATAAATTTTAGATAAATATTTGGTCCCGCATTTAAAAATTATTTAAGTCTAAAATTAATGTTATATTAAAATAATTTCAAGGAATTTTTACAATAGTAGAAACACTTTATAGTAAGTATAAATCAATTAATTAAGAAAATGTAAATTGTTATAAATTTCATGAATAAAAAACCATTTTCTGATGAATTTTGTTACTAATTAACCTTAAAAATTGAAGTCATCTAAATATTTTTTTTATATAAATCATATATCTCTACCGAGATAATTTTTAAAAGTTACCGTAACAAAATCACTAACTAAAACTAATATTAATTATAGAGAAAACACAAATAAATTTAAATTGAAACAATACAGAATTGTATAGGATTATATCTCATGTGACACGGACATAAAATTGATCAATCCCTGTATTCAATAATTGATGAATCCTCGTGCTGAATAGTATTGTATAGTTAAACACAAATGATTTTTATTTTTAAATTAAGAAAGTAGAAAGTATCCTATTATAATGCACACGAATAAGGTATCTGTACCAAACTGCAACCAACTTCTTTGAAAGAAAGAAGTGATGATGGTAAAAGTACATGAATGAATCATGATATTCATAAATGCAACATAAATTTTAACTTTTTATTTGCTTGTTTGGTAGAAGGTAGAAGGAAGAAGGAAGAAAGAAGAAGGAAGAACGGATATCCTTTAATACAATTTTCCAACTCTATTGTTTAAACCTTTCCATAATCTCTAAACAACATTATAATGTGGTATATATATAATATCCATAGAAAATAAAAAATAAAAAAAAAGTTTTGAGTTAATTAAAAATAATAAACATTCAACGTCAACACCAAGCAGAAGCGACGGTGAGGGTTCTTCCCATCCATCCGAAGGAAATCCCACCGTTCTCGACTTTAACGGAGACACGGTTCCCAGCAGCCAAGAGTCGCGCTTTGATAGACTCAGCCACCCTTTGACTCAGCGGCTTCAACCTGAACCCAGCCATGCTCATGCGCGCGCGCCACTTCCCGAACACCTCGCACCGCTCCACGCGCTCCCTTCCCTCGCACGCCACCGAGTTCGCCACCTTCCGACTCAGCCCCTCCTCGATCCTCACTCGCTCCGACTCCATCGTCGACTCTAGCGACTCGAACAGCGCGCCGTAATACGCGCACGACTCCGCCACGCGCGCCACGAACGCCGCCGTGTTCGCGTTCGCCTCCTGCTCCACCAGCGTCACCACGCGCGGCGCGAGTGCCTTCACGCGCCGCAGAAGCGCGTCGCGCGGATTCTCCGGGGAGACGCTCTCGTCGGCCATTTTGAATAGCTTGAACGCGAAATTCACAGCCAGCGGCTCGTCCGGGTCGCAACCCAGCGACTCGCGAGTCAACTCGTCCAGTTTCGGACTCACCACCACTTTGAATTCAAAACCAACACCGAGTCGCTCCGCGTGTCTCCCCAGGACTTCTCCCACCGCCTTCAGCCTCTCGTCGGCGTCGCTGTCCCCCAGGGCGGTGATCCTGACGGTGGCCGGCGCGCCCTTCCGCCGCGCCGAAAGCTCGTGGAGGAGGCTCGCGTATTGGTTCCCGTTCCCGATGTCGAAATCCACCACGCATAGCCTCGCGTTCTCTGCTTTGTCGTCGAATGCGGATTCGAGAATCGCGATGTTGGCGACCATGAGAGCGACCTTGAAGAATAGCGAGTGTTCAAAGAGCAACTGAGTCGACGCGGCGTGTTCCCTGCTGAACAATTCCGCAACCGGCGGTGGATACTCGACGTGGTTCATCCTGGATTTCAGAGCGGAAACCATGCAATTGACGAAGCGTTGATCCGAATTCTTGTTGAGGTTGGAACCCTGAGATAAACGGTTTAGGATCTCCGTGGCGGCATCGAATTTGGCTTCCGAGATCGCGGATGCGGCCTCCGTTAGGGATTGCTTGAAGCAGATCGAAGAGGTGTTGGACGACGTCGTTGAGGAGTTGGACGACGTCGTAGAGGAAGTGGACGAGGGAGACGCGGGCTTGTGCGGTGTGATTAGGTTCTGTATTGTGTCGGACCATTCAGAGTTGGTAATGACCGAAACGGCGTCGCCGTTTTCGTCGTCGTTGTCTTCTAGAAGCTGCTTTTCCAACTCTTGTAGTTGTAAGCGGTGGTCTATCGAGTTCTTGTCCGGTTCCTGGGGTGCGGTGAGTCTGGTGTGAACCGGAGGGAAATTTGCGTTAGGGTTGGGGAGGATGGAATATTGGGTCTGTGAATTGACGGCGTTAGGGGGAAGGTGGTGAAATTGCGCGCGTGAGGAGAAATCCACGTGTTGGAAAGTTCTGGGCTTGACAGAGCGAAGTAGATAGTTTGATAGGAGTGGGTTAAGGTTGTTGCTGCTGTTGTTGTTGTTGTTGTTGTTGGTGTTGGTGATAAGGGTTTGGATTTCTGCGAGGGTGCGTTTCCTGATGAAGTTGGGTGTTTGGGTTTGGGCGATGTGGGACGAAGGGTCTAGCAAAATCTGTGAAGGTTGGGTTCGGTAGAGAGGGTGGTGGGTGGTGTTGGTGGGTTGAAGCGCCATGGATCGCCTGGGGAATCCCGCTGGTCCGCCGTAGAAATCGGAGGGTCCGCCGTTGGGGAAGCCCGGCGACGACATCCCACGGTGTTGGCGAAGAAAATAAGGAATTGGCTAAGAAGTTTGGTTATTGGAGAAACGCATGGGTTGAAATGTTGGAGCGATTCTGGTGAATATAACGGAGGGGATTTTAAATTGGATTAAGAAAGCGAGTAAAGGCCAAAGGGGGTTTTCTATTCTTTTATTTCGTGGGATCTTTTTTTGAAGGGTAGGGATACTGTGAATGGTGCTTAAGCGCTTGAGTTTGCACATGCTGGGATCACCGCCGTTGGATTTGTTCAGATTAGGAATTTCAACTCTCCCCACGGATTATGATCCAAACCCACCTGCCTCCAAACGCTGTCGTCTCTTATTCAATAAAAACTAACTTCAACTCTCCTTTCAAAACCCCTCGTCTCGGGTAACGCAAAGCCCACACTCACGCGCGCCTTCGAATATCATGGCTACTTCTTAAGATTTCCATAGAATCAATTTCATCGTCAAATTATTCTTTCTTTTTATAAACTTTTGACTTATTAAATATATATTTAAATTATTTTTTATTCTTTTAACCCATTAAATATATTATTTATTGCTAAATCATATTTTTCGTCTTTTATAAATATGTAAAAAAAAGTAATTTTTTATTTTTCATTATTTAAACATCAAATTTTGGTCTTCATTTTTTAATACATGTCAAATTTTTTCATTATTATTAACTTCATTAATTTAATTTAAGTCATGTTCAGTTAACACTATTATTTTGGGACCTTAGCATATGTATATGACATGTCCGATGATTTATTTAGTATTATCGTTAAATTAAATTAGATTGATAGAGTTTCTCACTAGAATAAAATTTGATAGATTTTAGAAAGAGGACAAAAAATCAACGTTTTAAAAATAAAAAGACTAAAAATAAATTTTTGCTGACAGAACTTTTCTTAATCCTTATTTATTTTATATTTTAAAATATATTAAAATTCAACAAAGATTTATAATTTGTAAGATTTTGTTGTCATCCGTTTTTAAGATATCAATTTTTTTAATAATTAATCTTTTTAATGAGAATTATTGACCGATAATTAGAGTACCCAAAGATTCTTTACTTTTCGTATTGCATTAGCGGCTTTGTTTATTTATGATGGATTTACTTTGTGTTGTGGGGTCTACCATCGGTGTTTGTTTAGTAAAAAAAAAATCCAATTTTATAAAGAATCTAATTAGATATAAGTTAAAAATATTATTACAAATAAAGAATATTTTTTATTAAAAAAATTTCAAAAATGTTTTTAAATTTATATCCAAACATATTTAAAGTATATAATTTTTATTTTGATCTTGAAATTCGTGCATATTAAAAAAAGATGGTTGAAAAAAAGTTTTTTATTCAATTACAAATACTTTTATTCAGATATTACTCTTTCTTAACATAATTGAAAGATTATTCTTTGATATTAATAGTAAAAAAAATTGCCGTCACTCGTAGTATTTTTTTTCCATGGAACACACATATTTTTTGAATACACAATTGTTAAATTATTTTATCCTTATAATTTATAACTACCTCTAACACTCATTTACATTCTCTTCTTTAAATTACTTTTACATCTTAAATAATCACTTATTCTATTATTTTGTATATTTCTATTATTATTTTTATTTTTTTAAATATAGAAAATTAAAGTGCCACTTTTACACTAATAAAAGATAAAATTTATAGTAATATGTTATTTTGTAAAGATAAATTAGATGACAGAAAAATTCAACAAAAGTAAAATAGACGGATAAAAATAATAATTAATTTTGGTAACTATTAAGAAAAGGTAATAATTAGTTTTGGCTAAAATTAAGCAAAAAAAAATAACAATTATTAAATTTGTTTGACTCACTAACCGTTTGTAATTGTTTTTAAAAAATGAATTTTATGTCTACACAAGTGTGTTTTTAATAATTACCTTTTTATTAAATTATATAATTTTCTCATATTAAATATTTGTTTTTATTTCTTACTTTTCAAGCATTATTACTTGAAAACAATTTCTTTTAGAAAAATAGAAAAAATCATAAAAATAGTCATAATAAGGATTAAATCTAGTCTTCATGTTTCTAATTATCTCAATTCTTTCCCATCCAATCATTAGGCTAATCCTAGTAATTATTATTACTTAAAAATAATTAAAATTTATTCAATATTTAATTTTATTTTTTAAAGATCATATATATATATATATATATATATATATATCATTTATTAAATATAATCATGTTTGAGTCAAATGTAATAATTATAGAGGATAAAACTTTTTCTCCAAAACTTGATATTCATATTTAAGAGATCATTGATTATGTTAAAACAATTTGCTGGATTTTTCACTTTTATAAGCTGAATCTCGACATATGATATTAAATTAAATATATTGTTTTCACGGGATAAACTAAATAAAGTATATAACTTTTTACGATTTGAAATTTATATCAATAAACATAGCATATATTGATTTAAATAATGTATTTTACAAAAAAAAAATCAACTTTTGTGTATTATATATATCTAATCTAATAGGTATTCATTATTAATAATAGAAATATTTATTGTTCTATGTAAACAAAATTATTTTTAAAATTTTACTTAAATTTATATATATGTCGATGTTAATCAAATCAAATTAAAAAAATCTTGGGTATTGCAAAAAATATATATTAATACATTCTATAAAATTGTATAAATATGTTTAAAAAATCAAAAGAAAATTTACTACGAATAAAAAAAGAAAAATTATTACTAAGAAAAATGTGTTAATGTCAATTATTATTTTATTTTAAAAATAAAATAAAATTCATCCAGGTTTGGTGATTTAGAATCTACTAAGTCTAAAACATGTGCATTAGTACGAAAGTTTAGTATATTATCACAATTGTATACTAGTAATTCCTGATTTTGGTAAATTAAAAAGTTTCATTTATATAAAATATTAATGTAATGTAGTTTTATACAAAAATCAAATAAAAGTTAAGTTTATTCTCACATTTTATTAATGAATAAAGTAGTTAATTTTTATTAAATATCTGTATATAAATGTTTTTTTATTCACAATTAATATAATTAAACTAAGTTTCTTTTATTGTTATCTACTCTAGATGACAACATTCTACTAGTGAATCTTGGTAGTTCTAGAAAGACTTTTACATATTAGGAATGGTAACAGGCTGGGTCGAGTGTGGATTTTATAATACCCGTCTCCGTTCTCACGACTCAAACTCATCCTCGTACTCATACTCGTACTTGTTAGATATATAATTTTCGTCATCATCTTTGTCTCCATCAAGTATCGGGTATACCTGTATCCATACCCGTACCCGTCAAAAATTATTATTTTTTTGCAAAAAAAAATACTATATTTTTAAATTATTTTTTCATTATATTACAATTATAATTAGATTTTTTATAATTAGATTATTTCTCTATCTCTTATTTTAATCAAGAGACTTCTTAATAATTAAACAACTATAAATGTTTCACATTATAATAAATAATTACACATAATAAAATATTAAAATTTATTAACACAATTAAATCGAGGACGGGGACGGGACAGATATGTATATACCCGTATCCATATCCAGTTTAATATATCGGGTTTTACCTGTACCTGTACCGTACTCGGTCAAATCGGGTATTTCCCGTTAAAGTTGAGATGGGTTCAAATATTACCCACGGGTACGAGTTTATTTGTCATTCATAGTGCATACTTACAAGGAGGAGTTTTTTTTTTTCTTCATGGATTATAAGTTCATTGTCAAACCACATTTTCAATAATATTTTAATTAAATGTTATTTTCAGGTGCATTTATTATTTAGAAATGTATTTGGTTGCATCTTAATATTTCTTTGAATTTTTTAAAATTGAAAATAATTAAAATATAAAAAAGCTACAAGTGAATTAAAACATAATTTCTTATATTTTCATGGGAATATTGTAACGACCCGACTGGTCACTACACACGGCACAGCACACTAGAAACACCGCATAGAAAAGAACAATTGTATACATATAGAGTCTAGAATATACATATACATGGTCCAATCTGAACAGAGTTAAAGTGTACAAAAATTACAATCAAATGCTACTATCCCAAGTAGCTCAACAACAAAACAGACACAAAAGAAAATCAGCTCCGCCGGTCCGCTGAAGACTCACCACTAGTCACCCACCTATCCCTGCCCTGCTCCCATACATAGTATGATCATTGCAGTTCAAACATCATGGAAACAACAAAGGGTAAGCTAGTGTAATTAAAATCAACATACAAATATAGCAATATGATAAACAACAGCTACAGTTATCAGCACACCTGTACAACTTATATCACTCAACAATATCAGCACCGCAATGCGGCAATATCAGCACTGCTTAGCAGCAATAACAACATCACTCAAGTGGTTATAACAGCACCGCAAAGTGGCAACGACATCACCGACTTAGCGGCTATAACAGCACCACATATGTGGCTAATAACAGCACCGACTTAGCGGCTATAATATCACGCAACTCAGCACAGCACAACACAATAATTCAACACACTTATTTTTTTCACAATTCAGCCCAACCTTCTATAGTTCCACTATACTATAAAATTTTACATTTTAATTCATCGATTTCAGCTCAACAATATACCTCTAATACAGCTACACATTATTTTCTCAGCACTATCACCTAGTCATCATAACATATTCATCAAATACAACTTAGTTCAGCATATAACAACATTGATTAACAATCTCAGCACAATTCAACAGCCAACAACATATATTTCAATATCTCCTTTTGTGCCCAGCGCGGCTCAACCCGAGAGCATCAGGGGCCAGCGCGCCCAGCGCAAGAGTACTCGCGCCCGGCGAGACTCAATCCGAGAGTCCAAGGCTCTCACGCGCCTGGCGCAATTCCAATTGCGCCTAGCGCCTGCCAGACAGAGACTCTAAGGAGTCTCGTGCGCTCAACGTGGCCTAACCCGCGCCTAGCGTGGGGAAGGCAGAGACCTACCAAGGTCTCGCGCCCGGCGCAATTCGCATTGCGCCCAACGCCTCTTGGCAGAGACTCCCAAGGAGCCTCCACGCCCAGCGAGTCCAAATGCGCGCCTAGCGCGGCACCAGAGTACCCAAAACATGTCACCATTGATATCGCGCCCGGCGCAGCCCAAGTCACGTCCGGCGCGGGCCAACCAGAGACTCCCATTTGCAAGCTCACCTAGCGCACACAGCTTTGCGCCCGGCGGGCTTGCCTAAACAGAGTCTCCTGGTGGTCGTGCGCCCGGCACGAAGAACAGTGCCCAGCGCGAACTCATCAGTAACTCTTCCCATGTTCGAAAAATTTCCAAAACCTGCAAAACTTAACAGAAAATCCACATGCAAACGGTTCAAAATGTCATATTTTCATCAAGGAATTCGAAATTACCAGCTTTATGTGCATGCAACAACAAATCAAAGAAAATCCCAAATTTTTGACTCACAACCCCACAAACCCAAAACCCCAATTTCAGCAACTCAGCCAAGCACAATCTAACACCAGCAGCCAAATGAGTTTCTAAACTCCCTTTTTCCAGCCAAAAACACAGCAAAGATTACTAACTTCCCTTACCTCGGTAGAAGATTCCGAATTTCGGGATGAAGAAAATGGAGAGAAGAAGAAGAACTCCGCACATGGCTAGTTCCGCTTCAAGATTGCGATAAAGGACCTCCAAGATCACTCATGGCTCCAGCTACAAGGAAATGGAATCAACCACAAGGAATTTAGAAAAGGAAGAAGAATAAGAGTGAGTGAGAGTTGAGAGTGAAAAAGAGTTGAGTGAGGAAGAGAAAATGGGGAAGGGTCCACTCCACGGGTCTCACAAATAACATTTTTTTCACTCCCTTAACATGAGAAGAAAAATGTAAAAAAAAAAATGGTAGAAGAACTTTTCCGAAAATAAATAATACTAGAGAATGATTTTCTAGCTTATAATAAATATATAAAAATTATATTTTTATACTTACATTTTCGAAAAGAAACTTGTAATTCATGAAACAAAATGTCTCTCTAATTATAATCAGATGACCCAACTTTTGTATAGACTACATTTTTATTGGTTTGTTTGTTAACCAATCAAATTAGGCTAAATTAGATTATCTTTTTTAACAAAAACTTTATGAATTTTAAAATTAAAAAATAGCATTAAGCCAAATAGTACGTATTTGTTTTGCCTGACATTCATATACACAATATGACTAATTTGACATATCAAACTGGTTCAAATTAGTTTGGTTCTTATTTATTCCATAGTTTAAGAGTCCAACACAACTTAGACTATCAAATCGGGGAATTTTGACAATTCTACCGACTAAAACATGTATAAAGCTTCTGAATCAAAATTCCTCGCATTTTGTGGTAGAATTACATGTCAACAAATTTTTTGTTCAAAGATTTTTTTTCTTTAAATAAGATAGTTATATGTTAACATTTTTCTACTTTATAAAAAATAATAATCAATATTTTTTATTTGAAAACTTCAAATCTAAATTTTAGTAGTCTTATCTTGAGTTTTCTTAATGCCACCGCTACCATACAAAAGCATCTTTAAATTGATTTTAACATGATATGAAACTTCTAAAAAATTAAATTTTTCAAAATTTAAAAACTTTGAATTGAAAAATCATCCCAGCCCAAGTTTTTCCCAATATCGTGTGTGCGCAAAAACATGTTAGAGCAAAAAATAAAGCATATGATGACTCTGAATTAGAATATACTTTATCCATCCTTTTCATCTTAAGTTATTGTATATAGAAAAAAAAAATAGAAAGGGAATAATAATTTTATAAAACTAATCTTGTGCTTAATTTATTTGTTAAAAAGAATACAACACAAAAAATTATTTTTAAATAGTAGTATTAAGAGTATAGATAAAAAGAGATAATGAATATTGTATTTAAAAAGTTAACGTGACATTTATTTTTAAAATTTATTAATCTTTTAGTGTAATTCGCAAAGAAAATATTATATAATAAACAGATCATCACAATACTATTGTATAAAAAGTACAATTTCTCATATTATGATTATTATATTAAAAGAATCATAAATATGATTAATATTTTCATATCATATTCCAATGACATAAAAGCGATATTCGATCAAATCAGGCGTTGAGAAATGCCATGATAACCTTTCAACAATAAAAGATGATGTAACGGTGAAACATAGATTCTTAAATGATTTAATTTTTTTATAAAATTGCAACAATTGTGTTTTAGATATAAATTAGACATTAGGTCTTAATATTACGTCATTGTGTGTAAGTGGAGAAATTGATCACTGTAATTTACTATTGTCGTTTAACCAAGTTGAAGAAAACATTTTCTGATTGAGAAAAAGAAAAAGGAAATATATGAAATGAAAGCCATAGTACAAAAGAAAACTTAGTTTATTTGTTCAGTTTTTTAAGAATATGTCAATTTCTTTCTACTCCCTGGACCATGAGTTTTTCCCATATGATTGGTGGTTCGTTTCTTGAGAATGACTTCTCCTTTATTGAATATTTATTTAGAGAATGAAATCATTTTTTTTCTTGTGTTATCTCTCTCTCTCTCTCTCCAAATTTACAATCTAAGCAATATATTGGAATGTGGGAAATCCGCAATTAATTATTTGTCCATACACCATGCAATCTGGCTTAACGTCTAAGCCATTGCCGTATATGTATATTCATAGATTATGTGGTTATCGATTTTAATTGAGTTTCTTCCTCTAATTAAAAACTCCCCCATAATAAGTCTTGCATCAAGTATTTGACCACATACAAGCCTGGTCCATTTTTCTAACTCTTTACCTTCTAGATGTTTTGTTCACCTGCTGAGCAGAATATTCTGTTATTTTGATTGAAAAACTACAAGAATGGTACCAACCCTAATTGGAATGGCACGACTAACAAAAGTAATAATTAAATTAAAGGAAGCAACCTAGATAACAAAGGCATGATTATATATATAATTAGTGTGGTTAATTAAAATCCGTTTATCATAGTACAAGTACATACATATATAGTTTAAGTATTCTTAAATTGACCAAGTAAAAGAGAAGAAGGAGAAGAAAAACTTCATTAGATTTTGACTTAAGATTCTTAATTTTGCAAGTTTTAAATCACCAACTTCATCATCTTGATTCAGTTATAAGGAAGAGTCAAAAAAAGTTTTTAGTGGGAAAACGGGAGAAGAAAAATTTACATTCCAGATAACTTCTTTCTAACTTCTCCTTATTTTTTCTTAAAACTTAAAATTTATAAAATTTTGACTTTTAAAAGAGTCTTATATAACTTTTCTAGAGTTAAACCAACTTAATTCTGTTTAAAACTATCTTAAAGACAATTTAATTAGATCTTATGATCTTTTAACGCTAGAATTCTAAAACAACATTCATAAACAACAAAGCAATAATTAATCATATAATTAAATTATAACATTTAAAACATACAGTGTTACATAAATTATATTTTAAATTTAAGATAAATAATTTATATAGATGTAAAGATTATTTTAATTATTAATAATTTATTTTAAAAATTTTATAATTTAATCATAAATAAATATAATAAATACAAAAATTAAATTAAATAAATTTTTTAAAAAATTTCTAAAAAATTTTAAAATGATTTCGCATAAGATAATTATATACATTTAATATATAGGAATCGATTATACATAAGTTTGTTAACTTTTTTAAAAGGCAGTTAAAAGTCATATTTATCTATTTTTTTATGTATTAGAATCAAATTTAGTGCTTCACAGTTTATATTTTCATATATCTAGTGACAATTATGACTAGTTAATTGTTGTAACTGATAACTAACTTCTCATGTGTATACAAGCCTACTATATAGAGGCATACAAGTTGTAACTTTTCATATTTTGAAAGAATAAGAATACAGAATTAGAAAATACCCTCTCTGACTTTGCGGAGGCTCATCTATCGATTTCATTTCCCAATCTTTTATGGTATCAGAGCTAGGGATAAGTTCAATTGCGGGTATGGATTCAGGGTGTGGTTGGGAAGGTAAAATGGATATATCTCATGTGTAGGATCAGGTTCAAGATGTATTTGAGAAGGTGAGGATGAAATGAGTTGATGGGTGCAAGGTATAAGAGGTGATTCTATAGGATCTAAAGTGGATGAACAAGTAGTGGTAGACAATGATTGGTCTATAGATTCATGTCGAATTGGATGTTGATAGATAGGAGTAGTTTGATTAGCATATAGCATATAGGAATATATGTGCATAGAAGATTGCATTTCTAGATACCTGTAGGCTTCGTGTATCAAGATCTCTAGTGCAACACAACCCTTGATTCCAGACTTATAACCAAAAACACACTTTCGGGCCTTAGGATCAAACTTTGATCTGATAGCAGTAAGTGTTGAAATGTAACATAGACATTCAAAAACCTTCACCTCTTCTATGTCAGGTAGTTGACCATACAAAAGTTGGTATGGACTTTGCTCCTTCAGTAGTTGTGTAAGGACTCTATTTATGAGAAAAACAATTGATTGCATAATTGCAATATATTTTAGGGAGTTGTGATTGCATAGGAAGTGCCCGAGCTACATTAAGCACATGTTGATGCTTTCTTTCCACTTGACTTGACCATTCTTGGTTTTGGGTTAACTTGGAAATTGAAATCAGATTTGTGCTAAAATTAAAGAAGGAAAATACAGAGCATCATTCAGCATCAATGAATTTGAGACTTTAAATATTCCTGCTATTTCAGGTAGCACAAAACTTCCATTTGGCAATTGAACATCTAAACAACACTTTATGTTCTTCAAGAGTATTTGTTCTTGATCAGAAACAGTGTCTTCATTTCTTCCATTATCTTCATCACATGAGACATTGTTTGCTGAATTATACCCCTTTGGCTTTGATCCCGGTGGAAAACCATGTTCCTTGACAAGTTTCCACTGTATGGCCAATTCTTCCACAATATGTGCAGTACTTGTGGGTGCTTGCTAACTTTTCTTGGTTGTAAAAGTTTGTCCTTTCAGCCATGTTCACAGAAACTTGTCCATCATCTAACACATTTAAACCATTTTGTCTTTCTTGTTGTACGACCAAAGAAAAAACTTTGCTGAATGAAGGAAAAGGTTCCATCATCAAGATCTGAGACCTCACCATTGCATAAGCATCATTAAGTCCCATTAAAAAACGCATTACCTGATCTTGCTCTCTATACATCTTTATGTTCTTCATTGAATCACATTGACACTTCAACACACATGTGAATCCCGTCACTGGTAGATAATTTTCTAATTCTTCCCACATAGACTAAAGTTCTGTGAAGTCATCGTTCACACTCAGAATTCTGTTGAGAAGCATATAAAGCCATACAAGTTGTAACTTTTCGTATTTTGAAAGAATAAGAACATAGATTCAGAAAATTCTCTCTCTGACTTCGCGAAGGTTCATCTATTGATTTATTTTTTCAATCTTTACAGATTAGCAGGGAACTTAATTACAACAACTAACTTAAATCTCATTGGTTAATAATGCAACTTTTTTTTTTTTTTTTTTTTTTACATTAGTGGTGCACAAAAAATAAACTTATAAACTTTATATATAAATTAGGTTAAATTGGACTTTGAGTCTTCTATAATATTAAATTCATAATTTTTATCCCTTAATTTTCTATTTAGTTATTTTTGTTATTTAATTTTATAAAATATGTAACTTTGATTTTATCGATACATATTTATTGTGTGACTGTTAAAATTGTAATGTTAACCATAACCTAATATTAAGGATGTTAAGATAATATTTAGGTTAAATTATATTTTTATTTTCTATTTTTATCTTATAAAAATAACAAGAAAATAAAAATGAAAATAAAAAACTAAAAATTTAATTTAATTTAAATATTTCTAATATTAATTTTCATGTCATTTATTTAAATTAAAATTAAGACCAACGAATAAAATTTTAGAAGTAAAAAAAATTATAAATCTTATGAAATTAAAAAATATATTTTTCAAAAATAAAATTTAAGAGACTAAAATTATGAATTAAATAATATAAAAATACAAATATAAATTAACAACAATAACCTATTAACAATGAAATAGTACTGTTTGGGTATTTGCAGTTTTTTCAAAAGGATGTTCGTGTGGCCAATTTTTCTGACATTAATGATTTATACTTAAAATCAAACTCCTATGCGCACTAAATTTAGGTTCTAATTTTACTCCCATGTATTGTTGTTGTAAGTTACAAGTAATAAATGAAAATAAATTGCATGACAAAATATTAAATCTTTATCACACATCATTATATTGAACGTCAAAGACTTAATGATGTCATGTGGATTACAAGTTATTACCACCATAGTTTTACTTACATTAGAATTTTCACGGTTTGATTAAATTCAATCTTTAAAGTCAAAAAGTCCTAATTAAAAACCAGACATTTTTTATGTTGACAATTAAATAATTTTCTTCTATTAATTAATAATTACTGAATTAAGCCAAAGGAACACTTTAAATATTTGAAAATGCCGAATTAAATAAAAAAAAAATTCAATCCATAGTTTATGTAATTATTTTTTTCTATCAATAAATATAATTCACGTAATGTTTCAAATATGATAATTTAAAATGAATTTACACTTACAAAATATATTTTCATTAGACAAATTTTATTTTAACACTAATGAGAATTGATACTAGTGAGATATATTAAGTTGACTTTTCATATATCTAAGATAAGTCTTATAACTATTAGATAAAAGGTGAGATCCACATAAATTAAGAAAATAGTAAAAAAAAACAATAAGGAAAAATATAATTTCTATATAACAATCCAGAAATAATAAAATGTAATGAAACTTATTTGATTTTTCCAATTTAATATATGATTTGATTCTATTCCGTTACGGAAATGCTTAATTTAACAACCGTGCAATTTAGGGTTTAGAGATTGAGAAATTGAGAAGTGCATTGCGTAAAGGGAAAAATTTAAGAAATTGGTTGGCAAAAGCTGAACCCATCTGAACTGCCACTTCATCACCCTTCTATTTTTCTCGGCATAGAATATTGGACACTAAGGGTGCCACGTGGCACATGCACAATATGCCACTTGTATCGTGCCTACCCCAACCTAAATCTAATATCCTCCATGCGTAATATACCATTTTTCTTCTTTTCTTTTTCCAAAATGAATACTCCAAATTCCAACTTAGAGAGAGAGAGGAAAGAATACAAGTAAGACATGTTCTCATGCGTAAATTCATTTTATAATAAATAAATTGTATTTCTCATATACCAATTTGCCTAAATTATAATAATAGATCGTATATGAAACACGTGACGTGACTAATAAAAACTTAATTAATCGACTTAAAAAAATGAAACCTACACATAATTTAAATTAAAAAGATACGAATGTAATTAAACCTAAAGAATTCTGTTTGATGAGATGCCTCTGGATATTATTATTATTCTGACCTGTGAGTCTAAATATTCAACAATCTTATAAAAAAAATTCAATACAAAAAATTTTCAAATCTTATTTTATATTTAATTATAGTAGCTTCCTCATCCCGATGTACAATAAAGCTTAATTTATATATCCAATCTGTGTAAAATATTTTTATATAAATATCTAATAAAAAAATACTCTATCATTGTATCGGATTAAAGAATAGGAAAATTCTGTAAAATTATTTTGCATTAAATGTACATAAATTAATTAAAATCTTAACTATACCAAGCTGTGCATTGAGGAATAGACTTTTAATAAAGGATGTCTATTAGAATCTCCAAATTATATCAAAAAAAAAAAAAAAACAAGGAAAGAAGGGGTTTGGAAAAGATGCTTGTTTTGTTGATATTGTTTTAAATTTGAAGAAAAGAAAAGGTTAGTGGGATTAAGTTTAAGAAAATTAATGATATCCTGTGTTGGGCCCTCTGCAGCGGTTGAGAGGCACACTCTTGGGAATTATGCAATTGATTAAACTGATGGTTGTGATGAGACAGTGCTAAATATGGATTAGTATTACGAACGTAGGCCACGTTCTGAAGAGATTGTTTTGCCAAAAAGGGTTTTCATGGTCAATAAAGGTAAAGTGCAACCCCACGAGCTCATGCCCGAATTCGTCCCAGGCTATTAATTTCAACTTACACCTTCCATCACATGTATGCCCACCCCATTTTATTTCTGCCTCTAATAATTATAGATAAATAAAATATTAAAAAGTTATTTGTAATTATTCAAAAAAATATATAAATTTTTTTTTTATATATTTAAGGAGTATAATGATCTACTAAAAAGTAAGACCAAAAGTGATTACATGTCCCTATATGCCCTTTATAATAGATATAGATTATATATGGAAAGATAAATATAAATACTTTTTAATATTAATAACTTTTATATATATTTAATTAGATGGCGTCAACATTAATTCTTATTTAACTATACTTGTTACTTATTTAATTAACTTCATAAAAATTTATTTATTAATTTTATTCATAATTAATCTTTATAAAAGAAGAAGAAAAAAACCTTAATTACATGTACAAACTCTTAAAAAAAAAAAAAAAAACTACTTGATTCTTGCAAACAGTTAAACAATGATGAATTATCGGTGCCAGACAATAGTATTTTCAAAAGAACGTAATCAAAAAAATGATGGGCAGCGTGGAGATTGCGCGTGGTTGTTATATAAACCATACTAACAAAAAAAACCTAAACAAGTGACTAAAGAATGCTTACGAACTCTTAAAGGTTTTTACATTATAATATAAAATTATTTTTAATCATTGATACTTTAAAATTTATTAAACCTTAATTTATAAATAAAAATGGCATAATAAAAAGATAAAATATTTAAAAATTATAAAAATATATAATTAAAGAGAAATAACTAAAAAGGTTCTTATTGAAGGATGATCTTTGTGAATGCTTTCATTTAATATAATTATAGTAATTTATATAGATTTTTAAAAAAATCTTAAAAATAAATGAAAATACTCCAGTTGAGTAAATGTAACGACCCGCCTGGTCACTACACACTACATAGTACACCTGAAAACCGGACAGAAAGGAACAAGCGTATACATATAATGTCTAGAATATACATATATACATGTCCAAGTCTGACTAGATTCAAAATGTACAAAAATACATCCAAAGCTACTACATCAAGTAGCTGAAACAACAAAACATCAACAAGGATCAGCTCCGCCTGCCAGCTGTAGACTCACCACTAGCCACCAACCTATCCCTGCTCTGCTCCCATACATAATATGATCATCGCTGTCCAAACCACATGGAAACAACAAAGGGTAAGCTAGTGAAAGGAAACAACATACATATATAAATATGTGAATAGAAAACAGCTACAGTTATCAGCACATCAACCAGCTTAACAACATCAACTTAAAATACCACAACATTCAGCAATAACAACACACATCTCACATCATCAACATACAATTCATTAGTCATACATCATAACAGCAATAAAACATACAATGCGTCGTCACGCAAATAAGTTAGTATTGGTCACTTGTAATCGGTATAGCTCGACCTGGCTCCTATACCGTGGTCGCTTTGTACACGTGTGCCTCGACCTTGCCCACACACGGGACCACTAAGACTTAGAGGAGAACAGCAAGTTACCACTCCAAGGGTCAGCTTTCCAGGGAGGGTCTTCAACAAATTGGGCTCCAAGAGCACCACAGCCACTCAATCCACACAATGGGATGAGGAAGTTTCGAAAAATATTTCCTCTAGCCTTAGTAATCAACAGCTCAGCCTTACGGCCTACAACAGCATACAACAACTCAGCCTTACGGCCTACAATAACTCAGCCTTTCGGCCTACAACAACTCAGCCTTTCGACCTACAAAAACTCATATCAACATATAGCACAACACAACTTACAACAATATACAACTAATACAGCTCAACATATCAACTTACAACAGTATACAACAGATACAGCTCAACATATCAACTTACAACAGTATACAACTGATACAGCTCAACATATCAACTTACAACAGTATACAACTGATACAGCTCAACATCAACAAGTAGCGTTAACCACAAGTCATCACATTATATTCATCAACTCAGCTCAACAACATTCATCATTAACAACTTATACAACATACAACATATTCAACACATAATACGGCTCATCCACCTTATTTACAACTCATCTATCTTGTCAAATTACCCACCCAAACAACACCAATCAACCTAAGCACCTAAAACAACTTTCAACTTAACCAAATCACTAAATGTGAAATGGCAACCTTCACAGAAAATAGCGCATCAGGAGTTATACTACTCCTACCATACTCTTCCTTATCTCATATGAAAGATAAGAAGATTTCCTACAATTCTCATGAAGACACCAAGACCTAAGTCCTTCATCTACCTTGTTAAAAATGATAAAAACCACAACAGCTATAAACAAAGCTAGCAGCTCAACCACTCTTCACTAAAACAGCCATATCTAGAGTTCTAAAACTCCTTTTTGGGTGATTCCAGCGCCATTGGAAAGCTAACATCCAAGGCTACAACTTTCATGAAGACTATAAAGTCAAATTCTGAAAATCAAATTCACGCCCGGCGCATTAAAATCGTGCCCGGTGCAATTCTCAACCAGAGACCTACAGAGGTCTATTTCCCCACGCCCGGCGTGATTCACCCAGGGATTCTCCATTTCAACTCACGCCCGGCGCGAAGAACTGCGCTCGGCGCAATTTCAAACAGGAACCCTCACCTACTTCGAAAATTTCACCAAAATCTGCGAAAAACACCATAAAACCAACATGCAAACCATCCACAAGTTTACATTTCCATCAAACATCAATAAAAACATCTCATTTCCACATGCAACCTCAGATCAATGAAAATCCCAAAATTTTCACCCAAACCTCGAAACCCCGGAAAAATCCATTTTTCGTCAATCTCATCCAAAATCATCCATCATCAAACAACAATGAGCTTCTAGAACTCATCTTCAGCCAACAATCTACAAAAACTAGCTTCTCTTACCTCGGTGAAGAAGATTCCGAGCTCCGGGAAGAGAAGAATGGAAAAAGAGAGGAAAAGAAAGCTCCGCGCTCAAAGCTAACTTCAAACGTCCGTGAGTTGGGAAAGATGGATCCCTTTGGTGCTCAACACCTCAGCCTAAGAGAAAGAATCTGAGCCTTAGGGAACCAAGAGCAAATGCAAGTGAAGAAAAAAGGAAAATGAGAAGAATAGGGAAGGATGTATTATGGGTCTTACAGTAAAGGTCTTTAATTTTTTTAATTTAAAAATAGATGAAAATTATAGACAAAATATGAAAAATTAAAAAGTATAGGATGAAAATAAAAAGAAAGTGATTTGAGATGCTTGAGAGAGAGAAAAAATCTTCGCATGGTTGTCAATTAAATTAAAATTAAGAAATATATTTCATTGGAATAAAATAAAATTTACAATATTTAGGATTATATAAGACAATATATGCTATGTTGCAATAATGCAATGCGGATAGAATACATGTAAGTATTTTTTTTTAGTATTTATAAATTTTTTATATATTACGACTATTCATGAATATTTGAAAAAGTACAAAATTTAAATAAAAAAATAAGAAATAAAACAAAATTAAAAGTAAATAATTTTAAAATATATATTTATATTAAAAACTAATTTTATAATATATGTTTATACTAAAAATAAATAATTATGACACATATATTTAGTGTAAAAATAAATTAAATTAAACTATTTTATATAATTAAGACTACCTTTAATATTTTAAAAATGTAAATATATGCAATACAACTTTATTATTTATGTTCATCCTATTATTATGAGAATAGTTATTTAATTATTTATTTATTATCTATAATGAATTTTATCTACCGATATACGTGGGTTTAGATTTTACTTTTAAGAGAAAAGCAATGAAAATTTTACATCCCATTTTGAAGCAAGAATTTTTTGAATAGAACAACAATCATTTTAATTTTTTTAATGAAAAAGTTCAAGACACTTAATATCTCTAATAATCATGATTATTCAAAAATAATAAAATTTTATCATTTTTTAACATAAAAAGAGTATAATAATTCACTAAAAAATAAATAATAAAAATAATTACATACTATAATATCTTTTTATAATAGAAGATATAGATATAGATGTTAAGAAAATGTTTAATTAATTTGGATAAACCTGTTCTCAAATTCCTAACTTGAGCCGTGTAGCGTTTAATAAATGTGAAGGAAGCGCGTGGCGTGGAGCACGAAGCCGCGTAGCCAAAGAGGAAACTAAGTGTTCACCCAAAAATAAAACCCCCTCAACGTGACAACGTGCCACTTTTTTTTTATTTTATTTTTTTTATACTAAAGATATTTTCTATCACTAGTTAAACATTAATTCTTCCACTAAACAAAAATTAATAAGTGACTATTATTTCTTCAAGTTATTTAATCTTTATATACAATTATGATTTTTTTAACTTTCAAAATTGTATAAAAAAATTAAAAATCTAAGTACTTGACTCTTATAAAACGATGACATATAAAGAATAAAATGTTTTCATAAATCATAACAGTTTATTATAAAACTAATCGTCGAAAATAATGATAAAATTAAATTCAGATATGATAAATTTTAAAATTAATTATAATAATTAACTATTAGTTTCTTAAAACAAGCATAAGTGAGTGACGTATATTTTTTTATTATCTTTTATTACATCAAATAAAAAAAAAAAATATTTCCAGTCAAATAACATCTATTGGTTATAAAAGTTTGTAACTAAGTAAATTTGATAAGGTATCAAACAGGAAAAAAAAAACAGAAAATGAATTATGCAAATATTCTAATAATGATAATAAAGGATGTTTGAGACCCCACTACTTCTCCCCTTCCTACTCTGTACAAGAAGATTGACTAGAAAATTGCTAAACATATCCAAATGCAAAAACAATTGGCATAGGTTGCTGGTTAACCTTCAACTAAATCCTTTGTTAATAGCTATATTACTGTAATTTCTCATTGAAATATCCATAAATTCGTGACATAAAAAACAAGACCTGTAAATACAAACCATTTCATCATAGTAATAATTATCTAGAAAGACATTTTTTAAGTTATTAAAATTATGTTTTGTTAACAAGTATTTGTTTCAATTGATGTTAACCCACCAACCTATATATTAAATAAAGGTGATATGATCATATTTTAAGTTATTATAGATTTGAAAGTGTTACCTTACATATTAAGCTTCAAAAGTCTAATAGGATCTTAACAAGTGTCCTGTTATATAAGTTATAAAGATGTGAGTAGAGTATTGTTTTCACAAGATTTTAGTTTTTATTTATCCATTCACAGACTTGGAGTCTAAAACCAACTCAACAAATTAATTATTCTTTTTTTTTGTTCTTTTGTTTTGAGAATAAAGAAAGAATTTATTTATTTTTAAGTTTTTGATTTAATTGATAATGCAATTTAAAAGTACGATTAAATGTGTTATTGTTATACGTAAAATGTACAAATTTTAATCTTGGTTTCTCTCTTTTTTTTTTTCTCTAAATTTTAAAATAACTGTTTTCTATTCTTGTAAAATAAAATTAAAAAATGGTTTTGATTCTTGTAAAATATTTATTTATTTTCATTACTTCAAAAATCTAAAATTACTAATTTTAGTCTCCCAATTTTCATTTTAAGATAACTTAATAACATTTATTTAAAGTATTTTAAAAGTTAACAAAAATTAAGGGTGTCACATAATAATATAGTAATATATGCACTAGTAGGTCTTAGTAGGTCTTTGTAAAATAATCACTTGACCTCTTGTTTGACATATAAATAATAAACAAGTGTCACATAATAATGAAAATTAAAACTAATTTTTAATTTTAAAAAATAATTTTTTTTTACAAAGATCAAAACCTTCTTATATTAAGAGATAAAAAATATATTTTAACTTGATTAAATTTTATTTTAAGTCTAATTATTTTATATTATAAGATTATAAGTACGTCTAATTGAATCGTTTTGCACTAAATAAATACTTTAATTTCAAATAAATGTTGCATTTTAAATACTTTAATTAGAGACTACTGATTACCATAAAAATTTTCAAAAAAACAAAAAAAATTCTATGATCAAAACTATATTTAACTCCAAAATACTTCAATGAATTTAATATATTTATATGATAAAATAGTACAGTATTTTATTTAAATATATAGTTTTATATTTAATATAATTATATTGAAGGATTGAGGGGTAAGGGGATATCAAAATATTCTTGATTCGTTTAAGGCGTTCAATTGCATTTTATTTTTTTTTCATCATCTCAGTGCTTCTACTAAAATAAAATTACAATAAATAAGTAAGTGGACAATTATTATTATAGAATGGGTAATTAATATTATAGAACAAGTAGTAATCTTGCTTTATGTACATTTTTTTTTTCAATTATATCTTTAAAAGATACACATAAGGGGGGAAATTTGAACTAATAAAAGGTATAAATATGTAAAAAAAAAATGTATATATTCTTTATACGTTACTCGCAGGGAAAGACTTTTTGTACCTCTTAATTTAAAAAAAAAAAAAAAGAATAATAAAGTTGGTAATGGATAGTTATCAAGAGAATGTAAGAAAAAAAATTATCCATTATAGTTTTTTAAATAAATTAAAATAAAATAAGAAAAAATAATGAAATAGGTAATTATTAAAAGGGTGTGAAGAGATTAGTGAAAAAAAACATTAAATTTTTTTCATTTTTTAATTTTTCCTAAACAATTAAAGGATGTAATAATTCAGTTGAAAGTGAAGACAAAAATAATTATAAGAGATATTTTCTTTATATATGTGGATATAAATTATAGATTCTAGATATTAGTCCAATTATTGTTCCCAACAAAAAAAAAACATGTGAGGTTTTTTTAAGATTCACAAAATATATGGCAAAAGCCCAAGACAATGACTCACAAAATACTTTTTGGGAGGCAAAAGCCCAAAACAATGACCCAGACATGTGAGGAAATTTCTTAAGAACATTTCCCTTTTTTTTTTTCTTTTAGAATTTATTTATACTATTTGATAATCACTCTTCCCTGTCCATTTTAATCCGGACATTTTTACCACTATTTATATTTTGTAATTTTTTTAAAGTTATTCATAACTAACTTTTTTTTGTGTAACGCAGACACAAATTGTCATTTTCTTGCTAGTTTTAATAATATTCTTATACATGTGTTTGGATAGAACTTTTTGGAAATTAAATTTAAAAACTTTGTAAAAAAAAATATATTTAATTTCCAAAAGTTTGCAAGAACAACTCTGAAAACTATTTTTTGAAAGTGTTTTTACATTTTTATAAAAATTGAACTTTAAAAGAGTTAAAATTTTGCACACTTCTGGAAACTAAAATTTATAAGTACTACAAAATTTTATTACTTAAGAAAACTTGTGAGTCGTCTTTTAAAAGGCCTACCCATGAAGAGGATCCGATCACCATTTGATTTTACTTTGATTCTTTGGCCGATTAGTTTTGAAGGTTGACCAAATCTTGATTAGACCCATTGGTTGGTCTATTTATGAAAACTCTAGCTTTCCAAATAATATGGCTTAAAATGTAATTTTATATCCAATTTGATCAAATTTAAATTAAGACTGACTAAGATTTTTTTTATATGATTTTTTAATATTCAAATTAAGCATATATTTGTAAATTATGGAAAAAAAATATTTTTCAAAATCTATCTCGGAAAACCATAAATATAACCAATTATTTATTTTATATAAACTAAACTAAATGCACACTAAAAGTATATCCGAGATAAATAAAATAAAATAAAATTATAACAAGATAAAAGAAAATTCAAAAGGATACCAAAATTTATTTTTCACAATTATGTTTTTCAGGTAACCATATTATTGATATATAATATTCATCAATTTTGTTAATGACTAATATCTGTCGGAAACTTAGTTGACTACCTTTGATGGAGTCTTCACTTCCAATTACGCTTTTTCTCATGTATATTTTTATAACTATATTTTATATATATAAATAAGACAATTTTAAAAAAGACTTTTCCAAAATTAATATGTTATTTTAAAAAGTACTTTTTGATAATAAATCTACATGTGAGTGGCTAATTAAGGATAGCCAATTGCACATGTTGTTGGACCTAGTTTCATAAAAATGCAAAAAGATGGGTGGAGTTGGCTCTATGTTCAAAGTTTTGCAAACAAACCATAATGTTTGCAAGAAAACCCTAATATCAGGGGGGGAGTTGTGTCGGGACTTGTTCAAGACCGACAACACCCCAATAGTGAAGTCATTGAAGAGAATTCAAACACTGAGAGGTCAAAAGAAACACTTATACATATAAAATAAGTTTGCCTAAGGATATTTGAGCTTTCATGTAGTCTTCTTTCTCGAATTGTATGTTATTGGTATTTTAGAGAAAGAAAATAAGCAATGCTTCATCCACGTACTTAGAGGAGAACTCAAAAGCCTTATCTAAAATATAGCTTGAGTATTCCTCCATATCCATGATCAGTCCAAATTATCCTCGGGAATAACTAATCCCCTCGAATCGTCCACCCTACTCTCAGCCTAAACGATTTTAATGGCCTGGTTTACTTTGGCAATCGACTTAGGCATATTCATCCTAAGGGGAAAAACTAAGGCATTAAGGGTGGTCAAGGTAGAAGAAGAAAATGGAGTATAAGATACAGATGAAGAACTAGAAGAAATGACATTTACTTTCATCCTGCCTATCCTGCCTAAGATAGAAGATTTTACTCTATCACTTGAATTCATAAAAGGGGAGAAACGGGGGCATACTTGATACGTACTCAATTCTTGGTTGTTAAGAGAGAGACATGATGACGAGAAGTGCTTAAAGTATTCAAAAGATAAAGATTGTAGGCAAATCCTTATGAGGGCAAAGGGATCCTATTTATAGATGCGAAGAGCTCCGAGAAATGAGGCGTTGCACCTCTTTGAACCGTTGGATCTCTTAAAGGTCAACAAATGATATGAAACCAACTTTTTTCTATTACTGCAATGCCTCACACTTAGGTTTCCAAAACCTTCCTAAAGTAACTAATAGGTCATCATTATACACCTAAGGTGATTTTGACGTTACATATCCCACATGATGTCATACCTAGAAAAATAATAATTTCAAAATTCAAAAGTGGGAAAGAAAAAATTTTCCCTCCTTGAAGACAATGAACATTTTTCCCAAAAGAGTTAAAGGCTTAGGGGGCTAATATATTATATAGGTCTCAAACCACCTTGCCGAGGACTTGTTAGTTCTCACTATAATTATGGGAGGGTATTCCGTCATCTACATGGTAAGTATCCAGACACTTATGGGCAGGGTGAATAGCTGCTACTCTTAAAATCAAGTAGTCCTTGACATGCCAAACACTTTCCTCCACGATTAAGTCTAGCAAAAAGTAACGCTCGACAATTATGCGACAATAAAAGATATTGGATGTGCTTAAATGTCTCATCAACTAATGGTAACATTTTCCCCTATATATACCATTATATTTCACCTTCATAAGGTACATTTATTCTTGAAATTATAAGATACACTCTATACATCCGCTAACATAAGCATCATAATCCTTTTTGGGTATAACCATCATCTAAAGGTCAAGGATTGAAAACTTTGGATGAATACTTTTTCCAATAAGTACACTATCAATTCTAATTTTTTAAAATACTAAAATTGTTTTAACCATTACAATTGAACTAACAATAAAATTGAAATGATACTATATTTTTTTATTTATAAATATTATTCACACATCATTCTAAAGTTGACAATCAAATATTAATATACACTTAGGAATTGAAACTTTTATTAGTTAAGCATTATTTTAATATTGACGAAAATCAAATTTAAAAACACTCTAATATATGTATTACGTTTTATGTTGAAACTATATTATTATTTTTATAATATTTACTGATAAAAATCAAATTTACTTTCTACACAATGCATTAAAATAATAAAGTAGATTAAATTAGAGAATATATATATATATATATATATATATATATATATATATATATATATATATATATATATAACACAACGAGTGTAGATAGAGAAGAAAGATGTTTTGTTACAAATAATTATATAGAATTTGGTGAATTATTGGGTGATGAAAAAAAAAAAAGTCTCTCACCTGTATAAGGTTATTACTAGATATATTATTAAAATAAACACATGCTGAAATTGAATTGTTTTTCATGTATTTACTGAAAATTTATTTTGACTATTTGCTATACAAGATATAATTCTGTTTATCTTTTTCTACTCATTATGCAGATTTTTAATTTTTTTTACCCTCTTTTACTACACGTATAACTTTTTTACTTTTATCTTTTTATTACTTAAGATATTGATAATGGAAGATAATAAATTTTATTAATTATTATAATTATTTTGATATTTTATAAATCATTCCTAAAAATTTGAATTTATTCTTAATGTATTAAAAAAATAATGTTATAAAACATTAATCAAATAATTGAAAAATAAAAATAATAGTATTCTACTTCAATTCTGAAAGTTTATGTTTGATTTTTTTTTATTTTTTTTTATAATTTTGTAAACTTTTTCAACAAATAATTGTGAACCGCGCTTAATGGAATTGAAAAGGACAAGGTAAGCTTACATCTAACTTTTGATTGAAGAAAAGGACTTATCAATTCCAATCATGCCGGACCAATCCTGTTCTCCATTCTATATCAACAAAACTAGTTATTCGGATTAAATTTTACTAATTTTATAATTTTTTTAAAATTATTTTTATTATAAATATTAAGAGAAGTACTATAATTGAAAAATTATGTGCTAAAAAAATATTATTGAATGAAATAGAAATAGTTAAAATTTGTTTATATTTAAAAAATATATTTTTTATAATAAAAAATATTTTTTATAATTTATATCTATTATAAAAAGATATATTTTGATAATTACTTTTTTGGTTTCCATTTTTTTAGTTGATCATTATATTTCTTAAAATAAAAAATAAAAAAACATTTCTTATATTTTTTAAATAATTATATATAACTTTTAATATTTGTACGTGTGTAACTATTAGAGACACAAAATATCTTGGTATTTAATAATGAATAAAGAAGGTACAAAAATGACGTGGCATATCTTAGATCGTTCATTTTACCAAACTAGACTCTTTTCCTTTCCCAGGGTTTAAATCTGCCACACACATCACGTTACCTTCATTCTTGAATTTCTCTCTCTCTCTCTGTGTGTTTTTCATTACCCTAACTCTATCTGCTACTTTTTATTTGCTGCATGCCTGAAAGATTGTTGTTAGTTGCCGGAAAGTTGCCAACACCTACTTCATCATGTATGTATTTTCTGACTTTCTTTTTTATTGAACCATCACCCTATTCTCCCATTAATAAAATGCTTTCTAACAGTTTGTCAATGAGTAAATTTTCGTACGTGCTTCAACAATTCCTTTATCTTATGTCATTAGCCATCTTTCAAGCAAATTGCCGTATCTGAATTTTTTTTATCATAAAGGGTAAACAACTGGGATCAGTTTGAAGGTGAAGTTAATTAACATGAATATAAGAATTTAAATTTCATCTTCGTTGTTGTCGTTTTATAATATTTTCTATATTCATAAAAAGAAAACCTAATTAAAGGGGTGATGTATTTTAATTAAAATTTGTTAATGGTATATTCGTTTAAATAATTATTATTTATTTTCTTTGGCTAATCTCATTATTAATTCAGAAAAAATCGTATAATTCAATTTTCATTACAATTAATTCAGATGAATTGGAAGTACTATCTTGATCCGTTAACCACCTTTATCCCAGCTCTTGAATTGACATAATTATTTTTATACCTCTAGAAATATCTCGTGTTAACACATAATATAAATTTTCATCTTTCAGATACCAATTTTTTCTCCGATTAAGTTTTCAAACCCACCTTTCAACCTCCCCAACTACCCATATTGATCGAAGGATTTGGTGCTAGGTAATACATTCGCACGGCACAGTGGGGTAGCCCGAGACGTTGAGAGATCGATAATTTCATGTTTAATGATATTTAATGAAAATATATTTATTTTATTCATAGAAAATACAATAACGATAAAATAATTCTAATTTAAATATCTTGTATATATTACTCAAATACTTATCACACGTTTATGTTAAAAAAAAAGTAAAATAAGAATATTAAATACAATTTTATTACGTCTCAAAAGCTAATAGTTTAGATATACTATTTCTGAAATATAAAACTATATAAACTTTTAAACCATATCCACTTTTTGAAGGATAAAACGTCACACCCAAGTGATTGATAGTTAAAGATAATGTTTTGTATCTTTTCCTTCTTTTCAAAATTAGACAAAATAAATAATTAAATAAGAAAAAAGGAACCACAAATCAATAATTGCAAGCAAATCTCACAATTACATATTTCAACTTCCATTAATGAAGTAAAAGTAAAGAAATATTAGTAATAAACTTTTTAATATTCTCTTTCCCACGTAATCTATTTTATTAAATAAAAATAATATAATTTAATTTCTATATATTAAATACAACCAACATTTTAAGAATTATTTGGAAGTATTTTTAGATCTAGAGATTTCTATAATTTTTTTTTCTAATTTATTTTTTTTATCATATTTATTTAAAAATTAAATTTTAATAATTTAAATATATTATTTGTATGTATAATTTGTTGTAAAGTTTAGTTATATATAATAAATACTTTATTCGTAAAATATACAAACTAAAATACTAATTATAATAAATATGTGAATCTCATCCAATCCCATGGTTGGGAAAAAATTAATAAGGTCGATGTCTTAACTTTGACCATGTTAATATTTTATTTATATATTTTTAAAATAATTAAGTAATATATTTATTATATTTTAATAATTAATTTACTAGTATGTGAAATTATATGTAGACCTATCGATTTAGGTCATGTTCAATGGATTGGCCTCGTCAATTAAAAAACTAGGATATGTTAGGTGTTAAGGATGACCTAAATTGAATGAGATTATTTTAGTCTGTCTTATGAAGTCTAATAGGGCAAATAGACTCAGATCGAACTGGTTTGTAGGCTTATCAACTGACTCGTTAAACTAATATTTAAAATAATTTAAATTAATATAAATTTGTAATGTATTATAAAATAATATAATAATATTATAAAAATAATAATCTCTTTTTTTTTTATTTGCTTGTAGTTACAAAATTAAAGTTAAGATTAATCATTTTGAAGGTTTAACAATTTCTATAAATGTTTTTAAAATTAAATTTTTAGATTAAATTTGTAACAATGTTACAAAATACCGATTGAAGATTATCACTGAGTGAGATGATAAAATTTCTTAGTTATTAAATTTAATTAACAATTTTATTGTTTAGAATTAAAAGTAAAATAAAGAATTAATTAATTATGTGAGTTTAAAACTTAAATAAATAAATAAATAATCACTCCAAACCTAAAATTTGTTAGACAGGGTACTCATATATTTTTTATTTTTTAAGTCCATGAATTTATACTCTTTAAAAAAAGTATGTTAAAAAGAAAATGATAAAAAAAGTGTGTTGGTACTTGATAACACCTGCGAGTTTTCTTTAAACACCTTTTTTAATTGATAGACTCTTTTTGTATTAAACTGAAACATCGTCCCTTTACCTTAAAAAAATAAAAATCGACTTTGGAGTAAAGTACTTGTTTAGATGAAAAGAATTAGATGTTATGTTACAAAATTGTAAAATACAATGGTTGGAAAAAGATAACCTCAAGTTTCCCCGAAAGTTAATCCGAGGACGCTGCGATATTTTTATACCAAGACTAAAAAAAATCCACGAGAGTCCTGAACTTGATTAATTTTTGCAATGTTAATAATTTGTGTACAATAGATTTTGGAGGTGTAGGCACGAGTGTGTGAGATTTGAGATCGTGAGAGTGTGTGCAACTAATTAACAGCCCTTAGAGGCTTCCACGTGTATGGTGGTTGAGATGGACGCTCCCCTGCTAGGAGGCGCAGGGACGACGGAGAACAAGGACTACCCGGCGGTGAAAGAGTGGAAGGAGGCGAGGGAGGTTTTCTGGATTGAAACCAAGAGAATGTGGGAGATTGCGTTGCCCATTGTTTTCAACATTTGGTGCCAATTCGGTGTCAACTCCGTCACCAACATCTTCGTTGGCCACCTCGGCGACATTGAGCTCTCTGCTGTCTCTCTTATTAACTCTGTCATCGGCACTTTTGCTTTTGGCTTCATGGTTTGTCTCTTCTCTACAAAACTTCTCACCCCATCTGTCTATTTATGTTCTTTTGCTACTCTCATGTTTATTCATGACTTACACTTTCAATTGTTTTTCATTTCCTCTCTTTTTCTATCAAAATCACTATCTAGATTGTGACACCCAACTTGAGCAAGAATGACCTCCTATAAAAAGATACATGCAGTCTCATACAGAAAAAAAAGAAAAAAGAAAAAAAAAAGGGGGTTTTGGTAGAGATTTCTGGTGCCTAGTGATGTATGTAAAAATGTAGAACAAAGTATAATTCATCTTATAAACTGATTTTGTAAGATTGAATTATACTCAAATATACTTTCTTAAAAAAATTTAAGGTGAAACTAGGCAAATGTTTGTTACTATTTTAATCTTATGGATAAAGATTTATTCTAGGGGTTATGGGTTTTTGAGTTTTAATTGTTTTATTTTTGTAATATAAGCAAGAAAAAAGTGGTTTTGTGTTGTGTATATCTGAAAGGATATTGCAAGAAAACTTGCTTGTGCTATGAAAGCCAAATTGTACTTTTTAATATAATGTTTGAACATAATCTAATGGTATTTAAAAAAACATGTAGCTTGGGATGGGGAGTGCAACTGAGACGCTTTGCGGCCAAGCTTATGGAGCTGGGCAGATTCATTTGCTTGGTGTTTATATGCAACGCTCGTGGGTAATTTTATTCATGACCAGTATTTTGCTCTTGCCAATATACATTTTTGCTGCTCCCATTTTGAAGCTTATTGGTCAACAAGCGGATATAGCTGATCTTGCTGGGAGTTTCTCTGTTTTAGTAATTCCGCAATTTCTTTCCCTTCCCTTCAACTTTCCAACACAAAAGTTCCTTCAAGCTCAGAGCAAGGTTAACGTCATTGCATGGATTGGGTTGGTGGCTTTAATTTTGCACATTGGGATGCTATGGGTCTTAATCTATGTGTTGGGTTTAGGCTTAACTGGTGCAGCTTTGGCATTTGATATAACAAGTTGGGGGATTACAATATCTCAACTTGTTTATGTTGTGTTCTGGTGTAAGGATGGATGGAATGGATTGACATGGTTGGCTTTCAAGGATATTTGGGCCTTTGTTAGGCTTTCTCTTGCATCAGCTGTGATGCTTTGTCTTGAAGTTTGGTATATGATGAGCGTCATTGTTCTTGCTGGCCACCTTAATAATGCAGTGATTGCTGTTGATTCTCTCTCTATATGGTATGATCATACTTTCATCCCCATACACAAGTAAAAAAGGCCAAGTAGTCCCAACTAATTAGAGTGACATGTGTATGTTGCATTTTGCATTGATATACATAAAAGGATATGTTAAATGAACTTTGCATAGATTATTTTTTATCAGTGGTTTGCATAGATATAAATCCAAGTATATGGTTTAAATGAAATAAGAAATCTTAAAATCATTTCACTTTGTGTAATTCCTTGCATCCAAGAGTTTGAGATTATCGAGGGAACAAAAGTACATTCTATCATGCAATTAATATCAAGTTAAATAACTAACGAGTTTATTCCCAGGCAACTTTGTATCTGTCACTGTCATTTTCCTAAAACAATTTTCATATTGACATCAAATAGTGATAAAGTGAGTGAGTTGAGTAAGGTCAAAATTAAAACCAAGGAATATAATAAAGGGAATAAACTCAATTACAATACCTCTTTAGTGATTTTGCTAGATGTATTGATTATACTAGTAATTCACACAACCTTGTAATTCATTCTTCCATCTGATTAATAGTCCATAGTTATGCATTTGTATTTAATTTATTCATATAATGTATGTATGGTAACCTTTTTGCTAATACATTCAATGATGTTTTATAGCATGAATATCAACGGGTGGGAAAGCATGATCTTTATTGGAGTAAATGCAGCTGTCAGGTATGGATCCAAAATTAATGTCTTGTTATTGTTTATCCCATTTTTTGATTAATAAATATAAAAGTTGCTTGTATTGGGTTTGATTTTTGTGCGTCTACTTTAGAAAATATGTTGACAACTTCACATTGTTAGTATTGGTTAGTTGCACTGCAGCTTTTCTGCTATTGTATGGTTCATTTATGTTTTTCTTCTTATTTTCAGTGTCAGAGTTTCCAATGAACTTGGGCTTGGACGTCCAAGAGCTGCCAAATACTCTGTCTACGTGATAGTGTTTCAGTCACTTCTTTTGGGAATCATTTTCATGGCTATTGTTTTGGTGACTAAAGACTATTTTGCCATCATTTTTACAAACAGCAAGGTTTTGCATGAGGCCGTTTCCAAACTAGGATTCCTCCTTGCTGTGACAATGGTTCTTAACAGTGTTCAACCTGTAATCTCAGGTACAAATTGATTATCATTTTCCTTGTCTACTTTATGAAAGGTAACAATTCATCCATTTTCCTTGTCCTATTAACAACTTTGAAATCGTTCCTACAGGTGTTGCAGTTGGAGGTGGGTGGCAGGCCCTGGTGGCCTATATCAACATAGGTTGTTATTACTTATTTGGGCTTCCACTAGGGTTCATTCTTGGTTATACAGAAAATTTGGGAGTTGAGGTAATATACTACTACTCTATTTGTATTTCCATTAAATTCTCCTTTCATAAAATTGATATATTTAGTAAAAATTGTCAACTTATTTCTATTTTGATATGTAAAAATTAGACAAGGAAAATAATAAAAAATGCTTTTTGATGTATAACTGTTTACTGTTGAGTAAAAAACTGTATGTGTATGTTGATACTTCTTTAAATTTTTGTTTTTGATAATTGAATCTTTTCCAATACTCATTAATTGTTCTATAGATAGAAAAAAAAAGGAAATGCAAATATAAAGGAGAGAAAGAGAGAAAGGACAATTCTCCCTAATGATTATGATTTTTTTTCCCATTTAGGGACTTTGGGGTGGTATGATATGTGGAATTTTTCTCCAGACCTCGATGCTGTTGGTCATACTTTACAAAACCAATTGGAATAAAGAGGTAGGCAATGCTTATCATTCTTTCTGAAATCTTTGTAGGCATGTTACTTCTAGTACCATAGAAAAGTGATATTTTGCATTCACAATAACTTTTTAAAATATTAAAAGGAAAAACATAATTTTTTTTAGTGCAGTTGATAATAATTTAATTGCAAGAAAAAAAAAATTGTCGTGGAGGGTGTTCCATGCTTTGCATTTATGTATTAATAAGTTTTGAATGAATTCATATATTGTAGTTGCTCTTAGTCATTTTACTCTTCTCCATTGTAGGTGGAACAAACATCTGAACGCATGCGAATATGGGGTGGACAAGACATTAATATTGATAAGATGGGGGATTCTACATAATCTTACATACCATCCACCTCCTTGAGTCAAATCCTCAAATTCGTTTTTTTTTTTTTTTAGTTCTTGGTGAAATTATGGCCAGTGGTCTCACAAATTCATTCGGTTTATATTGCACTGTAATTTTGGTATGTTTCAATTAAGCAAAGATGAAAAGACTTAGTTTTTTTTTTCCCAATTAGCTTTTCATGTTTTTTTTTATTTTTTTATTTTTTATACTTATCGAACATCTTAGTGAAAAATGAAAAACATCCATTTCTTCTACTTTTGTGGGTGCATTTTTTTATTCGATATTATTGTATTAAAGGACCAAGAATTGGAGATGAACTTATACATGTATGCACGACTAGAGTAGATAATTAAAATTATTTCTAGCATAAAATAATTGTTGAAATATTTAAGGGATTCAAATTTTTCTTGTAAATCAGAGATTTAATTTTTTGTAAGTCAAAAATTTATAGTTAGGATGTGAGACCCGTGGCTGATATCTCATTTCTTCCTCTCAACTCTCAACTCATTCTCACTCTCTTACACTCTTCTTCCCCATCAATTCCTGATTCCTTGTGGTGACCTTGGTTTGAAGGTGTTGATTCTTAGAGTTTGGAGTTGCTGAGGTGTGGGCGTTCTTTTTTTTCCCGTTCAAGCTCTTCTTCGTCTTCTTCTTCATTTTCCTTCCCGAAGCTCGGATCTTCAAACCGAGGTAAGGGAAGTTAGTAATCTTGCTGTGTTTTTGGCTAGAAAAAGGGGAGTTTAGAACCTCATTTGGCTGCTGGTGTTAGATTTTGCTTGGTTGAGTTGCTGAAATTTGGGGGTTTTGGGTTTTGTGGGGTTGTGAGTCAAAAATTTGGGATTTTCTTTGATTTGTTGTTGCATGCACATAAAGTTGGTACTTTCGAATTCCTTGATGAAAATGTGACACTTTGAACCGTTTGCATGTGAATTTGATGTTAAGTTTTGCAGATTTTGGAAATTTTTTGAACTTGGGAAGAGTTACTGATGAGTTCGCGCTGGGCGCTGTTCTTCGCGCCGGGCACGCGACCACCAGGAGACTCTATTTAGGCAAGCCCGCCGGGTGCAAAGCTGTGTGCGCCGGGCGAGCTTGCAAATGGGAGTCTCTGGTTGGCTCGCGCTGGGCGAGACTTGGGCTGCGCCGAGCGCGATATCAATGGTGACATGTTTGGGGTACTATGGTGCCGCGCTAGGCGCGCGTTTGGACTCGCTGGGCGCGGAGGCTCCTTGGGGGTCTCTGCCAAGAGGGCGCTGGGCGCAATGCGAATTGCGCCGGGCGCGAGACCTTGGTAGGTCTCTACCTTTCCCACGCTGGGCGCGGGTTAGGCCTCGCTAAGCGCATGAGACTCCTTAGAGTCTCTGTCTGGCAGGCGCTGGGCGCAATTTGGAATTGCGTCAGGCGCGTGAGAGCCTTGGACTCTCGGGTTGAGTCTCGCCGGGCGCGAGTACTCTGGCGCTGGGCGCAATGGCCCCTGGTGCTCTCGGGTTGAGCTGCGCTGGGCGCGACCTCGAGTGCGCCGAGCGCGAAAGGAGCTATTGAGATATATGATGTTGGCTGTTGAATTGTGCTGAGATTGTTAGTCAATGATGTTATATGTTGAACTACGTTATATTTGATGAACATGCTGTGATGACTAGGTGATAGTACTGAGAAAATGATGCGAGACTGTAATAGGGATATATTGTTGAGCTGGAACTGATGAATTAAAATGTAAAACTTTATAGTATGGTGGAACTATATAGAGTGTTGGGCTGAATCGTGAAAATAAGTATGTTGAATTGCTGTGTTGTGCTGTGTTGTGATGTGCTGTGTTGTGTTGTGTTGTGCTGAGTGGTGTGATATTATAGCCGTTAATTCGGTGCTGTTATTAGCCACATATGTGGTGCTGTGATAACCGCTAAGTCGGTGATGTTGTTGCCGCTTTGCGGTGCTGTTATAGCCACTTGAGTGGTGTTGTTATTGCTGTTGAGCAGTGCTGATATTGTCGCATTACGGTGCTGACATTGTTGCGTGCTGTGAGTGGTATAAGCTGTACAGGTGTGCTGATAGCTGTAGCGGTTGTTTATCATATTGATATATATTTGCATGTTGATTTTTAATTACACTAGCTTACCCTTGTGTTGTTTCCATGATGTTTGGACTGCAATGATCATACTATGTATGGGAGCAGAGCAGGGATAAGTGGGAGTCTTGTGGTGAGTCTTCAGCAGACCGGTGGAGCTGATCTCTGTTATGATTCTTTTGTTGTTGAGCTACTTGGGACACTAGCATATGATTGTATTTCTTTTTGGTACACTTTAACTCTGTTTCATATTGGATCATGTATATGTATATTCTAGACTCTATATGTATACAGTTGTTCTTTTCTGTGCGGTGTTTCTAGTGTGTTGTGCCGGGTATAGTGACCAGCCGGGTCGTTACATAGGAGATTTATGGATAAAGTCACTAACTTTAAGGGGAAAAATGCTAAAAAATCAAGGAAATTATTCTTCTGTAAAAGTTGTATCTAACAAAGGAAATAAAAACTAGTCATATTTTTATTAAATTTTATTATTATTATACAAATCATATATAATCAAATATTAATTGGATGATTATGATTGATATGCATTGATTCCTATTATTTTAAATAATAGACGTATAATATTATCAAAACAAATAGTATTATATCTATCGATATTTAATGCCAAATACTTTAAGATTTAATAACATAATAAAAGAATTCAATTATATAACAAGTTAATTATTAATTTCAATCGATTTAATTATGAATAATATCAAATTAAAAATGTAAGAGTACTCATAACCTTTTCAAAAAAATTACACAAAAATCTAAATAGGTTTATGGATCACTTCAATGTGCACAATCCTTATCACAAGTATCATTAAACATTATAATTATGATATTAACAAAATTATTTCAATTCTGGTGGTTCTCTTATTCATATCGAAGGACTAAACATAATATATAGTATATTAAAAATATCAAATTAAAAAGTAAGAGTACTCATAATTCTTTTAAGAAATCACACAAAAACCTAAATAAGTTTAAGGATCACTTCACTATATACAATTCTTATACCAAATATCATTCAACATTATAAATATAATCTTGACAAAATTATTTCACTTTTAGTAGAGCTTTTATTTATATTGAAGGACCAAACATAATATAGTATATTTATATCACATTTATTACTTTATCTATTATTTTCTTTTTCAATTTTCAAATAATTTTTTCACTTCTTGTACCATTTTCTCACTTCTAGTGAGAAAAGTATTATTTTGTTTTCATTGTTACACTATTTTTCTACTTCTGGTGAGGAAAAAGTTTGTTTATCTAATAATGTCTTCTATATTATTGTAAAAATATTCTTATAATTTATTTTCTTGATTTTTGTCTTTAAGATCAATTATATTTAAATAAATTTACAATCATATGAACAATACAAATATTCTATCAAATACATAATGTGAAGAATATGATTAAAGATAAAATATAATTATAGATAAAATAACTAACCTAAAAATATGAATTTGAAAAATATGACCTTTTTAAAAATATTTCACAACTTTGTCTTGCACTAATGAGAATAACATAAGAGAGGTGCAATATGATTTTTTTTCCTCATTTAATTGAGACTAACAACTTTGAATTTGTGCACACGTGTCACATAAAAATACATATATTTTTTCATTGTGGCAAAATAATTAATGTTATTAGTTTCAATTAGATAAAAAAGACTATATAATATTATTTTGAGATATAAAAAAATAAAATTGAATCTATTAAATAAGGTAGGAAACAAAAAATATTTAATTTGGATATTAAGTTATTTATTTAAACTTAAAAAATGTTTATAAAAAAGTACTCCTATAAAAAGTAAATAAGAGTTGTTTAGTAAAAAATAAAAAAATATTTATTTAGAAACAAATTTAGACAAATACATAAAAAATAAATTTATTTATTTTGTTAAAAAATAATTTTATGAGAAAATAAATTTTAAACAAACAAGCCATTAATTTGTTATAAGAGACATTTTCGAAAAAAATAAATGGAGAGTATGCTTGGGAGTTTAGGGAGATGTATTTAACAATTACAGAAATGCTAAAAAGAAAAGGAGCATGCTCTTGATGCAAAAGCCGGGTAGAAAAGCGTGAGTTTAGGGTACTAGGCCCGGGCCGGCCCAACCCAAAGCAGTTTTGCAATTTTCAGATTCCGCGAAGAGCCTCCGACGCCGAATCGTTGGTAAAGAGGAAGTGAAAAGAGCCTCTTCTTCTTTCCCTCTCTCCTCTCTGCTCGCCACCCACTGTCAATACACTCCATTCTCCTTCGCCGGTAATCCCTTCGTTTTTCCCATCTCAATTTTCTTCAAATAACTAAACTCATATTTCCTTCCGTGTCCCCATACAAATCAGTCAGTAGTTTGGGCCAATTCATTCGCGCCCTCGAGAACCTTCTAGAGAATCGCATTGAGGTTAGGTTTCAGTAGTTTGCAATGGATTCGAGCGACAGTGGTCGCGGTTTCTCCAAACGCGAGAGGGACGACGAGGATTGGGAGTTTAGCGACAAGAGGAAAGATAGGTCTAGAAAGTTCGGCAGCAATGGGGACGAGGGCGAGGGTTCCGACGGAAGCGCCAGGAGGAAGCGTTCCAGCAGAACCGATAGCGACGATTACGATTCGCGCTCCAAGCAGGGGGCGAAGAAGAGGCAGGAGGAGAGCACGCTGGAGAAGTTGAGCAGTTGGTACGAGGATGGGGAATTGGATGGTTCCGATAAGATTGCGAGGAAGCGTGACGGCGACGCCGATTTGCACGGCGCGAGTGTCGCCGGCAAGGATGATGGTAAGGGCGAAGGCGGTGGTGGCCGGGACAAGGGTGAGCCGGCCAGGAGTTCGAGGAGGAAGTGGGATGAGGTTGATGCTGTTAGTGTGAGGAGGGCGCAGGATAAGCGCGACAGTTCTAGGGATAGGGAGAAGAGTGGATCTGCTAGGAGTGAGCATGGGGAGAGTAAGGCCTCTGGTGGTGATAGAGTTGTGAAGTCTAATAGTAAGGATGATAGAAGAGGTGATTCTGAGAGAGGGAAGAGTAAGGGTAAGTCGGAGTCGGTGGGGGATGTTGGTCGTGAGGATCGGGTTGAGAAGCCCAGGCACCACAGGAATGCTGCTGGTTATGATGTGGCTGAAACCTGGGATAGGTCCTCGAATGTGGAGGAGGATGGACATGTGCGGGTTAGGGATAAGAGTGCTAGGGAAACTGGGAACTCGAACAGGTCGAGGACGCCGGAGAGGAGTGGAAAACGCCATCAAGATTTGGAGAACTCTGAGATGGATTATGAAAGAAGTGGTAGCTTTAAGAGGAAGGAGAATGAAAGTGATGGATATAAGGATGATAGATCCAAAGGAAAAGATGATACTTGGAATGACAGGAGGAAGGATAGGGAAAGTTCTAAAGAAAGCTGGAAAAGGAGGCAGCCGGGTAATGCCGACAAAGATTCAAAAAATGAGGAGAGTGCTTTTGATGACAGCAGAGATTGGGAGTTGCCTAGGCATGGTTATGAGAGGATGGACAATGAAAGGCCTCATGGACGGTTTGGTGGTAGAAAAGACGTCAGCAGGGGGGAAGCTGTTAAAACATCCACAAAGTATGGGATTTCGAATGACAATTATGATGTGATAGAAATCCAGACCAAGTTTTATGACTATGGGAAATCGGAATCTATGTCCAACCATCCCAAGAGAACTGAAGCTCATCAGCAGTACAATACTAAGTCAGGTGCTAATGATGAAGAATGGGCATATCATCAGGAGGAAAGAACAAGGAAGAGTGATTTATCTGGGTCTGGGACACCTGGTGATGATCTGAAGGAGAGATATGCTGATGATGACTATGATTTTTATGGTGGAAGAGGAAGAGGTCAGAAAGGTGCTGCATCTGCTCGCAGTACTGGTGGCCAAAGTTCTAGTAGTGGAGGCTCACAACCTCAATATGGAAACCTGGACTCCGGTTCCTTTAATAGAGCTGGTCCACAAGGAATTAAAGGGAACAGGGTTGGTAGAGGAGGAAGGATGAGGCCCACTGGGAGAGACAATCAGCAGGTTGCAATGCCAATGCCAATGATGGGATCACCCTATGGACCTCTTGGGATGCCGCCGCCTGGGCCAATGCAGCCTCTTTCACATGGCATGTCACCTGCTCCCGGTCCACCAATTTCCCCTGGGGTCTTCATGTCACCATTTAATCCAGCTGTCTGGCCTGGAGCTCGAGGAGTTGATATGAATATGATAGGTGTTCCGCCTGCAGTGTCTCCTGTACCCCCAGGTCCTTCAGGTCCAAGATTTAATGCTGCTAATATAGGGAACCCACCAAATCCTGCAATGTATTATAACCAATCAGGCTCTGGAAGGGGAATTCCCCCCAACATTTCTACTCCTGGTTTTAATCCCACAGGATCAATGACTCGAGGAGCCCCACCTGATAAAACTCAAGGGGGATGGGTTCCTCCTAAAAGTGGAGCTCTTGGTAAAGCTCCTTCCAGAGGTGAACAGAATGATTATTCTCAAAATTTTGTTGACACTGGTATGCGGCCACAGAATTTCATTAGGGAGCTTGAGCTCACAAATGTTGTAGAGGATTACCCTAAGCTTCGAGAGCTTATACAGAAAAAGGATGAGATTGTGGCAAATTCTGCATCTGCTCCCATGTATTATAAGTGTGACCTGAAAGAGTTTGAACTATCTCCAGAGTTCTTTGGAACGAAATTTGATGTGATTCTTGTAGATCCCCCATGGGAGGAATATGTGCACCGTGCCCCTGGCGTTGCTGACCACATGGAGTACTGGACATTTGAAGAAATAATGAATCTCAAGATTGAGGTAAGCTATTATTCTGTTTGTGCCGCCCATTGTTTTGTTAGACTTGTTTCACTCTAAGAATTTCCATCCTGCTTAGGTTTCAAATGAAAATTAAAGCCTTTATGGTTATGAGTAAACTGGTTGGGCTAATTACAAATTATTTGAGTACCCTATGGCCTATGGTTTAATAAAGGATAAGATTAAAAGTGGTGAAGCAGCAAGGGTATGTTTGGTATTAAAGCCTTTGCTTACCTAATAAAGGGCATTTTTTCTAGTGGTTCTCATCATATAATGATCTATCCTCATCAGAGCCACTTTAAAAGTTAGTTGCATATATTAGTTTGTGTTATATATTACTATATAATGTTTTCTTCGTTTTGCTTTCCTTGTATAAGTGCATAGTATTGTTATCTTTTGAATTAGTCATCTCATTTGTTTGGCTTCTTTTGTAAGGCTATAGCAGATACGCCTTCTTTCATCTTCCTTTGGGTGGGTGACGGTGTAGGTCTTGAACAAGGTCGTCAATGCCTGAAAAAGGTATTCTATCTGTATATTGATTTTTCCTATGGGATTTAGCTTTAATAGTTGGTTATGGTTCTTATCATATCCTATTTTTGTCTGCTTTTCTCTTTATGGGGTTGGGGCTGGGTTTCTACAGTGGGGATTTCGCAGGTGTGAAGATATATGTTGGGTAAAGACAAACAAAAGTAATGCAACTCCAGGCCTGCGGCATGATTCACACACTTTATTTCAACATTCAAAGGTAAGTTAAAATTTGTCTCATGTACAAGCAGTGCACAGCTTCATTTCAACATCTGAGCTTATTTATATATAGTTATTTTGATATTAAGTAAATGTAACCCCTTCATTAAACTTTTTATTTAATGTTGAAGGAACACTGCTTGATGGGCATAAAAGGAACTGTTCGTCGAAGTACTGATGGCCATATAATTCATGCCAATATTGACACTGATGTCATTATTGCTGAAGAACCTCCTTATGGTTAGTATTATCAATTTTGCTGATAAAATAAACAATCTTAATATCTTAATACTTTAATTTCCTCTCCACACTCACACACGTGCTATTCTCTTTATGGGGCTTAATATTTATTGTCCTCATTTATTAGTACAATGCTTTTGTTATTGTTGATATTTAATCTAAAGATGAAATAGGTATAAGCTACAAAAGAATGAAATAGGTAAGAATAAAATCATTTACTCATTAGGTGTGGTTGACTATATAGATGAGGATGAAACAACAGTTTAGTCAAAAACCAAGTTTTCAACTATTTTTTGGGCACTGTCCTCTGTTTGCTCAACTCATTACTGTGAGTTATATTGGTCTCCTTAGCACATGGTCTCCACCCCCTGAATGCTGTTTTGTAGATGTCTCCCTCCTGCATTCTGATCTGGTGAAATCCAGATTTGAAAGAAAAAATAGTGGCTCCTCCGACAATCCAATAATTCATCTATTGTTGTAATTGGGAATTTGTTGGGTACCTTGGCCTTGGTTTGGGCTATATAATCAGTGTAGAATCTCCATCCTCCATCTTTTTCTCTGACTTGTGTTTTTTGGGATTGATGTTTGGTGTAATAATTATATCACTCAACATTTCCTTCACAATTTTTACCATCTCCTTTTTTTTTGGGTTAAATATGTTTTTGGTCTTTGTAAAATCAACAAATTTTGGTTTGGTTTCAATATAAGTTTTTCTTTTGGTTTTCAACTGTTTAAAATCTAAAATCAATACTTTTTTCCCTACCGTCATATGACATCAGTTAAACTGCTTATGTATTCAATCATGTAGTCATCCTGATTCCCAAATGGCACACAATAGTGCATGTGTTGTGTCAACATGCAACTCGTGACTAAAAAAATTGATTCCTAAAATAATGTCATTTATTTGTCCCAAAATCAATGCTATGGAATAAAAACAATGATTTCAAATTTTGAAGGGATGGAAACCAAAGAAAAAAATTTGTTAGGACCTATACCAAAATTTGCTTATTTTAAAGGGAACCAAAAAAGCAATATCAAATTTTGGAGGTTGAAAATTAAAGAAATTTATTTAGAGCTAAAACAAAAATTTGCTCATTTTAGGGATTTTAAAAATTTATAACCCCATTGTGTTTTATAGTGATTAAAAATTTATACCTGTAGGGTTGGACAGTATGAATTGAGTCTCCCTCTTTCAATAGAATGGCATGATCATGTCTTCTCTTTGGTGGCAGCCTCTGGTGTTTTCAGAGAATCTCTTCAAATAGGTGCTAAACCTCTTCTAGTTTAGACTGCACTGTATGCTCTTCGTTTGGTATTTTTGTCACAAGATTGTACTCCACATAGAACCCTTGTCCTTCATCTTGTAGGATGTTATACATGTTTTAAAGATGCTGCTGATCAACATAAGGAAGAATCTGCCTTAAGAATGACACTTAGACTTGCCACCTGAATCTTCATGGTTAGCTCTCTAAAATTCACCCAAATTTCCCTTGCCCCGACCCTTCCAACCAATGTAGCCCAAGGATCATGACTGTTCCTCCCTAGCTGAATAGAAAGAATTCCGGCACAATCTGCTTGCCCTGTATCTGCATAATAACCCCTATACACTTGATCTTATGCTCATCCATCCCCTACCTCCACCCAATATTCACGAGTATCAGTTACTTGTAATTCAACTTTTTGCACCAACCCTGCTGTATTAAAATTTTTGGATGCACCACCACTTGCTTATCTTTCAAAGGACCCCATAATTTTAAGGTCTTCTTGGATGTCATTTCCATGATGCTTTGAAGGGATAGATGTAGGGGTTTATCCGCAACCTCTTTCTCGCCATCTTGGAGCTCCTCTCCTTGTTCTTCATATGGTTCCTCAGTCTCCACCTCCATCAAATTAAATTATTCGTACTTGCATACATGTTTTAGGCCGAATTTCTCATTACACTTGAAGCAGTGCCCTTCATTTTTTCTTGTTACTCGGCATTGGATATTTTTCTGAATCCACTTCCTCATCTAACACCCCCCACATCCTATGGACATCATAAGCTATTTTTTTAAGTTTTTCCACACACTTGCACACATGTTTATGTCATAAGATAAGCCCAAATAAGTTCTTCCAAATGCACCCATAAACTGGAAAACCAGAATGATGTAAAAGCTGATTAAGAATATAAAATGCTTGGGCTTCTTATAGCTGTTATAAAATTGTTGTGTTTTCATACCAAGAATAAAATGTATCTTCAAATTCTTGCTTAAATCTTGCAGGTTCAACACAAAAGCCTGAAGATATGTATAGGATTATTGAGCACTTTGCCCTTGGAAGGAGGAGACTAGAACTGTTTGGTGAAGACCATAATATTCGAGCCGGTTGGCTTACTGTTGGTAAAGAATTGTCATCTTCAAATTTTAATAAAGAGGTAAGAAATTTGAAATGCTAGTATAAGTATGCCTATATGACATCAAAGTTGAATCTTATCTCCCTTTAATTTATGTTTTTTTTTTAACCAACCCTTTAATTTATGTTAATACACTACTTTCATGTATTTTTCTTTCTTTAGAAGTTGAGTAAATTTGGCAGCATCTTCTTTGTTCCTTGTAGGATATTATGACAATGTATTCTGAGAACAGTTTTCTCATCACAGGCTAAATTCTAGAAAATATATTAGAGCAGTTAGTCCTCCATTTTTAATTTGGTTATTTTGGCCGTGGCTCTATCCCATTGAAAACATTGGCTTAGTGGCTGGTAGGTGCATATCAGAAACTTTATCCCTATACCATTTTTCTGTGTCTGAAGTAGCCGAGAATGAGGTTTTATCATGCACCAAATTTGAAAGAGTTGAAGAAAAAATAAGGTTCTAATAGAATTAAATTCTTGGGAAATTTTCTCCCACATTAGCTGCCATTGTGGCACAGGTGGAGTTGTACCATTATAACATACAGATCAGAATTGGTCAGCAAACATTCATTTAATTAACCAGAGTCTAGTAGCCAATTACTGAGTAATTTTTTTTAATAAACTTAACCACGTTGTTTTTTGTCGTTGGATGCTATCCGTTATGCTTAAGCTCATATCTTAAGCATTCTTCTAGCCTACTTTCTGACCAAACACTCGGGGTTCGATAATAGAAGTTTTTGAAGCCTGTCTGATAATAATGCGTTTGTTATCTTGCTTTTATTTCCTTCAGCCTTTAAGATTTTTATTCTATCTTGGTTGGGTATACAATCTGTTGGCTCCAATAGAAAAGTTTGTACTCGATATTTTCTCCGTTTATTGATGCTCTGATTATCTGTGCCCACCTGACATATTGATTGGATTTGGATAAATTCAGGCATATGTGAAAAGTTTTGCTGACAAAGATGGGAAAGTTTGGCAGGGAGGTGGGGGAAGAAATCCACCTCCGGAGGCACCTCATCTGGTGGTGACTACTCCTGATATAGAGGCTCTTAGGCCAAAGTCACCAATGAAGAACCAGCAACAAATGCAGCAGCAGCAGCAATCAGTAACCATTTCTTTGACGACTCCTAGCGCATCAAACAGAAGGCCTGCCGGGAATTCCCCGCAGAACCCAACTGCGCTCGGCATCAATCAAGACGCATCTAGCTCAAACCCTTCTACACCAGCCCATTGGGCTTCACCTATGGAGGGTTTCAAGGGACGTGAAGGCTCTGTACTGCCTACAGATGATAAAGTAATGGATATGTACGGGTTTCACGGACCAGCGGCAGCAAGCTATCTAGATTTTGATTCATACAGACAAATGAATATGTTGTAGCATAACTGGTTAAAGTTGCATGACTTTTTGTGTAATTTTTTTCCCCGCCAATATAAATGGGAAGAAAATTATTCTCATTTTGTCTATTCATTCTTTTGGGTAGCATTGGCGATTGCATTGCTTAACCAGGGGAATAAAAGGCGGCGTCGGATTACTGTAAAATTAGCTACATTTCATGTATTATTTTGTCGAATGCCTAGAATATAATTTCAATTCGTATATTTCCGGTGGTAATGATGGAGCATAATCGCAAGGTTATCCATTTGGAAGTCTAAAACTAAACTGATGAATTAGTAAACTGGAGGGTTTTTTAGAGGGTAATAAACGGTAGATTGAACCGTAATACGTTGTGTAAAATGAATCAATTTCAAAACAGAACCGCCAATAAGGTGTCGGAATTATTAACAAAACAGCTCAAAAGCATACTGGTTAAATTACGGTTCTGATGGGTAATGGGAAATTCCTTGGGCAAATAAATGCCCGATAACTTGTCAGAAACCATAGCTACTCATTAATTAAACGACTAACGTGTACCGTAGCAATTCCTGAATGCAGATGATCATATTTATTGATGTAAAAGGAGGGCAGATAATCAGCATCAATAAATCATTAACTACAACAAATTTAGGAACACAATACGTGTTGGTTTTCTTCTTTACTTTTTACATAATTCTAATGACTACCCGGTTACAAAATTGCGTGACCATTCCCATAACTTATGCCAATAGTAGTGCCCACATTCCGAGCATTGAAGTGCTATTGGACAAGTGACTTTCAACTCCCTATCCCTATGAATCCAGAGGCAAATTCTCACTTTCTGGCTTCTGAGGTGGAGGCACAGTAGTAGCTGTTGACATCAATAGTAAGCCAAGTAAAGGGAAGAAAAAGGAGGGTGAAAAGAGGGAGAGAAAAACAAAGAAAAGTTCCAACAAAAATACTAACCAGGAGGCTGGATTTGAGGTTCAATCTCGCCTTCCTTAGGAGGTGTTTGCCCTTGCTGTTGTGCAGCAGATGCCTTAAGTTGCTCCTCTGTAATCTTAAGATAGTCCTCAGAGCTGTATGCTTTAATTGGATCCGGCGTACCATCTGCATTATCAGAGATATGATCAAATTCTGATGTGACATCTAGCATGTATATTGGCAATTTGACAATACTATAAAAGCAACCATGAGATAGAATGCCTTCACTAAGGGCAGAAATAATTATCATTTATTAACATTGCAGGTGATGTGGCTAAACCGATGAATTAATACTTGGCATAACACGTCTTCTGACAAAACTCTTCTCCGTGTTTATGCGATTATCACAATGCTTCATTTGCTTCCCGGAAGTTATATTTATTAAAAAATACATGCAGGATCTTACTAACAAAGTGCAGTTTTTTCTCAGAAAGAAATTTTTGAACAAGAAAATTTAGCTACTGTATGGACTACAGACTACAGAGTAATAGTTCGCTCTCCCAGATTAATGCTAATCAATTAGAGAACCTATAAATGTGAATATTCCATCTAAGAAATGAGTCTATATGTGCCAGCATTTTGGACCATGCTAGCGGTGACAGAAGTTTGTAAAAGATGCAATCTGACAGTCCAAAAGTAAATATCAGCAGACTAACTGAAGTTCACAAACAGATTCTGTTAATCTTCTTCTTTGTCTATACTCACTGACTAACATGAATCTAAAGGGAAAGCTATTTTTACCGTGCTACAGTAGTGTTACCTATACTGAAGTTGACGTTAAGAATCTAAAAGGGAGATAATCTCAAACCTACCTAGACAATCATAAACCTTCCAGACACACATTCGTTTAAAACAGCTGCTCTAACTTCAGGAATCATTGTGTTAACAATTCAAATGATCTAGTATTATAGTTAACAAAGGGAGGACCCAAATGCTATATAAACTTTAAGTTGACAGTCCACAGTAAGTTGCTGAAACATTTTGTCAACTATTAAGATCTGATTTCTTCATTTAGAACTGTTAGTTGCATGATTTTGCTTCCTAATGGTCCTAAGGGAAATGGGGAAAGTGGGTGCAAGAGATTGAACCCTGTAGCTACAGCCCCTTGGCAAAGGCTAGAGCAGATACCAATTCAGCTATTTAATTGTTCCACTTTGCATGCAAGAGCAAGTTCCCTTTTTTCATTTTTCTTTTATGAGAAGAATATTTATTCTTGTGAAGAACAGACTATGCATACAGTAATTTGCCTTTTACTGAGGAATGCTGATAGCAACCCGCCTATTAGGAAGAAGCTACATGAGTAGCAACAGCACTAGCTAACATCCTATGTCACATGAATCTCATGGAGAAAGAGCATAGGTGAATAGTGTCACCTAGGATACACAGGGAGTGAGATAAATGAGTGAAGAATTGGGGTAGGCCTCTCATAAGGTAGGGTGGGTGGAGTTTTATTATTTTTTCTTGCAATTTTCATTTCAGTTCTTGTATTCAAAGAAAATTCCAGAATATGCACATCCAGGTTCTCTGGTTTTTTATTCACTTGCATCAATTATATTTTCTTGTTCCTATTAATTTCCAAAATCTCCTTCGATAGCTGATCTGGTAGATTAACATAATTGTAGTCATAGTTAAGTGATTTTAATTGATAGCAAATGCATAAGATGGGACTCCAATTAGACCAAATCCGACATTGTATAAGGTTAAAATAACCTGTCCAGATTTGATACTTCTAAATTGCATAGCAAGTAAAATTTAAATAAATAAATAAATAAGTGATACTGGATTACTCACTTGGGTCAACAGTGGATGATGAAGTTGATGTGCTATTGCGATTGTTGGAATTGTATGGATTCTGGGTTGGACTTAAATTGTCATCAAGACCAATCTCCCGTTCAAGTGTACTCTTAAATTCCCTTGAAACATCCTAAAGGAGGGAAAATGGAAAGCAATAACGTCAAAGCATCTATGTAGTGGATTCGGCATAAAAAATTTGCTCTCAAGTATTTATCACCTACCTGAAGCTCTCTAATGGTGGGTTGAAATGTACGCAATGTTTTTCCCAGATTTCGAGCAACCTGCATTCAGGAACTCAATCAAGGAGCAGGATGTCAAGAAAAGAAAAGGAAAAAATGAAAAAAGATCACCATCATCACGAACAACAACAAAGATTTTGCAAAATATCATAAATAATGTATCTCATAAGGCTCAGAGTGCCTCTCCAGTGAATAACAGAACTCCAACTGTCTGAAGTTAATTTCATTCAAATATGTATTCAAATGTAGACAATTTTTGTAACTTGAGTGGCAGGGAACTTAAACAGCTTTCCTGTGAAATTTTCTCAAGCAAGGCAAGTATGTGGTGCAACATATTATCTTTTATTGTAAACTCCACAGTTCTTGTTAACTACATGAGAAGGATGCCTGTTCTGTCCCATAAAGTCAAAACACAAAGGTGTAGACATCTCCAGTAACTTGGACAAAGGAATGTCGGACCTTGGGAAATATCATCATCTGGAATAGTACTGTCATGCATTTCTTGACTATTCTACTTATGTAAACCCCTTTCTACTGATTAGTAACTTGGACACTTTTTATTCAAGAAACAAGGGCACCACAGACGCCGACAGATAGCTCAATTATTATCAACTTTGTGCACGTTTTAATTGATAGGTATGGTGCAGTGGCCAATGTTAACCTCCAATTACAAAACACGAGACTACAGGATTCTTCAAGTCCTCTATATGCTATTGTATTCACAATGATGAACTACTTTTGAAAAAAAAAACTTTTGGCTATCTGCATTGCAGAACATGTGTTATAAATATTATCAACAAAGATTGAGCTTAAGTACATCTATCTCCCATTAGTTCAACTGAATGATGTTTAAGATGAATAAAAAACTAGAGCAGGTTCGTAATCATGCATCCCCTTTCTCTGATGCTCAATGATAAGAAAAAGAAATTAAGTAGTTTGATTCAAATATAAACGTGAAAAACATTAACTTCAAGCAGATTAGATGAATGTTACAGGTGATTATTTCCATCACCATCTAGCTAATATTTGGCTTCTTTGAGGTTTAGCTCTTGTACTTAAGAATTAATATGTAGTATATAACAAGACAAATTCCTAAATAACTGGAGGGTTGATTCTTGATCACTTAAACCTACGTAAGAAACTCTTGTGTAAACCACAGAAGCAGTAAATATCAATGTACTAGTCTGAACAAAAGTTACCAATATATTATTATTTCTCTAGCACAAGAATGCAACTTTGATATAAAAATAATCAACTAGAAAAATAATCAATGTTTCTGTCTGTGTTGATTCAGAGTATCGACATTTGATAAGCCAAAGAAAAACTTCTTTCAGAAGTTCACTAACTATTAATGTTTTGTCAGTTTGGAGTTTAGACACTCTAAAATTGGTAGACTTTCCAACGTCTATTTCAAGTAAAGATATGAGCTTGATGTGTTTAAAACCATTCTAGACAGCTTTTAGTTTATCCACCCTCCAAGCCTTTATTAAAACTATTCTTCAGCATCCATTCAACAGCTGAAGCAATTAGAACCACACTAATTCCATAACAATAAGAAATAATTAACATAAAAAATAAGATGATAGAAATTCATTTAAAAAATTTACTTAATCATAATAGTCATACTTTTTACAAGTTGGCATACTGCAAAACACATCAAACGAGAATCATGGTTTTAAATTATTGTTGTGGTCGCAGTTTTGTCACGATTCTCGCTATTTGTAGAAAATTGCAGACAAATGTGGTTGATGTAGTCACAGAAACCCTAGAAACCTGGACATTTCGACCAAAATCGTGGTTGCAAAGTGTTTTTATCTCGACAATAGCCTACGCAAAAGGCATGCAAAATTCTTTGAACACAAGAATGACATAGAGCAAGAGTTGCATAGACACACATCAATCAAACTCACCTCAGCAAGACCTTTAGGACCAAAAACCAACAAAGCAACGACCCCAATGACCAGAGCTTCAGGGGCTCCAACTCCAAAGAGAGAAGCATAAACCACTTTACCCTTACACCCTCCCTTTCTATCTGCAAACGACCATAATGAGCTCAACCATGAAAATCCAAAATGAGTAAACAGCCCTACACGAGACATTGATTGTTTAGTTACCTATGGGAAAAAGGGGCTTTGGTCTAGTTGAGATGCCCAGATGCTTTAAACCACTCCAAGGTGAGAAAAGGCCTCGACCCAGTGGAGAGAACATTGGAGAGAGCTGAAAAGATTGGATTTTTGTATGTGAAGTAATAGAAGAGGATGGTGACACTGCACAATTCCCCAGCCTCGGACATAACATTGATGAAGAAGCCATTGCCAAGGATCGTGTCATTTCTAAGACAGTGTAATTTTTTTTTTTTTTGAAGACTTTGATGAATATGGAAAGATGAATGCCTCAACCTTGGCCCGCACAAACAATCCTATCTCCAATTCAATGGTCAAATCAAAAGTGTTCTTGTTATCAACTGGGGTTTATCAATTTGGGGGTTTTCTTTCTAATTTTCCCAAAATCTTGTCTTTGTAATGAAAAATATCTAATTTTCGCTGCATGAATTCATAAAATTTCTCACACTCAGTGTTATCAATTGAGCTTATTAATTTGGAGATTTTCTTCTACTTTTTCCTAAAATCTTGTCTATGTAAAGAAGATTATCTTATTTTTGCTGCAAGGATTTAAGAAAATATTCGTTTTTTATATTGTAAATTTGGTTTTTATTTCAAAAAGAAAATCAAGTCAAAATGTATTTTCTTTATCATTTAATAACATGTCTTTCTTCATTTTAATACAGGGAGTTATAAACTTTTATATTAATTAAATTATTAGTTTTTTTTATCTTTAATTAAAGAAAATATTTCATCTCTTCAATTAATCTGATCAAGGCTTAATTTTTCCATCAACGTTTATCAATTATTATTGAAATAATATCTTATAACTAAATTAGTTATAATATTTAAAAATTGAAAAACTTAAAAGTCTTTGTACATCTTAATTTTTTAATAAAAAATTCTTTTATTTTTTTAAATTTTTCTTTGTTATCACAATTTACCATTTTCTTAAAATTACTTTTTCTCTATACTTGTTTTTCATTAATAGAATATTATTTTATATCTTACATATATTTACAAATAGTAGTATAATTTTTTAAATAAATATTTATTAACTATTTGAAAAAAAAATATTCTACCTTCTTTCTCTATAATTTTGGAAAAGTTTGAAAATTATATATGTGGGTGTGATGTATATGAAAGAAGTGTTTGGAAAATTTTATTTGAACTCATAAAAGTAACTTATGACAATCTTAATTGTTTTAATTTATTTTAATAAGTTTCAAAATTGAACTTACGAGAAGAAAAAAAAATGACGAATAATATTCTATTAGTATTAAATTAATTTATTTATCTAAATACGTCCTTAATTTACTTCATGGGAAATTTCAATATAGTAGTTAGATTAACAAAATTTAGAATTTATAGAATGTTAAAATTATACAGGGATTAAATTTGATATTCGATGTTAGTTTTTCTTTTACGGGTGTGTGTATATAAGTAGAAAATGCAAGAGCAAGTCAAATGAAAGATTAAATAAAATTGCATTTACAAGACAATTTTGATTGGCAAAGTATAGTTTCATTCAAAAATATAATTTATATTATTCAATTATATATTTAAATTAGCTAGAAGATAAAATTTAAGTGTTTATATTTAGCTAAATCTTGACATTCGCAACTTTTTCTGACTAAAATAAAATACTTTTAAACTAAATTATGTCATTTAAAATTGAGTCTTTAAGAGAAAAAGGAAAAATGTTTTTCTCACAAAACTTGCTCGCAACTAATGTTTTAATTTCCAAAACAAACACGCATGCTAATTTGTGATTTTTTTATTTATAAATGTCAGCAAATAATACTCCAATCAAATGTCAGAGGATACTATTTACAATTTTCTTTTTAATAATTTTAATCAAATAGTTCTTCTTTTTTTTTTTGTTAGATACCTCTTTTGATTCCTTATAATATATATATTTTTTAATTTAGTCTCACTTTAATTTTAGGTCTCAATTTGGTCCTCAATAATTTAAATCAATGTAATTTGGGACTTCCGTCTAAATGATTTAAACGGAGTTAACTGGTGACCACGTGGATGCCACGTAAATGCTACGTAGGTGGATCCCAAAATACTTGAATACACCTGGAACCAGAACGGCTCGTTCTGGTTCCAGATTTTCGTGAAAAAAAAATCAAAGTACAAGCATTTCAAATACTAGATTTGGTAATATTGTTAATGGGGATTGATAACTTCAATTACTAAACATTTGGGCTATACAGTCAAGGATGAAACGAAACGGTATTTCCCCTTGAAGTCATTAACGATGTACCCCAACAATAACAACATGTTCTTGAGGAGGTACAACCTGAATTTTTGTGGTTTAGGGTTTTCCTTTAGCGTTACCCAGATGATTTCCTTTCTCAATAATTTCTTTGAACTTTTTTAGTATATGTTATGTTCTGAATTTTTGTTTTCAATTTCTGAACCATGTTTCTGTCTTTGAATTTATGGTATATTATGAATTTTTATTTTCAATTTTTGAATCACATTGCGCCATTTTAGTCAAGATTTTGAACTGGATAAGTTCAAATCAAATAAGGATTTTGGAAGGTCTTATCTTATTTGATTTTTTTTTTTAATTTTATTCACAAATGAATATTATTTTATTGTATTTTTTATTTATTATATTTTTATTAATATAGGTATAATAAAAAAAATACAATAAAAAGCATGAAATTGACGTTCTAGAACGGGCCATTCTGAATGCAGAACGGTCTGTTCTAACAGCAGAACGACCCGTTCTGAAACCAGAACGGGCCGTTCTGCTGCACTCATGTTGTGTTAAATTTGCATTTGGAACGGCGTATTCCAGTTGTAAAATTAACACATAATATGTGCATTCAGAACGGGCTGTTCTGGTTTCAAAACGGGCCGTTCTGGTTCCAGGTGTATTCATGACATTTGACATCCACCTATGTATCTACCTAACATCCACGTCAGCAAGAGTTAATCCCGTTTAAATCATTTAGACGGAAGTTTCAAATTGCAATGATTTAAATTATTAGAGACCAAATTGAGACCTAAAATTAAAGTAAGACTAAATTAAAAAAATATATATTATCAAGGACCAAAAGAGGTTTTTAACCTTCTTTTTTACTATGACTCAACGCAGTCTTGGGCCTTATGGGCGAACATGTCTTCTCAACCTGATCCACGCTGAAGATTGGGCTGCTAAACATGGCTTTGAAGGCCCATCACTTCCGATTTGCGCAGTTTTTTGATACATCAACTGATCAAAGGTGATGCTCATAAGACCAAATAAACAATAATTGAATATGTTACAGAATAAGCATGACAAACAAAAATATCCAAGATCACTGGGTAAGAGAAATTATTTTATGATTATTTTGCTCAATCTTAATATTTCTTTTTTACTATGGAATTAATGAGAGTATCTTCAAGCTTCATTTGGATTAATCTCTTTCAAAATTTTGATTATATTAAGATTATCTCTTTCAACATTATTTTTTTATCAAATCTAAAATTCAAACTCAAAACATTAAGACTTAATGACTAATAATAACACTAATTGAATCAATGAATGTTGATTAATTAATCTTAATATCACATACAATTAATTTTTATCAACTTAAGCAAATTAAAATGTATGACTACCTGCCATACAAAAATTGCCAAGAATTATGAATATGTAATATTCTTAAACATAAACCATACAAAATTTTTTTTGTTGGATTACGCAAAACCTAAACGCAATCATTATAAATGTGTGAAAGTGCATTTGATTTTGCATTATGTTATATCTAATGTGTATATATTATTTCCAAATTTGACACACACATATCTAATGAAATTTGATAATATAAAAACTATAATAACTTATATATTGTTCAACTAATTAAATTAAATCTCTTTGGTATAGGATTTATCTTACAATAACTTATATGCAGTTTAATTAATTAAACTAAATCTCGTTAGCGGATGATTTATCTTTCTTCATCCTCATTTTCTAAATTAAATCTTATTCTCTTCTCTAACACACAAAATAAATGTAGAAACAAATATTGAAAAGGAAAAAATAATGAAAGGATTTTTTTTTTAAGAGATAGATTATTAGCATGTTTGAGAATCCATTTGAAGCATCTCAGATTACAATTTACTTGTCCTAAAACATTAAATAGAGAAGGAAAAAATTAGAATTTTCACGTTGAATGATCGTTTGATGTGTTTCAACAATTTTTCAAACCTTATGAAATAATAAGAGGAAAATAATAATTAATATATATATATATATATATATATATTTGAGAAAAGATCTATTTACTTATAGAGTAAATTTACTTAAATTTATTTTATTTAATAATTTAATTTCTATATAAATCTCAACGATTTAATTATTAAGTTAAATATTTTTAATACATATATCAAGTCTATAAAATTTTATAAAAAAATTTAAAAGTAATTGCTACACCATTTCATTAATTCAAATCAATGTATAAAATATTTTTATTTTCATTCTTCAGTTTGATTAATAAAATAAAATATTAAATATTTTTTTAAAATTTGTAAACTTGATCTATGTATTAAGAAACTTTAATTTAATAATTAAATTGTTAAAATTTAATATAAAATTAAAGTTATTAAATAAAATAAATTTTAACGATTTAACACGTGTAATTACAGTAACAACCCAACCAAAAATCAACTTTTACAAGTGAACCATTTATAGCATATTACATTAAAAAAATTATTAACTGTGTTTTTTGTTGGAAAGAAAAAAAAGAGGATCTTCACAAATCCAAGTTCAAATCGTTAAACATGTGAAAACAAATGGGTCTACCCAATTGGATTTTATGCTTCCCCATATGCATTATGCCTCCTCAGCAGACACTTTGGATTTAAATTTTAAACATAAAAAAAGTGGTTTTTACTTGTTTGATTTTCTGTATCGCTGTTTACATTTTGGTTGACATGCAAAATGGGAAGTTTAGTGTTGTTTGGTCCCCAGACCAAGTAGCCGTAGGTGAATAACTTTTGTTGCTTCTACAAACCAAAATTACATAAGGGAAAGCATAGGATATGGTTGCAAATCTACAATTCCCATTTTGGACCACCATAATGGAATTTTTTTGGATAAAGAAAGTGTATGTACATTGTACTGTATGCATGCGGTGAGATTTAAATTTTGAATTTGAAATTGTTTTCACATGTGGTGGGGAAATTCCTTATATATACACAGTTTAGGGTAAACATACGGTGTGTGAGAAAACTGAAGGGTTTAACGACGGGAGCTGGAAAATTATGGATACATGGAATGTTAGTTGAGGAAGATGGAAAGAACAATCAAGAAAGAATGAAGTATTTTATGTTTTGGGTGATGTTGGGGAGAAACTTTACAAAAAGGGTGATTTTGCAAAATCCGGAATGTCCAACCTAGATATCTATCTTTTGAAAAATGAAGTATTATAGACTATGTTTTTGAACTTCTCAAAAAATAATTGCAATCATTTAAGTTGTTTTCATATTGTTATATTTTCATATATCATGTCGCTTTAAGAGTGGGATGTGGGAAGGTTTTAACACAAGTTTGTTATTAAATAAAAACGGAGATTGATAACAATAATATTTCAACATTTTTTAAATGAATGATTAATAACAACGAACTTTTCTCCAAATAACTCTTTCTTTCTGTTTCTCTAATTCTAAAAATATTGATGGAAAAGAAAAATTCTTTAGATGTTTGATATAAGATTCCAATATTTAAATACTCCAACTATTTTACCAATCAAGAAATTATATTGGTGTCTAAAAACATTGTTTAGACAAATTATTCATTTATTATTTGTTATATTCCCATCTATATATAAATCTAAATAAATTTTTTGAAACACATTATTTTCTTAATTAAAAGTTATACAATAAATTACTTCTTATGTGATATTTTAGATTATTTATATTAACTCATAAATATTTATTTATATTAATTAAATTAATCATTTCATAAAGAAAACACATAAAGTACTTACATCACATTATTTTATAACAAAATCAATTTTTTTAATTATATATATAAGCAATAAAATAGATATATTAATTAATAATAATTCATTTATATATATACCTATACAATGCAGAGGTGTTATATAGTATATATATATATATATAAGTAAGTTTGTTTGAATACCAACATAAAAGTATTTTTGAAATTTTTTAATAAAAATAATACTTTTAGCCTATATCTAAAGAAACTCCATATACATTCTAATAGAGGATTTAGGTTCATGTATGTCAAATCTATTACTCTATAACACTTCTTGTATATACCATTTTATATTTCAAAATAATATATTTATTTAATTAAATTTTAAAAATTATTTTAGTTTTATTAAATAAAAAATATTTTACTTAATTTAATTTGATTGACTTAGTCTTTTATATTAAGTCATATCTTATTCTTTTAATTTAATTTTTTTAATAGTGATCTTTACTTTATGCCCATTAACTTAATCTTATTAATTATGCACGTGTGTTTATATAATGATGGCAAAAAGCCTACGTGCATTAAAGGACCGATATTGATTGTAGAAACAAATATTTAATTCTCCATTGCCTAGAATGGTTTTCTTTGGCATATTCAAATGTTTAGATGAACCATTACCAAATTATAACCTTTTTTTTTTAACAATTAGGAGACATAATCCTCTTCTACCAAAACTAAAATAATACTTGTAGACATGATTTTATATATATATATAAAAATTAAACTCATTCCTTAGTTAAAAAAATACAATCATTGAATTACTTATTACAACAAGTTTTGATATTTGGTTAACTTTCGAAGGAACTTAACTTTTATAGAAGCCTAGAGCTGTCAAAACGGGTCAGTTCGGCCATGTGAGATGACTCACCTTGACCTATTTTAAAACCGGGTCAACCCAGTCTTGCCCACTTTTAATTTTTTCAAAATTTTTATGACCCGACCCAGCCCACCACGAGTTGGTGGGTTATACGAGCCAACTTACCAAAAATTTTAAAATATTATCAACAAAATTTAAAATTTAAAATTAATTATAAATTAACATAATAGTCATAAAATTAACATTATTAATAGTCATAAGTCATAACTCATCATACAAACTTAAATACAAATTATGATAAAAGTTCAAAATAATTTTTTTTAATATCCTATCATACAAAATTAACTACAAATCATAATTAAATTTTCATTACAAGAAAAAAAATTGGTGGGCTGCTCGACCTACCCGGGCTGACCCGTGGTGAGCCAGATAAAAATGAGCCGAATTTAAATATACCTACTTACTATAAATTTTTTATTTATTTTTTATCTAATCTAACTCATTTTTGAGGTGGACCAAATTAGCTCACAAGCCTCGGTCCATTTTCACAGCTTTAGATAGTGCAATCACATTATACGAGAAGCATTTCGTGGAGTAATGGGTAGTTTCCATCTCCTAACGGACCCACGAATCAGCGAAACCGCTTAGTGAATAAAGGTAGCTTTTCCTCTTCATCTTTTTCCTTCCTTTCTCTTCCTTTTATCACTTCAAAAGCAAATCTATAAAGTGAAGCATATAAAATGGAATTTATTACTCCCCATCTTTATGTGAAAACAAAAAAATATATCAGAAAGAGGTCAAAAAGTTATTATTAGAAGGGATGGACAAACAATTAACCTAAAATTTTCTATGGTTTCTTATATTTTAATTTTATTCTCTGTATTTTATAAAAACGTAATGATCATACATTACTAGAATAAAAAACTATAAAATTAAATAATAAGAAATTTCTGTTAATATAAATTTTAATATATATATATATATATATATATTATCTTAAACATGATTCACATAGTGTTTTAAAATTAATAATTAAGAATTAATTTATGTTATATACAAAATATATTTTTTATTAATCAAATATTATTTTAATATTAAAAAATAGTCACTATATACACATAATAATTCATATTACTTTTATATTTACACATATAATATTGATTAAGCATGTAGGTAGTTATATATGTTCAAATTATTTTATTTGTACACTGTTTAATTACAAGTATGAAATGACGTATCAAATAAAAGTTTATCATAATTTCACAAAACTAAAAATAAAAAAATCTCATAAAATCATAGATAAAAGTGAAGAACAAAAAAAAAAAACACAGGAACTTAAGAGATCATTCCTTTTCTTTTAAACACCTTTTCATCTGTCTATTTACCGATGATAACTTGAGGCTAATCATATGCATGAATATATAATATGATAAGTTGAATTATAGTCCATAACCTTTTTGACGTCGGAGATTATGTTAGTAAAAGTTGCTGCTTGTAGTAAATATTGAGTTTAGAGATAGAGAGAAAAGAAAGAAGAAGAAAAGGGAGTGGGGGAAGATTAGATGATAAAGATGAAAGAAAGAAGTGAAGCTAAAAATAAAGGGATATGCTTTAAGGGTGGGTCACAATCTCACACACTCACACGAGGGCAAAGTATGAAAACCCATTCCTATTTAATTGTCACAAAAAATACAAGTGGACCTGCACACGTGCACTCACCTAAGGACCCTTTCTGTCATTTTAATGGAGATTGGAGATAGACATTTTCTTTTTCTTTCAAACATCACCTAAGATGTTTTTCTTCATACTTAGCCACTACCTAGATTCAAAATATAAAGAAAGATTCTCACTCTATCTCAATTCTCAATCATCACCAATGGCCAACTTTCTTTCACGTAAAACAAATAACAATTAAGTTATATTTTATTTTTATTAATATGTAATTTTGATCATTTATTTTAAAATAAAAAATATATCAGTCATTACTAAATTTTAATATTGTCCTGTCACTGTAATATTTAATAATATAACATTTTACAATAAAGAAACTAAAAAAATCATTTGTATTATTTAATATATAATTTACATGCTTAAAATATTTATTTATTATAATTTTTAATTATACACTAATAATATAAAAAAAATACATTTTGGATGAATAAAAAATTACTATTAATAAAAATTTAAAATTAAGAAATATTATAAATAATAGTTTAAATTTTGTCCCTGGTATATCTGAATGGTGGTGAGTTAGAATTAAATGAGATTTGAGAATAGAATTTGATAGGTGAAAAATGAAAATGAATTAATTTATGGAGAATTTATGACGCAGAATGGACGTGGTGTCCATTAACCATTATTCGATCCGATGAAAGAGAGAGTTGGATGTTCCATTCCATGGCATTGGCATCATTACATTACTTCTTATTTCTCCAAAACCCCTTCGCCGGAACTTCCATTTCCCATGGGAACCCTTATCAACACCGTCGACACCGTCAATGCCGCCGCCTCCGCCATCGTCAACGCCGAATCCAGAATCCAACCCACCACCACCGTGCCGGTCTCTCTCTCTCTTACTATTCTCCTCACACGTGCATCCTGTGTATTAAGTGCACGTTGCTAATTTGTTTTGTTTCGCGTTTCATTTTTCTGCCTAGTTCGGTTACCGAGAAATGGCGTGCAAATTGAGATCTTGGGCTTTGTGTTCTCTTTTTTCACTTTCCAATTTCCATACTGGTGAATCAACCGAAGGAACGTTTAGTCTTCGTTGACTTGGTGCTGGCGTCGAAATTTTATTTACCTTTTTTCTTTTTTTAAGTTTTGTAGTTTTTTTTTTTCTTTCTTTGTGCTTCTCAAAAAGTAGGATATTAATGTGTGCCTTTTTTGCCATCTAATTATGAATCCTGGTAACTTTAATTTCACTTTGAACAGCTTGGTTTTTCAATGTGTTTGAGGAGGACCTCAATCTAGTTAGTTTGCCACATGTATCTTACATAATTGTAGTATCTCTGTTTAGTTCAATTGGTACTTAGTATTGTTATGACTTGTGCTCTGCTTGAAGTTGATTTGACACTGTGACCTTTTGATCTGCAACTTGGTAGTATAAAGTATAAACGTATAAAATTACTTCCACGAGTTTTTTTTACCTTGCCTTTGCTGAAGATTTTGAATTTAATTTTGGAGATTGTGTCATGAATATGACTTAGAACATGTTTAGATACAAAAGTGCATTTTATTAGAAATAAAGAGTATTTTCTGATAGAGAAGATTTTAAAAACATTTATAAACTTGTATCTAAACAAGTTCTTTATTTTAAGACAGATTATAAAACCATGGTCAATAGTGATTACTTGGGACTGACTGCTATGTGCTATCTATACATGTTTAAGCCTTTGATGCACATCCAGTAAGCTTTCTCAGCCTTATGGCTGTGGTTTCTTGTTAGTTCTCTGAAACTTACGTTTGGAAAACCAATAGAGATAGGTGAATTGAGTTTATATTTGAAATTGGCAGTCATAGTCTTCCTTGTGGTGCTTTAAAATGGGTTTGAATTTAGGTTATTTAGCATCGCAGAATGGGATGGGATGAAATTTACGGTTGTCATTGGCTGATATGGGGATGTTCTTTTTATTCAAGGCTTCAAGCCATGCTTTTCCCCGTGCTATTTATCCCTTTTTCCTTCTAACATCTGCTGATGTTTTACTGATATACTGTCAGAAGATGGTTGTTCACACCTGGGTTTGGGATGCTTATTGATCCTTTGATACTGGTGTATATGCAATGCCTGGTATTTATTAGTCAATATGCTTGATACTTTGACGGACATAGGGAAAAGAACATATTCCCATGGTTTTTCTTACAATGTTTTAGTGATATGCATTTAGGTACTATAGCAATGTGTAGAAGGTGACATTGTGACAAGTTTTAGATTACTCTAGTGTATGTTGGTTTGCTATCATAAAATTATTTTTTTTTTTTTGATATTTCTTTATCTGTGCAATGTCTTCTCTTTTGTTATTTAGGTACTATTTTTAATTGTGTTTCTAAAGTATCCTTTTTTTATAAAAAAAAAAAACTCTTCTTTAACTTGCAATGGATTGGAGTCATTTCACCTAGGGTCTATATTTAAAGGAAAGACCTTTCATGAAAGGATCATTTAACTTGGAACGATACAAGTTTTTCAAACTCGATGTTTAATGAAAAAAATCAACATTTAACAGCAAAAGAATGTATCTTAGCCCTGTTTAAAAATTTAGATTACATTATCCTATTGACAAATGAATTAGTGTTTTTATTTGGTTTCAACTTCTAATTTTGTTTCTTCATTAACTGCAGAAAAAACGTTGGGGAAGCTGCTGGAGCTTATATTGGTGTTTTGGACCTCATAAAAACAGCAAGAGAATTAGCAACGCTGTCCTTGTTCCTGAACCTGTTGAGCCAATAGTCCCAGTTGGATCTCATCCTGCTACTGTTGCACCAAATCCTTCAACTGCCATTGTAATGCCATTCATTGTCCCTCCCTCTTCACCTGCATCTTTTCTCCAGTCTGATCCTCCATCTGCTACACAATCACCTGTTGGATTATTCTCTCTCAGTTCTCTCACCGTCAGTGCTTCTGGTGGACCTTCATCCATTTTTGCCATAGGCCCTTATGCCTATGAGACCCAGTTAGTCTCACCACCTGTATTTTCTAACTTCACAACTGAACCATCTACTCCTTTCACTCCACCTCCTGAATCTTTGCAGCTGACTACACCTTCATCCCCTGAGGTGCCATTTGCTCAATTGTTGGCATCTTCTCTAGACCGGGATTGTAAAAATAACGGTACAAATCAGAAGTTTCCATTATCCAATTACGAGTTTCAGCTATACCAACAGTATCCAGGAAGTCCTGGCACTCAACTCATATCACCTGGATCAATCATTTCCACTTCTGGCAGTTCTACTCCTTTCCCTGACAGACACCCAGTTCTTGAATTCCACAAAGGGGAAGCATCAAAGCTCTTGGGATTTGAACACTTCTTGACACGTAAATGGAATTCAAGGCTTGGATCTGGATCTTTGACACCAGACAGTGCAGGTCAAGGTTCAAGACTTGGCTCAGGATCTTTGACACCTGATGCTAATAAGTTAGCTTCGCAACCAGGCTCTGGGTGTTTGACACCTGATGGTTTGTGTCAAGACTCAAGGTTGGGTTCTGGGTCTTTGACACCAGATGGTATGGCGCCACCTGCTAGAAATGACATCTATGTTGGAAAACAGATATCTGTTGCGAATTCAGAGAATGAATGTCAACCAAATGCAGCATTAGTCAATCACAGAGTTTCATTCGAATTAACTGGGGAGGATGTTGCACGATGTCTTGCAAATAAATCAGGGTCTTCATTGCATGGAAACATGTCAGGGTCTTCTCAGGGTACACTGGCTGAAGACCCTGTTGACAGAGAATGGATACAAAAGAACTGCAGTAGTTGTTGCGATTTGTGTTCAAGGAAAAATTCAAATGATAAGCCTAGCAATTCTCCTGGAGAAGGAGAGGAGCAGTGCTGTCGAAGGCATCACTCTTTTAATTCTTCCAAAGAATTTAACTTTGACAACAGAAAAGGTGTTGTTTCTGATAATCCTACCAATAGCTCCGAATGGTGGACTAACAAGAAGATTGTTGGTAAGGAAGGTAGATCAAGCAACAGTTGGGCTTTCTTCCCAATGCTACAGTCAGAAATCATTTAAAGATTTAGTTCATTGCATTACAACTTGACCTGTATGGTTTGGAACAGAAGGCTTTCCATTGCAGAACCATTAGCATACTAAATGAATATCTTAAGACACCTTTCTTAGTGCAGTTTATTAAGCCATGGGGAAAATGGCAGTAAATGCATAGGTAAGTGAGGGACATAGGTGAGACAACCGTTGTATTAGTCCCTTAAAATCCAAAGTAGATTATTTAAGGGGCAAAGTTGGAAGGGACAAGTAAAATGGATTCTAAATTCTGATAGAGCATTACCTTAGTTGCAAGTATACAGAAATAGTGAGGTACAGGTATTTGTATTGTGGATTGTTTTGACATTTAATATTCAATAATAATATAAAAATAATTTCTTTTGCACTGAGGTTATTGAAAACTAGCATTTTTGTGGAGGTCCTAGTTGCATGCTCTGCAATAGTTTCATGTGCAGTTTCCCCACATACAGCTGTTTCTACATGTTTACCCAAAATATTTGTACCCGTTAATTAATGGTGGGATGGAGAAGTTCGACTTTCAGCTAACACAATTTGCACCCGAAAAGATATAGAGGACATGAGGAAGAAAAAGAACAGTATGGTACGCATCTGCCACTAATTAGAGCATGGCCTCGATGAACCAATGTGCTGCTGAAAGGCTGCAACAAGTTGTTCAGGCTCATCATTTGGTGGTTAGTTCAAACTTCAAACTCCAAATTGATTTCTCTTGTAAACCCCAAGAAAAGGAAAATGAGGTGGTTTTATCTGATGGCACGAGTGAGGGGACCCCTTTGTGGTGCCATGCCTATGTACTAGATGTTGGACTTGTCTTTGTTGTTTCTCCTTGTTTTGTAGTCTCTTTCTTGGTCCAAAAATAGTGTTCCCTACTACTGGAAAAATGTTACGCTTTCATTGCCAAAATGAGAGGTGGTTGCCTGTGTGCTTTCTACAACCTACAGAATTTAACTTCTCTGTTGAGTTTATCTCCGATGGTTGTGAATAGCCTTATTTGTAGCTTAAACAGTATGCAGTTCAAGCAACAAGCACTGTTAAGCTCTGCTGACTGTTAAAACAACCCAAATATCATATTCAGTTACAGTATACTGTACACGAAGAAAACAAGAACTTAACTAACCTGTTCAAGACGGGCTTTTTTACATGCACATGATTGTATCGCCAATGATAAGTACATGGTTAGATTTTAGTTGGAAGAGTTTAAAAGTGATTTTGTTATTATTCTTATATGTGATCAGGTTGGATTGGATTATGGATAAAAAATATATAATCCGTTCGAGTTAATTTAGATTCGTGAATTATTCATGCTCACATATACTTATAGGAAGTAGACAATGTTTTATAAAATTGAGAATTATTAAAAGGATTCTAAAGTCACAAAAGTGCTTAGTCTACATTTTGAAAAATTTTTACTAATATAATTTTTTTTTACAAAAAAAACCAAAACAGAGCCCCCTCCCAAATTATTTACTCATATGGAACTGATTATTGTTTCCGTTCGGAATTTGATTTTCCGGAAATCAAATTTCGAACGGAATATATATATATATATATATATATATATATATATATATATATATATATATTATTTTATTAATTATATAAATTTATAATATTATAAAGTTATAAATTTATATATAAAATAATTTATAATTATAAAAGTTAATATATTAATAATTTATAGTAATAATAATTTATACTTATATAAAGTGATAAATTTAATAATTTATAATTTTAATGAATTTAATAATTTATAATTTTAATAAGTTATAAATTTAATAATAAATAATTTTATAAACTTAAATTTTAATAAGTTATAAAATTAAAATTTTATAATTTTAATAAGTTATAATTTAATAATTTTTAATTATAATTTTAATAATAAATAATTTTATAAATTTAAATTTTAATAAGTTAAAATATTAAAATTTTATAATTTTAATAAGTTATAAATGAAAAATAATATTATTATGTATATAAAATTTATATTTTTATGTAATTTTTATAAGTTAGAAGATGAAAAATAATATTGTTATAAATTAAATAAAATAATAATAATTTTATGCTTATATAATTTTTTTAAATAGAATTGATAAAATTTAATAAGTTAGTTAATATTAAATATATTTGTTAATATTAAAATTAAACAATGACATTTATCAAACTTAAAACTCATTACAACAACAACAACAAAAAAATAATGGTGGCGGGAACTAAATGCATAACCAATATTTAGACATGTCTTCCTAGTGTGATCAGGGGTGTGATAATAGGAACAATTTTTTACACAATTATGTTATTTTCTAATATCCATCTCTATTCTAATCCTGGTAGACTTGGGCCAATCCTTGAAAGTTCTTTTGAGTTCCGGATTTGGCCACAAAGTTGAGTCAATGTAAGTAGGTCAATAATCTTTGTGTCGGAACTCTCCAATTTGTCTTTCTTATACCTTTGAAACTTGTTGTAAGGTATATATGGGAGATATGCTGCTTTCGAAGTCGTGGCATGCATGTAAGCATGAAACAAGTACATGTAAGCATGAAACAAATACATGTAAGCAAGGGATATGAACTTTCTAGAACTTGCTACAATTACATCACATTTCATCTAGCCTTACTGTAAATCTCCCAGCGGGTCAAACTTCTCTCGGATGTTGTGTTTCTTCCACTAAAAATCTAGTGCTTGATTTGTCAAAGGTGATGACTCTATGAATGTTTGTCTTTGATTGTGCATCTTGAATGGTTTTAGTTGCAATCTCCGAGTAGACATGTCTAACATTAATCATTGCATCCACCTACTTGCCTCTCTCGACGAAGAACTTGTTACAACGAGTGTATGTTGTTATTACCATGGAACAAATTGACAGGTTTCTTATTTTCTTCAAGAATAAATTAATAGACTTTGTTAGGTTTGTTGTCATGTGTCCCCAGCGTCGTCCACTATCACATGCCAGCGTCCATTTTTCCCTTGGGTTGCAGTCCAATCATTGTGCTGCTTCAGCATTATTTTCTATTATTATATTGTAATAATAAAATAATATAGGTTCAATCATTCTATATGCTCCAAGAAAAATTATTAAATTAAATTATGAAAACTAAGTAAGAAAGTTTTAAGAATATTAATGATAATATAGAGTACAGGAAAAAATAAAATTATCCATGTTAACGACATCTTTCTTTAGTGCTGCATTTTTGAATTGTCGCATGAAGTTTTGTACAATATGTCTAATGCAATAGACATGGACAAAATTGTTTTCTGTCCAACCACTTCTATTTCTGGAGTATGCACTTCTAATAGCCTCGTTACGATTCGAAATGAGGCACAACTTGTCTTGCAATGTTATATACCGCCTTAAATTTTTGAAAAAAAAAATTATACGTTGCTTGTCTCACCTTCAACAACAGCAAACGCAATGAGAATTATGTTGCGCTCGTCTTGCTCAACTGCCACCAATAGCATCCCATTGTATTTGCTATATAAAAATGTTTTATCCATTTGAACAATTGATTTGCAGAAAGCAAAACCATCAATTATACCTTATTTTATATACAGATTTTTTATTTATAATAATAATATTTTATTTTAAAATTATATAATAAATAAAATATAATTTTTATTTTTTATAAAATATAAAAACAAGACCCTTTTTTTAAATTTATAAATTATTAAAATTATAACTTATTGAAAATATAAATTATTAATATTATAACTTATTGAAATTATAAATTATTAATATTATAACTTATTAAAATTATAAATTATTAAATTTATTAAAACTATAAATTATTAAATTTATTACTTTATAAAAGTATAAATTAATAATATATTAATTTTTATAATTATAAATTATTTTATATATAAAATTATAATTTATTAAAATTATAAATTATTAAATTTATTACTTTATAATATTATAAATTATTAATATATTAAATTTTATAATTATAAATTATTTTATATATAAATTTATATAATTAATAAAATAATTTTTATGTAAAAAAAATAACAATATAGAATTCGGTCGGAAAATTGAATTTCGAACGGAAAAAGTAATGAATTCTGTATAAATAAATTGGGGATCTATTTTGGTTTTTTTTTATAAAAGAATTATATTAGTAAAAAAACCACATTTTGATCTCATTGTGTATTCTGATTATGTATTGTGAATCTCAGTCTACCAGGCTATACAACAGTGCATTAAATTGCTTTGTTGACTATTGCAGTCTTTAGTGCAGTGAGAACAGTACGCCAATCACTATTGAACTTTGGCACCTTCTACTTATCCCACACTATTTAGCTTCTGACACACACGCACATTAGAGAAAAGAAAGAAGAAGAATACGAAAAAAGTAATCCAGATTCATTGGTTTTGCACTTGTGCATGGGTGAGGTAAGCTTCAATCCAATTCTCTCCTTTCTCACATTTTCCCTGTATTATCATTTTGGTATATATAAATTCAATGGATCAAATGACTGCATTCATAAATAAATTAATGAACTGAATCTTTTGTCTTTGGTTCTGTTTGTTTCTTTACTTCATGGATATTTACCATGCTTCACCATCATTTTCAAGTTTCAACACTCCATTTTATCTCAAGCACTTCTCTTCAAGTCATCTTAAATTGCATTCGCTACTCGTCTTCTTTTTATTTCTTTAAAATAAGTTAAATCTAATGCCTACCTAATCAAATTTGTTAATCTTCAAAATTCCTTTTCTTTTAGTAATTTATCATTTGTTTGATTTTTAAGCTAGTGGTATGGTATCCATTGGAGAGTAATTTATATTCTTTTAAAATATGAAGATTCTTGAAGTAACTTTATTCCTTTTAATATTTTTTAATATATATATATATATATATATATATATATATATATATGACTTCAAATATAGTAAATGTGTTAGTTGGTTTAGTAGTTTTAAATATTGGAATGGCTGAAAAAGAAAAAAAAAAGTAATTTAAAAAAATATTAGTGTAAATTTGTTTACATTATCAACTAATTAAAAATTACTTTAAATATGACATCTAAAATAGTTATTATAAAAATTAATATTATTATATATGATAATTCATAAATAAATAACAGTATAAAAATCTTTAAATATATTTCAAAGTTAAAAATAATTAAATTTATTTTTATTCTAAATATAGTTAAATTTGATTAGTCTTCTAATTTATTTTGTTTTACTTATAAATTTTTTAAAATAATTCCTATTAAAACGGTGACAACTATAGACATCTATTTTTTGTTGTTGAAATAATAGGAATTTTTTACTGGAATAATATTTTTTTAAAAAAATATTACAAGAATGATCACTGTGCAGGATTATTTACCAAGATAGAACCATTTACTGTTCAAGCTCAGAATTCGGTTCCCCGGGCTCAGAATTCGGTTCCCCGGGAACCGAATTCTGAGCATCAAAATGTAAATTTTTTTGTTTTTTCAACTCAGAATTCGGTTCCCGGGGAACCGAATTCTGAGTTGGTTTTAATTTTTTTTTTTTTTTCGTGTATGGGGCAAATGTGGGCTGATGTGGGAAGCGGAACGGCCCGTTCCAAAAGCAGAACGGGCCGTTTCACATTCAGAATTTGCACTCTGTTTCTTTAAGCAGAACGGCCCGTTCTGCTTTTGGAACGGGCCGTTCCGCTTCCCACATCAGTCCACATTTACCCAGACACGAAAAAAAAAAATAAAATTAAAACCAACTCAGAATTCGGTTCCCCGGGAACCGAATTCTGAGTTGAAAAAACAAAAAAAATTACATTTTGATGCTCAGAATTCGGTTCCTAGGGAACCGAATTCTGAGCTTGAACAGTAAATGATTCTATCTTGGTAAATAATCCTGCACAGTGATCATTCTTGTAAATTTTTTTTAAAAAAATATTATTCCAGTAAAAAATTCGAAATAATAGACATCTAATTTTATCACATCGATGGGTATATTCTAAAGTAGCATTGACTCGTGTCAATAGTGATGAAAATTATTTATAAAATCTTTAAATTTACGAAGAATTAAATACGAGACGAAAAAGTTAACCATATTTAATTATTAAAACCATGTTTTATAGTTTAAAAGAATAAGTTTAATGAATATGTGCTGATAAACCAATCGCATATCATATAATAACTTTAAAGTGAACTTTATAAAACAACAATTTATGATTAGATAATAAAACATTTTTATGTTGTCAGTGTATAGAATGTTATCTGTTACTTAATCAGCTGCACCAAGCACCCACTGCTCGTAGTGCTTGAACTTTAGATTTTATATCGTTTCATGAATACGTTGCCTTTCTTTTGATAAATTTTAAATAAAAAAAAAAAAAGAATAACGCCCTAATAAGAGACTGATTCATTCCATTAACCCAAAAAGTTGAGGAAAAAAAATCATATGATCACTCCCGAATACCCAAAAATATGTGAAAGTGGAGTTTCTATTGTTTATGAAACGATGGTAGATACAGGTTTACTTAATTGAAGCCATTAAAAATGTCCTCTCCTAGCTGACGATGACTATGCATAAAGCTTCTGCTTTATTAACTCCAAGCATCCAAAATTTGGTGAAGGACAGCCCAGAAAAGCAGATAGAGTTAAAATCTCTGGCCATGAATCGTGATAATGATATGAAAACGACATGTTGTATGGTCTACACTCAGACGCTTATAGTCCATCTTTTCACACACTGCACATCACAACTTTCCAATGTATTATATTCTAACTAAACATTAGGCTCGATCTATGAAGCACGGATACTTCAATTTGCTTCACGTATCCGTATCCGATACATATTCGACACGATACTCTTGGATACTTTACCGATACGTGTCAATGAAGTATCCTAGTTTTTTAAAATATTATAAAAATTGTATTCAATTTTGATACTTTCAGATACTTCACCGATACTTATTAGTGATACGTATCAATAAAGTGTTCAAATTTTTGAAAAATTATAAAATATTCATTATAACTAAATAAGATATATAAACATGTTTAATATAGAAACATAGAATTATTGGTCCTTGATGAACACGTATCTTACAAATATCGTATTCAATATATTTTTAAATAATCGTATCGCCGTATCGGATACGTGTCGTATCCGATACGCGTATCGTATCGGTGCATCATAGGGCTCAATCCATCACGGAGCTCTCTTTAAATTGTTTATCACCGCCTTTGCATCTACTCACAATGTCCACTAATTAAACAAAACATGTTTAATCCAACTATCCAACCAAATATATATATTATCTTTTTCTGTCTCTAGTCAAAGCCAAGTTATACTAATAAACGTATGGATCATATGATGGGTTGAGTTGGTGCCCTACCAAGACTTTCTCCTAAGTAATACTATAATAGTAGAGAAATTATTGAAGCCCAAGATTGTTAAAACTATAATCAGGGTGTCAAAGAATTATAGTTTGAAGACCGACCAGAGAAAACAAAAGAATATTTTATTGATTCTTAGAATTGTGCTTGGGAAGGTAGTATTAGCACTAGCAGCTACTAATAACGTTGGTTTTGCGATTTAATCTCTATGGTGCAAATAATATGCCTAATAGCAATAGAATAGAGGGTAAGGTTTCACCACGTGGGTATGATAAAGTATGAGTTGACGTTAGCGTGCCTCGAAAAGACAGAAGATGCTCCAATTCTCTACCAAGATATTCTGTCAACGTAATCCAATCTATAGCTACCAAGATACTGTGTCATAAGAAAGACAAACACAAGTTGCTTGCTAGACATACACAAAGCCAATCCGGGTATTTTACATGTTAGCCACAGATGAATGAAAACTTTTACTTTAATAGGTAAGATGCCTGGTTTCACGTCTGTGTTTAGTTGCAAAAAAGTGTTGTATGAGTTGATACCTTAGCTTACAACTTGCATAAAACATTTATCCTAATGGCACAAAACGAAATAATGTTAGAGATATTGGATTTTGCATTTATCTTTCTGAGATCAAATGTACAGTATTTAGATATTTGTTCTTTAAATTAACTTAGCTGAATGAGTTGCTAAATGGTGCCAAGTTTTCTTCGTTTTTTTAATTCTATCTTGGGTCTCACTAACATGAGCATAGACTTTTGCATTTTCTGAAAGGAGGGGTGCATGAATTGTTCATTCTTCTTGTTTTTATGTGAAACCTTGATTTGTGCTGCTGTTTAAGCTTGGTAAGATGACACGAGCAAATTGATTGCTTATGTCTTTGTACCACTTGCTTAATTGGTAATCATTATTGATTGCTAATGTCTCAGACTGAATTATCATATTTCAGGAATATTTCTCAGGGAGTAGTTACTGCTGTATCATTGTTGATACCCTAGAGCTGAAAGTTTTAGTCTTTGGTTGGAACTAGGAACTAGTTGTTGGCTTCTTTAGTCTCAATATGGCACTAGCTTTTCCGAAAGTGGTGTATGGTTTAATTGCATTTGCAATCTTCTGGGTATTAGCAGTTTTCCCAGCTGTGCCTTTTCTACCAGTTGGAAGAACTGCAGGGTCCCTACTTGGTGCCATGCTCATGGTCCTATTCCAAGTTATCACTCCAGATGAAGCTTATGCCACAATTGATCTCCCAATTCTTGGTCTTCTTTTTGGGACAATGATTGTGAGTGTTTATCTTGAAAGAGCAGACATGTTTAAATACATAGGCAAGTTGCTGGCTTGGAAAAGTAGAGGTGCAAAGGACTTGCTTTGTAGGATCTGTATTATTTCTGCTGTCTCAAGTGCTCTTTTCACAAATGACACTTCTTGTGTTGTTTTAACTGAATTCATACTAAAAATTGCAAGGCAGCATAACCTTCCTCCGACACCCTTCCTACTTGCCCTTGCTTCAAGTGCTAATATTGGATCCTCAGCAACACCAATTGGCAACCCCCAAAACCTTGTTATAGCTGTTCAGAGTAAAATATCATTTGGGAATTTTCTGATTGGTATTCTTCCAGCTATGGTGGCAGGAGTTGTAGCAAATGCTACAATTCTTCTAATCATGTATTGGAAGTTATTGTCTGTTCATAAGGATGAAGAAGATGCAGGTGCTGAAGATGTGGTAGAGGAGGAGTATGATTCCCATAGGTTTTCTCCAGCCACGATGTCTCATTTTTCATCCTTGAGTTCTCAAGAATGGCATTCTCATCTTGAATCTATTAGTATTCAGAACTCTCCTCAACTTCAGATTCTAAGAAACCGATCGGTTTCAAATGCAAGTGAAAGTAATATAACAAGTAATGGAATTGCTAGCAGCACTTTTGATTCTGCAAAAATGTCAAACATATCAAGGGATGGAATAAATGGTGTGGCATCTCTGACAAAGGAGGAAACTAGCCCTTCAAATTCTTCATCAGCAGTAGATACACCTATTCACCCTTCAGAAAGAAAAAGCGATTTTATCATAAGATGGAAAAGGGTACTGTGGAAATCTTGCGTTTACATCATCACACTAGGAATGCTGGTTGCTTTACTTCTAGGTTTAAACATGTCATGGACTGCAATTACTGCTGCACTTGCTCTCATAGTTCTTGATTTCAAGGATGCTAGACCATGTTTGGAGAAGGTCTAAATATTATCTTTCTCGTTTTCTTTCTGTTCTCCTTGAAATACATGCTAGCTATACTTCTACTGCCCCTTCAACATTGAACAACCTCTCAGAATAGTTTTTTTTTCTTCTCTTGTAACAGGTTTCATATTCACTTTTGATATTCTTTTGTGGAATGTTTATCACAGTAGATGGCCTGAATAAGACTGGAATTCCAAGTTCTCTGTGGGATTTGATGGAGCCCTATTCTCATGTTGATCGTGCTAGTGGGGTTGCAGTACTTGCAATTGTCATACTTGTCCTATCAAATTTGGCTTCAAATGTACCAACAGGTAAGTGGATGTGGGGGTTTTTCATCATGTGATGTGGATTTATTAACATTGGTTCATTGAATGCATCAACTTTTTAGATAGGAGCCTGGCTTGTAATCAACACACGCCATATTCACGGACTTGAATCCTATAAAGTTCTTGATTGCACACTGCAAAGCAATCAAAGCAATGCAAGAAATAGTAAAACGTTATATGAAACGACATATATTAAATGTCCACGTCTATTGCGAATCAATTTGTTCAGGGCCTTTTACCTTCAAAATAAAAAAAACATTGAAAGATATGTTCAACAAATTTGACATGATTGACTGCTCCTCTAAAGTTAACAAATGTGTAAAGTGAGAGAATATAAGAATCTGTCTATTGTTGATTTAAGATTATATGATACTTTAGCTCAAATTAAACAGAATATGCATCTCTGATTTCTCATTTTAAACATTTACTCACATTAGAAGAGTTAAATTCAATATAGTTAGCTTTCTTATAAAAAGGAATAGTTGTGGTATTGTTGACAATTGTATATAAGATATTGGTATGACAACTTTGAGAAAAAAGATGACGGAAAGTTGGTTAAGGTTATTTAAGAAAGTCACTCGAGGCACCGGTAAGAAGAATAGATCACAAAGTTTTCGTCCCTATGAAAAGGGATGGAGAGACCAAGAAGGATATGGAAGAAATTATTAAAAGTGACTTTATGATAAATAATATTTTGAAATTTTGATTTTTAACCAAGCTTCATAACATATTGTGATTCATGTAATTAACCTCATCTAATGGGATAAGGTTATTGTTATTGTAGTGGTTTTATGGACATCCTTGATTGTCATTGAATTTTTATACTGCAGATTGTCTATTTAGTGGTTGCATAGACCCAATAACTATCAGAATACAAATTTCTTTAAGTTATCACTTACTGTACATAATCTTTTGAGTGTCATTGAATAATAGGAATTAAATTATGCATATTATATCAATTTGTCTTCAAATCACAGTACACTTTCACCAACCATGCTAGGGGAATACATGGTCAAATGCCAATAGTAGATATTTTATCTTCGTTTGTCTCCGGTTCATTTTCTTTTTAGCTCGATATCATATAATAACATAAATGTTAGCATCAGTCTCTTCAACATTCTCTTTATTATTAACTGAAATTTATTATACATCATAAATTTTAGTTAGTCCTACCTCTCATTCAATGATTTTCTCTTCTAATTTAGTGATGGGATCATTAAAATTTGTGAATTCTAATAATTTTTTGCGAATAAAAGAAAGAATGTCAAAAGGAGTGTTTGAGAGAGTGTTGCTAGTATTCTTCTATGTAAATAAGATGTCCTATACATCATACTAAACTCGTATGCATCATTATGAAAGAATTTTGATCTTATGATATACATGACTGATGACTAAAATTAACTTCCAATTTATAGTTCTGTTGCTTGGAGGAAGGGTAGCAGTCTCAGCTGCTGCAATTTCGAAAGCAGATGAGAAGAAGGCATGGCTGATCTTGGCTTGGGCCAGCACCATATCAGGGAATCTCTCACTGTTGGGATCAGCTGCTAACTTGATAGTGTGTGAACAGGCTCGCCGTGCTCCAAACCTACCATACACATTAACCTTCTGGAGTCACCTCAAATTTGGCCTTCCTTCCACAATCATAGTCACTGCTATTGGTTTGACATTCATAAGATGACAAACACATTTTATTCAAAAACGAGTCTTGCTTGAAGATATTTCAACATGAACGAATTTCATGTCAATCTGTTTCAACTTATGGATACATTATTAAGAAAATGGATGTTGATGTTCTTTGTTAATGGTCTTTATGTAAAATAAAATGAGCAGCTAGTTGCCAAGTGATGCTGTGAAATTTAGTAAAATAAGATAGGAAAGGCATATTAAAGTGTTAAAACAGTTTAATTTTACTTGTTCCTTTTTTTATATCCGGGTTTCTTTTTGTTTATTCTGATAGTTTTTCTCAAACATTCTCAAAACCATGTATAAGACTAGAACCACAACACTAAACCTTGACAAATCCCATCACTACTGTCACTTAAACGACACATAGGAGTCAAACATCAATATTAATTTAATATCATCATCCAAACTAGGTGCCATAGTCATTAAGTTTTTTTTACCAACTAATATCTCCATGAATAATACCTCGTTCATCATGAGTCTAAAATTAACGGCACACTAAAGGCTCATCATGAGCCTAGAATACCTATCAATGTGTCATGTGCATGCTATACGCACACCAATTGAGTAGAACCACGTCACTACATCGCCCCATATTTATCCACCATGGTGCCCTACGAGTTAGCATCAACTCATAGCAAGGTACCAGCTATAGGTTGCTCCATATTTGGTTAGGAGGCGAGCTAAGATTGGTTACATATTTTTTTTATAAAGTATATTTATTTATTTATTTATTTATGAAAATTACAATAATAGAACTAAAATTCAAATATAAGATTATGAACATATTATTTCAATCTCTTACCATTAGGTAGATCGTAATAATTTGAGTACATAAGATTTGATTATTTGCATCTTTTTCTTAATTGTTTATTGTTTACATTGTAGTGTGACTATTTTTTTTAATAATTATAAATTTATTTCATTTTACTTAATAACATTTGTGAGTTTGTCTTTTTCTTTCTAACATGTACTTGCACTTTATTAATCACCAAACATAAATTTCTGTTTAATAACCGGTAAGTTTTTGTGAGATTATTCTAATTTAACTAATAATTCCATAAAAGATAAATGTGATTTTGTTTGGTGTTTCACAAGTCACATTTGTTTTTTTTTTTTTGTATTTTGTATTTTATTTTTAATATTTATTTATTCAGACAATATCAAATGTTCACACAGCAAAAAATACGTCTGGCCTCTCTCCCTTCCTTTTGTCATTACTTATTTATTAGAAATGTGTACATTTATTTATTGAATAAATGCATCAACTGATTACTAATTTAGAATCCGACATTTGTGGAATTTTTTACGTAAATATTATTTTTTTTAAAAAAATACCCAAATAACCACTGTGCAGGTTTATTTACACAGATAGAACCATTCACTGTTCAAGCTCAGAATTCGGTTCCCGGGGAACCGAATTTTGAGCATCAAAGTGTATTTTTTTTTTTGTTTTTTCAACTCAGAATTCGGTTCCCGGGGAACCGAATTCTGAGTTGGTTTTATATATTTTTTTTTTTCGTGTTCGCAGGGAAACATGAGCAGACCCGGAAGCGGAACGGCCCGTTCTGAAAGCAGAACGGGCCGTTCTGCTTAAAGGAACAGAGTGAAATTTCTAAAAGTGAAACGGGCCAAGAACGGCCCGTTCTTAACGCTGGGGAACCGAATTCTGAGTTGAAAAAACAAAAAAAAATACACTTTGATGCTCAGGGAACCGAATTCTGAGCTTGAACAGTGAATGGTTCTATCTGTGTAAATAAACCTGCACAGTGGTTATTTGGGTTTTTTTTTTTAAATAATATTTACGTAAAAAATTCACATTTGTGACACTTATTGCAAGCTGGAATGTGTATGCATCGCATTCCTAGATCTTTTTTTTTTAAGGTTTTGCTAGAATATCTGCAACTGAGCAATGGACGAAACAGGGAAAAGACGCACAACACTGAGCGTGAACTTTAATCACCAAGTAGCAGTCTAAATTATAATTAATCTATTACTATGCAGTTGAAAGAACAAAAAGGCAAATCCTTGCAGGAAGGCTACCCTTTATAAACATCGTTATCATCCAATCGCCAATCAAACCACAATGGTTCATCAATCACTTGAAATCCAAGCTGGGGGCAGATGTGATCCCTAAACAATATATTCGAAAATGCATAATATATTTTAAACATGCAACAACATTTTTATGTTTCATAAATTTCCTGGTCCATTACATCATCACCTTAATTCGGTATGAATTTTATAAATAAAAAAATCCTGTTAAAATCTAAGCCTGTCTAAACTACTCGCCAAAGGAAACAAACTTCTCCATGATTCATGTATGGCAAAACCAAATTAAGCTGACATTTAGCTGTCCAGTTAATTCATTAAATCATAGTCATCCAATTTGTCATTGTACTGAAGCACCTTTCTCTTTATTTTTGATGTATCCACCCATGTAACGAAGTCTTCCATGTTTCTGGTTACTAGATAAGCTGGGTCTGTAACAGTCTCTGGACCAACTCGTATATGCCCTTGCTCAATGTATGTGACAGCTTCTTTCAAGTGCTCAGCAAATTTTAGTCGCACCAAAACAGTTGAGAGCCTACGCCTGCACTATGGAAAAAGTCATTAATTTTAGGAACAAACGAGCAAAATATAATGCAAAGATGTCATACTAACAAAAATTAGTATCATTAGAATAAAGTAAGTTGTAATATCAACCCAGTAATTTTCCTAGATTATCATGTACCTGATCATATATTTGGGGCCACTTAAAATTATTTATTAAACTACATTTGACAGTAGATCGTTTGTTTTCTCTTTATCTTGATATAGTTTCATTTGGACAATCTACTGAGCATAGCACAAACAAATAAAATTAATTACTCAATGTTCATTTAAAACAATAATCACAGGAAAATGTTATTTTTACCTACAAAAGGATGACACAGTCAAGCGTTCGCATAGTGTGATGCTTTGCCTGGTTGGAATCACACCCATGTTATAGCTGTCACCCAAAAAGAAGTAAAAGATGTGTAAGAAAATAATAGCTCATAGCCTCATAATCATATCAATACAATCTTTCGGTTTGAAACTGTAAGGCTAACTGAGACTAGGAATAGAGTTATACTCATTCAAATAATTTATACCAGCTTGAAAGTTACATAGAAAACCTATTGTCATCAACATAGAACCAAAAGCACCAGAGGGTCATTGCAATTAGTTCACCTATTGCAAAATCTAATTGGTTAGAAAGGATCCATTTGATGGATTGTTGTCAGTTATTACTTATTACTAAACGTATATGGTATGTTATATAAAATAACTTATCTTGTATCAGTAATCATGCCTAAGTTCTGTGTTAGAAATTGCATGATGGAAGCTATATATTATAAATTTAGAATTATATCTAATAGTAGTGTGTAATTAGGCAAGTGTGTTTTTATTTGCAGTTTGTGGGCAGACAATACTCTAGGAAAATTGTCTCTCTAACAGCATGTTGTTGTATCATGTATGATTTGTATGTTCGGTATTGTATTTTATTAGTTTAGCAATTGATGTTCTATCATATTTTTTGATCATGAATATGTACTACTTAATACTTATAGCACAAATTGTTAACAAAATCCATCCAGCAACTTAAATATAAAATTGCTACTTCATTTGTAATTGAATTTAGGTAAACCAACTTCACACCAACTACACCAATCCAGTTTAAATGAAATAGCTGAAGCACAAATAGATTTGAGGAGTCTCAGAACAACATTTAAGTATAAATTGTTTCAAAGGAATAATAGAAAATGTAAATATGAAATATAAGAGTTGAAGTTGTGATAGTATGCATAGTCTTAAATTCGAATCTTGTTACCATCAATGTAATTTGACTGGATAAAAAAAATATGAAATATAAGAGCTAATATAATTACAAAATATGATATTCATTACAATAATGAATTGATATATTTACTTAAGGCATACGTTTAACTTTCAACTCCAACAAAACTATATGTCTAATTAGTCTAAATAATATGTTTAAAAGTTTACATGATATGTGAGTGAATAAAAATGAACTTACAGTTTTTCCAAAAGCTTATCAGTCATATCAATCCGAAAAGGATCCTTTGGATCCATCTGTTTCAATATGTTTACTAACTTCTGAACCATATGGCATAAACCTGAATATCTATTCATATTTCCACCATACAGAGGCAAAAACATAAAATGTGTCAGCTAAAAGATAAAATCTAAAACAAAGGGAATTACAGTGTCAGAAAATATGAATATCATTAATTATGCATAATACTTTTTGTAATCGTCACGTCCAGTAATATGGTAGCGTTGCATAACCAGGTTCTCTCTATGACCCCCTTCCCTCTTCCATTCCAAAAAATTTACCTTCTTCAAAAGCTTCTTTTCATGAAACTTTAGCTTCCTCATTGTTTTTCACTGTCATCAGAATACACAACACTAAATAATCAGTTTATTAAAGGTAGAAGAACTGATCAGTTTGTCTATTAGCTAGTTAATGCATACCTAAGCTTCAGAAAATACTACTACTTAGCCAAGTTTAGCAGCACCATTATCAAGTTCCGAAATTTTGTTCAACCAGCCTCTAGTTCAATATATAGACGGACACACAGAAAGACACCTATATGGGACATCTTAACACACCTTCCACGCCACACCAAGGACTAGACATCTAGTGTAAAGTTTGCTAAACTGGAAATCTTTGGGAGACCCAGAATTAAGACTAGATAAGCATTAAAACATCATATAGTATGAGCCTATTTGGATGCAAACCAGAACTGCTTTTGAGAGCTTTTCAATTGAAAATAAAGATTTTTCAATACAGAAGCTCTCAAAAGTATTTCTAAGCTTGTATCTAAACTATATTCGAAACAAACCATTACCAAACTAGCTCCCAAAAGCTAGCTCAAAAGAGGAGGATTGCCCAAGTCTTATAAAGGGTATTTTGGTCATATTCCTAGTCATTGAGGGACATCTTAACAATATTTCTAGTTACAGACAGATGAGGATCAAGCTCCCACAGACAAAGAAATAAACTAAGATAAGGCTTGAAAAGACTGATGCTCCTGGCGGGCCTAAGGTGTTGTGCTTTTGACAGCGATAAAAGACAACCATTATCAGCAAGGGTAAGCATCAGCTTGATCAAACTCAATTCAAGTGAACAAAATTAACAGCAATGTCATGTTAAGAAGCTCTAAAATAACAGCTATAATGAATGAGTCAATGAAGAACTAAAAAGAGCCATCCACTAAAAAGAAATGGACGCTATGTATGGGCAAAAACAAAAGAAATTAACAAGCAATTTCTAGTTTTCAAGGATTGTAAAACTAAAATAGTCTGAGACATAAGATAAACAACAAATATTTTTTATTAATGCAGTTTGGAAGAAGGTTAAGCATCAACATATTCTGCTAGGGATCAGGTCTGATTTGCTTAGCCAAGGAGACGAACAAAGGTTTGGGGATAACAAGCTTAATTAATTGTCAAGGTATTAATTTTACATTTACATTAGAATTTAGAAACTGGTTCCGTATTCAGACCTAATAATTATTGGCACACTGAACTACTTAGGAGAACCTGCTCCTAACATTAAAATAAATCGTCTTATTTCAACAGTATACTAACAGCATGAGAAGGCATTGAACGCAGGTTTGCTACAAAATTCACCTTCCAAAACCCATGAATAGACCAGATTAATAAATTTAAAAGGATTCAATTTACCGATACTCTACCACAACTGTTTAAAAGTAGTATTTCATGCATCGTTATTTATTTGTACCGACAATCACCATATAAAACTGAATGAAAAACATTGTCAAAGGGACAAAATGGAAGAAAAAGAAGAAACAGGGAAACCCTAAAAACGAGGGAGAGAATTACACGTAAATTTGCAAAGAGAAAGCGAGAAGTGGCGCGTAAGAGGAGAAGGGATTAGAAATGTCTCAATGTTTCAAACCCTACTACCACCAGTACTACTACTAAAGAATAATATTTAGTTTTATTATTCGTTTCATATTATTAATTGAATTAATTAACATATATTATATCATTTTAATTTATTTTATTCAATTCAAATTTTCGTTTCATTTTTTTTCTTCTTTTGTTCGACCGTAGTCTACTGCTAGTGCTAACTCGTTAACATATTCTTATTCTCATAAATGTCATTTTTTTTATTCTGATTCTTATTATTGATAGACCTTATTTTTTATTATTTTATTTTAGTCCTTAATAATATATCTATTTTTATTTTAATCTTAATAATTTTTGTTATTTTGAATTAGCCTCTTTAAAAAATAATTAATAAGACTTAAAGTAAATTAATTATATACTATTATCTTCATTCTTTTATATATAAGACTCAATTATTTAGAATAAAAATAAAAATAAATAAATAAAAAATATATTATAAGAATTAAAAGAATAACTAAAACTAAGGATTATTATAAAAAATATTTTTATAAAGACTAAAATTTATAAAAAAAAAAACAGTATATTGCATCAACCAAAAATATATTTGAACTTAAATTTTATACAAATTATCAAATGAAGTTTAGAAATATCCTTATTAAAAAAATGTCAAATGATCGTGTTTTTTTTTTTATATAAGTCAATAATTTATTAATCACAAGAAGTGCAAGTCATAATTAAAAAATAAGATGTCCCAAAAATAAGAAAAAAACAACAAAAATAAACATAACTTAAGGGACACTTGCACAGGACAAGGGGTTCATCTACCATTCTGGAAAAGAAGAAGACATCATTCTAGCAGTAGTACACCACTCTCACAATCTCAACTGAGCCATGAACAGATCTCTTCCACCTTAAAGAGTTTGCCTTTGAAATTGTTCTCATTTCGAGCCTTTCATAATTGTCATATACCTGCAAACCAAACAAAGGACCAAACTCGCTTAATACCCTTACTGTCACTCACTAATCCCATATATTGATGACAAAAACCCCTAAGATCGTTGATAAGCACTCCTGACACTCCCCACCAAGCGTATAATCTGACCTAAACAGCATAAGCCTCTGGATACAAGAGGAACAAGTTTTTGTTGGACTCCAACCCCTCTTTGCAAAAAACACAACCATTTTTTCCTTTTAGACTGACCCCTCTCAAAAGACCGTGTTTAACAATTTTTTTTGTAATGTGTATGATTTTAAGTATAATATCACATAACTTAGTGATTAAATGAATTAAATTTATATTATATAAAAAGTTATTAAAATTATGGAACAATTATAGAGAGAATATTGAACAATTAGTAATAATTTTTTAGGTAAAATACACAATTTAAATTAAAAAATTACAAACAAAATTATTATATATTATTATCATTATGATTGTCTTTATCATTGTTATTGTTACAATTAGCATTGCAATGATCGTCGTAACACCATATTATTGTTATTATTGTTATTATAATTATTATAGTTATTATTATAATTATCATTATTTTATTATCATTTTTGAACACTCCATTCATCATTATCATAAAAATCAATAAATTTATTATATATAATAATTTATAATTAAATAATAGTGTCAAATATATTTAAATGAAAAAAAAATATGCATAAGTTGTTAGTTTTAGTATTAGGAAGCATTTGAGACAATAATTTTTTTTTTTTTGTAGTTTCTTAAGATTTGAAGCTGAGAATATTAATTCTTTTAGTGTTTGATATATTATTTGATTAAATTTTATTTTTGATCTTTTTTACAATATGAAATTCATTATTTTTAGTTTTCAATTTTATAAAATTTATAATTTTAGTCATTTTACTAAATATTTATTCATTGACGATTAAAATTATAATATTAATCATGATTTATTAAATAAAAGGTATAAAAAAATATTTATTAATATTTAGACTTGTAATTCACACTTTTATCTCATAAATACGATAAAAATGATAACTAAATATGAAATTTAGCCTAAATGTAATTAAATACTAATTAGTATATCATTTATTTAATTATAGATCGTGATTAATATTGTAATTTTAACAATCAATAAATAAATATTTGATGAAAAAATCAAAATGAAATTGTAAGATTAAAAATGTGAAATTAAAAATTAGAGAATGGAAAACATAGATTGAATATTATAGAGACTAAAAATAACATTCACAACAAATATTATTTTTTATAATACTTTTACTTGTATTTTAAGTATAGACTATCAAGTCACTATAATTATTATAATCCAATCTCTAACAAAAAAATCAAATAACACATAATTAACATAGAATTCACATACAACAAATATATGATTATTTAGGTAATCTATACATGTATAAAGCAAGATAAATCAATTGAAATCATAAATCCTCTCATGGAATTTTATACATATCATGTACACATATATAATTACATTAAATACATAATTGTATAAAATAAAAATAGCCTACTCACAAATCAAACATCTTTACACAACTAAAACTACATAAAAGTAGTGTCACCACAAAATTGATCATTTCCAATATGACCCTCCAAAATTTAGACAAACCAAACCAATTAATTTTGCTTTATATATCGAGTATGATCATTGCAGTTTTAGTCATAAGGGAAAAATGGTAAACCTGTGAAAAAAAAGCATAGTAATCACAATTAAGCAACTTAAAAATAATACAACATAGACAACTTTAAATTTAATATTCAATACAACTTAACAACTTTCAATTTATCAACAATACAATACATACAACTTATAACATAGGATAACTTAACAACTTCATTGCAACAACATGTTCAACACGACAAACATATCGTCACACATATCAACTAAAAAAATCTCTTACGGTATAAGTGAGCAATTTAAGTGATCAGACCCTATCAAATCATGACGTTTAACCTATCACACACACACATACGAGGGTTATAATAATACTGATATAAATTTTACCAAGTATTACACAACTCAATAACTTTATATTAAATGTAATTTTTATAAAAATGATTTGATACTTCATTCTTATAAAATAAAATTGATGTAATATATTTATTTCAAAATATACTAAAATATGAATATTTTGATTACCTTAAAGTTGTTGTTCAATTTTAACAAAATTTGATATAAACATATAAAGTAATATAAATTTTTAATCTAACGGTTAGATTTACAAAATTAACATTTAATACAAAGTTATTAAACAATGTAATACTTAGTAAAAGTTACATAGATGTTATTATAATCTTCCTCTATACATACATATATATATATATATATATATATATATATATATATATTGTTGAACATATTTAGAAACTATTTGTATGATAATTTTAAATAATTAGATTTGTGTTTTTCATTATTTAAATGTTGAGTTATAAAATGTAGTAACATGTTACAAATAGTTTATGTTAAAAAATAGCGGAGTAAAAATTTATAATTTTTTTTTACTCATTCAAATCAATGATTTTTTTCCCCCACACCCTTGTGTTTTATTTATACCCATTCAAACAACAGATTTTTTTACTCAATTTCTCTTATACTTTAATTATTTATTTATTTTTTTGTTTGTTCTCATTTATCTTTTACTTAGTTCACAATCAAGTAGTGCATCGAGAATAATAGCACTAGGGCTGCTCCAATATAAGGCAACGATAATTAGTTAAAGTCTCTTTTGGTGTGTACTAAAGTATCTTTTCAATCTATAATTAAATATCATCTTTTAAATCAAGACTATTAAAGTGAATTTTATATTTTCTAACAATTTTTTATATGCATAATTTGATTTAAATCTTAATCAATGTAGCTAAGAGGCTTAATCATTTATCATCTGTGAACATGATTTAAGTTTTACGTTTAAAGATTAGTATTATTCTAAACTTTGATATCACTATCACCCTTCTCTTTTAAGCCGAAACTTTTTAATTTAATATATACTGGTGGAACTCAAATCATAAAAGCATGAATTTTTTTGGTTTTAAATATTACCAACATGCCAACTATCCTCTATTTACCTGGATACCCATGGTTTGAACGTGTAAGGAGTAGTGCCACATTTTTTAACTTTTCTTTTTTGTTGGCTAAAGACTACGTGGATCGGATTTTTAAACTTGATTTTACACTCTCTCCACGTTAAAGATAGATTTTACGCGGAAATAATTTTTTTTTACTTTAACTAAACGTGAAAATTCACGTTTGCATTGAAACTCAAACATGCACTACATTCTATAATTTGATTCCTTTTAAAAACAATTGACCAACCAAGTTCATTTTATTTTATTTTCAACAGACCCACCCAAAATAAATTATCATTAAAAATTAGATTAATCTTTTTAAAGTTTCTAAGAACACAATTTCTTTTCAAATATTCGCAGATTTTGGTAGATATTTTCGTTTTTTTTAGTAGATCACATATTTGCTGATTTTATTAATCTCTAATTATCACTCAAATTCAAAATTTATTTTTTTTCCAAAAAATTATTATTTAATATTTGAATTGTAAAGTTTTAATCTTTTTCTTCACATGGTACAATTTTAATCTATTTATTTATTTGATGAAAATGATAATATATAACGATGCAATAAAATAGATGTCAACATAAACATTAAAGACTAGAACTCAATACACGAGTCGTACGATTAATTAATATAAAATTGTTCAACTTAATTAATAATTTAAAATTTAAAATTTATATAAACAATTCTGTTAAATGTTCACATAGATCTCTCGCTTATAATATTTATAATCTATTCAAGTATAATTATTTTCAATAAAAAAATCACTAATATTAAATATTAACTACGAAATTAGCATACTTGATTAAAATGCATAATTAAAACAATATAAGATCAAATTTAGTAAAATAAAATAAAAAGAGAGTAAAGTTTAAATTTTAATGAAAATAAAGAGACCACAAAATTGAAATTAAAAAGTAAAAACAGTTATATAGGTTTTATGTTAACGAAATACTTGTCTTTTTTCTCTTCAATGATAATTTTTAAAGAGGAAAAATTAAAATTTAATAAAATTAATTACTTTGTTTCTTTCCAAAAAAAAAACCACTTTTTAAAGGTATCTAATAATTTGGAAAGGTTAAAATGTGGTATTTGGCAATAAATATTTTTACAAATAATTATTATTAAGAAGAATCTTGTAATCATCGTCGGTTGAACATTGATTGAGACGGAGACCCCTTCTTCACTCTCTTTCTTTCTCTCTCCTTCTCTACGCGATCTCTTTCACTTACTTTCTTTCAATTGCGAATATTTTCACCTCAAATCACTACAAAATCCTTCTCTATTTGTCGCCTTTTGTGTCTCTGCGAGTCTCTTGGGGCTCTCACGCGGAGCTCCGAATGCTTCGGGAAACTTCCTCACTCAGATTCTAGCTGAAAATTGCAGCGACTTCACTTCAAATTCAGAGTCGATTAAGTCTCTGCCTTTTCACCATTTTTGGGTACCCTTTTCCTAATTTCACTCGATAATCAACAAGTTAGTTGATTTAACTCTTTCCTTTGCTCAATCACGTGTTAGTTGATCTTTGTTTTCATGAGCTTGTTTTTAATAATGAATTGGTAGTGCATCTTGGGATCCTAAAAAAATTGGTGGAATCGGACGGAGGGAATTTGAAAGTTGGAATTTTTGTTCTGATAATTTTCTGGGTATGTGGGAATCTGGGTATGGAGACACACAAAAAAAATCATATGTAGGTTGGTTTTGATTGAGAGCTGGCTAATATATCCGTTTAATTTCATTGATTCCCCCCTTTCTTTTGGTTAGACTGATGAAGTTAGGATATATGAATTGTGCTCTGAAGTTGGTAAATAAGGAAATTGAGCTGATGAAAAGTATTGAATAATCATGCCTTTAAAGTTTTCAAGTTTTGGGAGTTTTTATTCTTCATACAAGATATGTATAAGTGATGACTAATGATGTCATTTTGTGTTAATTTATTTCCAGTGGTTAGAGGGAATTTGTTTTAACTATATGGCGTATATACTTCATTGAGATTTGAACTGGGGACCAAGTGCTTTGTTCTCTCAGATCAGATGAATGGTGTTTCTTGTACCATACTTGTTGAGTAATCTGCATTACTAGTTGGTAGCTGTTGTATAAACTAAGAATTGTTGAATTGTTAGATTCTTCTATCACTTTGGACTGTCTTTAGCTAGGCTTACTGATTAGGAATTGATATGTAGCATGCATTTGGATACAATATATATGTTTATGACTTACAATTATATGCATCTTCTACTGATTAAAAGTATACGTTTTTCTCTGCTGCAGGTTCTTTGCAATCAATAATTTTCAGTAACTGATTACTGTCACTCTGAAGTTATTGCTTCTGGAATTTGTGAATCTCCTACTTTTAAAGGTTAATGGCTGTGTCCTGGCTTTTGTAACGCCGGTCACTGACATGAAATGATAGATTTTTTGAACTATTACTGTGATCCTTTTGAGAAACTTGCTTGCCACATCTCAATTTATAAAATACAAATATGCATTCATGGTGGGAAAAATTGCTATCAAAAGAAACCAAGAAGAAAGCAAGTAAAGAAAGTTTTTTTGACACACTGCACCGAAAATTTAGATTTCCATCTGAAGGTAAACTAAGCATTAGATCTGGAGGATCCCGTAGACATTGCAATGACACAATTTCAGAGAAGGGAGATCGTTCTCCATCAGAATCAAGGTCTCCTTCACCTTCCAAAGTGGCAAGATGTCAAAGTTTTGCTGAAAGGCCGCATGCTCATCCACTTCCACTTCCTGGTCTGCACCCTTCAAGTGTAGGCCGAGTAGATTCCGAAATTAGCATATCATCAAAGTCAAGATTGGAAAAAGTCTCCAAGTCATCATTGTTTCTTCCACTTCCAAAACCTGGATGCATACGTTGTAAACCAAACCCTGCAGATGTAGATGGAGATATGGTCACTGTTTCAGTCTTTAGTGATGGCTCTGGTGATAGTGATGAGCTGGCAGACTTGCACAATCGTAGTCCTTTAGCAACTGACACTGAGACTGGGACTAGAAATGCTGCTGGCAGTCCATCCAGGTAGCTTTCTCAAACTATAATGTACTTCCAGATTGTGCTTGTTACATATACTGGTCTTGGTTATATGTGATTGAATATATTAGAAATATATATATATATATATATATATATATATATATATATATGTATGCATGTATATGTATATGTATATGTATTTATGTATGTATATATATTCTCCCTTACTCAAAAGTTGCCCTGTTTCTGAAGCTCGATGCTCAAGGATCAACCACCTACTGCTTCCCAACTGAATTCAACAGGAGTTAAAAAACCAGGAAATATTCTTAGTAATCATGTGTCTTCTACTTCACCAAAACGGAGGCCTTTGCGCAACCATGTTCCAAATCTTCAGGTTCCTCCTCATGGTGCCTTCTATAGTGCTCCTGATAGTTCCTTGTCAAGTCCATCAAGAAGTCCATTGAGAGCATTTGGCACAGATCAGGTGTTGAATTCTGCTTTTTTGGCTGGAAAGCCATATTCAGAGGTCAATTTTGTTGGATCTGGGCATTGCTCTAGTCCAGGTTCTGGTCATAATTCTGGGCATAATTCAATGGGTGGGGACATGTCAGGACAGTTATTTTGGCAACCAAGCAGGGGTAGCCCTGAGTATTCTCCAGTACCTAGTCCCAGAATGACTAGCCCTGGTCCAAGCTCTAGAATTCAGAGCGGAGCAGTCACACCTATTCATCCCAAAGCTGGGGGAGCACCCACTGAGGCACAGAATGGATGGGTTGATGATGGAAAACAGCAGACTCATCGATTGCCTCTTCCTCCTTTGACAGTTACCAATTCCTCACCGTTCTCTCATTCTAATTCTGCATCAACATCTCCATCCGTGCCAAGAAGTCCAGCTAGAGCAGATAATCCAAGCTCTGGCTCACGTTGGAAAAAAGGGAAGCTGCTTGGCAGCGGCTCATTTGGACATGTCTATCTTGGTTTCAATAGGTATGTATGTAAGTTAAAATGTTCTTAATTTCATATTTATTTATTTATTTATTTATTTCTTCTTCCCATTTCTATATATGCATCTTAATATGATTTGCTTTGTTTTAAATGTTTCTCTCTTTTAGTGAAAGTGGCGAAATGTGTGCAGTCAAGGAGGTTACCCTGTTTTCAGATGATCCTAAGTCTATGGAAAGTGCTAAGCAATTTATGCAGGTAAATTGATTCCTTTCAAATCTAGTATAATTTCATGCAGATAAATGATTCATTTTCTTTAGGTGCAATATTGTAGTTTTCTAGTTCTGATTTGAATTTGACAAAGCTTTGAAAATCTAACTACAAAATTGCTGGCAGGAAATTCATTTATTAAGCCGTTTACAGCATCCAAATATTGTGCAGTATTATGGTTCTGAAACGGTAGGTTTTCTCCTTCACTTCCTGCTTACAAAACCGTACTGACAAAACATGTTAGCATTCAGATTTTGATCTTTACCTTCCTGTGAGTGATGAGGATTTATTATGAGTTTTGTTCTAGACTGTCCATTTGTAATGTATCACATGATATTCTCGATTTCTGGTCACAAATATTTGTTTCTGGTGGTTTATCTGCTAACATAGAAGTGGGAGTTTCTCAACACTCTTTGTTATTGTGATTACTTATAGAGGCTTCTGAATCATCCCTTGAACAGGTTGATGACAAGCTTTACATATACCTTGAGTATGTATCTGGAGGCTCTATACATAAACTTCTTCGAGAATATGGGCAGTTTGGTGAACTAGTTATTCGTAGTTATACTCAACAAATTTTATCAGGGCTTGCTTATTTACACGCTAAAAATACTCTGCATAGGTAAAACAAGTCATCTATTCATGATTTCAATGTTTTAATTTTTGCTAAGTTCTGATGTGTATATCTATGAATTTACATTTATTTCTAAAGGGACATCAAAGGAGCAAATATACTGGTAGATCCAAATGGCCGGGTCAAGTTGGCAGACTTTGGCATGGCAAAACATGTAAGCCTAGAGATAATTACTATCTGGTATCCATTATATCTACATTTAAGCTAAGTGAGTTAGATATGGAAATTTTATTGTAATTCCTAGTGAACTTATGAATCTGCTGGACTCAAGATTCAAGAAATAAACAAATTGAATCTGAAAAACTACAGAAATAATCTAGGTTTTAGGCCAGATTTTAGTACAATCATCAACAAACACTGGGTTTCCCCCTAATGCAAGGTTTCTGTTAGTATCTAAATTGCAAGATACAAGACTTGAGTTCCACATTAGAAGTATGGGATTTTAGTGGCATTTTATAAGATCTCGTGCTTTATTTACAACACAACTTCTAGCTTTTGTGATATAATTCTCCCAAGGTACTTATTGATTGGTATTAGAGTTTTTCACCATGTCTCTTAGTAACATTGATATTGCAGTGCATGGTAGTAAGTATCGGATGTATCGCTATTCGTATCGTACGATACGATACGATTCCGAGCTTCCGCGATACGAATCGCAAGTTGTCTCGTTTTTGATTAAGAATCGCATGTGAATCGTGCGTATCGTTGCGTGAATCGGAAAAATCGCGATTCTGGACGAAATCGCACGATTTCGAAACAGCGGGTCACGCCTCGAAACTGGATCGAGTCACGCGCGACCTGATTCTGGAAACCCTAAAAAAAATGCAGAAAAGAGAGGGAAAGTGCCGATCCTCCACCGATCTGTCTTCTTCTCCGACGAATCTCCGTCGATCTATCTTCTCTGACAGCGACTGTGTCTCCTCCGGCGGTGACTCTGTCATCTCCGGCATATGCAACCTGTCTTCTTCAAAGAAAAGTTGGGCCAAATGGGCCCAAATTTTATTTTATCTTTTGATTTGGCCTTCACTATTTTTTTTTTAAGAAGGTAACTTCTCTTTATTATTAATTATTATTATAATTCAGATAATATTTTAAGTAATAAAAAATTTAATATAAAACCTTAAATATTTTGTTTTCTTAATTTTTTTATTATTTTGTTTAACTACTATAAATTTTAATTATTGAAATTATTTAATGTATAAATTAAGTTATGTTTCTATTTTTATATGTATATCATTAATTATATGTATTATAAATTATTTAATATTTATATATATATGTAAAAATAAATAAATTAGAATATATTTATATATTATTAACTATATATTAATGTATGATTTTATTTTTTTATATTTGTTTATATATATATATATATATATGTTTTTATTGATCATGAATCTTACGATTCACGATACGATTCGATTCACGATTCAAAATATAAGCTTTCCGATACACTATTTGTATCCCGATTCAACTACCATGTTGCAGTGTTTGTCTGGGACTATAGTGAAGGGTACATAGCCAACCCACATTGGTGCTGGGGTTGCAGAATGCGATTGGATATTAGGATCTAATTGCAAGATATGGGCCTTGAGTCCCACATGGGAAGTATGGGATTTTAGTGTGGGCAGTGGGGGTTTATAAGAACTTGAGTTATCCAACTATAATGGCTAGCTTTTGTGGTGTGGTTCTTCCAATGTTCTTATCGATTTCCCTTTAACAAGGAGTTTACTCCCTCAAAATACCAGAAATAACAATCAGGCACATCAAATTGCCTTCTACAACTCTGTAAGACAGCCTGTGTATTACTATAATTGTCAGACCCTATTCCTTTTGGTTTGATGATTTAGCAAAAAAATGTCTTTGATTGTCATTTTTAGAATATCAATGATGCAATAAATATTTTTTCCTATTATATGCTTAAACATTTATCGTGGAGTGAAAAAAAAATATAAAGGAGAGAAAATCTAATTAATATGAAAGATTAGGGATATATTAGAAAATTTCATAATTGTTATGAAATCTATAACATTAATTGTATTTCTTAATTCTTGAGCCAAAACCTTTTTTCATGTTTGAGAATCATAAATCCTAAGAATCATGATTCTAGAAATGATGAAAATGTTTGGTTGGTCATAAATGTTTTTGGGAGTATCTATAAATGCTAACCGGGAATAAAAGATTTTTATTATATTAAATAAGAAAATAAAGGTAACATGACATTTTTACTGAATTAAGAATTTCTCTTTAACTTGGGAATGTTAGTTTCCCACCTTTTCCATGGGAACATTTTTGTGGGAAACCTATCGAAAAACCATTCCTAGGAAACAATGTTTCCTAGAAATTTATTTTTTAAATATAAAACCAAATATACAAAACTCACATTCCTGATTTCAGATTCTCTGAAAAATAAAATCTTTCCGTGTATCAACTTTCAAATGCCCCCTAAATGTCAAACAAAATGGGATGGAGGGAATATGAAATAACAGAAACTCCCTAATACACAATTATAACCGCCTTATTCAGAACATTGCCTATCAAAATGTTGGTTAAAAAGTCACTAATTTAAAAGTTTTGCTATTTTCCATTTTCTGATATTGGATACTATTGTTGATTGCACTTTTATTTTCTTTATACAATTCAGTTTTTTCCACCCCACTTTTTTGGTGAATTTTGTAAGCTTACCCTAGCTATACTTTTACTGTTGTTTCTAATAATTTTTTAATAAAATATCTGTTGTTCATTCTGATGAAATATTATTGATTTTGGCCTCTTGCAGTAAGTGAGTGATTTAAAATCTTATAAGATACAAAAATGAAACTTATCCTCTTTCTCTCCCTCCCTCCCTCCAAAGTATGCAAAGCGAAAACATAGAACCAAAAACAGGGGTAGAAAAAAAAGAGTCAAATTAATATATAAGTAGGAAGTTGAATAAACCAGAATACAGAACCTGAAGTAATAAATTTCCCAAGAACCTCTTCTGAATCTCTTTTGCAGACTGCCAACTTTCTGTAATGGTGGTGGTATGATTTGCATGTAGACCACATTCCATATTGTAAAGAACTTCCAATTCCCTGCTTCTACTAGTTAACACGTGAAACTCCAACTTCAAATGCAAACACCAACAACAAAGGCATTGGATTCTTTGGTTTCTTTTGAATTAAGGGCTTTGTTTTCCCGTATAATTGTCATCTGATATTGCATCTGATTCATTGATTTTATAATTCTTAATGATTTAACTAATCCAAATGTTGCATAATTTGTGCTGTTTTCCCTTATTATACCTTATGTAATTTGCAGATAAAAGGGCAGTCGTGTCCATTGTCATTCAAGGGAACCCCTTACTGGATGGCTCCTGAGGTTTTAATACTTTCTTTAGATCTGTTTTTAATATTTTTAATTGTGTCTTAGTTTTGTGACTCAGAATCATTACTTTCTGATGATTCAGGTTATAAAGAACTCTAATGGATGCAACCTTGCAGTGGATATATGGAGTCTTGGATGCACAGTTTTGGAAATGGCTACGACCAAACCTCCTTGGTTTCAGTATGAAGGGGTTAGTAACTTGTATCAAAATATCAGAGCTTATTTTTTTATATTTTTTATATTTTTATCATTTTCCATAATATGTATTTGCAGTATTTTATATTTGCAAAGTGCTGATGATAATTTTATTGTAAGCACGTCACCTTTTGTAAATTATTTCTTCTTGTGGCTTGATGTATTTTCTTGCTATCATAACAGGTTGCTGCCATGTTCAAAATTGGTAATAGCAAGGAGCTCCCAACAATCCCAGATCATCTCTCAAATGAAGGAAAAGATTTTGTTAGGAAATGTCTTCAGCGTAATCCGCATGATCGTCCTTCTGCCAGTGAATTATTGGACCACCCTTTTGTAAAACATGCTGCACCTGTGGAAAGACCTATTCTGGCTCCTGAATCGCTGGACCCTTTTTCTGGGATTACACAGGGAGCAAAAGCTCTGGTATATAAAAGATTTTCTAACATAAATTGTTTAGAACTCATTTTTATTGGTGTAATATGTCCACATTAGCATTGGGGGTAGCTTGTTTGTCTTTCACTGCATGTTATGCTGCTTATGTATCAAATTATCCCACTGCCTTATTTGTCTAAACATGATATAGAACCAAATAAGAAATATCTGATCTGCCTCATGAAACTATGTGATGTGGACTTTTTGTTCTTCATGCTTTTACATTCATCATGATTGATTTAAATGTTCTTGGCGTGTATATTGTATAGGTAATTCATGCTCTTGGCAATACACATAATTTTTTTGTCCGAGTCCAGAATATTGGGGTATTTGGAGGATTTATATTCTCATTCCCTTTTCAAGTATGTGATAGAACTGGATCAGAGTATTGGAAAAAATGGACTGTTTATTGACAGAAAACCTATCTCTTGATCAGCATCTATACAGGCTTATTCTGGTGTTTGAGAGACCTGGGTTCTCCTTCAATTCCACTCCAAAACCCCTCCCCAACTCGCCCAATTCTCCCTTTTTCTCCTAGTTATACCTTCTTGACTTTTCATTTGTGGCTTTAAAACCCACTGATTGACAGTCCAGTTTTCAAAATAAACTAACTAAGTTGTCTATTTATAACAGTTACTGACTGATTCAACTATTCAAGCCTCACTCAGGTATCTAACATTATGTTGCCATGGAAATTGTCCTTGCATATGAGGCAGCATGAATGGTACAGAAGGGAAAGGCAGGGACAGTAGCTCGAGACATAATTGGGTTGAGGGATAGTTGGACAACAGTTGGAACAGAATAAAGGTTTTAGGGTTTATAAATTGGATTTGCTTTCTGTTTGATCAGGCTAGAATTTTGTTAGAGTACATGGATGGAGTTCAGTTAAAGGGACTGTTGTAATCTTAAGAATTGTAGTAATGATTATTTTAACAGTAACATAAATTTTGTTTAGCATCTGCATGTCTATATGGAGTCCGGCTCCAGAGTGTATCTGCTGTAAGTGTTTACATAAAATTGCTTCCAAATGTGAGATCTTATCTATATTTTCTTGCATCAATGGAACTGTCGATATTTGCTTCTCATTTTATTTCTCCTTCTGTATCCTCTTATTATTATAATAATTTCATGCTCCTTTGATCAATTTTTCAGGGCATTGTACAAGGAAAGAATCTTTCTAGCTTGGATTCAGATAGACTTTCTGTTCATTCTTCTAGATTTTTGAGAACTAATCCTCATGAAAGGTCTTTCTCTCTCTCTCTCTTTCTCTCGCTAACACACACATACACATGGAAACTTGCATGCAAGGCTGCTGACTTTGTCAATGGTAATCTGAAATTATGTCATTAATCTCCAGTGAAATCCATATTCCGAGGAATATATCTTGCCCTGTCTCTCCCATTGGTAGCCCACTTTTGAGGTCAAGATCACCACAGCACAGGAATGGAATAATGTCTCCTTCTCCTATATCTAGCCCTCGGACTGCTTCTGGGGCATCCACGCCTCTCGCTGGTGGCAGTGGTGCCATTCCATTTGGTAATCACTCTAAACAGTCAATTTACTTCCAAGAAGGTTTTGGAAGCATGCCAAAGTCCTCAAACGGTGTCTACATTAATGGCCCTGGTCATCATGACTTAAGTGTTGACATTTTTCGAGGAATACAAATAGGGTCTCACATTCCATCAGAACTGGTTTCCAGTGAAAATGATGTTCTGGTTAAGCAGTTTGCAAGGCCTCCTCATCCAGAAACATATGATTTTCAGTCAGTCTTGGCTGATCGTGTTGGCCGGCAGCTGCTAGGGGAGCATGTTAAGATTAACCCATCGCTTGATCTCAGTCCCAACTCATCTTTGTTTAGCCGGCCAAATGGTTTATGACATCAATATTTTTCCTCAAGTTTCTCATAATACCTTTGGTTATGCAGATCTGTTCATTGTTCTATTTGCAAGAATATAATTATACAATAAGGAGCCAAAGCACAAGAGAATCAATGTAAATAAATTTGCATCCGAGAATAGGCTACATGAGGCACAAAAGTGTATTTTGCATGGCTTCAGGCTCTGGCTTGTGGAGTTCATTAATTCGTGTCACAGCATTAAACTCTCTGACAATTTGTCCATATCAAGCAATCAACTCACAAATGCTTACTTGTTGGCAAAGAGGAACTTCTTGTATGTAACATATTTAAGATGCAGCGTGAACGCATGAGACGTTTCTCTGCTGTGCTTTAAGATACTAGAAATGACAGAGTTCTTGCAATGACAAATGCATCTTCTGGAGTTGGAACACCATATAGATGCCAGAAAAATGGTTAAATTGATACAAAACTTAACTTGTAGACTATTTTTTGGGAGGTTAGACATTGTTGTACAGTAGATGGGAATCTGTGTTGTGATTATGCATTTATGGATGGGAAGTCAAGTTTGGTACAGAGTCCATGCATGTCATGTTTAATTGTGGACTCAGATGTATTAGTCATTGTATACTACCGGATCTGTCCTGCGGCTGTACATTATTATTCAACAGTAAAAGGGAAGAAATCTAATCTTATGATCCTCCAATCGGTTTATGCAGGGTTTTGGAACAAATATAGTTGGATGAGAAAAAATGAATGCTTTGAAAACACCATTGAATATATATTACTGGCCATCACTCTCCTTTTGATTACATTCCTAGCGTTATAGTTGAAGTACTTACAAAAAAAAAATTAAGGTAACTTGTATTTATTGATCTTGAACGAGTACTTCATTTTGACTGAGTTGAAAGTATAAGGTTTAAAAATGATTTTAGTGTTTCAAATTTATGATAAATTTGTCTTTATTTTCTCAAATTTAAAATTGGTCTTTTTAATTTCTGTAATATCAAAAATTTTGTTTTAATTTTTATATTTAAATTTTGTTAAAAAAATTGTTAAATACTGTTGTATAAAATTTATTTATTGATATTTTTGTTTAGTTATTGGTATTCTTGTTTAGGAAAGGAAATAAGAAATTATATTTTGGGTACATAAGTATTTGTTTGGATGTATTTGGGCATATTTAGCGGAATGGAAATGGAGAAGATAAAATAAAAACAAAAGTACTAATTTTTTCCTGCTTGTTTAGGAAAACAAATAAGAAAAGATTATATTTTAGGTTCTATGTACTGCCTTCGATTTATAAGAAGTGTGATGTAGAAAGAAAAAATAATTTTCAAAATGAGTATTATTTTAACTTTTTTAATATGATATTGATTATCTTTTTTATTTATATTTCTAATAAAGTAATAATTATTTTAGATAGATGTTGTGTTGCATTGTTTATTGTAAAGTAAATTAATAATATGACTAATTTTGTAAAATTATTATTTCATTTTATTTATTTATTAACTTTTGTTTATTCAAGTAAAAGAAAATTAAAATAAGACTTGTTATGAAATGAAGAAAGTATAAATTTGTTTTTTCTCTCACCGGCCATGAAAATGGAGAAAAATAAGTGCAACATTTTTTTTACCTTTAAAAAGTAAATAAAATTTTAAAACATAAATAATAATAAATGATTTATGTTAAGAAAAAAATAACATAGTAAAAATTTTAATTGTGTTAAATTTAATTTATTAATCAGGATATTTTCTATAATTTAATAATTTAATTTTACTCACCTACTCATCTAAGTAAGTAACGAGAAGATTTTCTATTTCTTCGATTTGAATCTACATCTTTTATACTTGACTTCTCTTTTATTTTTGTTATTCTCATTATTTAATGTATTTTCTCTCTATTTCATTTATAATCCAAACAAATTATAATATATGAATTTTTTGAAATATTGAGTTTGTAATACATATGTAGAGCAAAGTTGAGAATATGACGCATTATTCCTTTTTTTTATTTAAGTATTATCACTTCTAATAAAAAAAATTAATTAAAATTTTGTTAAAAGATATGGAATCTCAAAAAATAAAAAAAAGTTATTATATTAATAGATATATTAGAGATATTAAAGTTAAATAGTTGATGTCAACTTGTCAGTATTTTTTCAATGTGAAGACCGTAGGAAAATTGTCATAATAAACTTATATTGCATAGTTTAACAAAATCATATTTCAAACTAGCATACCAAATAATAAAATAAAATTACATCCCAACGAACAAAATTTGAGTATTTTACTTGTATCCCCATGTGAAAATCTAGTTAATAATAATTATATATGGTAATTAAAAAAACAAAAGCCAACGACCCAAAAGTAATTTTTATATTAACAAATATTATTAATGTATTTTCACCATATTTTCAGATATATTTTAACAATATTTTTAGTAATTTTTTTATTTATTATTTTTTACCCATTATTATTAATGGGTAAAACCTATGTCCAATAGTTTAAAATAGGCATGGTGTTTTCTTGCCACACGTTGATTAAAAAAAGTTAGTTAACTTCATCTGCATGCAAAAGAAAATTAATTTCATTTCTCTCAAACTACTCCACATTAATTGGTCGAAATTCAATTTCATGAAAATTTATTTTAAATGAAAGTGCTTTTTCTTCATTTTAAAGATCATGCGATTGATAATACGAGAATTAAAAGTTATTGAAATAAAATTTGAATTAAATAGAGAATATTTTAGATATATATTTTATTTGGCTTACAGAGAAAGTTATTAATAAAACTGTTATATTTTGTTTACAGATGAAGTTATTAATAAAGTTTTTATAAAAGAAATAATTTAGAAAAAATGGTGTTAAAGCATTGTAAAGTAGAGTGCTACAAATGGTTCGATAATTCTATAAATAGAAAGCAGAGTGGTCGGGACAGTTGTGTCGAAACATTTCTGAATTTCCTTTTGATGTCGTCGCGCGCTTCTTCTCTTCCTCCATCTTTGTCTTCCTCTTCTTCTACTTCTTAGGGTTTACTCAACTCTCTCTCTCTCTCTCTCTCTCTCTCTTCTTCTTCTGTTAACTAAAGTGTTTATGCTTCCATTTTCAACATTCATTATCATTATTTTGCATTAGATATTTCAATTTTGAGAAGTGTGATTCTTGTTGTTTCGCTAAACAGTGAAAGTTAAGAATGCCGCCACGTAAGAGGAAGAATTCATCTACCACTGCCAAAGGTACACACTTCATCTACTTACTTGAACCATGAGTTAGTCGCACTTGTACATGTATCAGATACGTGTTTGTTACACATGATTGTATTACACTTGATGTATAGTTATAGATTAAGTACCTGTATTCCCTTATCACTCAAGCTCTGTTCAATCCATGCATTTTGTATTTTTGTTAATTACTGGAGTTAGAACATTATGAAAATTGTATTAATATTTTGATTTTGATACTTAATTGTTTTTGTTTTTTTTTATATTTTTATACACTATATCCTGATGCAGTTTTAGAAATTTTATACCTATGCTTGTGTTACATGAATATTTCCTTTACATTATGAGGTTATTGGAGCAACAGGAAGTTAGTTAAAATTCTGTTAGGATGTATTAATTAATTCTGTTGATGCTCCAATAGGATATGTTAGTTAATTCTGTTGCTCCAATACTGTTATAAGTTCAGAACTTACGTATTAACGTGACAAATTGTGCTTTCCTTGTATCAGCAGCTGGTAGCATGGAGAAAGACACGACAAGTGAGGCAGTCGAACCTTCAAGCAGTGGTAGTTATGGCGAAAATTCCTTCTTCCTTTAACTTAACATTTTTGATTAATAGATTCTCTGATGTTGATTTCTTCTAGCTTGTGATCCTTTACATCTACTCTAGTGTAAAACTAGAAATGTGTTATATGTTGTTAGTGTGCCATGATTCTGTGATATAAATGTGAGTAATGTGATCAATTTTTCTTTTTGGTACCTAGGCTCTAGCTGAGTCCAGTAACCTGATCATGTATTATTCAATTAGCTATCAGGGCCCCCGAAAGTAGGCCATCTGTGCCATTGGAACCTTCCGGCCGTCAACAAGTGAAGAAGGCTGTGGACAAAAAGTCCCTGTCTATGCTGAACAAGCTATATTACTTTTGTACCCGTAGACCAAATGTACATGATGAATTGAGGTACGAAGCTACGGTACCTTGGTAGTTTGATGTTGCATATGTTGTCTTACTGATGTTGAAGATCATGTATTCCAATCCCAGTGTCTTGGTTAGCATGTTTGGCGTTCACTTAGGCCGCAAGGATAGCCATACAATGAGACCAAAAGGATGGGTCAGTTTTATGGTCGGTACTAAAATGCTGAAGGCTGAATTTAACGTTCTAATTTTTTGTCTTATAATTGAAAAAGTATATATAATGTTCAGGTGATTTTAGCTGCTGGAAAGATAATGATGGAAGAGGAGAAGGCAACCAATGGGGCTGTCACTCGTCATATTTTTAGCCCACAATTTATGGTGAGTAGTTAACTATAAAGTTCATAAACAAAAGAGCTGTTGAAGGACGCTATCAACATTTATGGCAGTAATGTTTTTCTATAATAGCGTTTAGTCAGCATAACATTCTCATGTCAGTCAGTCAATGATGTTTCTGTGTAGAGTAAGGTACTATTTCGCTCAAATCTATCTAATGAAGAAGATAGCTACAAGCCTTGGTGCATTGAGGATGTATCACAATTCATCTCGCCGATTAAATTGGGTTATGATATTAATCAGTGCAAATTTGTAAGTATGGTGTCACCTTATGTGCCTTGTGTATGAAATTTAATATGGTTTATAAGTAACCTTTAGAATTGGTGGTATACAATGTCTTTCAGGTAAGATAATTTGTTTCCTTTGTCCTTTTAGATTTTTGCACCAACTTTGTTTGAGGAGCATTGGTCTTGTTATGCGTTCGAGCCCAAGGAAAAAACCCTGTATGTGTTAGATCCGATGCAAAATAATCTCTCAATCAGCAAGAAAAACTTGGACGATGCAACGGTAGTGTTGAACATTTCTTTTTCCTTAGGAAATATTTACATTATTTTTGTCAATTTTTTATTCCTAAATTCTTTGTCTGATCCAACCAATAAATGGTTTTTCAATGCAAAGAAACGTCGTTTTGAGGAGCTGCTGGTATTAATGAGTCCTGGTTTGACAGAAGAGAATGCATCGGTAACACTTGTTTACGTTGATGTTCCTAGGCAGAAAAACAAGTGAGTAATGCGTGTAGCTCTCATGTTCATTTATGTAAAACTGAATTCGTTATTAAAGATAATAATATATTGTTTCTCATTGATGCTTTATATGTTTGATAAAGTCATGATTGTGGCATCTATGTGATGAAATACATGGAAATTTGGGATGGATCGATAAAATGGCAAGACAAAAGCATGCCTGATTATCAAGACGTGAGTATTAATTTGTGTTTTACTAAGCTACCTTGTTGAAGTGCGACTTACTTTAAAAGATTTTACAGAAAGAAATTCAGAAGTTTCGGCAAAGCTTTATGTGTGGATGGGTTCAACATCCTAAAAATGAGGTTAGAGAAACGATTTTGAAGGCGGCACAAGTATGGGAAAAATTAGGCTGACTATCAACTTCATAACTCCAATAGTTGAGACGTCTACCAAGACATTTTCGCTTATACTTGCTTACTTTTTTTCTTTAATTCAAATACAGTTTTCATTCTTACATATATGTGATACTTTTCAAGTTGGTTCCTATAATAAAAGACTTTTCACTTTTCAGTCGCACAAATTTTCATCTTCGTCCTGTTTATTCGTATCTCTTGTGTTAGTGTTATAACTTATAATAGTAACCGACAGCAGAGATCAAATTGAAAATCATTCCATGTCCAAGGATTGGATCATTTTTTAAATTTAAAGATCAAATAATAAATAAATAAATATTATATATAAAGACTAAACAAATATATTTTAACTTTTTTCTAATTGATGTTGTTGGAGGCAATTGTACCTTTAGTAAATGCTCATTTTAGTTTTGAAATCACACTAATCCTAAATTTATAAAATCCACATTTGTTCTCATAATGTCATACATTTTACTCTTTTTTAATATTACTTTTTATTTTTGTTTCGCATTCCAAAAAAACAGACTCAATGAATAAAGTTGGCGCTGAAATGAAGATTTTTGAAAAGTTTAAGTGCCTAAAATAAAGGTTTATTCGTTGTACCCACGCTTCTCTCAATTACCTATAACTTGATTATATTTTGGGGATGTCAATCAAAATGGAATCGTCAAATTCAAACATCGTATGAACATGTGGTTAAATTCAATTAGCTTGACTCTGTTTATTACCTATATGATAATTATTATATTTCTTGAAAAAAATGAAAAAATACATATATTTTTTTGAAAAACATATTTCTTTAAGTTATAGATAGTAATTATAATTTTTTGATGGTAAATTTAAGAAAATATAGACGATTACAAAACAATTTAAATCATATGATTCATTTACCTCGAAAATATAATGCCAATCGGGCTGGATAGATCTTGTGTTCTAGTTCAATTTCAATGAAATACACTAGTCGAGACATTTTCATATTCGTTGAAAAAAGAAATATAATTTGGTGATTCTATTCTTGATCATATTAAATAGACCAAGATCAAATGTGAAAACATTTTAAACTTAAGTATATTTTTAGAAAACACACTTATTTGGGTTCCTATGTTCAAATATCGTAAAAAAAAAAAAAAAAAAAAAGCTCACTTATTACTGAATTTATTACACAAAATCCATCTATCATACTTTCACAACCAAGTCTCAGTGCTTGAGGGAGCCACTGTTGACTGTTGTTTGCTTCCTAGACGAAGAGACAAGAAAAAGACCTAAAGCCATCTCAGCATCTGATGTGACCTCCTATCGTCTGGATCAATGGCCCAATCAGCTTTATAAAAAGGCTTGAAGTTAAAGGGGATGATTAGAAGTGCCTGAGAGGGGTGCCTTTGATTGAGCTGTGTAAGTTTGAGATAAACTATATGGTTATTTTCATTCCTCTGCACTATTTTGATGGTATATACGAGGCCAAAGTATCTTACAAATAACACCTAGTTCATTGAAATCAATTTGGAGAGCCTCGATTGTCGTGTTCAATTGAAGCTCAACAAGCTTGGAGTTGGGAGAGTCATCCAACAGGAAATAATAAAGTATAGAAAGTGATATTCTTGCACAAATTCATTTTCTTAACAAAGTGAGACTAACTCCACGTTTGCGCATTTCTTCAATATAATGCAGAAAATGACTTTTAAGACTTATTGGTATAAATTCTGTGCAAAATAAAAGGTTAGAGTAGGACCAAGCCAATGTAGGAATCATAATCTCGGTATAAATATATTACAGGATGTCATACAATTGATGTATTCTATTGAGAAATAACAGTGGGGGGTTTTACTTGGTCAAATCCGTGCTGAAGTCCCATAATTTCTTGGCCAAATCAGCATCAGTGCCCTGTGAGGTTGTTTTGGCCAAATTACTGTCTGAAAAATACTTGCCACTAATTCCCTTCACTTGTGGGTGCAAAGCTACATAGCATGTTGTTGCGGCTCCCTGCATTATGATTGGACAAGGTGAACAAGCAAGGTCAGAAGAATCCCACATTAACCACAGGAATGTTTGAATCCTCTACTATGTTAAAAAGAGTACATTGTATCCTTATGCATGCTGTATCTAGGTGAATTGTCAATTATTTACTAACTTCATAATAAATGTTTTCAAGTGTACTAAAGATAACAAACAAGTAACAACAAATAAATGTTCGGCAACTCACAAGAGTACCGGTAATCATTGAAAATATATACTATATAGCATAATGCCCTAAAAATCATGATGTCGGCCCGACATACTTCCTTTGTTGTCTATTATAAATAAATAAAAAATAGTAAATTTAACTACTTTTACATCATGTAATGATATTTTCTCTAAAATATCCATCCTTTAATACATGACTTTTCGGGTGCATTATTTCTTTCACATTTATAATAAGGACAATTTAGAAAGAATTTAATGAAAATAGCATAATTTAATGCAAATAATCAACTTTTTTAATATGCATAAAATCATTTATTTTGCTTATAATAGAGAATAGGGGGAGTATATAATATAGGTCTGATTCAACTTACCTGCTGGACATTTTTAAGAAAAAGCCTCCCAATCGCAGCAATTAGCCCTGCACAAATCAAACAGAATATACACATCAATCATTATCTGCATTGAAAAAAATAAACAATTTCACAGACATGAATTGATATACAAATTAAGTGTTGTAAAATTAAAAGGTCTTTTCCAAATGATCACGAGAAATGCTCCTCGAGAATGCTCAAGCTGTTCTTTCGCATGCCTGCATTCAATATTCAGAAGGGCTAACAACTGATAGGGCACTTGATCATGGCCTGACGTAACCAGGAAGACTGAACAAGACATGGACCAGTTATGGACTTGAGCCCCAAAAAATCCATAATCTGGAAGGCCTGTATATGTAAACAGAAAAGAGCTATGGGGGAAGAGAATTAGTTATGCTGCTGAGTTGGCAGGTAAAATAGGCCTAGCAGAGTGGTTATAGGGGCAAGGAGAGTTATAAGAACCTTGGGAGAATCATAAAAACTAGCCATTGTAGTTGCAAAGTTCAAGACCATATAAATCCGTTTCAAAACCTCATTCTTCTAATGTGAAACTCAAGCTCCACAGCCCCAAAATACGATACCAATTGATAAGAACCTTGGAAGAACCACACCATAAAAGTTAACCATGTAATAGCGCCCAAGGCCTTGGAATCCCCGCACCAGAATCCCATACATTCAATGTGGGTCTCAACTCCCGCTCCTTGCCACTGGGTCCTAACATGGTGTGAGAGGCAGGTTGATTATTTGGGTCGCTTTTAGACAGAGAAAGTCCTTCCCAGAGGAGCTGAGGATCTGGTATCCTCTATAAGAGCTTAAGCTCTTTCATTTGAATACAAATCTTACACGAATTCTCACTCCTGGTGTGTCATTACCAACCTAATCTTAATAGGTGTTGGTTTCTGAACAATATTTTGTACCAAATTAAGGATATAAAACCAAAAAGAAATGTAGACAAATGCGAGCTTATTGCATTTTAAAAGACAATTAACATGAAAAAAAAGACGATAATGCAGAATGCATCATACAAATTCCATGACCTATACAATTCCTAGATAGAGATCACGTGGTAGTTACCATTCACTGTACTGTTGTAACGGAAAAGATTGGTGGTAACTGTTCCCGGATGAAGAGAATTTGCAGTAATATCCGCCCCATCTTCCTGACCAAGATGCAAAACATAATATTACATACATAAAAGACAGCAAATGTGGTAAAAACAAGGTGCCATCTTTACACACAACATAGAAAAAGGTAACCACAAAAAAGCAGAACGAGAAAGAAACACAAGGATTATATGATAGTAGTTGCCAGGAGGGACTCGAAATTTGAGTTTTTTCAGAAACTGAATCCAGGGGCTAAAAATCCCACTGAAATTGATGAATAACAAATATTGGTAATCAATAATCACCTACTTTTTTCTAACAAATCAGCAACCTTCCCAAAGATATGGTCAACTTTAATTAATAAAAAATAACAATAATGAGCAACTTCTTATACATGACCATTAACCAGCAAGATAAAGGGATTAGTAAGAGTGTAGTGTGAAGAAGAAAAATACAGTTAAAAATTAAGTAATTCTAAATGATATCCTGATGGCTTGTGAAAAATAGTTTAATTCCTTAGAGCACAATGAACATAACGAGTGAGTGAGAAGAAACAAATTTGGCACAAGTCTGAATCTGCTAGTCTATTGCAACCAAGTAAGAAAGCAATATATAACTTCAAAATACAATAGAATTGTTTCCATTGGAAACGAGGCTGAAACAGGAATTAATTACACTAAACAAAGGTCATGCCACAATCTGATTATGTTCAATCAGAAATATCAGTTTCTTAGTGAACTGACAAAAGCCAAAGGGACAATGAATGAACACATAAAACTAAGGACATCTTTTTCTTATTAATCAGCCAAAAGTTTACATAAATCAGGGATAATAATGCTAACTTATTAAAATATTATGTTGCTCAATGGCCAACTAAAATGTTGCACTATGGTGTAAAAAAAGTACTATTAACTATTCTACCAGATAATATTGTAAATTACACCACTGTAGAGGAGAAAGAAGCTAGCAAACCTTGAGACGTCTTGTAAGTTCATTTGCATGTAAAATGTTGGCAAGCTTTGACTGCCCATATGCACGCCAGTTGTTGTAACTGAACACAAGGAAGCAAACATAATTAAATACACACCACCAGTTGACAAAAACTACAGGAACATAAATCATGTTTTGATGCTTCAATTACCAAAAAAACTAAGGTGAGTCATTTGATTTAACTGTAAACATGGAAGCAAAATCAAATATACATAACACAAGTTGTTTCAGTAAGTACTACGAGAATCACATCTCCATTCCTAATTCTACTAAATGCAACTAAGACGTGCATAGGTAGGTATAGGTCAAGTGGTCTACAATTATATCCATGAGCATTAAATCCTATCAGAAAGTTTTTTTGTATCAGATCTGGCATATTCTCCAATACACACAGAAAATCTGAGTACCAAAACTACATAGAATAATCACAAACTTAATAAGTTAATATTGAATAGTACTTTTGTATAATAAAAAAAATGTTAGAGCTGAGTGACTGATATAATAGAACTGAGGTCTCAAGACTCCTGCACAAGTCTCCATTTCCCCTCTCAATAAACTCTTCTTCCATTAAAAAATAAAAAGAGAAAAAAAAGCTGCCAGCATATCTTGTTGTAATTTGAATTTAGGTTACATATTACCTTGATTCATCATTAATTTTGTTAAAACGGATTCCTTCAGGATATGCAAATCGGTGAGCCTCAGAGGAGACATTAACAATTCTTCCTTCTTTTTTAGTCTCACGTGAAGTTTTCTTCATAGTGTCCAACAAAAGATTTGTCAAGAGAAAATGCCCTGCAAAAGTGTGTTAAATAAAAGCATCAGGATTAAGATCACTACCACATATTCTCATTCTATTCATTTAAATAAACAATAAAATAATTACTTGATGTTTAATATAAAATATCACCCAATTATATAGGTTGAGAAAGTTGTAAGTGTAGTAATACACATATTTCATGCTTCAATGATTTATAACTGCTTCCCCAAGAAAGAAAGAAAAAGGATGCATATGTCTATGACTATATTGCTACAGTAACTATCACCTTTTATCCGAATTCTTAATTATCTGAATCAGAGAGATACAAATCACATGGCCTATACAGTTCCTAGAAACTTCTGCAAGGGCCAAAATGTTTCCCTTCAATTCCCTTTTCCCATTTAAACTAGGAAGCTCAGAAAGTTTACGTTAACAAATAAACTATCAGTAAATTTGAAGCAATGTCACTATCAGTCATCAAATGAATTTTCTAATGGAAGAACACTCAGATTCAGTTAGTTGGACCTTGAACTAGACAATAACATTTTCAACATACCCAAGTGATTTGTGGCAAACTGTAGTTCAATTTTGTCTTTAGAGAGCTTGAAAGGGCATGCCATAATTCCTGCATTGTTTCTTGTAATTACGAACAAACCAGAAAACAATATTACTCTTGTGTTTGCTTGAATGACCAGGATTAAGAAAGCTCAATTGGTACATAGGCATGGATAATGAGAGAGAACTAGTAACCAAACACATTACTAAAACCAAAATGATAAAAATAAATAGTGAAAATAAAGTTGATAAGTGAACCATGTCATCTCCTTTTCTTACATCAAGATGTTCAATGGAAGACCAGAGGACTTAAACTCTGATGCAAATTTCTTGACAGACTCCATTGAACTGAGATCTAACTCCATGGCATCAACTTTAGCAGAGGGAATCTCTTTAAGTATTGTTTCTTTGACATCTTTAGCAGCAATCATATTTCTCACACCCATAATGACATGGACACCGCGCAAAGCAAGTACACGTGTAGTCTCAGTGCCAATACCACTGGATGCTCCTGTTACCAGAATGTTCACATACCACATTTAAAAAATGGAACATCATTCCAATAATTATTAATCTTGTCAACTGCTAGAGTTCAATGAAGCATGCATACGCTGATATGCAGAGATGCACAAGTTATGCCCCACCAAAGACTCCAGTTTCGGTTGTTGCATTTATAGAGTTCTAGGTAGTGTAGTTTAGTTTGGTTTTTGGAACAAAAGTCATCCAAACAAACATAAATTGAACAAGTGATTGGGTTCATTAATGTAACATCAAATCCGAACTAAACCAAATTGATCTTTTATGGTTTTGTTAGGTTCAATTTGGTTTAGCATTTTTTTTAATTTATTGACATAATGAAGAATTTAACAAGTAAAATTATATAATTATTATGCTATATTATTTATTAAAAAATATTTTTTATAAAATATATTTAAAATATTTTTGTTGAAAAATAATATGTGGTATGATTGTTTAACATTATCTTTTAAAAAAGTTACACCTTTGAAATATAAAGAAATTGTATATCTTAATCACAAAACAAAAAAATAAATGCTATAAATTAATTTAATACTTATTACTTATAGAGGAAGATAAATTGCATATCACAAACTTCTTATAAAAAGTATTTATATATAACATACTATTATAACTATTAAAGTTTAAGATAATAGTAGTACTTCATAATGCTATATATATATATATATATATATATATATATATATATATATATATATATATATATATATATATATATATATCCATTAAATAAATAGATATAAATATAATCTGCGGTGTTCGGTTAGGTTTTCACAACAAGAACTGAAGACCGAACCAAACAGCTAAAAAAGTATGCATTTTATTTTGGTTTTCGGTTTGATTATTTTGGTTTTTATATATATTTTATCAATTTGGCAGTCTAAAATGTTTTGATTAGGTTTTGAACACCCTAGTTCTAGGGATTCAGTCTTGTTGGGCTAATCGAAAAAGCTTGTAAATCACTCCGCAAGTCAATATCCGATGCAAGGCTACAGGGTAGTAGTTCCAAATAGTTCTATACAAGGTTTTAAAAACCTCAGCGACCGCGATTTAAATCCATGGTTCTTTGCAACACGTGGCAAACAAAACGTGTACTCACCAATAGGACACGCTCAAAAACTCATTAACAAGACGAACAAATATATAAGCGAAAAAAACTCCTCTGGCTGGTTACAACAGAAGCCAATTGAACTATATTATAAATGAAACATTTTTCAATTTGTTCAGTCCATCATTGAACTAGATGGAAGAAAAAAAATACAGTATGTGGGAATTATAGAAGAAAAAGGAGGGACCTGTGACAATAGCAGTGAGAGAAGTTCCATCAATGCCTTCAGTAACTTGTTGTGCAGTGGATGATGATGAAAACCCAGAAGCCCCTTTCTTGCTGAATGGCCACATCTTCTCTCTCTCTCTCTCTCTCTCTCTCAGCAAAAGCAAAAGCAGTGCGTAAAATGATGATTCCCACCAAGCACCTGAAAATAACTCACCGATATTGTGTAATTTTACTTTTAAAATTATTTTTTTAACAATTTTATTTCATAATTATCTGTATTTTTAATAATTATCTATTATTATATCATTTTTATTAATTTTTAATTTTAAAAATAATTTACAAGACATGAAATATATTTTGTATGCTAATTTACATTAAATAAATACGCTAAATTACAGGATTGTTTCATTGTACAGCTGGATATGCAGTTATAGAAAATTAAGCTAAATCTTACTTTTATTCCCTTGATGATATTTCTTTCATAATTTTCGTCATTCAATTTTTAATTTTGTAATTACAGTTTTTTAATTTTATGAAACGTGCAATTCGTCCGTTAATTATAGTGTTGAATTGTTGATTATAATTACTTTTAGTAGCATTTTTTTATATTAAATGAAAGACATATAATTAATATTTAATATTATTTTAGTTAAAATATACTTTTAAATTTTATTTATCATAAAATCAGGAAACAGATTAAAATGTAATTTAAATATTATATTATTTAATTAATATTAAATTATGATCAATGTTATAGTTTTAACAATTAAAAAATAAAAAATAAAAAATCAATAAATTTCAGGTTTTTCAAAATTAAAAAGGACTAAAATTAGATTTAAAATTAGGAAATCAAAATTACAATTACAGATAAAATATTATTGTTGACTAACATAATTAATCCCAGCTTATATTAAATACACTTTTGAAAAAATTATATATGCCCTACTAACTGTTAAAATCGAGTTAAAAAAATCATAATATTAATTATGATACAATATTAAATAATAATTAATATTTGATAAATTAAAATTAAATTTTTATTTTAAAAAAATTAAATTAAAAATTTTAAAGACTAAAAATATATTTAATAATCTTATTAATTACATTAAAACACCACATTTAAACAATTTGTTTTATTTGTCGTATATCAACGTATATTGACGCTCTCTTATTTCTAAGATATTTTTATTGAATATCCAAAAATCAATTAAAATAATATATATATATATATATATATATATATATATATATATATATGATAAGGGATCATTTTACTCCAAGAGTAAGTCTATCTAGACTTACTTTGTTCAATAACTCATGTTTTACATCAAATTTTAACGATCCAACCGTTCAATTTAAAGTTCTTAATACATAAATCAAATCTATAAATTTATAAAAAATCTGAAAATCATTTGATACTTATTTCATTAATTCAAATTGACGGATAATCATAAAATTATTTTATACATTAATTTGAATTAATAAAACGAAGTATTAAATAATTTTTAAATTTTCTAAAAATTTGCAGATTTGATATATGCATTAAGAACTTTAAATTGAACGGTTAGATCGTTAAAATTTGATGTAGAACATGAATTATTGAACGGAATAAGTCTAAGTAAACTTACTCCTGTAATAAAAGGATCCATCCTCTCTCTCTCTCTATATATATATATATATATATTAATTTTGAATTATTGCATATATTAACTTATAGTTTATATATTAAATTATAAATTCATTTTAAAAATTTTAAGTATATAATTTTAATATTTTATATGCATTTTAATATTTACGAATTTATAAAATTTTAATATATATTACCCCTCTAATCCATATTATGAGACATTTTTAATCGAATCACATGAATTGGTTGATTTTATTAAAGAATTTATTAATAGAAGAGTTCTTATAAAGACTTAAGCATCAATATCAATAAAAATGACAAATGATAATTGAAGATTTTAAAAGATAAAAGAAAAGTATATTTTAAAAGTATAATTATTTACCAATTATGTCTTGATAATTTATGATAAATTAAAATTTTGTATTTGCATAATTAATTAAAAAATCTTAAAAAGAAAAAGAGAAGTGATTTACATCACGTTACATGGTCTAAATTAAGGATAATAAGGTGATTTAAATATTACCTAATTAATAATTATATATAATTAATTATCGTTAACTTTTAATAAATAATTAAATGACTAATAATTATTAATTTTGATATGTTATTTTTTAATAATTATTATGAGTGCCAAAATGAATAAATTTTATATAATACTCTCTCTAATTTTTATCCTAAGACATAATTTAAAAAGATTTGATGGTCTTTTATATAAGAAATTTTACAATTTTTTTATAAAATATTAATTTATTTTCATTGTTTACTCTTATTAAAGATTGTGAGTCGTTTTCTTTTATCTTTTAAAATCTTCAATTATCATTTGTCATTTTTATTGATATTGATGCTTAAGTCTTTATAAGAACTCTTCTATTAATAATTTCTTTAATAAAATCAACCAATTCATGTGATTCGATTAAAAATGTCTCATAATATGGATTGGAGGGGTAACATATATTAAAATTTTATATATTCGTAAATATTAAAATGCATATAAAATATTAAAATTATATACTTAAATTTTTTAAAATGAATTTATAATTTAATATATAAACTATAAATTAATATATGCAATAATTCAAAATTAATATATATATATATATATAGAGAGAGAGAGAGAGAGAGAGGATGGATCCTTTTATTACAGGAGTAAGTTTACTTAGACTTATTCCGTTCAATAATTCATGTTCTACATCAAATTTTAACGATCTAACCGTTCAATTTAAAGTTCTTAATGCATATATCAAATCTGCAAATTTTTAGAAAATTTAAAAATTATTTAATACTTCGTTTTATTAATTCAAATTAATGTATAAAATAATTTTATGATTATCCGTCAATTTGAATTAATGAAATAAGTATCAAATGATTTTCAGATTTTTTATAAATTTATAGATTTGATTTATGTATTAAGAACTTTAAATTGAACGGTTGGATCGTTAAAATTTGATGTAAAACATGAGTTATTGAACAAAGTAAGTCTAGATAGACTTACTCTTGGAGTAAAATGATCCCTCATCATATATATATATATATATATATTATTTTAATTGATTTTTGGATATTCAATAAAAATATCTTAGAAATAAGAGAGCGTCAATATACGTTGATATACGACAAATAAAACAAATTGTTTAAATTTGGTGTTTTAATGTAATTAATAAGATTATTAAATATATTTTTAGTCTTTAAAATTTTTAATTTAATTTTTTAAAAATAAAAATTTAATTTTAATTTATCAAATATTAATTATTATTTAATATTGTATCATAATTAATATTATGATTTTTTTAACTCGATTTTAACAGTTAGTAGGGCATATTTAATTTTTTCAAAAGTGTATTTAATATAAGCTGGGATTAATTATGTTAGTCAACAATAATATTTTATCTGTAATTGTAATTTTGATTTCCTAATTTTAAATCTAATTTTAGTCCTTTTTAATTTTGAAAAACCTGAAATTTATTGATTTTTTATTTTTTATTTTTTAATTGTTAAAACTATAACATTGATCATAATTTAATATTAATTAAATAATATAATATTTAAATTAAATTTTAATCTGTTTCCTGATTTTATGATAAATAAAATTTAAAAGTATATTTTAACTAAAATAATATTAAATGATGGGTTTTTTTTTTGGGTAATGAAAGATAACCATAACAAAACTAGAAAAATTTCGACCTCAAACTACACTCTCATGACATCAACTTAGTATTTACAAGAGTACGAAGAAATTATAGTAATGCTGTACCAAAGCTTATACTTAGCATGCCTAAAAGATCAACACAAACATTTTTGTTTCTCATGTTAAAATTTGAATCTTAAACATTGTCTATTATTATATTAAATTAGGAAATCAAAATTACAATTACAGATAAAATATTATTGTTGACTAACATAATTAAACCCAGCTTATATTAAATACACTTCTGAAAAACTTAAATTTGCCCCACTAACTGTTAAAATCGAGTTTTTTTTTTAAATTATAATATTAAGTATGATACAACATTAAAAAATAATTAATATTTAATAAAATTTAAAATTTAATTTTTTATTTAAAAAAATTAAATTAAAGTTTAAAGACTCAAAATATATTTAATAATCTTGCGCTTAATTGCCTTAATTACATTGACGTTAAATCACCACACATTTAAACAATTTGCATTATTATTTTTAAGATATTTTAATTAAATATTCGAATAAAAGTTTTAAAATTGCTACAAACAATCAATCAAATTAATATATATATATATATATATATATATATATATATATATATTGAATTATTACATATATTAACTTATAGTTTATATATAAAATTATAATTTTAATATTTTATATGCATTTTAATATTTACGAATATATAAAATTTTAATATATATTACTCCCTTCAATCCTTATTATGAGATATTTTTATTTGAGCCACATAAATCAATATAAATAGTTATGTTAATTGATTTCATTAAAAAATTCATTAACGGGATAATTTATATAAAGACTTAAACACCACTGCTAATAAAAATGATTAATGACCATTGAAGATTCTAAAAAAGTGTGAGAGAGAAACGCATACACTCACGGTCTTTAAAAAGAGTAAACAATAAAAAATAAATTAATGCTCTATAAAAAAAAATTGTAAAATATCTTATATAAAGGACCAACAATTCTTTTTAAATTATGCCTTATAATAAGGATTCGAGAGTATTTTACAAAATTTATTCATTTTAGTACTCATAATAATTGTTAGAAAATAACATATAAAAATTAATAATTACTAGTCATTTAATTATTTATTGAAAGATAACGATAATTAGTTATATATATTTGTCTTCATTAGATAATATTTAAATCACCTCATTATTCTATGATGCAAATCACGTTTCTTTTCTTTTTAAGATTTTAATTAATTATGCAAATACATAATTTTAATTTACCATAAATTATCAAGACATAATTGGTAAATAATTATGCAAATTAAATGGTGAGTTTTTTTTTTTTTTTGGTAATGAAAGATAACCATAACAAAACTAGAAAAATTACAACTTCAAACTACACTTCCATGACATCTACTAAGTATTTACAAGAGTATGGAAAAATTATAGTAGTGTAGTACCAAAATTCATACTTAGTTTGATTAAAAGATTAACACAAACATTATTGTTTCTCAGAGTATGTTAAAATTTGAATCGTAGACATTAACTCCTTGATATTGACTATGATTAATGCATATCGAAGCCTTATCTAAAGGGTAATACCTTAAGACACAAAGGCACAAAACATCCTAGTATCAAAGGATGCAATTCAAATACCAAAGTTGAGTCAACTTTGGTATTAACCACCTGTCCAATATCTTCACAAAATCTTCTTATCCCTTTTCTTTATTAAATCTCGAAACAAACTTCCAAACTCTAAAGTGGAGTGCTCAACTTCTATTTTAACCAATTGTCCAATATCTTCACAAAACCTTCTTATTTCTTTACTTGTTGAGTCCTGAAAAAAAAATCATGAAACTGTATTGTTCAATAGCAAAGTTTAGAAGTCTATCATTTGGAAGGACAACAACAATAGTGTTGACGGCTATAACAACAATGATGTTGGTGAAAGTAGTGAAAATGATAATAATAATAATAACATCGTTCCTCTCACCACCATCATTGTCATCGTTGTAGCTACTACTACCACCACCTATCTCATTGTTGTCATGTGACAACAATAATGGTGATAGTGGTGGAAATTATAGTCTTTTAGTTACTTCCTTCTTAATATCAATAGACATGCTCTTTGGTTGATAAGAATATTTTTAGTCTAAAAATACTTATTTTAATGAGGAAGTTATTTTTTAATGTGATCCATTATCAATTTAATTTCAACCCATTATCCTTACAATAACTATGTGGATATACACATTATCTTGTATGTAGAGGATTTTTGTCGAGTTTTGTGATGGTCAAAACTCTATATAAAAAGTGTGTTATTCTTCCTTTGAGTCCCTAAATTTGCTCTTAATTATAACATACAACACTATTGTATATTGAAAGTGAAGGTTTGGAATTGTTAAGAAGAGATTTAGACATGAACTAGAACTAAGATCAAAATAAATAACAATGGCTGAAATGGTTGGAAGTTAGTCTTTTGTGATTCTTTTTCTTGCTTCCATTGTGATATGAATATGTTTCAATCTATTTATAACGTTTAGATTGATGTATTATATCTAACATGGTCATCCCAAAACATGGTAACTACTTATTGATATATTATGTCTGGAATTTTATCGCACTCCATACTTATGATGACCATGAAAACCTTGGTCACCGAAGCACTAATATAATTAACTTCATGAAATGATAAGCTACTAACAAGGAATAAAGATACCATGTTGAATTGCTTCTAAATTACCAAGAAGGTTTTTAAAAATTTTCACTACTTCTTCTTGATGAATTTTATCTTCTATGCACTGCCGTCCTAAGAGGAGAATCAATATCATTGTTTGGGTATGGATCTTATTTTTCTTTATTTCAACATTGTTTGGGTTGTATGGAGAAACTTGATGTTCCTACTACCAAGTTTAATCTACTCTTCCTCGACTCATATACATGCAAGAATTTTTTGTTACAAGAATCCCCATTTTCTAAGTACTTCACAAGTCCTTTAACTCTGGCTTCAAGTTTTTTTTTTCTCGTGATGATACTCCCAAAAATCTTAAACCAAGGAGACCTACAAAAGAGATGCAAAACACTCCTTTTATTTTTATGCCAAGCATTTCCAACAATTCCATTTGCAACAATTGACTCATAATCCTGGTGGGTACTACATGCAACTTCAAAATGAATGCTAGTTTGAGAAAAAATGGCCATGCAATAACAAAGGACTAAAATCAAATGACTTGACCATTAAAATTTAATCACTCCTAATGACCCATTGATTCTATTAAACAAGTAAGTAGTAAACCATTTAATTTAATCATCGCTACTGGACAACTAGTTCTATTAAATAAAGGGGAAAAAAACTTGATACTCCATACAAACCTAAACTTTAAACCATTTAGCTTAATCACTCCTAGTAACCAACTAATTTCATTAAACAGAAATGAACCCTACACCCTAAATCTGACCATGCAATAACAAAGGACACTATATCGGATAGTAGCCGACCTGGCCGAATACAAGTCATCCGACCCGACCGACCCGATTACTTACTCCGAGACCACCGACCACTCATTACCCAAACCGAGTATGTTGGTGTGCTCGGTCATGTTGCGGATTTTACCAAGCCAATTAAGGAGATATTATTTAACATAATGCGCCGGTTTAGTCCCCTAATTTTCCGGGACCCAGTCCCTAATCACGGCCCAATAACAATCGTTATAAATAGGACCCCAATGAGGTACGTAATTAGCTTTTCAACTACCGCATTTATTACGCCGAGCACTTACTTGAGCGTCGGAGTGTCTTTGCAGGCACACCCCCCCTCACTTCGAACTACCCGGATAGGAACGAGAAGACCGAGACCCAGGATCAGACCCGCTACAAGACAAATTGAAGTGTGTATCCTTATCAAACAGGAACAGACACTAAAATCAAACGATTTGACCATTAAATTTAATCATTACTAATGGTCAATTGATTCTATTAAACAAGCAAGTATTATACAATTTAGTTTAATCATTGTTAATCATTTCCGAGTTCTATTAAATAAGGAAAAAAAACCTGCTACTCTAAAATTTAAACCATTTAAATATAATCATTCCTAATGGACAACTGGTTCCATTCAACAACCAATATATAATAAACTCTAAACCATTCCATTTAATCACTCCTAATGGTCAACAGATTCCATAACACACCCCATACCCCATTACAACACAGAGCTTTTAGTAATATTTAAAAAATATTACTTAATTATATATAAATATTGTTAATTTGATTTTGCAACATTTTATTAAATGTTGTATATAACACATGTTACTAAAAACTTTTAATACATAATTAAGCAACATTTTTTAAATATTATCAAATTATATTTTTGTTTTTGTAACATTTTAATAACATCACTAAATTTTTATTAATTTTATTAAATAATAATTAATTTAAATTTAAATTTTATTATTAATTATTATATTTTTTGCCTCCTAAACTTTTAAGATTCTTTTTAAAAAAAGTTAAAACATTTTTAATTAATTATTGTTAATTGTATATCAAATATAAAAATTCATTATGATTATATATACCCTTTATAAATCATTTATACTAAAATTTTAATCATAGATAAAAGATAAAAAATATAATATATATTTTTTTATATGAAACTTTAATTTTAGAAATAACTAAAAAATAATAAGATTAAAATAAATAAAAAAAAATGTTACTTATGGAATAACATTTATGTGACATTTTTAACATTTATGTAACATTTTTATTCGATGCAAAACTTTAATTTTAAAAATAATAATATTAAAATAAAAAATGTTATTCTATAGTAACATTTAAAATAAATTACAAAATAACATATTTATTCGATATATAATAACATTTTCACAAATATTAAAAAAAATATTGCTAAAAAAAATAAAATGTAGTAGTCCCACACCCTAATAATAATATTTGGAACAACAAAATATAATATGCCACACCGAAGAGGGAGTAAACATTACGGCCAAAACCTACAGTAACTCATTGTTCAAAACTTACACATGAAAAGAAAATTACATGATACTGTATCAAAATATTAACAAACAACAAAATATAATATGCCACACCGAGAAGGGAGTAAACATTAGGGCCAAAACCCTAAACCCTAAACTTACACATGAAAAGAAAATTACATGATACTCTATGAAAACATTAACAACCCTCCTTGATCAGTCATCCTCTTTGTGGCCAGAGTAATACAACTTAAAAACTTTTGGAAGATAAACAGGCAACAGAAATCCAAACAAATTGAAACACCAGAAGGCCATATTAGCTACAGCAAGTGCTCTCCCAACATAGATCCTCCATTCAGACCCACTGTGCTCTTTGTATATCTCGCTCCTAAGCCAATCCACAATGGTGAAAATCCTCCTTGAATTGTAAAAGACAGGCACAAAAGCTCTTATTGGAGTTGAGAACCTGCCAGAGAATGCCACCCCTTCCATGAAAACTTGGCAGGCCAAGAGAAAAACATGGGGTGCAGCAGCTTTGATCCCTTCCTTATCTCCCTCAAATATTCCCTGTAAGATATAAGCTATTGGTGCATAAAGTCCAATGATGGCTCCTATGAACACATAAAGGCGAAGGATCTTGTTTTGTGGGTTGAAGACTAAGGGTTCCTTTGATGAGTGAAGAGATGGGAAAGCAACCTTTGACATGAAGTACATGTAAACTATGGAGAAGACCACAAAAGCAAAGTTTTCAAGGCTAACCATGCCACTGGAAGATAAAACAATCACCAAAGCCAAGCAATTCAGTTGGCGGAAAGAGAGGAAGCCTGCCTTGAGTGGCGTGGTGATGGGTTTGTGGACATTCTTGACTGTATGGTCTTGCTGTTCTTTGTGATTAACTTCTTGTTCTTTTGGTAGGCTAATGTCACAGCCAGTTGGACCAACACCGCCTGACATTCTGTGCAGCTACTGAGAAAATTTGTGAATGGAAGGAAGAGTTACCTTGTTGGGCCAATTTGAATTTTCTTTAACTACGAGCAATCAACAACTCTCAAGAGAACATGCTTAAAGTGATGGCATGAGAATAAACTTAAAATACGTAAGCTTTTTACCTTTGGTAATTGACCGGATCATCAAAGATCGGAATTTTGGAAATGGGTATTGAGGGGAAACATAAGCAGTGAAATTGGGACGAGAAGAAAGGGAAGAAGCAGGAAGATAAGATTGGATAAAGCGGTGGAAACGGTGGACAAATGGCAGGTTTATGTGAGTTTAAAGGTAAGGTTGATGGTGTGCGTGGCATAGTTATGTTTATAGTTATGACGCGTGTCCTTTATTGTGGGTATTAATTGTATATCTTGGTGACTGATTGAATGTTTTCCACCATGTGATGCCTGCGATGCCTATTCGGCGGCCTCGATACCAACTTTTTGTTGTGAGAAAGGATTAAGGGTAGCCTCATAAATGTAGTTTTTTGTGCTTACATGGAAGAGAAGTTTCGGATAGTTACCAACTTCAAAAATAGGATGACTAGTTAAAATCGAAAATTTGACCCAGCTTTTATTTTTCTTAAATTAAGAATTGGATCAAATATACGTTGGGAAAATTCTTCAAAATTTAAAACACTTATTTTATTAAAAAAGAGGAAAAATAACGAAAACAATTTATAAAAAGTACTTACCAAACAAATTATTTTGGGGTTCAAAATTAAAATAACTTTTGTTTTTGTTTTTGTTTTTTTTATAAAAAAAACTAGCAACATGCTTCGATAGATACTGCCCCACATCCCTTATTGCACATATAGGTTTTCTGACTGGAAGAACTTTTACGAAACTTGTTTAAATTCAAATAAAACAACTATTTTCATCTTATTTTAAGAAAATTTATAGTTAATTTATGATAAAAATTCATTAAAATAAAACTCTTTAAATAAACGTTTAAATTTTTTTTTTGAAGCAAAATAAACGTTTAATTAAACACCTATTCTCTCTACAAAAAAAAAAAAAAAAACATCTATTCAAACACAATCTTTTTTCTGAACATTTGAAATACCAAATTTTTTTTTTCAGTGTATAAAACTCCAAAAGATATGTTCACACGATTATGCAACTATTAAATCCGCCAAATGAAAGTCCTTGACGTGCCACCATAAAACAGTAGAATACAGAAACGATAGAGAAAGAAAGTGCCAGGGCACAATATTTTGGGATTTTCATTATATAAGCAACAAAATTATTGAAATAAAATTATTGAAATATATAGACAATTATGCCAAAAAGGAGAAGGGTGGTTGTGGGGGGGGGGGGGGGGGGTGGAGGAGGGGGAGGGGGAGAGAGGGTTGTTGTAACAGTAAAAACAAGAGGATGCCATTTTATAAAGATAACTAGACAAATTTATTACACAAAAAATTGGTAAAAATGCCACAAGAAAAGAAAAACTTAATGCACAATCCCCTATGCATCATTTGAAGGAAAAGGACGGAATATAAAAAGACTTTCCGGCAAAACCTACCTTCAATTTTCTGACAGAAGACCATCGTTAAAACTGGAACCTCTGCTAATAAATTAATTGGCGAGAAGTCAATCTATGCATATCTGCCATCATAATTAAATAACCCAATTTCAAATTTGTTTCTTCATATTACGTTGCTGCTTTCTGTTTGGGAATGTACTTTATCTTCATTCCCTTCTCAGGCTTCGTTTTCGATTTGGATTTAGCCACTCCAGAGGTTGCAGGCAACCGGTTCTCTGTATTTGCAACAATGCTACATCTGTCCACATTAGAAGATTGAGATGCTGGTAGTTCATGATTCAGTACCTGCTGGCCTCCGAGAGGTTCAAAATCAGGTGTAACAACCAATTGCACATGGTTTGATGAGATAACTTCTTTCCATCCTGCATCAGCATGACAATTGTTTTAATTAAATCAACGAAATTAAGACCAAGCCAGGTATTCACACTACCAGTACAATAAAATAGAAGAAACACGTAAATATATAGTGGTAAAACTTACTTTGTGCAAGAAAAGCTTTTGCAGCATGGCTGGATAGACGTAAGCTTTCCGAATTTACTTTAGCCCCAGTATGGGAAAAATAGTTCCCAAAACCAATATCACTACCATCTATACTACACAACCTTATACTACTTTGATCAGACAAATTTTGATCACATTTTCCATTAATTACATCAGCTTCTGTCCCACCATTTTGAAGTGGCAATGGATCTTTAGTTCCTTGCTGGCTAACCGGCCTCCAAAGCTTAACTGTTAACCGACTGTTACCTCCCTGAGAGGAATCGAGTTTCACTATCTTCTCCTGAGCAGTATTCTGCTTGGCCAGATTCTCTACCATGCAGTCCCGCTGGGGTGCCACAAAATCACCATCTGAATGGCTGCAATTACCCAGACTTACAGATACGGATCCTATCAAAACTTCATGATTCTTGCCTTTGTCTGGTTCTGTCTGCAGTTTGGCTTTTAAAACCACCCCATTAGTTTCTGGTTTTGGTTTCCGGCTCCAAACCTTGCTCCCATTAGCTATAGAAGCTGCCCTTTGATCACGGTTGGTTCCATGTTTTTGAACAACTCCAAGCTTACACATTTGAGAATTCTGGCTTGCATGACCATTGGCTCTAGCCCACTGTGCTTTTTGCATTCCTTGCCATCTGGCAGCTATTGTGCAACGGCGATTATATCCTCCTGATGTCTGTCGCTCTATATACTGATCAGTGTCACAATCATACCCTGCCAGTGTATCCCCTTCTATAACATCATTAGTGTCTAAGAAGTCAGAAGTTGCATGTGGTGGAGGAGAATGATCCGCAAATATATCTGGATTACGTGCATCAAAGTCAAATGTACCCAGAGATGCTTTTGTTGGCGATACATCCTCCCCTGTGCTGCTTATGTTCCCTTTGATTTCTGAGTCATCTTCAAGTCGTTCCCTTGCCTTGTGTTCTTTCTGTCTAAGCTTTTTCAGGCGTTTCTTCTCTAAAATCTCAGCTTTTCTATAAATAAGGCAAAAAATTAAATATAGAACCTGTTCATACATGAATAGTTTACAAGATAGTAAATCTTGACCCGCAGTTCTGCTACCTTATTGGCTTTGCTAAATAAACAACTTAAAGAGCTAATATTATTTTATCAACTACCCAAAAAATAAAAATAATGTAGTTTACTTTATTTATTATAGGACATTAGAAGTTACAGAAGCCACTAGAAAATTTAGATGAAACTAAAGAAAGAGAAATAGAAGTCATTACATTAGCATCGTATGTCAATTTTGACTCTATTATTGTCCCTAGAAGTATTCATAAAGCCAGCGAGCAAGACAGTGGAAAAACAAAGTAAAATTATTGCATTACAATGTTATGTCTGTGCAGTTGGTTATGCTGCGTGAATGTGATCATAACACCCCTATCTTTCTTAGAACCTGATCCCTGTTTTTCATTTGTGAATTTGTTTCTCTCATGACACCAGGGCCTATGAAACCCAATTAGGTTTTTTTGGATGTATTTTTTCAGCTACATTGATTCAATGGTTATATGAATTCCCTTATTTCAGGTATCAAAAGAGGGTTATGGTCAGGGGTTCTGTTAGGAACCAAGAATTAGGAAAGAGAAAGAAAAGAAAGATTTTATTGAATATGTTGAAAAGAACAAAAAATAGGAGAGAAATATCTCCTCCAAGGGTTTCCTCTTCACAAAGGATTTCTCCTTTCACAAAGAGCTAATGCTCAATTTACAAATGTAAACAAATCTCAATCCTCCCCTCTACCAAGTAACCTCCTATTTATAGATGTGATGGGCCTAGCCCATGATATTTATAACTAATAACTATTCTAATTCCCTTTATTCTATATCCTAACAGGTTCACTCTGAATCCTAAATTTCATTTAATCAAGGTGACTGCCCTGTAATCTATACCATTCCTCAAGAACCTAAACATTGAAATGAAAATCAAGAATCACTCAGGGCTGGGGCAGACCAACAAGACTTGATATGAACAAAGGAACCAGAATAAGGGAAGCATTGTGAAAGGTGCCACAAAAGGATAGATTCAAGGACAAACTGGTTCTAGCACTAAATGTACCTTTTCTGAGCAGCTTCCTCCTCCTCCACTAGCAGCTTCTGGCATCTCAATGCTTCAGCATCCTTGTCAGCAAGCCAGGCTTTCACCTATGTGAAAGGAAATTCATATTTCATCATTACTGTATCTAAAAAGCTAATTAAGAAAACCACCCTTTTGGGGTTAGTTAGAATAGAATCAGGTCTGATGTAAGCATATGTACAAGCAGGATATGCCATGAATTCTGGTTTCACCAGCACATCATTTTTCTTCAAAATCAAATCATATATCAAGCTACGTGCTTGATTCATGTGTCAATTCCTAAAAAGAGACAACATTGAATTGCATAGGTTTTTCATCAGCCCTGGATGATGACATATCGTTTCACATTAATTTTCCCTTTCTACTCTAAAACTCTTCAATCTTCCTTTGTGTAATTATGAAAAATGGTACCTATGTTATTATGTAAATGTGGACATATATAAACTCTCAATCAGGATAGAAGGGCGGACTGTTGTGTACTTCTAAACCAATTTTTTAAATGATTTCCATGACCAGCAACACAATAAAATATGGTTGGGTGGAACAACCTTCCTTGGGAAGAAGCAAAGATAAGATGATCATGGGAATTGATTTTATCTCATTGCAGAAATAAAAAAATATCTGATTGAATAACTACTGTTTTGTTCTCACAGCTAATGTTTGCTATAAATGAAGAATGCATTTGTACAAACTAATCTATTTGGTGAAGGCTCTAGCATCGCTTTATATAACGAATATCATGCAAGATTATTCCATTCAATGAAACAAACAACAAAAAAACTTATAGTTATAGACACTCAAAAAATCACACCAGTGCATGTGAGGAAAAGTTTATAGATAAATAGAACAGATTTTCAAGTTAGGAAAAACTATTACCAATTTCTGCTCTAGCAAAAAACTTGTGCAAGCAACGAGGTTTTTGGGTTCAAGACCAATCTTTCCAGCCTCTCCATCGAAAACATATCTTTGCATTGACACTGCTGATCCACACAAAAATGTTTTTTCACTAGAATCATCTAGGATACTGAACAACTCTTGGGAAGATATGGGAAAACTAGACGGCCTGGATTGAACAATATCCTGCATAACATTTAGATAATGTTAATATACCAAACGAACGTACCAGAAAAAAATAGCCACAACAAATAATTGATAAGCATAAGCATGACGACACAATGTTTCCTACCAAAAGGGCAGAACCAGCCCTCAGATAATATTGTGGAAGAGAAGAAAATCCTTGTTTTCTAAGAGTTATCAAAGCCTCTAAAATTGAAGAGCCTCGAACTTCCTGCAAAGCATTTTCAACAGGGGAGAAACGAGAATGCAAGATACTTTGATTAGTTAAGGAGAGACAAAAGGAAAAGTGGAAAACCATAAGAGCTGAAAACAAGAAAACCAAAATTGACTGCAGCGTCATTGTATTTGTAGCTCTGTTTCTTATCCGTCTATTATAGAAATCAGTGTCGTCTACATTCAACTCACAATTTAAAAAAGATATAATTGATAGTATCTCCAGACAAGAAGAAATCAATTATGTTACAACTCACCTTTTTATTTCTCTACCCACTTATTTTCACACAACCAAACAACCCTAATTTTTCATTTCTCACCTATTTTTTTTCTCCCTCTTCTCTATTTCCCCACCATTTCCATTATACCAAACAGACTGGTAAGGAGCAAAAAGATATTACCTCCAGCATTACATTCTTGAATGACACAACTTCCTTTGCCTCTTCTACAGAGAGCTATACAAATGATTGAATATTAGCACATTAAAACTAGATGTACTGCTCATATAACTGAAATTCACAATGATGAAAGGTTACCTTATCCCAATATGCTCCTAAAAGATCCCTATTTTTTTTAGAATCCTACAATGTGTAAGAAGCATTGGACAAAAATGAGGAAGACTTCAAACCATAAAATATCAAAAAAGGGAAAAAGCATGAACTAAGAGAATCAATGTGGTAGATAATCAATTCTACTATTATGTTATAAAAGATAACCTTATCAAGCTTTTTCAACCGATGCTGTACACGTATATGTCTTCTATAGTTAATGGTAGAGCAAAATTCTCGAGAACACTTGTTGCACTTTTGCAACTGAACCTTCACAGGAGAGAGCAAAGGCCACCCTGGAAGTTCTGTCAAACAAATGAAATATTTTATCAGAATGTCTGAGTTTAGAATCAGAATCAACAGATACAAGCTTAAAAGCTACTTATGATACATTTACATATAATTCTGCTAGCCTAGAATAGATCAGCACAAAGGCACCACTAGTCTAGCAATTCTAAATTACCATTTTATTTTCCTCTTTTTATTGATTTTTATTTTACTGTTAAGGCAGGCTGCATTTAGTCACATGGCTAACATATCATTACAGGCTACATATAAATGCCTTTAATGAACCCTCACCCTCAAATATAATCTCAAATAATTGCTAATACCTTGCTGATCTAATGCATGAAGTAATTGAATCCACTGGACTGGGCTGTCACCGGCCCTAGGAAAGGAAAGTAAGGGCTCTTTTCCAATTGCTTGTCTGATTATTGTATCTAAAGAGTCGTTTCCATCACCTGTTTTCGTGAAATCGGAAGTGCCAGAGGTCGTGAGTTTTGCAACTGGCATCTATTCAAAACTTTGCTAGATTCCACTGCGAGAAAGTATAAAATATTACATGTAAACATGTAAATAAATTTAAAATCACAGGGAAATAGAAAAATAAGAAGGAAACTACACATATTCAACAAATTGAATTACAAAGGAACTAGCAAAAGTTGTCAAGACACTGCATATTGCTAGACAATTGACACAAGCTACTGAATCTCCCAACACATTAATTCAAAGAGAAAAATAAAAACACATCAAAACTTCACAAAGGCACAATAGATCAATGTAGAAACTACACTATAACTCTGTTCCGTCACTCCATTGGCGAAGAAATTTACGTTCTCGCATTCTCCATTTATAAGAACAAAATAGCCATAACCTTATCAATCAAATTATGAATCAGTAAATCGAACACAAGAATGGATCAGTGTTAACAGGATCTCTCATAAACATAAAGCTACCTCATATATTCAAACTTTTCTTTCATGTCCTCAACTATTCAAACACTGAAAGGTAAATTTATTTTTGGAGAAAACTATAATATAACGATATCAATTAACGTGATCTACTGTGGAGTTAGAGAAGGTAAGGTGAAGTGACAACAGATCACGCACCAGAGAGAGAGGACGATGAAGAGATCGGTTGAAAGGCGAAGAGATTCTCTTGTGACGATCCGAAGAGGAACCGCAAGCGGCTGCGAAGGGATTGAGAGTGTTTGGATGGACAGAAAATCGTCAGAGAAAACGCGAGAAAATAGCGTTTAAGAGAGAGAGAGAGAGAGAACTCTCTGTCGTTCCTGCACGCTGCAGTTGTAGTAGGGCGAAAAGCGTTTCTAACAAGAAACAACAACTTCAAAAACATAATAATAAGGAAATTAATAAAAATATATTAAATTAATTATTGTTTAACTTCTTTTCTTTTCACCGCGAAGATTTCCACTTACGCGCTCGTGTTGCGCGTGAAGGTGCGTGGTGTTGAATTCATGTTCGGTCTCCACTCTCCACAGTCACATGACTAAACACAAGCACTTCATTCCGAGGTAGGAAGTGAGTGAGCCGCACGTGCCTGTTTGCGGAACTGCACGTGGTTTACAGGTAAACGTCAGCGTCGTTTCAGTCCATTTCAGGATGGAATTAAACGGCAACAACGTAGACAAGGGTTGTAGTCCACCCAAAAACGCTTTCAATTTGGGCACCATGTCCTCAAATTCGGTTGTTGACGTAACATGATAAACAAAAATGATGAATTACATCACTATTTTAAAAAATATTTATCCAAAAGCAAAAGTACAAATTTATTTCCCCAACTAGCACTTTTTACTGTTTACATTCTAGAACGGACCGTTTTGAATCCAGAATGGACCGTTTCGAATCCGAAACGGACCGTTCTGAATCTGGAATGGGCCGTTCTGGCCTATAGATTCAGGCTTTTTTTTTTTTTACTTATCAAATACAAAAATTCAGAGACTACCATCAAGTGATTAAATTTATTGAATATTAACATTATAAATATAACTAAATAAATTTATTAAAATTCATTACAACAATAAAGATCAATGGTAGCGTGACCAGGAGCGTGACAATAGGAACAATTTTTTACACAATTATATTATTATCTAATGTCCATCTTTATTCTAATCCTGCTGGACTTTGGCTGACCCTTGAAAGTTCTTTTACGTTCTAGATTTAGTCACAAAGTTGGAAGAAACGCAACATCCGAGAGAAGTTTGACCCGCTGAGAAATTTACAATAAGGCTAAATGAAATGTGGTATGATTGCAGCAAGTTTTAGGAAGTTCATATCCCTTGCTCGCATGACTCGCTGAGAGATTTACAGTAAGGCTAAATGTAATGTGGTGTGATTGCGGCAAGTTCCAAAAAGTTCATATTTCTTGCTCGCATGTACTCGCTTCATACTTACATGCACATCACGATTATCAAACTTACATATCTCTCATATATACCTTACAATAAGTTGCAAAAGTATACGAAAGACAGTTTGGAGAGCTCCGACATGAAGATTATTGGCCTACTTACACTGGTCCAACTTTGTGGCCAAATCCAGAATTCAAGAGAACTTTCAAGGGTGGTCAAAGTCCAGCAGGATTAAAACAGATATGAACATTACGGAACAACATAATCAGTTTCTGCCACCATTGATCTTTATTGTTTATTGAATTTTAATAAATTTATTTTGTTATATTTACAATGTTAATATTCAATAAATTTAATTATTTGATGTTAGTTTCTGAACTTTAGTATTTGATTAGTAAAAATCAAACTAAAAAAATTTATTTATAGGCCAGAACGGCCCGTTCCGAATTCAAAACGGCCCGTTCTGGTTCCACTTTTTATTTGCATTTTTTGAATCCGGAACGGCCCGTTCTGATCCATGCATTTGTCATGTGTTATTTTTTAATTTGGAACCGCCTGTTCTGAAATCAAAACGGCCTGTTCTAGAACGTGAACAGTAAATAGTGCTAGTCTGGAAAATAAATTTGCACTGTTACTATTTACGTAAATATTTTTTAAAATAGTATTATTTGAGTAAAAAACTCTTTTCTCAATATTTTACGCATTTTAAGAGAAAGTATTATATAAATTACATTACACATTACCTTGGATCAATTCACTTGCATCGATATCAAAGGGATCTTTGTATATTTTGTGGGGATTGTAATTGCAAAGACTAGAGTCTAATGTTGAAGTCATTGTTCAACAAAATAATGACGTCAAAGGTGGGATAAATCATACTTGGCGAAGATGACAATGGAGATATTTATATAAGACAATAATTATGTGTTTGATAGTTAACAGTCTTGTTTGATAAGAAGATTAAATACAAATTATGTTAAATATTTCTTATACACAACATGCATGTTTATATTAGTAGTGATTGCATGATTTCAATATTACATGTTAAAGTGATAACTAAATATGAAAGTTGAATTTGAAAGGATTTCAAATATTTCGCGTTAAAGTGATTTCAACATTAAAAAAAGATTTTATTATGTCATAAGTTTTTAGACAGTTTAATCTGTGATCAATCATGTGTTTGATAGTTGACATTGTCATTTTGTCATGTTTGGTTAGGAGATCATTGCAAATGACATTATGTATTTCTTATATGCATACCTATGTCATTAACAACTACATAATTTCAGAGATTAAGCATTATGCGGTCACTAAATATGAAAGTCAGATTAGAAGGGATGAACTAAACATAAAATCATATAAAAAAAAATAATCTAATCATATGATTAGTCTTTGGACAATCTAATCATATGATCAATCTTTTGGACATTGATTTGGGACATGGAAACATTCCGAAACAACACTTATTGATAATTAATGACAACTTAATTGAAAAACTTGTATAACTTTTGTTGTAATAACATTAAATTTTCATAGTTTTATACTTTCAGACTAAACAATCCAATACTTTTTATGATATTCTTGTAGTTAGGTTCAAAAACTTATTTACTAAAATATATAAAAAAAATTGTTAACAATATACTGTTTAATATATTTTTTTCAATCTAATTCTATTTTATCGAATGAGATTTATGTATATTCTACTAAATAGATAGATCTCATTCTCAAATTAGCACTAAATTTCAATCAATAAAATAATATGGTGTTAGTTCTCCACTTCAAATGTATTGATATCCATTTTAAAGTAAACAACTGCACCATTAAAAAATAATCAAGTGAAATTGATTTTGTAAAATTGATTTTAGTTGACACTAATTTTAAAGTGAAGGGAAGTTTGAACGTTTTATTCTAAAAGCAATTTAATTAATAGTAAGTTTCAATATAATATTTTTATTCAATAAAAAACTGACTAAAGTTTAACTCGAAAATCAATTTTAACTCCAAAATCAGTTTCTTAAAGTGGATCCAAAGATGTAAATAATAATCCAAAATCATGTTAACTAAAATTTCAACACGATTCTTTAAATGATTCAATGTAAACCCAAACATGCATATCATCTAACCACATGTTTTATTTGAAGTCCAAGGACAATGGAAACACATTAAGATGAATATTTGACATCTTTGACGCAATCTGCTGCTTTACATGTATCCTATTCCTAGGTTTCAATCTAAACCCGTACTAAAAATTACAATTCACTTCCCTTGCAACCAATTACAATTAGATACCAAATATGTATATTTTTTTTATGCCACCAAATATGTATGTTTGGAACACTTCCAAAAAAGTTCAAAATTTGAAAAAAAATATATAAAATTTGACTCCTCAGATAAAATGTACTATATAAACAATGCTGTACTCGTAATCATTAATTAAAAAATCGACAATTAAAAGTTCATGATTAAATAAAAGTATTATAAAATCTAAACAATTGTTATATTTTATTAATTCATGTATTTTTATTTTTTTTTGCATTTTATCACCCAAAGTGCACAACATATGATTAAAAAAATTAGAATGATTAAAAATAAATCAAGAAATAGTTGAATACATTATGTTTATAAATAAAATTGTAATATTTTATTAATTACTTACCAAAAATAAACAATCACATTTCTGGTGTTTATAAAGGAAATGAATTACAATCCAAACCAAACAATCTCATTTCCTTTAATGATAAGGGGAAAGGAATGGAAGGGTGTGGTGAAATCAAATAACAAGTTTCATTCAACTGATTTAAATATTAATCCTTCAAATTTGGAGAACTTTAAATTTTAAAATGTTCATAAAAATAAATACGGATTCTTATTTACATGATCATTCCTCATTTTAGAAAGCTCTCAATCAGGGGAAACGTTTAATTAAAAATTTCCCTTGCTCTCTATTTTCCTCCCTTCTCCGCCCGAACTTGATATCAAGATTTTAGGACATGACTCTTCTAAAGTGAATTTTCTAAAATGAGTAGTTAAGGGTAAAGGAATGTAAGTGTGATTTACACCAGTATAATATGTGCAAGTATAATGGACAATGAAGGTTCACTGTTGCTGCCACTCCAGAATTGCATTATGCAGAGCATAGTTAGGTACCAAATCTGTGTGATCAAGCTTGAGGTTTGTCATGGGGGACGTGTCGTGGCCACTATTCAACCATCCTCTTATTGCCTCTTCTTCATACGTAAAGCCATCTGCAGCTATGTATGGATCTTCCATTACTTCCTGCAAAACCAAAAAGCAAGTGCTGTAATTATCATGATCAACAAAGCAAGTAAGCAACACCACGGAGCTCAATGTTTTCTGAGAAATGCTAACAACATATTATTGCATACTCTTTTAAATACACTCTTCGTTATTAACTAAAATTTATTAAAAATTATATTTTTAGTGGGTCTCACACTCTCACGTATTATATAATGAGTCTCTCTCCTAATTTAATAGTTTACAATAATTTTAATTTAATTAATAATAATAGTGAGTTAGCAAAGAATGTGCTCCTAGTATTCCTAATGTTTTTATTGTGATTGCAATAATTAGCACAGGCTACAACAACTGCTAATTTAGAAAGGGGAAAAGAATAACCAGACCCGTTAATTGCTTATATAAAATAATAGTGTTACAGCTACACAACAAAAACGAGCCAGGATTTTGGTAGAATTCAATTAGATTTGAGAGTGATTATCGGATAAGATAAAGTTGTAAAACCACTCATCCATCATAAAGTTAAAAGTTAAGCTAACTCATTAGTCAGAAGTTTAGACAGGAAAAAAAAAGCTGGTTATATGGCATTTTTAATACTACAAAAACCAAGCCTTTCTTTAAGCAAAATGCATTTTGAAAAATTTATGATCTTCACCTGGACAATGGGGCAGACAAAATGGGAAGGAACACGACGAAGCTTCTTAGAAGTCAAATATGGTGGCGTGCCAATGCAAGTAGCTTTGAATGGTTCAAGAACACTCCAGATTTCTGACACAAGGTCTGGTCGGTTCAACCATGTCTTTTCACAACACCTCAATGCTAAATATGCCAGCTGTTCGGTTTGGTAAAGTGGCCATTCACCAGCTGAAATGTCCAAGACTGCTTTAAGGTTTTCCTTTTCCAATGCACATTTCATATCTCTAACTAGGCCCGAAAGTGGTCTTCCAGTTAGAAGTTGCAACAATATGACTCCGAATGAATATACATCTGATTCTGGTGTAAACTTGCCAGTGACAAAACACTCTGGATCCACATATGCCAAACATTCATTTGGGTTGTTACATATTGTGCTTGTGTCAGCTGAATCCAAACTTTGCTGGACTAAACTAGGAATGCCCAAGTCACTGATCTTGGCAACAAAGTTCGCATCAAGGAGAACCTTACTAGGTTTCAAATTCCCATGGATAATACAAGGCTCGCTGGAGTGAAGGAAGATTAAAGCAGAGCATATGTAAATAGCAATGGATATTCGAATTTGCCAAGGAAGTGGATTCTTATCCTTGCGGGAAAGATGGCTTTCAAGGCTGCCATTGTTTAGGTACTCATACACAAGTGACCTAGACTCTGCACAGCTTCCAATTAGTGTTAACAGGTTTGGATGTCTTACCCTATACAAGACCTCTACCTGAAATTCAGCCAATAACATAGCCAGGGCAAAAAAATAAATATCTGTGAGTTCCTCATGGATGCAGAACCTATGACAAAATCATTCAGTCGAGATTTTTTGGATAAACCACTCAATATAATTTAATCTCGTATAACTTGAGTATTAGAAGCTTGGAATTTTAGAATATGTATTTGAATCTGATAACAGGAACCAATTGGAACAAACTATTAAGTGAAGAGAAAATAAAACTCCGGACTTTGGAGATTTATAGCTGATTTTTAAAAGAAAAAGTCATAAATGCACCACACTGATAATTCCTTTCTCTAAAAAAATACATCCAATAATCCGAACACCTTCATAAAATAAATCAGGTAGAATATGTTATGATGTGTTCCTGTTGTATCATGACATGATATATAGTGCAATTCTATGGAAATGATAATGATAAAGATGATAACTATTAATCAAGTAAAAACCATAACTCTTTCTAAAACCTTTTGGGGCTTTTAATGAGCTTTTTTCATATTCTAATTTTCAGACCACCAAGTAGAGACTATAATAAAAAATATAAGAGTACCTGATGTTGGAATTCTGATAGGCTCTGACGACCATAAGAGGGTAACATTTTTATGGCAACATGCATGTTGCGGAGCAGTCCCTTGTAAACACTTCCATACCTTCCCTCTCCAATCTTCCAAGATGGATCGAAATCATGAGTTGCCTCATTGATCTCCATGAAAGAAAATGCAGGGAATTCTACCCTATAAGAGGAGGTATCTGCTTTCCCAAATTTTCTCACCATTTTGACTTCCCTAACTGCATGTGCATGCTCTATCCTGAGCCTATCTCTCTTTTCCCTGAAACTTATCAAGAGGTCCACAGCTGATATGATCTTCTCCTCCAACTCTGTTTCCATACACTGGGACTCTGAAATTTGGTTCATAAGGGCTGAATTTTCATCTTGGACCATTTGTAATTCATCAAGTATTTCATCCCGCTGATTCTTCATTTTCTGAACCTCTTGCTTTGCCTTTGCCAATTGTTCTTCAACTTCTTTTGTTCTTCTTATCTCCTTAGCATGCCAGCTTTCCAATGCTTCATCCTGTCAAAAATGCATGTTGAAGCAAGTTTTAGGAGAAAAATGGAATCACTTAGTTCATCAATAATCAGACACAAATTCATAGTATTAATTAAGGCAGTGTATTGAAGAACTAAAAAGTCTAATCTACATGCCCCAGCCTTCATCAAATGATAAACCATGATCTTTGAGCCAGTTAAACTATGAAGCAATCCAATGAAACATTTTTTTTCTTCATATTTCCAAACATTATACTTATACACAAATAACAACCGACGAACAAAATTTAAGAAACCAAACATGAGACACCATTAGAAGAAAAAAATTATATTTAAGTGAAGAAAGAATTTGTTTGTTGTCAAACTTCATGGAAATATTTTCTACTTTCCATCTCTTTAATGCCTCTCTCCATATCCTTTTGGTTTCATGCTCTAGGCATCTATATTTTTTTTTGCCAGTTTACCATATATTTTGCTTGCTTGTTCCGTTGTTCACTTTCTTCTTTTTCCTCCAGCAAAAAATAAAATCATGAATAATTCAAAATTTACCACTTACCAATTGGTTTATAACAGACACAATATGCCAAACTGCAGATTGAAATGAATATATTTTTGTAGACTGAGGACAATATTCAAAATCCCTCTGATACACTTTGATATTTATTCACAAGAAATCATAACTTAACTTTCAAGTGCAGACTCATGAACAAAGTCTCCTACTGTTTTACCATAAAAGAGTAGTATAGCACACCAGAAAATGTAAAGTTTGAAAAGTTGAAAACCGAAGAAACTTTTACACCAAGGTCGAAAGAGAAAAATCACCTCTCACCTCATGAAACATCAAATTTGCCAACTTTGACCTGTCAGTAACATTATTAAAGGACCATTTTGAATTTATGGAATGGTTGGAATAGACACTTTTGATCTCTTTCATATCATCAGAATCTGCAAAAACCTGTCACCCGTTATTCCAGTAACAGTTCCTACAGACAATGATAAATGACCTGAATTGACAAAATACCTATGCCATTTTAAAATTGACAACAAAAAAGCAAAGAAACATCCAGGAAGAATACCTAAATATTTCAATGCATCAGGAGTTGATTCTGATTTCATATTTTCTGAATGTTTGGCTTCTGTATTTGAATCGAGCACCAACAAAGCAGGGCCAGTCTCTATATCAGAAGTATGCTTACTATATACCCTGATTACATTTGCACATTTCATAAAAAAATGTAAGAGACAGCACATGTTATCAGCTGAATGAGTTGTTACAAAGTACCAACATTACAGAATATAGTAAAAAAAAGACAAGGAAAAATAATACTTGGTAGTGTTCACTTAATTACAAACAAAAAAAACTAATCAGAGAATTCTCCTTTCAAGGGTTTTCCTTTTATAACAGACCTAATACCTAGTTATCAAATGGTTAAAATGCAGAATGAATGATCTTATACACTCGTCCTACTATTTAAGCCAATCACCCAACTAATTCTGTAATTGACTACATTTAACCAATTCTAACTACTTTTCCTTATTTCCTTTTATTCTTCTATTGTGGGTCATATGAGGAAGCCATACAACAGACAGTATCCTGTTTCCTTTTCAGAAAGTCCCACCACCCATTGTTGAAGGCATCTGAACCTGGGAACTCCAATATGGAAAACCAGTGCTCAATCATTGGGGCAACCCACCACAAACCATCAGATCCATTGTCTATACAATTAGTATGACAACCATCTTCCAAAATTCTCCCTCTTCCTATCCTCAATCAACCTATTGCCCTACTTCCATACCAGTTACCTTAATGTGTTCTTTCCTTGCCTATTATTTTTATTTTATAAACCATTCGTTAATAAAAATGAATGCCATCAAATCAAATTGAATAAATATGCTGTTTCTTAATAGCTCATCCTTCCATATCATAAAGTGCTCTGAAGAAATTGACCAAGCCACTTGTGCAGTCCACCTAATCTACACAAGACAATACAATCATGTCATTGCACTGCAAATGTCATTTTCATTTTCATTTTTACCTAGTACATATAAGGCTTCCCTTGCAAATGAACCAAATATTACAGGATAGCAATGCTTGTTCACGTACAAAAATAGCTTTCTCTGACTCTTGCTTAGCTAGTTTGCTGCAATTCCGACCACAATAGTTCAGTAATGATACAAAAGATGCAAATTAACAGATCTAAGTCAGACTTGAAATAAAACTCTTGAATTAATGTTTCATTTAACCAGACAGGAATAAACAATTTTATTTGGATATCCTACTGTGCTGCATTTATTTTACATTTTGTATTTATAAACTTTGTTGAACACAAAGCTAGTTCAGTTCTGTTGTCAATATCCTCAAGCCAAGTAGTACTTTCTAGTTGTATTTTTTTTTTCCGATACCAGTGATCCAACATGAACATCAATGTAATATGGGGGGATTAAGATAGAACCTTTTCAAAAAATGAAAACGTGAAGGATGCAGAATAGCTGTCCAATATCTAGGCATATCTGAAATGGAAAACCCCCCATAAAAAACTATATACAGAATTGTAGAACACCTATGGGAACACATAAACACAATGTCACAATCCTATCCCAAAGAAAGTTGAGGAGAAGAGAGACATCACCACAAAGACAAAGATCATCTAGACCAATTGTGTTTTGTTTTCTATAAGCAGCACCAGTTTTATAGCACAAGTTTTCAGTAATTTCAGGAGGATAAGGAAAAGGAAAAATAATGAGAGCATTAAAATCTATAAATCAAGATACTTTAATTGCTTCATGTATCTGTATTTGATATCAATACTGTTGAATACTTCCCTGATACATATCTATGAAGTATCCAAGCTTTAAAATAAGTTATGAAAATCTAGTATAGCTACATATGAGAGAGAAGCATGTATAATATAAAAACATAGAAGCATTGCCCCTTAATGAGCCAAAAAATGGAAATTATCCTCTTTAAGGAGGATTCCAAGAAAGAAATGAGATTGATACTATTCCTATTTGTAGACAATACAAAGTGATTTATGATGACAAGGATTTGTAGCTTTTATTTTGTTTATATTAATGTCAAAGACATGTTCTTAATTTGGATTTTAATAATGCAACTATATATTTATTATATTTTATAATTTTTATACATATCTAGATATATATCTTATATGTATAGTATCTAATAGTCGTACCATATATGAGCATCGTATACTAAAATTAAAAGCTACAGAGATTTTGAATTGGTACCCCAAGTTATATCCATCTCCTGCTGCTCCCATTACAAGCCATCTAATATTGTGTTGAGCAATAGCTTTTGCGATCCCTTTTTCAATATCATCCATCTCAATCAACAATTTATGAACCCGTACCTATGCACATATGCCATAATGTAAACAAAATTTGGACTTTTTCAAGAAATAGCTATTAACATTACAAGCATCTCCCATAACTACTACTTTGAACTGTTTAAATTTAACTAAAATTCATTGTGCACATCATGCTTTGGAGAAGGTAGTCACTACTTTATTGTGCTATCTAGTAGTAGTTGTCCTTAAAATAAAGGGAAAAGTTCAATTTACCTCGTCCAACTTAGTGTCATGCATACTTTGATTCTCAATATTTCAAACATGCAACGCAATCCTTACAAATTAAGAAAAATTGTTATATTTTTTTAAGGGCCAAAGTGCATTTGAACCAAAGTTAAAGAAGGAAAATTGAACTTTCCCATTAAAAAATTAGGTACAAAAAACTTCAGCATGACAATTTTAGTTGATGTTTGATGGAAAATTATGGAGTGACTAAAACACACTTTAAAAAGTTTAAGGATCACATTCCACATTTTTGAGGTTACATACTAAAATGCACATGTAAGTTGGATTTACTTTTTTACTAAAATAAATATAGTTAGATTACATAGGGCTTGTTTGGATAAATTTCTCTATAAGCCCTTAAAGGAGAAAAAAAAAATAACAAGGAAAAAATGAAATTAGCTTCTCTATAAGCTAACTTAGTTTATGCACAAGTTAAAAGTAAGTTTTTTTGAGAAACTAATATGAGAAAGTTTCTATAAATTAATTTATGTATAAGTTAATTTTAATTTATAAAAAAACTTATTTCCTTTTTTTCTTCATATTTTCTTCTCTTAATAAGTGTTTACAGAGAAGTTTATCCAAACAACCCCATAGTGCCAATAATTTCTCAAAACTTTCTACAGAAATGAAGAAATAGGTAAAAGATAATACCCCTGCTGGGACCAGAGTGAGAATGTATTGGTCTAGAAGTTTGTGCACTGATTGATTTCCATGCTCTTTTGGTACAACCCCAGAGAGATTTCTGCCCACTGCAAGGCAAAAAAATTTGTTCATTGTTTGTTAAATGTTACCAAACTACCAGATAAAACCTACCCTACCCAGGATGAATATAGCCAGAACAAGCTCAGTATTTACTACAGCAATTATATCGGAACCAGAAATAAGAACCAGAGCCAAAATAAAGCACAGTTTTTTTTTTCTTTCTTTCTCACTCTTTAATTTTTAAGTCAGAGAATTATGCTCAAGCCTAAAATTTGGCTATTCTGAAAAGGAAAAGAAAAACAATTAAACTATAAACATGTAAAACAAGGGATCAAACTTAATATAATTAAACAAAACAAGCTCACGCCTTAAATTTGGCTATTCGAATTAATGAGGCAAGCTTAAGCTTCGTCTTTTTTTGTTTTTTTTCAGGTCAAACCTTAGCTTCAAGTCACAGCTTGACTCACTTCAAATGTTCAATACAACTCATTTGTGCTCTAAGTCGTGATCTTTGAAACCTTGATATCATATGCTTCTCACAAGTCAAATATCACCCCAATCAGTGAATTACCTAAACAGTTTCATCATTTATAGCTTCAAAATCCATTTCATCAATTATCACCCGTAAATGCAAAACTACATAATCCAATATTTATCTTCTGAGCTTCACACTATCCAATCCAAGAGTTCAATTCTGCACTATCGGTCTTCGTATCTTCTCCAACAAGGCTATCGAGAATATATCTTTTAAGTGATAAAAGAAAAAAGGAATCAATAGCAACCATTCAAACCAAACAACCAAATTAAACTAACGAATAACCAAACCACCAACAAATCTTTCACTAAAACTGTACACCTTCGTCAAGCGTTTGATGATCAGAAAACAACCACAGGACCCAAATAATAATAATAATAAAAGGTTTTACGCTTAAAAAGGGAAAAAAACAAAAAGAAGGGTTAGAAATGAAGAGAAACTCACAAAAGGAACTGAGAGAGTGAGGTTGATGAATGTGAAGAAGGCAAATTTGTTTGCCAGAGAAATTGTGAAGCGCCCAATGCAACAGTTGTTGAGTCTTCTCGGTGTTCTTTCCGACCGCCACGTACACTGTGTCTTCCACCCCCTCTCCCCAAACTTCAACTCCTTCCACGATGCTTCCCATCGGATCCAATTGCGGGGAATCAGTGCGCAAACGGCGTTCGGTGGAATCGTTCCAAGTTACAAGTTACGGAGACTCAGCGAGTCATGAATCGGAAGACACAACCGAAGGAAACAGTCAACAGGGAAGAAACCTATACGCGAGGGAGTTGAAGAAGTGAAGAAGAAGCAATTCAATTTTGTGAAATCAGCGTTTCCAAAAAGTGATTCTCTTTTGCTGGTGGGTCCCCTTGGATAAGCATTGGTGAACCGTGCTAGAACTCGACAAGCATTGTATAAGAACAAAAATGTCTTAATAATTTTAACACTTTTTTTTTAAACATGGTTAAGAATATTTCATGATAATTGCTGTCAAAAATATGTATTCTCTCATAACTAATTAGCTTTAAAAAAAGGATTTTAATAACGTGGACTTAAGTTTTCGAAAGCTGATCACTTGTCGTTAACCTGTTAAGAAATATTTAAAAATCCTCTTAATAAAATTTAATCATTAATTAAAAACTAATAACTCGCTCACAAGAAAAAAAATGTCAAACTAATCCTAAATTGTTTGGTCTACTAGTGATTCACCTCCACACTTATTAGCCTTATTATATGATGATGTTAACCCTTTTCATCTGTTAAGTGAAACGTAGTTCCTATGCTCACCAATCGTTGAAAAAAGTGTCACTTGGAGATTTTTATTTCTTGATTTAGAGCTTTTATTTTGGTGCATAAACTTGGGAGGGCAATGTTTATAGTTTATTCATCAGCACGGATACAGCAGTATATCAACTTCATAAATCATTATATGTCAAAATTAATATATAAAAAAAAATCACGATTAATTTTTAATTATTAATTTTAGATACTACGTCGCTCATATTTATAAAAATAAAAAAAAAATCAAATGCAACTTGTAAATTGTAATTGAGAAAAACCGAGCCAGATGAAAAGACCAATTATCCCCAAAAGAAATGTTAGGTCGTATAAATTATGAAGAAGGCTCAAATAAGATTCAATGCAAGACATGAACGTCTCTTTCATCTCGTAACAAACTACAGAATAATATAAGATAAGGATAAATAATAATATAAGCATAAAAAATGCAACGACAGAGGAAACTAAAAGAAAGCAGGAAATGCGAAAATTTAAACTCTATTGATTCATGTTTAGGATGTGTCCACCAGCTAAATTATTTTCTGTTTTGATATTTTAGTGTTTTCTTTTACATTAAACAAATGTTTAAGACACCAACCACTTTTACCTTAAATCATACTTTTAAAAACCAGACCGGTTATCGAACTGGTTAAGGTACCGGGTCAATGGGTCAAAGGTTGAACCGGTGGGTCACTAGTTGAACCCATAGTTTTAAAAATCGGACCGGTCATCGAACCGGTTAAGGTACCGGGTCAATGGGTCAAAGGTTGAACCGGTGAGTCACTAGTTGAACCACATGACTCGATTTTTATTAAAAAATATTCATATTAAATATATTTTATACTTATAAAATTTAATAAATTCATATCTTATTTTAAATTTTAATTTTTCTATCTTATTTAAAATTATTTTTATTTTTATTTTGTAAAAAAATACATAAAAAAATTACATGTTAAACGGTATATTAATACAAATTAAAAATATAAATAATATGTACATATATAATATGCTTGCAATTAATATCACAAAATAATATATGTAATATTTACATAGATATTGCATTATTAAATATATAATTTAAAATTAATAATATACTATAAAAGTTATTTAAGTTGTATATATTGCAAATAAATATATTAGAACAAGTAGTCATTGTTATATTTAATAAGACTCCTTGCTTTTTCATTAAGAGATTCAATTTTCATTATTATTTTTGTGATTTATGGTCCCTTAAAAAAATTTTAAAAAAAAAAAGTGGTTGAACTGGTTTGACCCACCGATTCACCGGTTGAACCGGAAAATTGACCGGTTCAATCCGGTTTGAAACGGGTCAACTGCATAACCGATTCAACTTCATATTCGAACCGGTTGGACCACTGGTTCTCGGTCCAACCGGTCCGACCGGCCGAGTCGGTCCGGGTTTTAAAACACTATGCTTAGGTCTTACCACCAGGAACATCACATCACCTTACCAAGTTGGTCCAAAATCCTTAAACAGGTTTGAGGGTACTTAAACTTTAGGTATAGTTACATTAAGGTGAAGTGAATGAGACAGTAGAGGGAGACAAAGTTGGCATGGTGATCTTGGTCATTTTCTCAAATTATATTTGATCTATTGATCGTCCCATGTGGCGCACTTTTATAGCGAGAACAGCTGTAAGAAGGAAGAAATATCCAGAACACTAACAGAAGCTACAAAGCTTCACATTAGTTATCATATCTACAAATTTGGTGTCACTTCCATGTGTAGCTCTGTTATGATTCTTCTTCTAAATTATTGCTTTTAAGATATTACAGCTAGTATAACAAAAGAATTTCAACTACATTTATCTTCTTTTTCAAGAAAAAGGATATAATTCTAAGAACGATTATTCTTTTTATGGTATAAATAATGAACCTTCCCCTAAAAAAATAAAATAAAATAAAATAAAATAATGAACCTTGTAACTAGTCCTCTAACTTATTACTTTTTTTATTATTGGTATTATGATTTGTTAACTTATACGTAATACCTCAATTCTACCATTAAGTTTTCTAACTTATTTAAAAACAGATACTTGGATCCCCAGAAAAAAAAAATCTATTTAAACAAAATACCAATAATAATGTGGGAATAACAAAAATTTCATTGAATGAAAAGAAAAATTAAACTGACACTTGATAACCTGAGAATTTATTATATATGTTTTTTATCATCAATTTATTATATATCGATATTGATAAGAAAAATATAAATTAAATAATGGGATTTTTGTATGCATTTAAATAAATTAATTACCATCTTACGTTTTATTTTATACACTAAATGGTAAAATCATTTTTTGTGACATTTTTTATCATTAAGAACTGTTGAGTTTTGAGTAAGATTAATATTTATGTGTTTGGAAATATTTTTTTTAAGTAGATAACTAAAATTGTACAACAATTTTTATAATATTAATTTTATATTTATCTCTCAATCGATTCATTTATTATAAAAAAATATATATCATTAATGATTGAAAGATATACATAAAATTAATAACATTAATGTTATACAAGTTATATAATTTTTGTTGTATGGAAACAATTTTTTCTTTTTGGCAGAGTTAAAGTTTGGATAATTCTTGTGATCTTTTGCAAGGTTAGGAAACATCATCAATATTAGTGAAAAATTGTAGTCGTGGGAGATAGTCTAAGAATTGAGCAAGAGTATCAATTAGTATGAGTGAAAGACTCAGCTAGTGTGAGTGGAAGAATTAAACTTAAAAATGTGTGTTTAGAATAGTTACAAATTTTTTAACTCTTATTTTAAAATATAAAATATAAAATAAAATATGTTCAAATAAATTAAGTTGACTTAATTTTTAGTTTATTTTTAAATATATTCTTCGATTTTAAAAACTAAAAAAAAATGGTTATATATTTTTAATCATACAAACAAATCATCCAGTTCTTCTATCTCTTTCAAAAACTCTTGCAAAAAAAATGTAATTATAATCGCAATATCACTAATATTTGGAGTTGTCAAGGGGTGAGAAGTAGCTCGATACAGTCCGAATTTTATGAGTAACATTTTGTTAGGTTGGTTTAGTTTATTGACTCGTTGAACAAAGTAAAATTAATTTATTTTATACTTTTACAATTTTATATGTATTTTTAAATAAAAACAAATCAAATTAATAGACTCAAAATTTTTTAATCTGAATTTTACGGGTCTGATCTAAATCATTTACCATAATTCTTTTTGAACCTCAAAATAAAATAGTCTGCTTGATGACAATAAAATTAGTTAGAATGTAGGAATATTGTCAATCTTGGGCAGTGTGCTTCATTGTTGAGTGGATACTAATATTATTATTATTAGGATTATCATTTTCATTATTACTATGATTTGCTATCAATTTTTTTTTTCTTCTAACAATTGATTATTAGACATGACAATAAAATAGGTTGGACCTGAGTTTTGCCTTTCTCATAAAAGTTAAGTAATTTTAGGTTGAGTTTAGGAAAAAAGATAAATATTCAGATTCAAACTAATTCCCGGAAACTTGTGTATATATAACTCATTACCTTTTTTAAAATTCAATTTGCTTCTATATATCAAGTATATTTTTAATAAAATGTGTGATTTCAACTTTAGTATTATTGTTTTTATATATTTTCAATAATTATATAAAAAAATAAGTTTAATAATAAAATCCTAATTCTATCTTTATCCGAATAGGTTTAACTTTGAAATAGATAATACATCTGAATACTTATTCTATAATCTGACTTTTATAGATGAAAAAAAATCCAACCTCAAATCTGATTACGTAAATTTTTATATGTATTTTAAACAAAATGTGTGATTTCAACTTTAATATTATTATTTAATTTTTTCAATAATTATGAAGAATAAGTTTAATAATAAAATCTTAGTTCTATCTCAATAAGTAGGTCTAAGTTTGAGATGGATAATACATCCTAAAACTCACCCTATACTCTAATTTTATCAAATTGATAAAAATTTCAATTCAACTCAATCAAATTATATATTTTTTTTCCTGTAAAATACTACATAAAACTCATGTACGTGTATTAAACTACTAATGTATGACAAGTTAATTTATTTATCAAATGAATCAAACTGAATTTAATTATATATTTAGTAAACTTAATTTTTCACTTCAAATTAAAATTTAATTTACAAACTAATTTCTTTTATTAATTTAATTAACTATTCTAGTCTCAAACTAATTCTTAGATAGAATATATATACAAATCCAAAGAATCGAAAACTCACCGTCATTGCACATCATGTATGAAAGGCAAGTTATCAAGCATCGGTTACTTAAACATGTTTAAAAGTTAAATTTTTGATTATGCATGTAAAGAAGAATTTGTTAGAAAAGATCAAACTTATTTAACAATATCTATGTTTTGAAAATAATTAGTCCAACTATATATTCACAACATAAATATGAATAAAAATAAGTTTAATTATGTTTTTAGTTTTCTAAATTTATATTATATTTTTTCTATTTTCAAATTTAAATATGTGTTTTTAATCTTTAAAATATAAAAAAAGTATTTTGGTCTATTGAATTAAAAATTTATCTTTTTAATTTTTAAAAAATATTATTTTAGTGATTAATATCACAACTAATATAACTAATAGTAATAAATTTAGAGGAATTAAAATATAAATTTTAAATTTGAGAGATCAAAATAATATTTTTAAAAATTAAAAAAATAAAAAACATAAGTTTCAAATTTATAAAAAAAAAGAAGGTATATCTTATATTTAAAGACTTAAAAATATGTTTAAGCCATTAAAAAAGCAATATCAAAATATAGAGAAGTTAGTGAAGTGTTGGCTACTTGGCTGTTAGTTCCAATAGACATTGAAGAATGAAGAAGAGCCCCGCCAAAACTTGAAAGCTCCTCTTTCTACCAACCTTTCCCTCTGTTGACTGGTAGTTTTGAATCTCTCATATTTTTCCACCTCCGCTAACTTTATTCTGCTTCTCTCTTCATGAAGATCCCCAAGCACCCACTATTTTATGCATCATGGAACAGTTCTCTCAACCCTCACCTCGTCCCAGCCCCCCTCAACTCTCTGACCACCTTCTTCATTCCGATCAAGTCCCTCACTTTGAAGTGGTTTCAGAAGAAAAAGAAGAACATGAGTTTGAGGGCAAAGAAGAGGAGTATTTCAGAGAAAGAGTTGAGAGACTGGAGAGTGAGAGGGAGGAGAGAAATGGGGCCATGTTCAAGGCTTTGGAATCTCTCACTTCAACTAAGGATAGTTTGTCTAGAGTGATAGAGGGGTTGGAGGGAGAAAAGGATGAAACTTTTGTAGAAGATGGTAAAGGGGAGTGGTTAGGTGTGGAATCAAGGATGCTGTTGGAAGAGGCAAGGTTGATCTCAAGGCTTGCCATTGAGGTCGAGACAAGGGTGGATAGGTACAAGAACATGAGGAGGAAGGAGAAGAGAGAATTGGAGAGTAGTTTGGTCAGCTTAACTGAGGAGAATAGGGATGTTAATAACTTGCTTAGGATTGCTTTGTTGGAGAAAGAGGCATTGGAGAAGAGAATAAAGGGACATGATCATAGAAGGATGCCCCTTTTGCAGTTTGGATTGCAGAAAGTTGGATTTGGGTTCATGATGGGAGGGGGGAATAATGAAGAATCAACAGAGAGTTGTGGGTCTAAATCAGATGGCAGTGAGTGCGAAGAGGAAGTTGTTAGTCTGGTAAGCTCGTATTATCTTTAATTCCTTATAATTGGTGTACAAGTTATTAGGTTTGAAACCTATTATCTTTCTTACGAAATCCTTATATAGTCCGGTAAACTTTTATATATCTGTAGGAGAACTTGACTTAATATCAATTGGCTTTAAGATGAAATCTAATACTGTATCAAAACTTATAGGTCATCTTGGTAAATTGTCTATTTTGTTAGATCCCCGTATCATCTAACAAGGGGAGAAAAAGGACACGAACATAAAGGATTATAACATTGCTTATAGGTAGTTTTACACTTGACACCCTACTATTGCAAACCTGTGATGTTGTTAGGACCAAGATTAACTCCTTTGTGCTACAATTTGCTAGTCACTCTATTTTTTTTTTTTTAATATCTCTCGGTGCCCATCTATTGCATCAGCATCATATTTAGTTATATTTATCGCATCTTTATGTGTTGCTTTTAAAAAAAAGGTGACATTTCTCATAGATGACAGTTGTAGCCTGTTCTGAAATTTATGGTCATTTTCCAAGGCCTCAACGGTGGAAAGGATAATGAAGAATCTACGTCTTGAAATCACTCAATTGAGGAGATCTTTGGGAGAATCTAGGTACTTTATGATCTAATATTATATTGAGTTCATACATTATTGTTATCACAGTCTCAAACACTTGTAAGAGAAGAAAACAAATAGTTGAATGAAAAGTAGTAGTTTATGCACTTTAATTTTTTTTATAAGTCCTCTTATCTAACTTGTTTCAAAATTTGAAGCGCATAATTTGATTTTGACTTATCAAATAACTGTGATTTTTTTTTTATTTCTTTACCTATAAATATTTATGGAGAAGTTCATCTCAACTTAATTATAGTGATATGGTTTTTTTTGCTAATGCTGCATAATTTGCAATAAAGCGACATTACAGTTACATGCAAAGCCCATTCAGATGCCTCCTACTTTTCTTTGATACTGCTAGATAAAAATATGAGCAATTTATACACTCTTGGCTTATACAAACGCAAAAGTTAAAATACCTTCAGATTGATTAGGCTATTTTAGCTTATTTTGTTTTTACAGAAATCTGGCTTGTTGCTACAATTCATGAGTATATTGAGTTTAAGTCCTTGGTTTTGGATTACTTATCATGAAAATCATGCCAGGTCAGACACAGAGCGCCTCCAGTGTCTCACAGAGAAACAGGCCAAAGAAATTGCAGAAAACAAACTCTATATTAAGGAGTTAGAAGATAGAGAGAGAATCTTGGCTCAAAATGTAATCACCTGCTTCATCAATAAATGAAATAATATTTCACTTAGAAAAGCTCTTTTGCTTACTAGACTTTTCCTTTTTGTCTGACTTGCCAACAGGTAGAGGAGTTTTTGATGGAAATCAAAGCAGCGGAAGAAGAAGTTGCTAGATGGAAGGAAGCTTGTGAGTTGGAAGTTGAAGCTGGAAAGAAAGAGATTGAAGAGCGTAACAAAGTGGTAAAAATTTGTTTTATGCTGTATAGTTTTATATCCTCTTAGTATATCATTTAGGACAAAACTTGGATGCAAATTTTTATATTTTGCTTTTCACTTAGAATTAGAGTTTCATTTCAGATAATTTGCATAATAAATGTTTACATCGAAGGACAACATGAAAGTCTATTTAGAGTTACTATCAGTTGGCCTAATGATGGGAGGTTTAAGTAGTTAGCAAAAGGTTTTAGCTAGGTTCAAATTTCATTCCTGCCACTTCATTTCTATAACAAAAAAAAAGGAATTTTGGTTATATCACTTGCCATAAAATGCTTCTATGTTAGAAGAACATTGATATACTTAAAAAGATTATATAGTATCAACAAAGAATAGTCTTTCTTTGTTTAATTGTCATGGTTGGATGCTAAATTACTCTATAGTTTCTTTGTTTAAAAAGATTATAAAGTTTATAATTACTCTATTTCTTTGTTTATTAATGCTATGTTTTTGTTCCATGAGGTGGCTGTTTTGAAACAAGAACTACTTAAAACTAGGGCTGCTTTGGACATATCCAATGGAAAATTAAGTCTGAAAGAGGAACTTGCAACTACTGCAATTACTGCACAGGAAGCAGCAGAGAGATCTTTGCAGCTGGCTGATACTAGAGCAGTTGAACTTCGCTACCGGGTTGAAGAACTAACCAGACAACTAGAAGAAGCAGAAAAACGTGAACGCAATAGCCATAAAGTGAGACGCTTTTGTTGGCCATGGCAACTTTTCAAATTGAGCTCTGGCACTATAGCAAACACTAGAGTTGGAAATGCCAAAAGGATGCTACCAGAAATGCAAGCCTTAATTTAATTAACTGAAATGTGTACATATCATAATTTTCCAAAACAACGAGTTGATTCATCTTAAATTTCATTTTCCCGTGTTTTGTAATAATTCACCTGTTGTTATTGTAAATGTGGGATATTTTTAAGAATTCATCTTAAATGTTTAGATACAAATCTAGAAAGATTTTTAAGAATTTTTTTATTGAAAAATATTCTTTATTTTCAATAGAAAAGTTCTCGAGAGTTCTTTTAAGTTGTATTCTAATAGGCTAATTGTTGAAGTTGTTTAGACATCATAATCACCATATCTTCATGACGATACCTTCTAAAGTGACATTTGATTAACCTCAATTAGTGTGTGAAGGGGTAACAAATAACTAGGATGCTGCCAATATGCTTCTACTGTGTTGTGGAAACTGTTCTGAAACAATTTCTACTAAATTTATCATTCTCCTCTTCATGTTATTCCATCTTTGAGCCACAACTGCACAGCAAAAAGGATCACAGAAAGAATGAACGAATTTCGTTCCCAACAATAATTTATAAACTAATCAATTTAAGTTGACCATTATTTCTTAAGCAGAATGTGGCCATGCTCATCCTTGTCAAAAAGACGCTCAATCATTTCATCCCAAGTTTCATCTACTGTACTCCTACTAGTTGAGCCAAGAGAAGATTCAGCATGTGACCTTCTTGAACTCTGCTCTCCCTCCTCATCAAAAGTTCCATATTGTGATGGTGGTGTATAAGCATGTGGAACATCTAATGTTTTAGCCCTTTGTAATGCTGCATTGTATTCTTGACTGTGTCTAGCTAATGTTTCTTGCCGCTCCATGATTTGCTTAGTAGGTATTTCCAATGTGTTATCTTTCTCCTTCATCAACTGCAGTTGGCAAAAACCAAATGGCAAAGGTTGACTATCATGCATTGAATAAAAAGGAACGGTATTCTGAATATGTTTGTTGTGTCAATATGTTTTCAGTGTACAGGACTATATGTTCAAACTTACATCTAGAGCCCTTTGGGCTTCTTTCTCTATCCAAATAATGGCATGATCAGATGTAGCATTACAAGAAAGGACTATATGTTCAAACCTTCCATCTACCGGAACTGCTGTCCTTACAACTGGGGGAAACCTCCCCATTCTGCACATAAAAGGTGTTAATGTGAAAGCCAAAAGTAAAGTTTATATAAACATCTTTTTTAATGTGACCGTATTAGCATATTTTCCAATGGAAACTGCAGGTAATTTCCAAAAGTACAGTTACAATTCTGCATAAGATCATTTTGGAACCTTAATCACACCTGAAAGGCTTTCTCTCAACAATGTGATAAAGCCGACCAGGAGCATAGAGTCTCCTCGGATCTTGTAGCATCTTCTCCTCTGGTATACATGTATCCTTCAGGCACCTCAAGCACAATAAGCATGGCAAACTGCCAACCCAAGAACCTTGTTAATTCATATTTCTTAGTACTACCATGGTGCTCCTTATTAAGCTGAAGAACCTTACAAAGCTGTGCTTGTTACAAATAACTTGCACTTAACAAAAAAGACATCAAACAAATCGTACAAATTTGGTACCTGGCACGCCCCACTATCCACAACTTGCAAAATCAAAGAAAATGAACTTAGCTAGAGGGACAAGTGGACAACATGGCAGGTAGACAGGTGGAATCTTAAAACGAAGACCAGCACCACTAGAAAGAAGCATATTAGGAAAGGAAAGATACCACTAAAAAAAATCATGGTACAAAAATCTAAAGTTTATCAAATAGCATCTCAGTCTTATTCAAACACTATTTGGAAACCTCAAAGCAAAAGTAGTTCCAAAACTGAACTTTGGAGATCCAAAAAATTCAGAAATTGGAGAGTTCAGAATGTCAAAAGCCCAAAACTGACTTAGGTGTGAAAATGGTTGGAATTGGCTTGGTCAACAATTCATCAACTAAGTTAGCAAACCATTCTTTAGCAAACTAGATCACACTCTATCTTTGTATATTAAGCAGGATAACAAGGGAGCTACTCTTATACAAGGCTTTATGACATACCAGAAAAGAGACTTGAATATATCTTCCAATGGAGTGGCTGTCCTTGGTAAGAAGTCATCCTGATCAAGCAAAGGAGTAGTTAACTTCCAAGTACAAATGCTTTAATTTTACCTTCATCACAATTCACAACCTACTGGATGTAAAAATATTCAAAAGGATACCAAGGATTCTTCAACTGAACAAAAAGATTCCGATAACTTGCCTGAAGCACAACAGAGTTGATTACATCTGCATATCTGACTGCCAAATTCAGTGACATACACCTAGCAGGTGCAATAGCATAGCACCTGACCCTCTTCCTCTGAATATGTCCAAGCTTATCGTGATTTTGCACCACTACCATGCTCAACATTGCTGCCACTCCTGATCCAAGGGAATGTCCAGTAAAAGTCAGAGAATAGTTTGGATACTCCTCTACCAATTCCCTCAAAATTTCACATTCAGCATCCATAACCCATCCAGCGGCCTTCAACAGCCCATTGTGAACATACCCCCCATCAAACTTCCTCTTCCCCAATCTGTTATCCAACAGCACTGCATAGTCACTCTCCTTAGCCAAATTTAGTCCCCTAATGGCAAGAACTATATCGGCATGATCATGATCAAGATACAGTGTATAGGGTGGGGCCCGCCCTTGTGTATCTTCGTATGTCTTCTTGAGTATTAACCAATCAGGGTTGATTCCATAGCCACCAGGAGGCGCCCAAAGAGGGTGTCGAATATCATCTTCATACACGGCTAAAATATATCGGCAAAGGCGAGGAACAGGCTCAAATTCTTCTACTGTGGCAAGGCCCCAAGTTTCACTGTCATGGCCTGCTGTGTAGATACATCTTTTCCAAGCCCAACGAGCACAAGCCAGACAGTACACACACTCTACAAGAGGCACACCGCACAGGATTGACATTTACCTATAGCCTAGGCATACCAAGTATGCTGAATACCCCCACAAAATGGCAAATTTCCTGAATGCAATGACTTGCTTTTACAGAAATAAATATGAATTCCAAATGTGAAACTTGAAGCACAAACTAAAATGGTACAAGTGTACCATGTATCTTTTTTTTTTTTTTTTATCGATTGGAATTACGATGATAACCACATTAGGACACTTACTACTCCATTAATGTATTGTGTATCTTGTACAATAAACGGGATATTGACAATGTTGAAATTGTGGATTTCAACAGTGATCACAAAGAAGCTGTAACTTAGGGTAGTAGATGTATCAAAAAACAAAAACAAAAACACTATGAGTAAGATGAGATGAAACAATTCAAGCCTTCTAGTGGGTAAGTAGCTAGCTACTATACAATCTGGAGAATTTAATAAACTGAGAAAAAGTTTCAGAGGGGTTGATGAGTATCAAATTGGAAACAGATACGCTTTCCAGGGGAAGCCACAAACTCAAGGACTCAAACTCTGCAACTTCAGCCAATGTCAATAATGATCAGTTTGGTCACAGATTCGAAAATTTTGCCATTTGACAAATAAGAAGACTCGAGTAATAGCATGCAACAATGAAACAAGGTGGAAAAATTATTATATAAAAAAAAAAAAGTGAAAACAATTTGTACCAAATATCTGCGTTGATCAAAGAATCCAGTACAGCAAAGCACCAAGAAAAGAAAATTTGGCTGGAGGCATTGAAAATCTGACAGTGTCATGGTATCACAGGCTTAAGGTTGGAAAACAATCTCCTAGGAGGTTCTTATTATTTATATAATTAATATAATTTTATACAAGTGAAAATACTGATCATATAAAACAAGTTTATCACCTACATTAAAATGTGGGTTTTCGTTAAATACACTTCTTTTCACTAATAATATACCTCTTTCACGCCAAATATACTCTTTTAAAAAAAATACTTTCTAAACGAGTAAAATCATATTCTAAAAAATATTTTTTAGACCTGTGTATTTTTGTTTGTTTAATTTTCTTTTACAGAAAATCACCTTTTTTATTTTAAGTGATTTTTACATGTTTGGATATTTTTAAAAAAAAGGAGAAGCAGGAAAAAGCATAAAACTGTTTTTTATATAGAAAAAACACCAAGTTTAAAGTAGTTGCCGTGGCAGAGAAACAAGAAATTTAAAATAAAATAAGAGTGATTTTAATTTAAAAAAAAACTTTTTATGATGGGGTAAACAAACACATAGTAATTTCTGCTTATTTAAAAATCACTTAAAAAAAATCACTTCTTTGTAATCATTTTTGTTTAGTTTAAACAAACAAACTCATTTGCTTTTTCAAAAGGTACTTTTCAACAATATATTTTAAATAAATTATTTAAGTTCTATTTAAAAACATAAAATAATATTTTCTCTATAAATTTTTTATTTTATTTTATAATTTTGAAATAATATTTTTAACACTTAACACTTATAATTTTTAACACTTAAAATTTTGAAATAATTTTAAAAGAAAAAACGTAAATAGAAAGAAATATCTCACTAAATAATCAGTCAAGTTTTCTGAAAACTAATGTATAAACCTAGTACAAATTATGTATGGGCATTATTTTTTTATTAATTATAAAAAATAAAATTTAAAATTTAAAAGAATAATAAATAAGAAATTAAAAATATAAATTGATTTTAGTTTTATCATAGTCAAACAAACGGATGATAATAAGATATTGGGTCCCTTTTTGACCCATTTTATAATATTTTTTATCCAATCTCACTAAAAATAATCATTTTAATTTTTCAAAAATTAATCGTAAGTGATTATAAAAAATAATAAAATTATTATTAAAAAAAACTGTCTACCTTTTAAGCTAATTAATACCTATACCAATGCGTACAACAGTGGTTTTTGTTTTGGTTCATGATATATACACCTTCTTTTTTTATAAGTACACCTCCTTTTAAAAAAAATAATTAAAATTTTAAAATGTTTTTAATTGTTTGTTTTAAATTTTTTAATTTTACATCTACAACATTTAATTTAGTACTTTTTTTCACATATCTTTCCTCTTTTTTTAATTTTTAAATGTACTCCCTTATTTTTCCTTCACCCCACCTATTTTAGTAGCATGTGAAAATTGAAAGAGAAAAAAAAATATGTGAATAAAAATAAGAAAGTAGCAAATTGAAAGTTGAAAGTGTAAAATTAATTTTTTTAAAAAAATTATAATATTTTATAATTTTTTTTTTAAAAGAAGAAGATGTACTTATAAATAAATAAAAAAGGAGGTGTATATATCACGAGCTTTTTGTTTTTGACAACTCGATTCATGGGCCGGCCCAGTTGTTAGCCCGAAGTGGATCCACAGCCGAACTTGAGTCTCTAATAAAAAGCGAAGCAGCTTCTTAAAAACCCTAGTTCGTCTTCTCTCTTTCACCGCACACTCTGGTGTTAGGGTTTCTGAAGCTTCCAAGCAGCAGGAGAGGTATTGTCCTGTGCCTCTGATCTTCTTCTCGCGCTTATCTTAACGCAAAATTACAATTTCTCATTCATTGTCGAGCATTTGTTTCTCATTGCATGAATCATTAACAATTGTTAAGCGTGTTGGGTTTGTGGCAGGAAAATGGCTCCCAAACAGCCTAGTACGGGTCTGTTTGTCGGACTGAACAAGGGTCACGTTGTCACCAAGAAGGAATTGCCCCCACGCCCCTCAGATCGTAAGGGGGTAAGTTTTCTTTTTTATTTTCAAGTTTGATTCAGTTCTATAGTCTCTTATTTTTAGGTTGTTAGTGGTGGTTTTGGAGTCAAAGTATCATCCGATGCTGTTACTGGGTTCTTAGAATCTGTTTTTGTCTTTCTAGTTGGAATGATGAGAGAGGCATTGTCTTGCTGAATAACATAGAGGCTATTTTTGTTTTTTAGTTTTCTGTTTTTCTATAGCGTTTATTAGGTTTCTGATTGAGTTGAGTAGTTTTCTCATACGGGGGAATTGCGAGAACAACAGCAAAGGATTGAGGTTTTTGGTACTTCTCCGTTTTTACTGGAGTCAATGTTTGTCAGTAGGGAGCATTTAGATTTTTCCCAAGCTGATCCCGATCCTTGGGGACCCATTTTCTCTTCCTCCTTTTCGTTTTCACCCTTGATAAACTGTATTATTGGTTGTGAAATGTAACTTTATAATCTGCAGGCGTAAAAGACAAGCTTTAGGTTAAAATGTTGGTTGTTAATTCTTGGGTCTTCTTTGTCAAGCTGTGTAATAGATGAAAAGTAAAGGGGAAGCCTGATGTCTAATGCATCCACCATAGGACTTTCTTAGATAGATATACATTAATTTTATTTCTTTTCTTTTTAATTTGCTTATCTTATATGTGATCCTAAAATATATGAACTTAAAACAGAAAACAAGCAAAAGGGTGCACTTTGTGAGGAACCTTATTCGGGAGGTTGCTGGTTTTGCACCTTATGAGAAGCGTATAACTGAGTTGCTCAAGGTTGGGAAGGATAAGAGAGCACTCAAGGTTGCAAAGAGAAAGCTTGGAACTCACAAGCGTGCAAAGAAGAAGAGAGAGGAGATGTCCAATGTTCTCCGAAAGATGAGGTAGTTTTATGGTCTATTTTCAATATTATGTATATCCTATATAATTTGTTATTCTGACTGCATTATTGATTGAGTGTTAATTTCACTTATGTTATTTTCTCCATTGTGTGCAGGGCTGGTGGAGCTGGAGACAAGAAGAAATGAGTCTTGCTTACTCTGTTCTAGTTTTGTTAGATGGACCGGTGTATTGATGGATAAGCTGTCTTATTTTTTTGCTTTGGTTCAATTAGTTTACTTCAAGATTTTTGTTTGAGAAATGTGTTTTGCTTAACCTAGACATGATTTATGAAAAAAAAAAATACAATTGGCTTATTCTGTTTTACCTGAAAAATGAGTTACAATCCTTTTTTAATTGAACTTCGCATCGTGTGAGTTGCCCGAGTGGTTATATTGCAGAGTAAACTCTGATCGGGGGTTTGGTATGCTAAAAATGTGACAATCATAGGTATATGCAGTGTTCTTTGTGTTATTATTGTTTTCTATTTATATAAATTAGAATAGTTGTTTTGGAGCGAGCGGTCTTTTAAACTGATTTTCTTAAACGAGACAAGCTCTTGTATATGAAGATTTCGTGTTCTTGTTTGCCTCGCAGGGATGATGTTTAGAAAGAACCAATTGTTCGTTTTCTTGCAGAGTAAAGAATCAATTGACTTTAGGATGATGTTTTTTGTGATTGGCATAAGGCACAAGAAATGGGACATTTTTCACCATTATTTGTGAGAATGGCGATGCTTTTGATAAGAATAATATTATTTTAACGTTTTTTTAGTCATTATAATAGTAGGAAGAGGATAGGAGTGGGGGACTAGGTTATAATGTAATTGAACTAGAGGACATAAATTCTCCAAGTAAGCCTAGGGGCATCTGCGGGTGAATGATTCGTTGCTGACGTGTTTGGGAGTATATTTTGCAAAACATAAGACTGCACTGTCAAATAAATTTTATTCCTTTAATGAAAAATGCAATCCTGGATTTGTTTAAAAATAAGTAAATTTTGATGGGGTTTTGAACGATTATTTTTAATTTGTAATTTTAGCTAAATTTAATTTTCATTATTAAGTTTTTATATAATACATTATTTAAAATGTATTTAATTATACAATTGAATTTGATTAGAATAAATTGCATGAACAGATGTCTATTTAATGAGCATTCTGGTATAACTTAGGAATGCTTCATATTCATTTTTTTATTGCATCAAATTGTTCTTACCATCCTTAAGGCTGTACGAACATGGGTGGAAGTCTTTTTAATGTGAAATATTGAATGAGAATTATTTCAAAATTGCATTTACATCTATGACGGTGTAACATTCTATATTGGATAGGTATAACATTTTTAAGTTTCTGCCCAGAATGTGGATCTTGAATTATGCCGAGGACCATTCCTTGCATGGTCATGCTCAAAAACTATCTCAGCGTGCTTCAAGGAAGTTTTGAAACTCCACTGTGCAGACATGCTTGTGCCATAAAGATAACAAGTTTAATTACAACTGGTTATTACAACGCCACAATTCCTAATTATACAAAAATGACATGGTTCACACGAGTATGATGTATACCAAAATTCGCTGAACATGACAGCACTTAAAAAGGGAGAGAGGGAGAGATCAGGTCTTGAACTTTTGAGTGAGCTTCTCAACTCCTTCTCTACAGTCATCTGCAACTCGCTTTGCCCCTTCTTTGATGGCAAATCCAAGATCAAAGGCACTTTGCTGCACCTCATGAGCTGACTTACTTGCCTTTGAGATGGCAGCTTCTCTCAATTCTTCAGTTTGTTTTCTAGTTTTGCATGCCCATTCTCTCAATCTTGTTACGATGTGAGAAATTATGTGGATAATCTTGTCAATCATATCTCTAGATCTTCCCCTCACATCTGCTGCCATTTCTTTTAGCTTGTCCACTAAGTTGTCAGCACTGTCAACCGTGTCTTGAACCGATAACGGCTCCTCGGCAGAGTCCTCACAGATATCATCATCAACTACCACTTTGATTTCATTCCTCTCCCAACGATCTCTAGCCCTGTCCAAGGCCACTACATGTTCCCTGACTCGTTTGGCCTCGTCCTCTGTCCATGCCCTGAAACCAAACAGTTAATGTAACTTTATGCCTAGACTAGAGACAAAATGGGTGCTCCTGAACTATTTTGTTTACTGTGATAACAGATAACAAAACTATGTCTAAGCATAGTAGCCAATTATAATATCTATAATGCCAACATTGGCTTCAATAGTTCAAGAAGATCTACAAGCAAAGTATCTGACAGGTTAAAAAAAAGAGTCCTGCTGATTTTATGGTACTGAAGAATAATAGTGGCGTATGATTGATTTTGACCATCAACATCAATATATGACTGTAAATCATAACGCAAGAAATACTTGTATTTTAAGAACCATTTTTGAGGTAATATAATATAATACAATGTAAAAATAAACCAAAAATTTAGAATTCAGATATAAGGAATATGTCTGGTTGAAAATCTAGAAAATCTCGAGACTGAAGTAGAAACAAGAAAATATTTTGACCAAGTAGAAAGCACCAAACCAAGAAACATAAATGGATCAACAAATTAATATAGTTGGAATTAATGCATATATCAATTGAATAATTACATATCAATCAAGATTCTAGAGTACAATACAAACAGTAAAATGTGAATATATATATAAAGAGAACAAAGATTCACTTACTCCAATAATAAGTCTACTTACACTTACTTCATTTAATAACTCATGTTTTGTAACAAATTTTAACTATTCAATTGTTAAATTAAAATTTTTTAATATATAGATTAACTTTGCAAATTCTTAAAAATTTTGAAAACTATTTGATACTTTGTTTCATTAATTCAAATTAACGGATAATCATAAATGCATTTCATACATTGATTTGAATTAACAAATTAGAGTACCAAATAATTTTCAATTTTTTTAAAAAATTTATAAACTTGATCTAAACTTTTAATTTAACGGTTAGATTATTAAAATTTGAAGTAGAACACGAGTTATTGAATAGAATAAGTCTAAGTGGATCCCTTCTCATATATATATGAGGAGGGTTATAATAACACTGATGCAACTTTGACTAAATATTACACATCTCAATAACTTTATATTAAATGTGAATTTTGTAAATCCAACCGTTAGATTGAAAGTTCATATCACTTTATATGTATATCAAATTTTGTTAAAATTGAACAAGAACTTGAAAGTAATCAAAATGTTAATATTTTAGTATATTTTAAAATGTATATATTACATCAATTTTGTTTTATAAGAATGAAGTTTCAAATCATCTTGGATTAATATAAAATTTTATATATATGATCTAAGAGAAAAACTTTCGATCTAACGATTGAATTTACAAAATTCACATTTAATATAAAGTTATTAAGTGGTGTAATATTTAATAAAAGTTACACCGATGTTATCAGACAACCTGTCCCCAATTGTTTTATGCTTTTACCATATCAATAAAACCATAACTTAAAGCTGATCAAACAAATTTAGTTACTTTATGAGGTTTCATAATTTTACCTGACCATTGACAAGGCTTTTCGTTCAATCTCTAGCTCATACTGTAATCGTGTAATATCCTTGTTTTCAACTTCTGCTAGCTCCCGAAGCTTGCTAATCCTCTCTTTTTCATAAGCTATTTCTACCCTGTTACCAATAAGGTTTTGTAGTTGGTCCTCCGCCTCATGTCTTAAACTAGAAAAAACATCCCTTTGCGTTTCAATGGCAGCTCGTTCCTTTATCAAGGAAATTATATCTTCTTCTCTCTCAGCTCTCAACCTTTCCAACTCACATATTGCCTCCTCAGCCATTCTTTCAACAGCATTGATCTTCTCCCTCTCTATGGAAAGCTTCTCTTCAAAACTTGCATTGATGTCCTTCTCAATTTGAGCTACTAAAGCACTATGAGAAGCAACAGCGTTTTCAGCCAAAGTTTCTGCCTCAATGCGTGCAAGCTCTTCATTAATTACGTCAAAAGCATCTCTAGCAGCAAGGGCTATAGCAGCTTGGGCCTTGGTTACTGGTTTATGCGGTTGGAACAATCGTGTATAACCTTAACCCCCCGAGAAAAGAGAGAGAGAAGAAACAGTTAAAATCAAATGCAGAAAATAATTTTCAGAGAAATGAAAGAAAAACACATATTCACAACCATACAGACATCCATTTTCAAAGACTTAAAAAGAGAATGTGACTTACCAAATGCAAGAGCTATTATTCCATGATCCCCAGCAGATACATCAGCTACAATTGCAGGGCATGCATCAGAGTGTATCTTATCGGCGTCTATAAAACCAGAAAGTTGGTACAGCATCTGCCCATCAATTATCATGTTTGAAGCAAACAACTGATTAGTTACGGTACAACTAGAAAAACATGAATAGATTAAGTACATCAGACCAAGCAACAATTTTAAGAAACCTTTCTATCTGCTTCCGGAAGCTGTCTATTCTCTAGAACCATTTTCCAACTAACAAGATCCTGACGTGATAAAGGGCTGCAAGAAATGAATATAGGAGAGAAGGGAAATCACAATCATAGCCTAAACCCTAAACCAGCTTCTGCCAGGCCTAATACAAAGTTACAAGATGAAAAGAAAGGAAGATACAGTGTCAAAATTGTGAATAATTAAAAAATTCGGGAGAACTCAAATAATATTGAATAAAAACTGTGTTGGCCCAGTAGAAGAAAGGTAACCACAAATCATATATCCAATTCCAAATTTAGTAAAGCATACCTTTCAGGGGAGAAGTAAAATGGGCCATAGTCTTTGTCTGTAGACAACTGTCTAAAACGTCTTGAAAGCCTGCTTTCGATAAGTCCAGCTTCTGCCACACCTGAAATATCCATATTCTTTAGACATGATATGCTAGAAGAAAGACATACATACTGACAAACTGTAATATTAAAACACACATTCACATATCCTACTCTAACCTTGAATGGAAGAAAAATCAGGGTCCTCAGGGGTGATATCATCAAATGCAAGCTCAGTAACATTGTCTATGTACATGGCAGGATATACCTTTGAGATTGTTTTCCTGAAAAAGTAATCATAATGGCACACAGATAGCCGCATATTATAACAATAGCAAATAGCTAACCTTTGTTTATATTTTGTTATGTCACATAAGAGTAAAAGGGAGAAAAAAAATAAACAACTACCTCGATAGAGCACTACTAGCAGCCACTAACCATCGAGCATACTCACGGCGTGTGCATAAATCACTGGGTTGAACTTCAGGTTCAATGACCTGATTATGTAGCAAATTTTCAAACAAAACTAAAATTTAACCTACTATCTCTTAATAAATATGAATAAGAACAAAGAAATACCCTTATAGCTTGCAAAGCAGCTAATGCTTGTCCCTGAACTTGATCGACAACTCCAGGAACCAAAACCTTTCCAGGAAGCACCTTTACAGCTGCAGAAACTGCTGATGGAGCAGGAATACCAGGTGCAGAGTAAAAGGCTCCAGAATTTGGAGATTCAGATCTACATTTATTAACCTCATTATTATCATTTGTAATCTGTTCGTCAATAAAGTTATTGGTTGATGAGACAAATGATTTTGTAAAGAGGTCATTTTCTGAAAAGTTCTGCTCCTCCAAGGACAACTTGTCTATGACCTGTGGCATGTTGTTCAGGTCAAGATTTTCTTTGGTTGAAAATGATGGAGCATTCTCTTCTGCATCTTCAGGATCTGAAGTTGTTTTATTTGACTGATTACTGACAGCAATATTGACAAGTACACTTTCATTATCGGCAACAAAACTAGAAGCATTAGAAATATTTGAACTTCTACTGCCACTTGAACCAGGAATTTCATCCTGCTGCTCACTTATAGCAGGTAGGGGGTCAGCATCAAAGTTGGACACATTTCTTTGTTCAACAAAGGATGGGTTCTCCTTAAGTTCAGTAATAGAGTATTCTGTATCTACAACAGTGCTACTATCAAAATCTCTAAATCCATAACTATCCAAAGAATCAACTGGTTTTTCCAATCCAGAATCATTCAGTGTCATTCCACCCTCACTGGGAACAACTGACTCAGCATCAACATCTGATCCATGGTGCAATTCTTCTTGAATGGATATGTGTGTACTGGTATTGGTATCATTGTCCACGTTATGAATATCATGTACCAACTGAAATCCTCCATCAGAATCATCAACGATTCTATGGCAATTGGGAATCTTATCTGACTTGGGAGACGAACAATCCCTGGATATATCTATCCGACCTTCCACATTACCATTTCCTTGCTCCATGTTGCCAGCTTTTACATATTCTATTCTGTCAGTACAATCATCAGACAATAAAACCGCTTCCTGATGTATAGTCAAGGGCTTCGTTTGTCCTGATCACAGTCAAATACAGTCCAACAGAGAAGGTACCATGTTAAGCATGTATAAGTTCAATTGCTTCACTCAAACACGGACTAATTCCCTCACGAGAAGACTTGACAGTTGATGCACGACATCAGCAGAAGCAAAAAAAAAAAAAAAAAAAAAAACACACACACACACACTTACTGGCACTGTTTCGTCTGCTGACAAACAAGGCAGCAAAAACAAGCCCTGAAAGAAGAAAGATTCCAGCCACCCCCACTCCCACAGCTCCTGAAAGCAAACTACTTCAAAAGTGTCAAGTTGTGAGGATTACTAAGAGCTTGTTTGATACAAACTTAGAATCGTTTTTTTAGAACTTTTTACTAAAAATAAAGAACTTTTTTTTTTTCAGCTGAGAAGCTTGCCAAAGAATTTTGAGCTTGTATCCAACTTTACGACAAAATGCCGACCTCACAAATCAACACTAACATACCAATAATTAATCCATGAAGCAGGTGCGTTCTAGTACAAGGCAAACAAATGATGGAAAAACCAATCCCATTAAGAGCAACAATGCAAGCAAACATTCAAAATGCAGCAACAAGCACATCAAAATTTAAATAATTACCACGCCGAATAATAACTTGTTAATGAAGAAAACAAATTAGGACAGTTCATATTAGAATAAGTTATTATCTTACAATCGTTAGCAACAGAAAGATCTGGAATTTAAAGAAGTTCCCTCACCTCCATACGATACATTGTTCTTAACCTCGGAATCGGAGCGGTCATTCGACCCGACCCGAATGGGAGGAGTGTCCGACCCGTTTCCGTTATTTGCAACGCAGAGAAAACGAAGGCGGCGATCGGAGTGGGGGAGGCGTGAGTGGAGGAGGATTGGGAATTTAGTGGAATTGGAAGCACTGAAAGCTAATCGAATCTGAAGAGAACTCGGGGCAGTGATCGACGCCATAAGATTTAGATTTTAGAGCAATGTTACTATTGTGTTGAAAAACTCAAATGAGAACTGAGAAGTGACCATTTACAGGAACTCAAGAGTCACTCACTATTCTCTCTATGGCAAATTTGAGACCATGAGGATTGAGGAATATATGTATACCAATGTCCAATCCTATCATCCTTCTTCCCTTCAGTTACACACTTTCTACAAAGTCAACAAATAAAAAATCAACCCTGCCACCATTTTTTTTTAAGGTTATTGTACAACAGAAACATTTTATAATTTTTTTAAATGTTTTCTAATTTTTTATTTATCCCATTTTTTATATTAAATTTTCATATTTTAAAATTGATAATTAAAAATAATCGTATATCACAAGTATTTACTTTAAATCTAAATATAATTTATATGTTTATTTGCAAGAATATAATTTATATATCTAAAATATATATTTATACAAATTTTAAATATAATTTATATATTTAAATATTATTTATCATAAAATTTAATTATATATAATAAATATTTTAGTATATAAAATACACATATTAAAATATTAGTTATTAATATCATTTATTATCATCGTATATTGAGCATTAGGGGTGGCAAAATGGGCCGCCAATGGCCCGCCAAAAAACGGGCCGGGCCGGGCTGGCCCACCAAGGAAAAACGGGTTGAAAATGCTGGCCCGTCCCGCCTAAGGATGGGTTGGCGGGCCAGCCCGTATACCCAAAAAATATTTTGTAAAAAAATGGAAAAAAAATATATTTTATTTTAAATAAAAAAATGAAAAAAAAATTATAAAAAAAGGAATCATTGCTTGTTACCATAAGTACCAGGAGGCACACATAACATAAGCACTTGTGCAGTGGCCCGCATTCTACAGTTAATTTTATGCATTCACCAACATGTACCAATACTAATTTCATTTACTTAAGAAAAATGTTAAAAATGACAACTAGTGAATTGATTTAGGTTTTGGCTGTGGCTAGAAATGGGCTCTATTGGGCCTAATTTTTTTTTATTAAGCCTATTATTTATACTAGCCCAATCACTAAATCAATAAATTACCTATGCGGGCTTGGTGGGTTGGGACAGGCCAGCCCGCTATTTGGCCCACCGGGTTGGCGGGGCGGGCTTGACGGGTTGGCGGGCTGAAATATTGGGCCCGACCCGCCAATTTTTGGCGGGCCAGCAGGCCGGCCCGCGGGCCACGACCTATTTTGCCATCCCTATTGAGCACTTTCTAACACTTAAAAAATCAAAAATTATTATCACCATATTTTATACTTAAAGAATAATATAAAAATAATTTATAATTTATAATTATTTTTTCATTTACTTGATGTTGCATGTAATTATTTATTATTAGTAAAATTATAAAATAACAAAAAAAAACCTCTAAATAGTATGTAAATTATTAAAAAAAACTTAATTTCAAATAATTTTTAAAAAATATATATTATTACTATTTATATGTTTGAATCGACTATGCTAGATTTTTTTTCAGAACATATGATTTTACTTGGTTATAATACAAACAAATTGTATCTAAATTTATTCTTTCTTATTGATATATGAACTAAGGATATTATTAACTTGTTAGAGGACAAAAGTTTATCAAGACATAAAAATTAACAAAAATGAGGTTTATTTTTCTCTGTAAAATCATTTCTATGTATACAAATAGAAATTAAGTCTTATTTAATATATTTAAGAGATTTACGTATGTGGTACTGTCCAATACTTCCTAAGTTAAAATGTTTGTATTTATTCAAGGATGATATTTATACACTAACATAATTTACTTTCATTTATCATCTTCCTTTCTCTTTTACTCTTTTTAGCCTATGTTATATTATCTTCACATTTTTTTTTATTTCCGTTTCTTGTACACATAAATATCATTTTTAATATTTATTACCTTCCATTTCTGATATGGTGATGCGGATATAGGACAACAAGCAACCATGCGTACATCATACATGTCAGCATGAACTCTTAGCCCTTATTTATTAATGGTTAAAATATTATTTTAATTTTTATAATTTTACTTATTTTACATTTTAATTTTTATTGTTTAGAAACAGATAATTCTAGTCTTTATGTTTATTTTTGTAATTTATTTTTTAACATTTATTGTTAATTTCTTTATAACTTTGTCTCTTTTGCATTAATGTGACAAAGATTTTTGTACCTGCCTGAGGGTACACTCGTAATCTTCAGGGGAATATGAGGACCGAACGAGAGCTCTAGGTGGATTCTTTGGAGGGGGAGGTACCTGCAAAAGATACTCCGATGCTTAAGTCAGTGTGGGCACGATTTTCTAGGGTAATGAATGAACAGTGACATACCTTGTTACGTGTGACCTATTTATAGCATCTGACATGGGCCTGAGCGTGATGGGCCCTCTCAGATATTTACCAAATTAGGTAATACGGTACTAATTGGTCGTTTAGGCTTTAATCATGTACTTACCTTTCTTGATTGTGATTACTTGTTATGACTTGCTTAACCCTTCAGCCAGAGGCCGAGCCGGCTAATGAATACTAGTCGGAACGGCAAATGACCGAGCCGTCTAGTCCGTATACGGCAGCTTGTATACTTCCGGTATGTTCTGTGTCGGAACGGTACCTGACCGAGCCGAATCGATGAGTGATGATGGTCCATATTTGCATTAACCAGACTGATGTCGATTCTCGGCCTCATGTCGAGCCGACGTTGATGGTGATGCTTGTACGTGGCTATGCATGGGTGTCTGACGAAATGGCACGTGTTGGCCCACGTGACCGATACGGTCTCTCCGGTACACAAGCCCCCCAGCCTTTGAGGAACGAAGCGACGCGAAAGGTTAATGAAATAAAAAGAGGATTTTTGAATCGGTGCCGTGAAGAAGAAGCCAAGGGTTACAACTGATGGTGGGATATGAAGGGTTGTGACCGTTGGGTATTTGATGGCGTACGCGAGAAGTTATGGTGGGAAGCGAAGGGATATAACCGTTGGTCATTAATGACGCATGCGAAGAGTTGCGCGCCCTAGACCGTTGGATCTAAATGATCCAACGGTAGGCACGAGGGGGTGTCTCTTCAGTTGCCTATTAAGAACGCCTATAAATAGATGTGTAGGAGGAAGGGTTTCCACATGCAAACTTACTAGCTGCTCCGAGCCGAAGATATTTGAGAGCGTTTTGAGTACTCAACAGCAATTGGTCAAGTTCAATCATCAGGTACGTAATGGCTAACCTGGACATTGTTCATGTTGACTCCTCTGGGGACGAAGAGGGATCTAGATTAAGGACGACGCCGAACCAGGAGGTAGCGTCGGCTTCAGCTTCGAATGGGGGCGATTCCGCAGAGTCGGCTTCGGGGTCCGATCGGTCGCAAAGCGGGAATGATTCGGCATCGGCTGTGGGTTCTGAAGATCAGCCGAGTCGGGGTGGGGAATCGTCAAGAGTTTTTCCTCCCATATCGACTCCCGGGTATTCGTGGGTACATGGTGAAGTTGGTAGTGTATACTCTCGGTATACGAGCAAGAAGTCTCTTGTGGACTTCGTATCAGCCATAAAGTTTTTAAACTTTCCCGAAGATGAAGAGCCTTCTGCTATCTTTTTCCAACCGTGCCGAGGTGACGGGGCTTCGAATCCAGACTTCGTTTATTTGAATCAAGGGTCGTCCAAATACCCATTCTTTTACGTGTATGATTATATGTTCCGGGATCTGAAGATATCCCTCCCTTTTGACGATTACTTCATGAGTATACTTCGACTTCTTAATGTGGCGCCGAGCCAACTTCACCCGAACACCTGGGCCGCTATGCAAGGGTTTAGGCATTTGTGTCTAGCCCTCGGTCTCCAGCCCACTCCACATCTATTCCTGCACTTCTATACGTCTCGGCCAACGAGAAAGGCTAAGTGGCTGTCGTTGATTCGTCACAATGATTGCTTGCTGCAACCTTTTACCACCTCGTACAAAAAATTTAAAGTGGGATTTATGAAGGTGATGATTCGGCCAGAACCAGGAAAAAAGTATTTCTTTGATGCCGAAGGGAATCCCCTATTTCCCTTGTATTGGACCCGGAAGCCGCGCAAGTACGACACGGTTTCCAAATCACGCATGTCCCCGGAGGAGAGAAGAAGTCTTGATTTTTTAAACAAGTTGCCTCGGCCCTTACCATGCCGTCCTCTTGTCCGATTGTTTGATTCGGCCGATGTGGTCGAAGAATTGATCGGTATAGTATTTTTCCTACTTGTTTGAATTCAAGTGTTATCATTGATTTTGACTAATGATGTGCAGGTATAATGGCGGCTCATGATGATTTGGATATCCGCAACTTGCTTCGGAACCAACTTGCGTCGAACACCGCGAATAGGCCTGCGCCCGCCGCGCGCGTGAATCAACCAGCTGGTCAAGGTAGCGGGGTCGGACCCACGTCTCGGCCGAAGAAGACCACCCGGCCCCAACCTGAAAAAAGAAGGCCTGACTCTAGGGCCGAGGAGGAGAGTCGCCGGGCAAAACAGCGCCGAGTGGCTAGCCCCCCTGTTCCCGAAAGCTTGTCGGCACCAAGTTTCTTGGCTGGCAATGTTAACGCTCAGGATTTCCTGAGTCAAGACCTGACCTCCGAGGTAGGGCAGGGGCTGCTGAGCCGAATGAGTTCGGCGCAGAAATGGAGCTTCTTTTGTGAGTTCCAAGTGCGCGCTGTGGCCATGGCACAGAGTATTGTCATGCAGCCGAACGGTGAGGCTGATGAGTTGCGCAAACAACTAGCTGAGCAGGAGAAGTCTCTTCAAGAGACACTGGCTGCTTTGACCGACGCCCAGACGGCTAGTAGCAAGTATCAGTCCGAGATGGATCGCCGAGGAAGAACCGCTGATGACTTGGCCTTAAAGGTACAGCGTCTCGAACTTGCTCTGAAGGGCGAGACTGATAAGGTGACAGCTCTGAGCAAGGAGCTGGATGCTGAAAAGGCTGCCTTTGGTGCTTATCAGGAGAAGGCGCGCGCCAAGGTTCTCAGTCAGCATCAGGCCGGTTTTGCTCAAGCTGCTCGGCAGGCTTGCTACTTTGGTGACTTTCCCCCTGACTTCCACCTGGACATGACAAAAGATTTTTTCCAAGGGAAGTTGGTGGATATGACCTCCATTCCACCTGATCAGGAAGCCGACGAGGAGGCTCCGGCTCGGCCAGCTGGGCCGAACGAAGAGGAGACTCTGAATGAGGAGGCTGCGCCTGAGGATGGTCCAGTTCAGGGGGAGGCAGAAGTAGTGTCTTAAATGTTTCTTTTGTATTATGGGGCCGATAGCGCCTATTGATAATGTACCTTTCTCTTTTAATGAAATTTCTCCGTTCTTTATGTTATAACTGGCGTGAACTCTTGTGGTGATTAACAACTTAATTTGCGTGAGCCGTCTCCTTGGTCGAGAGATATCTCGGGAAGGAAGACTTGAATAATTAATTAAAGCCACATCCTTGGCCGAGAGACATCTCGGGAGGGAAGACTTGAATAATTTAATTAAAGCCACATCCTTGGCCGAGAGACATCTCGGGAGGGAAGACTTGAATAATTTAATTAAAGCCACATCCTTGGCCGAGAGACATCTCGGGAGGGAAGACTTGAATAATTTAATTAAAGCCACATCCTTGGCCGAGAGACATCTCGGGAGGGAAGACTTGAATAATTTAATTAAAGCCACATCCTTGGCCGAGAGACATCTCGGGAGGGAAGACTTGAATAATTTAATTAAAGCCACATCCTTGGCCGAGAGACATCTCGGGAGGGAAGACTTGAATAATTTAATTAAAGCATGAGTGATTGAATCGTGTTGTTATTGATAAATGGATGCCTCGTTAAAAACCTTGCCGGCCAAAACCTCTTTTCACTATTTTTTAAGAGGGAAAAAGACCGGTTCAAGGAAAAGAGTGCACCCTTACAACGCTTACAAGTTTGTGAAATAGACAACTAGCTATAGTAAGTCTTCAAGTGCGTAGAGTTCCATGTTCGTGGGAGGACTTTGCCGGATAACTCCTCCAACTTGTATGCCCCGTTATGAAGAGCGTGGCGCACTCGAAACGGGCCGTCCCAATTGGCTGCCAGTTTGCCCTCAGACGGGTTGCGCCTTGCCGAGCCGGTTGCCCTCCATACAAGATCTCCGTCGTGAAATGTTCTTGGTTTGAGGTTAGAATTGAAGCGCCGACTCATGCGTTGCTTGCATGCTTCGGCTACTACCTGCGAATTGTCCCGTACTTCCTCAAGAACATCTAGTTCGGCCCGAAGAGATGTGTCATTGGAGTCTTCTTGAAAATGTTGTCGTCTGAATGATGGCTCCCCTACTTCAACCGGTATCATTACGTCGGCACCATATGTTAGGCGAAAGGGGGTTTCTTTAGTGGTGGACTGTGGTGTGCATCGGTATGCCCAGAGGACTTCTGGTAATTCATCAGCCCGTACTCCTTTTGCTGAGCCGAGTCTTCTTTTCAGTTCGGTAAGGATAACCTTGTTGGCCGCTTCGGCCTGGCCATTCGACTGAGGGTGCTCAACCGATGTGAACCTGTGCCGAATGCCAAGGTTTTCGAGGAATGAGTTGAACCTTTTGTCCGTGAATTGGAGACCGTTATCTGAAATGATGGCGTATGGGATGCCGAAACGGGTGATGATGTTCTTCCATACAAACTTTTGGACGTTAGCAGCAGAGATGCAAGCAAGTGGTTCGGCCTCAATCCATTTTGTGAAGTAATCTACTGCCACGAGAAGGAACTTAACTTGTCCTCTCGCCATGGGGAATGGGCCAAGTACGTCAATTCCCCATAACGCAAACGGCCATGGAGAGCTGATACTGTGTAGTTCGGCGGCCGAGGCGTGGATTAGATTCCCATGCCGTTGACACTGTATGCACCTCTTAACAAACTCAGCACAATCTTCTTTTAGAGTTGGCCAATAATATCCGGCTCGTGATACCTTTGCCGCAAGAGTTCGGCCTCCGGAATGGGATCCGCAGATGCCTTCGTGAATTTCCCTCATCACATAGTCGGCCTGGAGATTGTCAATACACTTAAGCAACGGGGTGGAGAATCCGCGCCTGTAGAGTTCGCCGGCTATGATGGAGTACCGAGCTGCTTGGGTTCGCAATTTTCTGGCTTCCACCGAATCAGTTGGCAATTCTCCCTGGAGGATGAAGTTCCGAATAGGAGTCAGCCAGCTTGGAACTTCGACCTCGGCAGCCATGCACTCGACGGCCACACTTGGAGAGGGGACTTCGAGGTGAATTGTTGTTCTTAGCTGTCCTGGCTTTCTGGTGCTGGCGAGCCGAGCTAACTGATCGGCTCGTTCGTTGTTACTTCTTGGGATATGCCGAATTTGAACCTCGGTGAAATCATCTTTGAGTTTTCGGAAGAGGTGATAATACTGCAACAAATTAGCATCTTTGACTTGAAAGTTGTCGTTGACTTGTTCGGCAACTACTTTCGAGTCGGTCCAGCATATGACCTTCTTAACATTCATCTCTGTGGCTAATCTAAGTCCGGCTATTAAAGCTTCATACTCGGCCTGGTTATTGGACGCGCGGAAGCCGAACCGAAGGGATTGCTCAATTGTGATGCCTGAAGGATTAGCGAGGATTATGCCTGCACCACTACCTTGGGCGTTAGATGATCCATCCACATGAAGGATCCAAGGTTGGTCTTCGAAAGATCCTGGAGGAGTGAGCTCGTTGACGAAATCTACCAAGTGTTGTGATTTAATAGGGCCCCTTGGCTCGAAGGATATGTCAAATTCAGATAACTCAACCGACCACGCCATCATTCGGCCGGCAATTTCTGGCTTCCGAAGGACCTTTGCGATCGGACAGTCGGTTCGGACGACAACCTTATGGCTTTGGAAGTACTGTCTCAACCGTCGGGCGGCGTAGACGAGTCCTAGGGCAACCTTCTCGAGCAATTGATAACGTCGCTCGGCGTCCTGCAACGTCCGACTAATAAAATAGATGAGCTGTTGACCTTGGTTTTCTTGCATCATAACGGCACTGATGGAGCTGTCCGAAACCGACAAATAGATAATCATATCTGCATCGACGACCGGTTTACATAATACTGGGGGCATGCCGAGCCGGTTTTTAAACTGCTGAAAAGCTTCTTCACACTCTTGGGTCCATTTGAATCGTTGCGTTTTCTTCAGCAAGAGTAGGATCGGCCCGGCAATCTCGGCTAAACAGGGAAGGAAGCGAGACAACGAAGTGAGCCGTCCGGCTAACTTTTGAACCTCTTTCAACGTTGTCGGGCTTTTCATGTCCAAGATGGCTTGGCATTTATCCGGATTCGCCTCAATACCTCGGTTGGATAGCATGAATCCCAAGAACTTGCCGCCCGAAACTCCAAACACACATTTCTCGGGGTTGAGTCTCATCTGATGTTGCCGAAGCGCCTGGAACACTTCGGCCAAGTTATGCGTATGTGCCGATACATCACTTGATTTTACCACCATATCATCAACATAAACTTCCATGCTTCGGCCGATCTGGTTGTGGAAGATTTTATTCATCAAACGTTGATATGTGGCCCCGGCATTTTTTAATCCGAACGGCATCACCCGGTAACAGTAATTGGCTGTTTCGGTGATGAATGCAGTTTTTTCTTCGTCTTGGGGGTGCATCCGGATCTGGTTGTATCCCGAGTAAGCATCCAGAAAAGACAAGAATTTGTGGCCGGATGCCCCATCGACGAGCCGATCGATGTTCGGGAGTGGGTAGGCGTCTTTTGGGCAGACTTTATTTAAATTGGTATAATCGGTGCACATACGCCATTTCCCATTTGACTTTCTAACCATGACCACGTTAGCCAGCCAAGTCGTGTAGTGCACCTCTCGGATAAACTGAGCGTCTAGCAACTTGGTCACCTCTGCTTCGATGGCGGTTTTTCTTTCTTCCCCCGTTTTCCGGCGCCGTTGAGCAATCGACCTAGCCTCTTTGCTAACGGAGAGTTTGTGGCATAGGAAATTGGGGTCAATGCCAGGCATATCAGATGGGTGCCAAGCGAACAAGTCTCTATTCTCGAGGACCACACGCTGAATGGCTAGGCGCTCCCCTTCGGTTAAATAGGTTCCCAAGTAAGTAACTTGGGATTTTGTCGTTCCTACTTGGAAGGGTTGTTTATCTTCAATGGGCTCTACCCTTTCCTCCTGATCGATTCGTGGATCGAGGTTGATGGCCGACTGCTGCGAAACCGAGTGCACCCTTCTCGGTTCGGTTGGCTCCTCCATTCTCGGCAACCTTAAACTACTAAAATAACATTCGCGCGCCATTTTCTGGTCAGCGTGTATGGTGACGATTCGTCCGGACTCAGCCGGGAACTTCATGGCCAGATGAGGAGTGGAGACAATGGCTCCGAGCCGATTCAAGGACGGTCGTCCTAGCAGAATATTATAAGATGTGTTGGCATGCACCACTACGTACTTGATTGGGATATCGCGGTGATCAGCTTCATCAAATCCGAACCGTGTGGACAGCTTGATATACCCCTTCGTCTTCACTCGCTCACCAGAGAACCCCACCAGTGGCTCGTTGTAGGGGACCAATTCGGATTCTGGAATACCCAACTGTTTGAACGTGTTCCAGTACAAGATATCTGCCGAGCTTCCCTGGTCTACCAACGTTTTACGCACAATGCAGTTATGGATTTCTACACTGATTACCATTGGGTCGTCTTGCTCCGGATCAATGCCTTTGAAATCGGCTTCGGTAAAGGTGATAGTAGGTAATTGCCGACGGACTGTTTCAACGGCGTGAACATGTCGAACGGCCCGTAGATGCCTCCGTTGCGATGAGGAAGATGAGCCACCGCCAGCAAATCCTCCTGCTATGGTATTGATGACTCGCCGAGGCTGTGACGAGGGTTCGACATCTCGTCTTTCTCTGGACCGGCTCCGTTCTCTATACTGACGTGGTTCCATTCTCCTTTGCTCGGGGTCATGCCGTCTTGACCGGTCGGCGTGCCGAGTTGTGTGCGGTCGGTCGATGAAACCCTGTAGCTGGCCTTGTTTAATTAGGTCTTCGATCTTGTCTTTTAAAGCCGCGCATTCTTCTGTCGAATGCCCCCGATTGCGGTGGTAGCGGCAAGATTTTGTTGTGTCGGCCCTGGGGGGGGTAGAAGCTCGTTTTGGAACGGCCAACACGTCCGAGGCCAGCGCTTGCTCTAGTATGGCTGCTCTGTTAGTGTTAAGTGGTGTGTACTGGGAATACCTTGGGCCACGAGGGGGTCTCTCCCGAGGTACCAATTCTTTCGGGCGACCTCGGAAATTATTCTCGACTGGCCTTTCAGGCTTTGCCGCTACTTCTGCTCTAGCTTGGTTGCGGAACTCAGCTAGCTCCTCCATTTGCATATACTTATCGGCTCGTCGCCGAAGGTCATCCATGTCGGATGGTGGCTTCTTGCAAATACTGTTGGCGAAGGGACCTGGCTTCAAGGCGGTAGTCAGATGATGTAGGGCGACGGCCGGGTTTAGGTCTCGGATTTCCAGTGCCGCCTTGTTGAATCGGCTCATGAATGTCCGAAGGGATTCCTTTTTCTCCTGACGAATGCTTACCAGAGCCAACGAGGTCAGTTGGTGAGGCCTACTGGTAGCAAACTGAATTGTGAATTGGGAGGCCAATGTACTAAACGAATCGATTGAGTTAGCCGGAAGCCGAGTGAACCAACTCAGAGCTCGTCCTTTTAGCGATGTTGGGAAAATTCGACATAAGGCGGCATCATCGGTTGTGCTTAAAGTGACTTGAGTCAAGAACACATCTACGTGTTCATCGGGATCAGTGGTCCCATCGTACTTGTCAAGAGGCAACGACTTCCAATGATCAAGAAGCGCGGTCTGCATGATATTTGATGTAAAGGGATGCCGATGTGCTCCAGCCGGCATCGGCAGTATCGGCTTACTAGCTGAAGCATGAGCGGCTGGGGTGGCAATAGAGGTGTGGTTGGCAGGGGTGTGGTGTCCGTGTGAATGAAACGACCCCTGAGTATGGGTCGTCTCGGATGGTTTCCATGTGGGATCTCGGTATTGGTTTTTCAAGGCAGCATTTTCTTCTCTCAACGCAGCCATTTCGGCGGCATCTCTCTCTCGCTGCTGTTTCATGGCAATCATTTCCTCTTTCATTTGCCGTACCACATCGGTCAAGTTTGTCTCCTCTACCGTTTCGGCCCCGGACTGATGCTCCTCCTCGGACTGGTGTTCAGCGTTAGTCTTCCTTGTCTTCACCATGACGTCGAAACATTGCTGGATACGTCTTTCTCGAGAGCTATCGGTTCGGCCCCACGGTGGGCGCCAAAATGTACCTGCCTGAGGGTACACTCGTAATCTTCAGGGGAATATGAGGACCGAACGAGAGCTCTAGGTGGATTCTTCGGAGGGGGAGGTACCTGCAAAAGATACTCCGATGCTTAAGTCAGTGTGGGCACGATTTTCTAGGGTAATGAATGAACAGTGACATACCTTGTTACGTGTGACCTATTTATAGCATCTGACATGGGCCTGAGCGTGATGGGCCCTCTCAGATATTTACCAAATTAGGTAATACGGTACTAATTGGTCGTTTAGGCTTTAATCATGTACTTACCTTTCTTGATTGTGATTACTTGTTATGACTTGCTTAACCCTTCGGCCAGAGGCCGAGCCGGCTAATGAATACTAGTCGGAACGGCAAATGACCGAGCCGTCTAGTCCGTATACGGCAGCTTGTATACTTCCGGTATGTTCTGTGTCGGAACGGTACCTGACCGAGCCGAATCGATGAGTGATGATGGTCCATATTTGCATTAACCAGACTGATGTCGGTTCTCGGCCTCATGCCGAGCCGACGTTGATGGTGATGCTTGTACGTGGCTATGCATGGGTGTCTGACGAAATGGCACGTGTTGGCCCACGTGACCGATACGGTCTCTCCGGTACAATTTTCATCATATTTTACCAAAATCACTACCAACATTCCCCTCTGCTAAAAGTCACAACACATCCTTATACAAGAATCTCAACCCACTACGCTCCATTGCAAGAAATACAATAGTAAAGTATTTTCCTACTTCTTTCACTAGCACATTGATGAAGAGAGAAAGAAACCTTAGAACAACAAAAGACTCTTCATTTTTTTTCCTTCCAAACCATTAAGTGACACATCATTACTAACAAAGTCAAATACATTACTCCCATGTGGATTCAATAAACCTACAACATTTATATGAGAACAACATTATAAAGAAATTAAAGACAATAATTAAAAAGATAAGTAAATAGACTAAAAGATTAAAGTAAAATTATAAAGATAAAAAGACATTTTAACCTTTATTAAGAATCTTCAACTTGTGTATGATTAAGACATTATGAGAAATCATATAATTTTAGTGAGCCAACACATGTAAAGAAGGTTGGGTTAACTCGAATTAAATTCTTAATATATTATTAAATTCTTGACTCGACTTAAATTGCGATTTATCTTATTGTAATTTTATGAAGAAAAAAAGAGTCAATTTTTAAGTTTTGAAGAAAGCTAGATTAATTAAGTTTTATTTAAGTCATTTTTTTTTAAGTCTAATCCATGTTAAATCAAGTCATTCTTTATAACTTAAAAAATTATCATTGTATACCTTACTTTTTAGGCATATAGGTAGAAGGAAGATGGATAAAAAAAACGTGTATACATATAATAAGTGATATGATAAAAAATAAAGATATATATATATATATATATATATATATATATAAAAGGATAAAAATGAATCTAGAAGCATCAATATTGTTATGGACAAAATTTAAACGCAATTTACAAATAATTTTATATCTATTCAACATTAAAATTTCCTGATGACCTTTATTAAAACTGACTAATCTGCCTCAATTCTACATCTAAGTTTTATGTTATTCTTATCTTGTAACTGGATTGGTGGAAAGAGGTGCAGGTGGAGATACTTTGATTCCTTGAAACGCTACTGTTACATTACATGAATCTTGAAGACGTATTATGGTTTGTGGTTTTGGCATAACTCTTTTTTATGAGAATCGTGAATTTATTATTGGTCCATTTCTGACATAGAATTGATCCTATCTACAATTGGAAACCGAGACAACAATTTTAAAAAATATAATGATTTAAAAAGTTACGCCTTTCGAATGAGTAATCATTTTCAACGTGAGTGATACGGTTAAGCTCTTTCTATAAAGTGATGTCTTACTTACGGACTCCAACCTTTGTCCACCTGTCAAAATGCAATTTGCACACAACCTCCCCATACGTGTGACATTGGGATTGGTTTAAATTAAAAGCTTTTAAACCATTTCACATTTTCATAATAGAGCAAACTTGATCCATTTCTAAATCATCTTCAAATCAATCATGTACAAATCATAATTCATGGAAATGTGAAAACTATATGGTTCTTTGTACTGTCTCGGTCAGTTTCAGTAATGTAATTGTTTCATATCTTAATCTCTTTACCCAAATTTACTTAAAGGTTATGCCAATGAAATAATAATAAAAGAAAACTCTTCCTCTTATTCCCTTTTCCATCCTCCATTTCCCCAACTAAATACATCTATTTTATTAAAATAAATAATAGAGGTGCTCTGTAAAGAATTTTACTGAAGTATTGAGGGTAAAAAAATTATAAAAGTATTACTTTAAGTAGCTTTTGAAAAACACTATAGCTAATAAGTTTTGTTTACCAATTACATTTACCTTAGTCAAACATGTTCATGAGATAATCAAATAAACGATAACTAAAATAACTTGATGAATATCTTGTTAAATTCAGTCTTTCCCTCTCTTTTTCATAGAGAACAAAAGATGCTACTACAGTACTTGCCGATGTGGCTATTACAAGACTAAGAACTTTAAACAAACTCTTCTTTAGGCTCTTTAGTGCGACCAACTGTTCTAACAATTTGTGACTACAAAGCTTTGAAGAATCAGCCTTACATAAGACAACAGGACAAAGAATTCAGAGTTAGCTACATTTTTAATCAAGAAATCGCACCATTATGACAGAACTAAGATGTTTCCCCTTAAATTTGTGTTGGAAAAACTAAAATCTTTTCACATTCAGCGACAACACAAGCATGTATTTAAGGAGTTTAGGCCGTAACATGGCAAGAAGAAAACAACAAAAGATAATGAAAACAAGAAGAACGTGTGGAGCATAACAATCGGACCCCACCGTTTCTGTTTATAAGTGGATAAGGCAACCCCTCTTCCAGAAACTTACCAGTGATTATTGTTGTCTTTTACAATCAAATATAATTTCGTTATTGGATGGAAAATTTAATTTTTCGTTTAACATGTATTACTCTTGTGACAGTTAAGGCTACATATATAAGAGTGACTATTGAGGCAATATAAAATAAGACATCACCAAAGATGCAACCTCTTGGTGTTGTTTAACCATTAAGCCAAATCATGGCTTCACCAAAAGCACATCTGGTAGGGCATTTAATTGAGCAATCACATGATTTTGCAATAAAAATAATTTTCCCTTGATCCAAGATATGAACCGGACAGTTATAAATTTGAATGTCCACATGATTTTATTTATAAGTTGACCACATTATGTGTCACAAAAGAACCCTTGATTTCTCAGTAACTTACTTTTGAGTGATACCAAAGATTCAAACTCCTTTCACCTAATCTGAAGTTTTTTACAATTTGAGCATATCATAACCAAAATCTATTTTCTTCCCCTATTGTCCTAAACACCACAAGAACCTACATAATTAGAGTACAGACTCAACCTATATACAGCCACTTCTTACTCCCCTGAGCTCTCACAAGAGCTTCCAAGATTGGACGTTATGTCATGCACCAAAACCCTGATTATGTTGCTCCCTGATGATCTTGAAACATCCATGCACTCCTGCAGGTCTGCATCACAGGCTATCAAAACCCATTCGTGATCATCATCCAGGTACTTAATATCAAATGTACCCACCTCTAGTTTCAATCTTTTGGCAACTTCTTCTTTCAGTTCCACAATGCCACATGTCAAAGGGACCCGAAATCTTATGATATCTTCTCTGTATGTTGCCTTGATAGTCACAGTCTTCATTTCTTTCCTAGCTGCAAAAGGTGTCACTGCTTTATTAGGAGTATCCATGCTTTGCTTGGGAGACAAATCTAAACCTGGAGGATTAATAGTCCCACAAGCTTCTGGAACCAGATCCTCCAAAATGGCCTCAGCTACTAAAGGACACAAATTTCTTAAGTCTTTAGAACTACCAGCATCCTCTATTAGCATCCCTCCAAATGGCTCTTGAAGTTCTGTGGATGCAAAGTCTGGCATAGGGTAAGGAACTGGCTGGTTCGGTGTATTATTAGTTGGCTGCATTATTGACTCTGGTGATCCCCTTAGCACAGCACATTGATCGTTGTTGGAAGTAATGAATATATCCTTTACAGGTGAGCTTTCATTCGGGGGACTGTCATGGCATGAACCATGAGAAGTAGGATTTGTGCTATCCTCACTTGAGCCACTCCCAGTTCTAGTCCTTTTTGGTTCTTTCGCAACCTCCCAAGTAGTCACACCTTTGTCATTAATTACTTTCGCAAGATTCTGTGTCCTTCCTCCTAGAAATTGATCTTCCATTCCAGTTGTTTCTACTGCTTTGGAGGCATTCAATTCATTCTCTTTCATCTGAGGCTCTGATGGCCTCATGGTTAATGAGGCTGGCTGGCTGAACTTGTTTGGAGTACAAGGCTCGGGAAAGGAACCAACAGCAATGGGAAGTGGACTTGGGCTGAGAGAATTCAAACCAAATGCTCCTTCAGCACCTTGGACAGATTCAATGACACGCTTGAGCTTGGACAGAGAACGGTTAACCTTGTTGATCTTACGAGATGGCCAACGTGATATCCCATGCTGCCTGCAGATGCGCTTCATTGTGGTAGGGCAAACTGTACAGCAAGAGTATATCTAAGATCAATATGTTTGAGCCACTACTAACTTTCCATTTTTAATTTAGATAGAGAGCTACTACTAATTGGGAAAGAAAAACATTTTTGCATGTTTTGGTTGCATAGTACATTCTTTAATAATTAAACATCTCCAGATACCAGCAGATTCATAGAGATCAATTCATTTTGGTAGAGCAAACATTTGTATTCATATTTCATAGATAAATATAAATATTGTTCTTAGATAAATATATGTTTCCAGCTAGAAGGATATTCATAAAGATAACAAAGAAAATTATTGCTTATCAATATATTTTGGAGTGTGAACATACCACCGAGGCTCTTTGCAGCATCTTTTAGACTCCCAGCAAAATAACGTTGCAAGACTTCAAGACTAATTGATTTCTCAGTTTTTCCACGTTTCCTCTCTGAGGGTTTCTTTATGTTTTTAGCCTCTAAGGAGGGTATATGTTCAATGTTTCTGCCTGCATTATCGCCAAGACTCCCTCCATCATTGATGTCATTACAGTACATCAACATTTGTTGTTCTGATGGATCCTGTGGCACTTCCTCACCCATATTTGGTGAGGTATCATGTCTAGTTGGTGATTTAATAGATGGGGCAATTGGAATAGATTCAAACCTCGTATGAACTCTTTCAATTGTTGCTTCAACAATTTCAATTGAACAATCCTCGAGTTCAACACCAGAAGCAATCTTAAGACTCTGGAAATGCTGTTTCACTGATGCCAATATGGATCCCAACAAAGTCTTTTGTTCATGAAAGTCTGTGACTCTAGGAGGCAGAAAAAACTCTAATACATAATCATCATTTCCTGTATGAGAGCTCCGTAAACATATCGCAAAACAGCTTGTTAACCCAAACATGAGAGCATAATGAACTAAGGGGTAATCAGTTTTGCAGAATTGAGTAATGTTTGAACAGAAGCACATGTTGTGGGACAAAAAAGCCCTCCCAGCAACCCCTTGACCTTGTTGCAAGTGATGCTCAACACAGGCATCACGAAAACCCCATAAATGAGCATCTATAATATAGAATGCTATGTCAGTTGTAGACATGCAAACTTTCCCCATGCAGCTACCATCAAAACTAGAACAACTTTTCTTTAGACCACCACCTTGGGCCAAAACACTCCTATGCCTACAAGGAATCCATGTCTGAGCCAGAGGTAAATTATGAGTTTCACATACCACTGTCAATATCTCCAAGATCTCTGATAATGCATTCTGACGACCTTCATTACAAATCTGGTTTAAAAGCATTGCCAAAGTTATATCTTTGGGAATAGAGGGTTAAGATAAAGAATAACAGCAATATAACCTAGATATAACAGATAGGGATGCATCATGTATGATGAGTAAAATCACCTGATTGTATGGTTGGTCCAAAATTTCCGAACTCCTCAAATTTACTGTCTGCAAGGAAACTGACAGCGGGTGATTCATGAATCTAAATAATATTTGTGAACATATAGAATTTCTAACAAGCTAGCACTATAGTTAAATAATCCAATGAGAATTACCCTTGTAAAAATCAATCTTAATATACAATGATTTATAATCATCACATGATATTTGGTATTTGCCGAACATGAGGGAACCATAAAGCATGGTTATAATTAGCAAAGTTAAAAGAAAACCAACCTCAAGGGCTTTGCAGATTTTATCAACCTCAGGAGCGTAGTTAATCTTCGGTGAAGTCATTATCAACTCCAGCACACCAAGACATGATTGCATTGAAGGTTCAAACACAGGCAAAGCCAAGGTTCCACGAACATTGTAATGTTGAGCATAATCTCGGCGCGGATACTCTTTACTAGAATAATACAGAACATTGGGAGTCCATTCCGGTAATTTCTGCTGGAAAACACGACCAGGGAGTCCCAAACTTCCATCATTCTCCCCATCCACAGAAAACATGTACATCAGAGAGACCGTTCTATACTGATTCAGTCCATTACTATGTGGATCAAGAACAAAGGGTTGACCTGAAGTTGTTAGCACAAACCGATTACCATTCCGCACAGGTGCCCAAACCTGAGCCAGAACATTCAGTTCAGTCAACTCTTTGAAGTAACGAAGCGCTTGTGTCATCCTTTCTTTGATTACACAATAACCATCCAAAGTGTCCACTGGTGGCATAGGCACAAGTGGTGGCAAAAGTTTTTTGTGATCATCATTCTCCACTGGCTTTTCAGCTACTGAATTTGAATCACCTGAAAACAGTAGCATCAGTTAGAAAAAAAATGCAGCTCCCAACAGAAACAACAAAATACATGTTCAGTTGTTCACCAATTAATACCAAATGGCACTGGAGTAGTAGACAATGAAAAGTTCACAGCTATGGTAATAGCAATAGCACCTTTGAGCTCAACATCACAATATATCTAGAACATCCAAACCTCAAATACTCCGAGAATCATATAAAAAAATGTAGCACACAAAAGCAAAGGTAAAACCCAAGGAAGCAATTACAGACAAAACTGCCTGTAAAAATTAGCTTGCTTGAACAACACTGGGAGGAGTACAAACAAGGGAAATCATGAAGCTTCATCTGGTAATTTAGAAGAGTTAGACAAAAGAGATTCAACTTCAACCCCCCATAAATTCCATCCATGTATCATTTGTTGTGCCTTATAATCAAGTCTTTCATCAATCAATTAGAGCTTTAAGCACAAAAAATGGCTATTAAATCTCTTTCTTTAATAAATAAAAAGATTTTTTTTTCTTCAATTTACATAAACTTAAAGCTGAAAACAGGCAAAAGAAAGCTTTTGATATGAAAAAATACATACATCACAGAAACTAATTCTGCAACATATTACATTTGTAAATCAAATCTAGCTGCATCAATTAAAGTTACAGTCAAAAGGGAATGAGCAAGTCCAAATCCCAAAAGGGAAGTGAAATGAAAACCAATCTGAAAACATACAAGAGAAGATCTTGTGGCAATCAGAGAAGGCAGAAGCTGGAAATCTGGGGTGTCTCTCATCCTCTCCATCAGAGAAAGCCCAGAGAGGAGAATAAGGTTGGTCAGAGGTGTTGGAGAACAGAAAAGGTGACATGGGGTTTGACACAAAGGACATGTGATCCAAGGGCCATGAACTTTCTAATTCCAGATCGAAATCCATGTTGCAACCACCTTCCTCTTCTGCCTTTGACCTTGGAACACAGTCTGGATTTTCTTCCTCAGATTCTGACATTTTCACAAACTGCTAGAAAGCAAAAGCTTTGTGGTGAAGATTGAACTTTGTGAATAGCAGTTTGAGTTTGAGGACAGCGTAGAATAGATGATGAAGATGGGTAAGCCTCCAGGAGAATGCATAGAGAGATTGTGATTCCATGTTGAAATTTTTACAACTCCCTTCCACTTGCAAGTTGCGACAAAGTGTCAATAAACTATTCAATAAAATAAAATTGTAAAGGGAAAAAAAATTCTCGCTGTGGCACCAACTACAAAAAGAAGGGCACTTGCACCTGTCTCTCTCTGTCTTTGCCCTTTTTATTCATTTGTAACATTTTCATAGTTCAAATACAGAACTATAATAATGTAATTCTTGACCATTTTTAATATGTTTTTTATTTCGTGTTCAGATATTGTTGAATTGTAACTTCCACTGTTGGAATTGAAGAGCATGAATAGCAGTAAATCAGTGATAGAAAAATAAAACACACTTTCTATGTCTGAAAAATGTATTAGAAAAGGAATTGATATAAACCAAAAAGAAAAATATAGTCTTACATTTTAGATATTACTAGAAAAATGTGTTACTCGTATTTTTATTCGGTTTACAGGGAGATAAGAAAATTGAAAGCAAAGGAAAAATTGGGTACGTTTGGTGAGAAAGATATGGAAAGAAAATTGAGGTGTTGTGTTTGTGTGTGGTGTGAAGAGCATTAGTACTTGTTTGTTTTGTTTGCTTCGTGCAAGAAATTACATCTCCTTTCTCATTCACAAAATTAAGTGGTACCTCTTGAAAGGTACAATTTTCGAGAGTGGTGGTTATTCCTTTAACGATGGTTGATTTTTTTTTATTATTATTATCAAATAGTATTCCCGTTGATATTGAAAATTTATTGTCAGTACGTTTGTTCATACAAACCATCCAGAAATTGGAGGTTCATGATGAATGAAAGTGAAAAAAAAAAAAAAAAAATGGCTTCATTTTGTCTAACAGGCATTTCTGAGTATTAAATAGTACCGATAATATAATTTTTTGTTTTACTCTTTGTATAATTTCGTTTGATATTTTAGAAGAAAAAAATTGACATTTTATAATATCGATAAAATATTAAATGAATTTTTTTATTATATTATTAATTATTAATATGGAGTAAAAAATATATAATAAGTACATGTGACAAAAATATATGTAATATGAAAAATATAAGGTATGTTAGAAAAATCTGGAATGTTTTATTAAATTTTAAAATATTAATTATATTTCTTTATATATATATATAAATCTTACTAAAGTCAAATAAATTGAGATTGAGGAAATATATTGTTATTTAATTACAAATTATCATATTTATTGAATTTGTTAGCCAAATTTGCAGTGAGAAGAGCAGGATGTGATATGAGAGTTATCTACTCTGTTCTTAATTTATTATAGTATACTCTTGCTTCTTTGCAATGGATTCCAAGATAGCGACAATAATATGTAATATTATTTTGGCCCACGCACATTGCTTTATTATGGGATTCTTAAATTTAAATATAACTTTTTACTATTTTTATTTTCGAACAAATTGCCGGGTACTTTTTATATAAGAATTAGCATTTTAAGCATTTATGATACATATAATAATTATTTATTTTATTTAAATAAATTTATAATAAAATAAATATTTTTATCATATATTGTATATGATTAAATTATGTAATAGATAAACAATTCAAACATATATAATTTATATTTATGATAAATAATTTATTTTTTATATAGGATGATAATTTATGATAGATGGTTTATATTGTGATACAAAATTATATATTTCTATAAATAATATTTTTTAAAAATATTGAATAAATATACAAATAATGTATTTAAAAAATGAGACTAAAATAATATAAGATGATATATTAAAGAGAAAAAAAGGTAAAAAAGTATTGAAGCAAATATAAAAATGATGTAAAGAACTAATATTTGAATTTTAAAGATAAAATATATTTTATTCTCATATTTAGTTATTACTTGTTAGATAATAAATTATTTATTTAATATATAAAATATAAAAGATACTTATTTTCATATTAGGAGGGTCAAGTTCACTTTTTTATAAGAGAAAAATATTTAAATAAAAATGGACGTGATAGAATATACATAGAATTAAACATTTACTCGAAGTTATATATTAGTCTTTATAAATGAAAAAAATATCATTTTGATTCTCATAAAAAAAATGTTTTTCATCATACAAAATTTGAAATTATTATTTTAGTCCTTAATATTGACTAGTTTATATAAACTTTAAAAAATTAAAAATAAAAGAAAAAAGTGCTTCTTACAAAAACATTCTTTTAAGAAATTACTTGTGTCTTTATCTAACTATCCCATGTAACACATGTCAACATGTGATGCTTTAAAATATTTTATAAAACCCTAAAACAAATGTTATATATCTTAAAATGAAGTTTATAGATTAGAATTAATGACTTTAAAGTTTAGAAAGCAAAAATATAAAAATATTTTATAAAGATAAAAATTAAAATTTGTTCATTTTATATTAAAAAACTTAATATTTCAAACTTTAAAGGAATAAAAAAAATTACAAAACTTAAAATCAAAACTTATACTTCGAGAACTAAATATATTTAAACCTTTTATATAATTAATATATAATTAAAAAATGTTAATAATTAAAATAACAATGTACTGTCATTTAAGTTATTGTAAATCTAAAATATAATTTGCATAATTAAAGATACTTATATTTTATAATTTTTATATAAAAAATATTAATTTAATATGAAATTCAATTATAAAAAAATAAGTATTTACTATATATAATGTGTGGACTAAAATAGTAATTCTATCCTTAATGAAAATATTGAATTTTTTTAATCTAAGTGGTGAAATTCGAGAAATCATGTGTTATGAATTTAATATTCAAATTTGTTGTTGATCTAGTAAGTTCAAAAAAGATTGTGTTGTTAAGTTGGTTTAGTAAAGTCAAGTCACTTAGATTACTTGCCACGTTGTAAGAAATCCCTTAGTTGATATGTGTGATAACACATTAAGTTATAGTGTTATAAGTTTATATGTTTTTTAATTGTTATGTGACTTTTGTTGATAAGTTGTGTTGTTTATATGTTGTATTGATATGTTGAAAGATGTTAAGTTGATAGTCATGTTGAATGTTGGGTTATGATGATCATATTTATATGAGAACAAAACAAGATTAGGTTGGGGGATTAGTTGCCTAAGTGTCATGCGAGAGATGACATTCTTCCTATTGGATGCTACTTTGATGCAGTTTATATAGTGTAGAGTAGTTGTTTGATCAATAACCTAAAGGTTATGTTTTTAGTCAATTTGGATTATTTTATATATATATATATATATATATATATATTATTGCATGTATATATAGATAGGGACTATTTGCATGTTAACCCTAAGAAAATAAATTTATGTTTCTTGTTATTTGATATGTTGAGTCGTTACATTTAATTACTATATTAACCTATCAGGTTTGATGTTTTTCATGTGAGATTGTATTGAGAGGATTTAGAGAGTGAGAATGGAACAAAACATGATAAAAGTATTGGAGTACAATTAAAGTTTTACATCGTTAGAACAAGAGGAAGAACATCAATTTATAAATATAGACAAAATCTCTATTAATTAATAAGATACCTTTTGGGTGACCAAATGAAAATTTATAAAAATTTAGATGCAAAATGAACAATATCATATTAATATAGAAATATGTATATATGAGAATCCCCAATACACAATAAAAGAGATTTAAGTTTTGTTTTTCATAGACTTTAGTTGGCTAAGCTTAGACTATTAGACTAAAAAAAACTAAAATTTAATTTATGCTAACAATATTGAAGACCAAGACTATCAATCAAATGAGCTCAAGTTAAACTAATTAAATACTCTAAACAAATTATAGGTTATAATAAAAAAAATCAAAATATCCAAAATGCTTAAAATTTAAAATTTATCCTCGAGTGAACTTGAGTTGGACCTATCTTGATCTTGATATTAATTGCAAATTATAATATTTGTGCAAAAAATTATATTTAATTCAAGCTTCGAAAATAAGTTCCAAATTTGATGAGAGTCTATACAAATTTTTTCGAACTAAACCAACTCAAGTTTTAAAAAGAACTTTTTTGTATTAAAAAAAATCAAAGCTTATACCTAACATTTCATTAATTGAATTCAAGTCGGGATGTTTACAAGTTTAATGTGAGTTGCAAGTTATTACGGATGGAGACAAAAATTCCAAATTCAATTTGGATTTCTAAGCTTGGTGAAAGTTTAATTTGTAAAGTTTTTCTCGAGCTAAACTCATATAGGTCATTATCATATTGAGATATAAAAAGTTCGAATTTACTTCACATAAATCTAGCTGTCAATTAACTTTGAAAAAAAGACGAGTTAGTGAATACTCATTTTTTTTAATCAATTAACTTTGATAAAAAGTTAAAACTTGATACTAAAAACTTTCTTGATCAATTAACTTTGATAAAATTGGTTGGCTTTGAAAGCAACAATTATTGTGATACTTAATCTCTTGTGTGCTCTCTGATCTGTGCATTTAATTTTGAACCCTTTCTTACATGGACACTCAGAGAGGCCAAAGGAAAAAGCATTGTAAAATTCCCACTTGTGGCTACAGAACCTTTTTTTTCCAATTTACTATTCCATAAAATAGTGACTGAATAAATGGGAGTCGAGAAAGAAAATCGTAGTAAAATACAATGCTTGTAAGGTCAATGCGCAACTAATTAACTTATTCAATGAATCCAATGAGGCACTAGTTTTTGTTTGGGGATGGATCATGTTTGCTTGCGAGTTGCCACAGAATTATTATTTCACATTTTCTCCATGAAAAAGAAAGGAACATGATTGAGATATATAATTATTGTATATCTCATTATCGTTGAAAAACAAAACATTTTTTTATTATTATTAATGGATCATTAGTGAAATGGACATTTGCGTCACGTAAATCTAGCTGCAATTAACAAATAACTTTTCATTGTTAAATAAAATCTTGAATTAATCAAATAATATCCAACCCATTTAACGTAGTAGCATACATAAAATTTATCCTAACATAAAAATAAATAAATAAGTCAAAAAGAAACTTTAGACGACGTCAGCGAGCCATTTTTCATTGACAGAACAATGGTTTTCTGGTGTTAATGGACAAATCTATAAGAGTACCTACTGTGGAAGTTGCTTATAAGTAATTTCCTGTGCTACATCATGTCATATTAATTCTTTTTTATTTTATGGGTTGCTTAAATTTTAGCAAAGTTGCTTATAAAAACTCCAGTATTAAAATTTAAGTAACTCATAAAGTAAAAAAGAACTAATGTGACATGATGTAGCACAAGAATTTATTTATAAGCAACCATGATGTAGCACAAGAATTTATTTATAAGCAACCTCTACTAGAAATGTTCTAATACATATATACAATCAATCAATTACAATAAGAAAAAATTAATTGATTTATTTAATTCGCAAAGCTGAGAAATTTGAGTGGTTTAAACGAAATTATGATTTGTTATGTTCAAATCTCGTTTTAGTTTAATCACTAGAATTAAGGTCTCGAAATGGATTCTCTACCAACACTAGAAATCCCAACTATTAAAAATAATTTATATATATATATATATATATATATATATATATATATATATATATATATATATATATATATATATATATATATATATATATATATATATAATGTACATCTATATTACGGTCTCTAGTTGTTTTTCAACCAAGAAACATTAAGAGATGTTTGTTAGAAGATAATTTTTTTTTTCTTTTTTTAATGATCAGAAATGATGATTTATGTGAATCATAAGTTTTAAAGGTAATTAAAATTTATTTTGTTAATCATAAGTATTTTTAAAAATACTTATAAATGTTATTTAAGAATATTTTTTTTACTGTTTTAACTAGATAGATTAAGGTAATATGATATTTTTACTGTAATTAATAAAACTATTTTTGTTAATTCAAAAATATTAAGTTCTCACTTCTCCACAGAAAGAAAATTTATATAAAAAGTATGCTCAAAAAATCACGTTTCCTAATAATATTATTTTTTAAAATAACAAATTAAATATAGAAAATTAACATTTTTAACTTTGATTATATTAACTCTAATTTGGCTTATTGATTAGAATGATTCAATGTTATTATTGAGTCTAATTGCAAAATTTAATTTACAACAATAAAGATTGAGGAAGATATTTCAATGTGCATGGCATGATTCTTACACAGATTAAAGATATCTAAGATTTTATCCATCTTTTATAATCCAATTCATTAGGAGGTAAGTTAATGTAGTGGCTCATGTTCATACTTTAGCTAGAAATTCAATCTTGTTTGAGATTGACCATATTTTCATGTAATTCCTTATTGTATTTAGAACTTTCTTGTAACTGTAATATTATTCTTAATATCAAATTTTAAAAAAAAATTATGTACTAAATTTATCATTAAAGTTCTTGGCTCTATGGTGATATCTCAAAGTAATTTTATTAGTCTTTTAAGTAGACTAAGATTAATAGTTTATATATTGATATAATTAATTTTGAATCAACATGAATTTGTAGAATTGATTTTGAGTAAATGTGAGTTAAAAGTAACATAATTTTTATTTAGATGACAAGGGATATGTATTTAATTTTCTGAATGTTGTTTAAAAAATTGTTATCAAAATTAATTTTATGTATATAATTATAAATTAATTTTATTTGATGAAGAAACTATTAATAATTGTATTCAAGTGAATATAAATTTTCACATCTTAAAATCAACTTTACTAATAACTAAATATGCTATAAACGTGATTTTGATAATTTTGGATACAATGTTTAATGTGAAATCAAAATACCCTTAATCACGTTTAAACTTCACAATTTCTCCCTTTTTTTTAATCCATATTACAATAATAACAAGTGAGTCCAAATTTAAAATCCTTTATATACCACTTCAATACTCCACTACCTGATCGACGCTGGTTTGTACTTCACAATCCCTTTAAGAATATGTTTCTGCCATAACTGAACCCAAATTCTTAATTCAAATTTAACATGAATTACAAACGAATGCAATAAAATTCATTACCACCGTTATACACATAAAAAAATGTTCATCATTGGAATTACCACTACATACACATGTTTTCATATTAATTTTACTTTTAAATATTACCTAAAAGTCTCTCAATTAATAGAAATAATTGTATATATATAAATTCATATCCATCTCCTTATTAAATAATGTAAAATTTTGCTTAAAATATATATATATATATATATATATATATATATATATAAACTATTTAATTCGGCCAATGTGATAAATAGTAAGTGATGTGTTGAATATTATTTTATACAACTTAAAGCTGTCATTCAAAGCAAAATGATTGAATGGAAATTATTGTAAGATTGGCAGATGCAATGTGACTTTCCAATTCCATACAGATGACTTCGGCTGCCTGCCTTGCTGTGTCGAACGAAGGATAGGCTAGATCCTAGCTGTGTGGCATTGAATAAAACAAATTAAATATAAGCAACAATAATAATTGAAGAACTAAAATTAAATTAAATAATAATATATGTTACATATAAATTTATGATGACATATAAATTTAATGATATTAACATTTTTCTTATGATTTTTAATATCTTTACTTATTTATTTTATTAATTATCAAGATGGTATAATAATACGTGTAATATGATAATATGTAAGGTTTTATGTGAAAAAACTTGTACTTATGCCAATAAATAATTGACATGCATATCAATCGTTAATAATTAACTAGAATTGTTAATTAATGATTAATTTGATAATAAAAATTATATATGAGACTAAATTATATTATTAATCATTTATTTTAATTGTTATATTTATCATTATTTATCTTTTAAAATGATCATTTTGATCTTTTGTATATTTCTAATTTATATGTCATCATAAATTTATATGTAACATATATTATTATTTAATTTAATTTTAGTTCTTCAATTATTATTTCTAAACCCTAAACCACATACCTAGGGGGATGAAAGTCCCGAAATTCTCAAAATTCGCAGGAGAGTTAGGTGAATCTACCGTAGAATACATAACCAGATATCTAGTCGAGTGTGGAGACCTAGTGGGTAATGAATATTTGAAAATGAAATATTTTCCGAGTTCACTAACCAAACATGCTTTTATGTGGTTTACGACTTTGTCATCTAATTCGATTATTACTTGGGCACAATTGGAAAGGAGTTTCCACGAAAACTTTTTTCGAGAGGAAATCAAGGTGAGCATAGTTGATTTGATGAACATGAAGAGGCAACATCATGAGACATTGGACGAATATTTGAATAGATTTAGGAAACTAAAGTCTCGATGTTACACGAATATTCCTGAGCATGAGTTGGTAAAAATTGCCGCCACTAGGTTAGATTTTTCGATTCGAAAGAAACTTATAAATGAACAATTGAGAGATATGGCTCAACTAGCAGAGAAAGTGAGACGAATTGAACAAATTCGAGCAGAGAAAGAAAGGTTGAGAAAATTGACAAGTTTGTTCGAAGAGAAAAAGTAGCATATTTAGACAATATGGACGTTAATGATGATAATTTTGAATCTCTAAATGAAGAAATGGAAGTGAACTTAGCCGAATTGCAACATGGGCCAACCTATCAATGCCAATTATTAAAACCTGGGGAAAATGATATAGAGGCCGGATCAAATAGAAAATATAGTTTCGATATAACAAGTCGATAGAATATTCGATATTTCCCTGAAAGATAAGCAAATCATACTTCCAGAAAATCATAAAATTCCTCCTTTTTAACAAAAAAACAAAATTATCACAACACAACATGTATGATCATTGGACTAACAATTGTGTACGTTTCAGGGATATGATCGAGAAAGCGATTACTGATGGTCGCTTGGCTTTCGAGGAGAAGAAAATGAAAATTGATACTGATCCATTCGCTGCACAAGCAGGATATGTGGAACCTCTCTCTATGGGGATCAATGTAATGTGCTTGAAATCGATATGGCTGACCTGGGTGCGAACGAAGAGGAAGTTTTCGAACCTATTACGGATGAAAAACTGGAAGAGCTCTTAGATGAGTTCGCGAAAGAGCAAGAACCTATGTATCCGAAAGAGAGGGACAGTTTGCTCGATTTCCTTTCGAGGAAGAAAGACGATGATCGGGAAGTTATGCTTTATCCGAGATGTAGTGTTGTGTTTGACAGATCAGCAGTTAAGGCTTTCGAGGTGTCTGAAATTATGAAAAATTATAGAGTTGAGAAGGCTCGAGGAAAATCGAAAGTCAACAAAACATACCTCAGGACGTTCAAGAGAAGTTAATTCACGAATTTCGATAACATCCCGAGAAAATGGAGCAGCAGGTACGAAAAGGAAAAATTCAGAATTAAAAGATGTCAGGGGCATTTAATTCTCGCGAAGAGTACAACACTCTAGGGTCTTATCAGAGAAAGAGAGTTGAGGCGTTGAAAAACATTCTTTCTCAGTTACTTCGAAACAAATGTTTTCCAGGGGGCATTTGTTAGTACCGAAAAATGAATTCGGAGGCACTCGAAATACAGAGGTGCTTTAAATCCTAGGTGATCGGAAAATGGCAAAGAAGTTTCTGAGGAAGGACACGAAGACACTTTTCGTGAAACTCTCGAAATCATTGTACCAGGAAGGACACGAAGACACTTTTCGAGAAACTCTCGAAATTATTGAACTAGGAAGGACGCTGCTCAAGAGAAAGGCTCACAGCCTCGCAACCTCTCAAAGTACAAGAAAAATCAGGAAACACTCGAGTATATTTTTCGTTGGTTACTCGAAATCCCAAGAATCCGGACATACACGAACACACTTCGCAACCTCTCGGAATGAAGAGCTTAAAGGAGACACGATTTAAGAGCGGTTGAAGTAAATCATGGGATAAGTGTCAAAGGTTGCAAAACGGTTTGGGGAAGTTAATGAGCAGTTCCAAGAGTTATCCAAAGACGTGCCCGGGAATAAGCCACGACGTGGAAGTTTAGAACGGTTATGCGCTTTCGGGGCACGTCAGAAACAGTTACCTTTCCCAGATTTTTGTCTATAAATTAAACGAGTCATGCTCGTAGCAGGGGTCGAAAATCTAATTCCCACAATACCTCACACGCACTCCGCAGCCTGTGCATAAGGCATACTGTGCATACGAGACAGTTTTGGGTACGATTTCTCGACCACCTTTCTTTTTCCTTTTTTAGGAGTAGCGTAGCATAGCATAATCTAGTCTAGTGTAGTGTAGTCATTCTAAACACGTTTCGTTATCCTTACGAATTGTAATTCTGTTACCATTTAATGAAAATTCTATTTTTTACTTGTACGATTTTATTTTTTCACTGAAAGTCTTCAATTCTGTCATGTCACGAACACGCATAAATTGAAATATGAAATCGTGCTAGTTCGAATAAAAAGGATCCATAAAACGAAATCCACCGTAAATAAGAATATTATAAAAAATAATAATAATAAAGAAAGTATGATCTAAGCACACTATGGGAAATTTTTGAAAGAAAGTATTGGTAGGTAGACAAACTAAATAAGAGACAGGAAGTGAAAACAAAATAAAACGTGATCGATGGAAGTCTACTTATTAAACTTCAAAGTACAAAACATATATAAAGAATGTTCTAGCAGTCGCGGGACATAATTTCGAGAATGTTATTTGTGGAGGATAATTTTGATAAATAAATAAAAAGAAAAATACCATTTAATTTTTTCGATATGTTATGATCTACTGGAATGAAATAAAAAAAAATGTATTGACCCATATCTTTAAAGTGGAGGGGTTGTAGTTCTAATCAGAACGTAATGAAATATGCATATGTCACTCTTTTTATTTAATTTTAAACACTTCGTTCTGTTGCACTCTTATTTATTTCCATGAATGCAAACATGATGTAAGTCTCCACTTTAAGAATGTTCCAGGCTACTTTCCCACATTATCCTCGTGATGTTTTTTTTTTTTTTATAAACAAAAGAGATTTAAATTAAAAGCGAGTACAAAGGTATTCCAATTCATTACAAGAAATATAGAGACATAATTAGAAATCAAAATCAAAGCAGAAACTATGAAAAACATAAAGTCGGATTATAATATCAGCTAATGTAACTAAAAGAATATCTAGGGACAAAATTAGTTATCCACTTTCATGATCGCAGTTTAATGCTGTCCAGCACTTCATCCTTAACACCTTGCTGGGAAGGTAATCACATTTCGATGAAGCCATAGTGATCAGATAACAGAAACACAAACCACCAGAAAACATTGAGAACGTTTTTTATAAATAACAAGATTTGTCCAATATAAATAAAGGAAAATTAGATAGTTAGGAAGGACCACCGCAACCTCTAACCAATTAGCCACAGCTAACCAAGTATTAATAGCCATAGGACACTTTAGAGAAAGATGAAGGGGGTCTTCAGCAAATAGAGAGCAAAAAGAACATAAATTGTTATCCAACACCACACCATGTACTTGTAACAATGATTTGCACGGAAACGCATTTAGAAACACCTACCAACAAAACACCAAGCACTTGATCGGAGCCTTGCTTTTCCAAAGACTTTTTATAATTTGTTGAAAATCTAAAGTATATTTAGGCTCTCCACCCACCAAGTGCTGCAGCAAAAAATATGCACTTTTCACCGAGAATACACCGTCATTGTCACAAATCCATCTCCAATAATCTTGCTTAGAAAGGAAAATCTGCAAGCCTTGAAGCATATCCAACAAGGTATTCACACTACTAACTGCATGGACAAAAGGTTATCTTCTCCACTTAACCTGCCACACCCACATAGATCCCTCCCAAGTTCCATTCTGTGCCACCACTAACAAAGGATCAATGGCAAAGGAGTACAATTGAGGGAAGACATCCAACAAGTGCAAACCCCCTATCCACTTATCTTCCCAAAACCGGGTCCTAGTGCCATCACCAATACAACGATCAATTTTTTCATCTAACAATTTTTTTATTGTTGTAGCACATACACTACATTCTCCCACCACCAAGAAGCCCTCCTATCCACATTAGAGCAATTAGAAAAGGACTCAATGTGTCCATACCTACCAAGAAGAACTTTAGCCCACAACATACCTGGATAAAGCATGCACCTCCACACCCATTTCCCCAGTAATGCCTAATTGAACAATCTTACATCCTTGATTCCTAGTCCACCCTTAACCTTAGACTTACACATCATTTCCCATTTTATCTAAGGAATCTTTGAGCCATCCTTGACACCTCTCTACAAGAAATCACGTTGGATGGTCACAATTTCTTTAATTATTGAGTTTGTTGCTTTAAAAAATAAAAGAAAATGGATGGGCATAACATTCAAAAATAAGAAAAATTATCCTCGTGATGTGTCCACGTGTCTCACGCAAATTACATCTTATTCTCAAGTCTCAAGTAAAAATAATAAAAATAAAAAAGTAAAGTACTGTTTACATTATTAAATCACAATTAATAAAAAAAATATCATATATACAGTAAGTTTGTTAGATTTTCTAGCCGGATATGAAAAAAAAAAACTTTATTAAGCAAAACAAAACTGGTTTTAATAATTTCTACGGTCGACAATTATGGATAGAGCATACTTTGGGTAAAAGAATAAACAAGTGGTTAAAAGGTTAAAGTTAGTTATTAGTTTGAAAGTAAAAAAGAAAAAGTGAGTGATAACACCTGCACCAGTTGGGACATATTTTGGATATGCTGCCACCCCAGAATCACCCTGCTCACTCCAGAACGAACCTGCATGTTGCACTTGTTTCATTAGACTTTTGCCATTTACAATGTTGACTAAATCAAATTATGTTTTGCCTTTTCTTTTTTTAATTCTTTTTAATCATTACAGATATTAATATGAAAAATTCAGCGCACCGAGACCGTGAGTGATTCGTTCACTACCCTCCACGCAGGATGACTGTTGCAAATAAATGGACCTATCATCTAAAATGACATAAACATCGTTCCATCCTACTCATTAGTTTATAATAAATTACTCCAAAGCGTTTAGTTCAGGAGTTCGAATCCTGTTTTGTGTATGCAGTCGTGTTAAATTATGGGACTAGTTATCTCACTTTTTGAGGTGCCTCCAATGTAGCGAGAAAATTAGTGACTGCTATTGACGGTAGATACTTCAAGTACCAAAAAAAAAAGTTTATAATAAATTGAGGTGGTAATCTTTGATAGCGAAGCAATATAATTGGTGCAGGTCATACTATCTTTTTTTATATATATATATAAATGACGTGCATATATAGATATGTAGTACACGTTTAATAAAAAGTATTGATACATTGCGATCCTTGATAACGTTTGATATTAGTTTTATATACAAATTGGGATGATATTAGTTTTATTAATAATTAGATTTTGTACTAAATACAAATATTTATCAGATTTTATCAATTTTTTCTAGACATCGATCAAATCAGCTAAAAAAAAAAATTGAATCTTAATTCATCTGATTAGTTTACGAAACTCATGTTACCTCTCGACATTTGGTCAAGAGATATAATTTGTAACATAAGCAAGTTGTTAGACATTTAACATTGTAGAATGCTAACAAAACGTCGTACAAACCCTACAACAAACATAGGATAGGACGAGGCATTCAAAACATACGTAAGGTGCGGAAAGAGACAAATGAAAAAGGGATGTATGTCACAAATTGGTGTATTAAACCAATTATAACAATTTTTCTCCAACCATATCTAACGTTGTGTTTGGTAAAATTAGAAGAAACAAAATGAAAATGAAGCAAAAATTTAAAACTAGAGTCGTTTGATTGAGTAAATTAATGTGAAAAGAAATTTAAAAAAAAAAAGTGAATCTCACTTTTAAAAATTTCATGTTGAAGAAATACCAAAGAAATGAAGACAACTAAAACATTCAATCGGTTATATATGTTTTAATAATTGATTAGATTTATTTCTTATATGTGAAATAATTTGTTTTTTATTTAGTCGATTAAATAAGAAGAAGAGAATATTTAAATTACTATAAAAAATGATTTTATGACTCTATTAAATCTTTAAAAATATATTAAAAATTGGTAGATATAATTTTCATGATAGTTCATATTTAGGAGGAAAAAAAGAGAAAAATATAGATGTAATTAATATATATAATGTGATAGAAAGTGATATAATTTTTTTATAAGTATTAATAAAATATTTACGGTGTTATCAATATTTACATATAGATGTAATTTTATTGTATTTTTTTATTTTTGGCCCTCAAGCCAAATATCTGACTTCGCACCCCTGCTTATTTCCTCTCCCTTGCTAGAGAATTAAAATAAATCGGAGGGATGAGAATTTTATACTAATTAAACTAAGTTGTTCGTGATTTTATTTTATTATTTTACAGATATAATAGTAAGATATCTCTTTTCTCTGTGTTTTTTTTTCCTTGTAAACCTAACACACTTTACCTCTCCTCCACTCAGTTTCTAATAAAATATCTCTTCTTCATTTTCAACCAAATAGTACATAAAATTATGATTATATATATATATATATATATATATATATATATGGAAAAGAATATAAGAGACAGATGGAGATCGAAGTAATTAAGGATAATGTTTTTTTTATCAATAATCAATCAATTATTACCACTAAGGCTAATCTTTCTAAAATGGATGAGAAAATTATAGCAGTTATTAGTTGACAATATATACACTCTTCTCTACTTATCATGAGTATTAAGAGAATAATGGCATTACTCTTATGTCTGAGATTTTCTTTTCAGAATACGTTGTCCTTATCATTACTGTTTAAAATAAGTTTTTATTGTGTAAAAAGTAAAAACACATGTCGTTAGGATAGTCTTGCTTTTAATTAGCAAAGCAACTTGGTTCCTCCTATTTTGCCATTTCCAAATGTAAGAAAAATAACCCACGCATGTGTTCCCAAAATAATTTGATGGAACACAAACTAAAAATTGACAGACCAACCAATCCACAATTGATATAAACAATGGTGCCATAAAGCACAATTATTTTCTACAAATAATCCCAAATCTCTTAGTCGGAATCTCTTTCATGGGCCCTAAAAAATAATCATAGGTCCAATTATAATTGTTTTGTTTCTTTTCCATCACATGACATTGTCATGTTTTCATGTTTCTTATTAACATCCAAATCCTTGATGCCCACATGGTTAGACCAATACAAGCACCTTATGGCATACAGATTAAGAGAATGATCTATTTTTTTGGACATGTCATGTAATATTTTATCTAGAGAACTTCGTGATTGCTAGACGAATGGGAAATTCTTATTTATCTCAAATTGAATAGTAATAAACTAAGAACCCAAATTCCTCCTTCAATAGGTCCTTTATTTGATCTTGCAGTATTTTATTATTTTCATGACAACAACTTCTCAGAAAATATACCTTTATCATTGCTAAATTGCATAAAGATTGACTGTCTTCAATCTAGAGAACAACACATTTTCAGGAACTGCTCCAGAGGCATAAAATTGAAGTTATGCAATTGATATCCTATCAATTTAGTATTGATATTTATTTCATAACAGATATGCCAGCTTTCTTCTCTCATTGTTGTTGACCTAGTGGATAAAAGGAACTAACATGCCCAACATAGTTCATTGAGACTGCTACATTGGTGCTTTTTTCTGTTTAGAAAAGGGATTAATCTTTTATCATTGTACCTTTTAAGACACTCTTGAGACTACCGAGATCAATTCCAAAATAATTGCATGTATAATATGATAAATATTAGTAACATTGTAAAACACTCTTTTAAACATTTTCATTAGTTGCAATTTATTAAAAAAAACACAAAATATGATAAATTTCATCATATTTAATTATTACTAAACTTGTAATTTTCAATAAATTATAACTAATAAAAACGAATTTGTTAAAAAACTGTATCGAAAAATGTTGCTAACATTTCTCATATAATGTTATTATTATATCAAATCAAGACAAATCATGTCTTAGTGAAAATAAAAGTTAGATGTACTCAGGCTTGCCAGGATCAAGGTATATCTCCCATTCTCAAGTCAGTGAAGGTAATAAAAAAGTTGAGTGATGAAAAAAATTGAAAAATGATGCATACTTAGGATGGGATTATTCTAGGTATATAGACCATCAATTTTTCACGCAGGACAGTAGAACCCTCTTAATAACGGAATGATACGTTCATTTTGTTTACTTCATTCCGGTTAGATTTTATCAAATATTTTGAGGGTGCTAATATTATCCCTAAGCACTTCTTATAAACCTCTTTCCATCAATTTATGTATGATGTATAAATAGAAAACATTAAGAATTAAGACAGAAAAATGAAGATTTAACGTAAATTTTCTTGACGAGTCTGACGATTAAGGATTCTCAGTGAATTTACAACTATCTGTTTGGCTATAAACCACCAGTCACTAGACTAAACTTCTATTTCGCGATCCTTATCATTGAGATTTGGCGTGTTTCCTTCCCACAACTCAAATAGCTCCCTTTTCATCCAAGAGATCACGATTACAGGTCCCAGAGTAGAAGGCACCTACATAAACCAACAAAAAATAATATTGTAACAAGTGAAACCAAACAGTATTTTTTTTTCGAATCAGCATACCACATTAAATACTTAAACACCTAATCACGAAATCAGGTGTACCAGAGTTTGAAAGAGTAATTTATAAATTAAATTAATTATATATTAAAACTTAAGAGTGCAACTAACAATCATCGGAATCAGAAAAAATGGATTGGTTATCGCAGTTTGAAATTCAGCAAGAAAATTAAATTAGAAAAATATTCAGATAAACATGAATATAATATAGCATGTAGTTATAAATTGGACCAACAGAAAGTGAAAGTTGTTTTAACAGGTGATAAAGTTGAACCCTAGAAAACAGATGACAAAGTAATTGCATAGTAGGAACACAAGCCACTTTTACAAGAGGACCAAGGGTTTTACACAAAGGTCATCAATATCATAAACTTACATAGGAGTCAGCTTTTATGATCCATGGAAAGGCCAATGGCACTTCACATGGATCATGGACGGAAAAACAATGTCCAGTTTGGATCTATTTAACGTAACCCAATAAAATCATAAACTCAAGTCAAACTCATATGTTCAGTTGGAAATTTTGAATTTCTAGATGGCAATTCTTCAAGTCGATATACTGGACATATAGACTGGAAAAAAAAATAACAAAGTTGAGAAATCATGCAAGATTAAAAGAGACTGGAGATTGTTCTTCCATCCATTATGTTGTATAAAGGTTGGAAGGAGTAAAGGTAGCAATGAAGCCAGCATTGTGATATGTGACAAGAAAGAGAATAAACAGAAGTACCAGATATAGAAGTGCAGGTTGAGGTGAGTGAGTCAAGACACCAGCAGCCAAAGCAGCTACCAAGCCTATGGCATACCCAGGTAGTGCATACCATATGTATTTGTGCCCCTTTGAGGAATGTAACTCCAAGAGATTTACTGTATCCCTACTCTTGCGATAATCAAACCAGAGGACTAAAGCCAGGAGCATGCCTGGGATAGCCTACAAAGAGATGAGCAGAAATTATGAAACAACCAACACACAAATTTTGAAGAAACAAGGCTTTAACAACTTATTAAAATCTTCGTTAGTCTAGGTTGACATGAAATATAATGATATTATAAACACAGTAATTGATTCAGTGAATCCAACATGTTGCACCAGAGCACACAGAGAGCATTGATCATATTTATCCAATGTAATAACTTCATAACTCCGACAACATAACTTTCATTCAAATCAAATCACCTTGCAGCACAAGAACCCTTTCAAAATTCGATCCAATATATACAGATGCAGGGGAAGAGGGAGAAAATGGGAGGGGAAGCAACTGCAGGAAATTGAACAAGGACTATCTCCTTTTCTTTTTTATTCTCTTGCATAAAATACAGCAATAAGTTTCCCTGTGAAGGAATTCAAAATTATAATCATAAAAAATATCAATCCACATAACCTACATAAAACTTAGCAAGGCATGATCCAGCAGGAAAACAAAAGAAAGAAGTGCACAGCATTTCACATTCACACAAACAATTTAAATCAAGTAACATGCAGCCTTCCATATTTCCCATGATTTTACACAGTAAATCCAACACAACATACTACTTCATGTGACAGTAGCCAAATAAAACGACAAAGTGCTTAGAAACAGTTAAGGTCATATTGTCATATAGTAAGTGAACTTATAGAGTATGAATGTCATACCATGTCTCCCAAACCAAGCATCATGAAGTCTGTCGCATTCTCTCCGGGAACAACACCACCCAACAAATTTCTTGGAAAAACAATCTTTACAGGCAACTCTAATTTCTTAGTTATCAGTTGCAACCCAGGAAGACTTAAACTATTAGCAACAGTGTGCACAGGATTTGATGCTTGCTGTGTTGCCACTGATACCATGACATTTGCGCCAAAAAATCTCTCAGAGAAGAAAACCCAAAAAATGTCGTACAAGAACAGACAAAAAAGGAGCATTGCACAAATCTTGATGTTTGGAAGACGCACGTGGCTTACAAATGCAATGCATATAGATATGCCTAACAAATTGTTCAGTATCCAATGACCAGAAACAAGCCAAGCAGCCACTATGAAAGAGCAGGCTAGCAGTAGCAATGCTTGGATTCGTGTAAAAGATTTCGAGCAACAGCGTGAAACAAATGGATCAGCTAACCCAAACTGTGCCTTCAAATGGGCAACATAAGGAAACAAGCAGAAGAAAAGAGAGGATGCAGACGCAACGGCAGTGAATGCAGTGAGAAGCTGCGAGACAGAAGAGAACAGGTAGAACATCAAAAGCAAGCTAAAAGAGCTCATCACTGGGATCATCAATGCTTGTGACCTATCCAATGTAATGGATGCTTCCGACAAGTCACGATTACGCTCCATTTCTTTCCCGTAATTTAGAGCTCGAAATGCAGATCCAAATGTCACAGCCACAGCTGTAGTGATAAGTGTCACAGGTGCAGGCTCCAGCAAATACAAAAGTTTCCAAAGGGATTCCATCTTAATAGAGACACAACTATCTCAAGCCCACTTTCATGCATACACAACTTAACACCTATGACTTTGCAACCAAAGTTGCACAGTTTTAATTTTGAAGACAAAAACCTATGCAGTTAAAACCGTGCAACCTGCATATAGCAAATGAATAAGCACATGTAAGCATTTTCATTAAAATAAATAAATAAAACTTCAACTTTTCTCGGAGGTCTACCCACTGTAGGATGATATCATCCATCTAAAGCTAACAAACCCATCAGAACATGTTCACATTATTGTCTTATTTACCCTAAATCGAAGCTCGATAATTTCCTTCTTCTATTGTACCCCAAAATCCAATCATCCCCTTATTTTCTTTCTCGCGATCAATCGATTAGCCCAAGAAATGAAGAAACAACGCGCACTACCACCCACCCACATCGCAAAAGTCAAAATCTTTGAATCGGATAAAAAAAAGTTTTGCACAAAGCCGATGATCAAAAGCCACCCCGGAGATTGAAGCGAAGTGTGTTATGGAAGAAGGAATAAAGGGAATCGGAAAATTAGGGTTTAGGAGAAGGACTAACCTTGGACTTTTGCAGAGGTTAGAGAGACCCTTTGCTTTCTGTGCGCTCAACGAGGATACCACCCATTTCTCCCGAGTGATGTGAATGTCGATCTATCCATAATTCCATTTTCAACCCTTTATTTTCAGTTATTTATTTACCAGGGTTACCCTCCATTTAGTGTACTACACTCCTAAACACTCACTAAACAAATAAAATTATATAATAGGTTTAAACACATTTTTGTTTCTCAACGATCAAGTATACTACTTGTATGATAATTTTAGTCTATCAACTATAATATTTATGTAATTTTGATCACTAAATTTTTAATTAAATAATTTTAATTTTAAGTATTATAATTATATAATTTTTATCTATTAAGTATTATAGATTTTTAGTTTATAATTTTGTTTAAATTTTTAATCTCTTAAACACATTTGGAGTTGTGTTGTAGATTGTTCAAAGTTTTCTTCTTTTCCTCCCTTGATTCACTTCAATTCTGAGGTAAGGGAAATTAGATTTTTGAGTTGTTAAATTGTTGGATTGTTGGTAAATTGATTTTTTTTTTAATGTTTGAGATGTTAAACGGTGCAATCACATGGTGAAATTGCATGATTTTGATCCTTGTAGTTGAACTTTAGGTTTTGGGTTCATGAAGGTGAATTTGATTACTTGTGGTGATTTCTGATTGCATGTTGAATTTCTTGTTGAAAATGAATTGCTTGAGTAGGAACAACATATTGTGTTGCATGTCTAGTTTTGGTCAAGATTCAAGTGGATTGAGCAAAATTTGTGATCTATATAAGTGCAAAACTCACGTGGTGCCAAACACACCTTCATGGTGTTGAACGTAGTTCCAATCATAAGCATATGTCTCGATTCACATTAAACATATGATCAGTAGGACCAAATGTAAAGAGAGAGACTCATCTTAGGTTGAAATGACATCAGACATGGTTTGAATAGTGTTGGACGTGAGGGCACTAGAAGATCTCTAACTTGGTGACATCGAGCACCTAGTGAGTGGTGCCCAACGTGACTAAGTAAGAACTCTCTACCTAGACCACGTCAAAGACCAATATGGTAATGTTGGACGTGAGTCAAGTAGAGACTTTCTGCATGGAATGAGACCAGGCATTAGGTCCTAGGAGCCTTTACCTTGTCCACATTGGGCACAAGTTGTGTAATGTTAAGTATGGCAGAGAACTTCTTAACTTGATGCATTGGATGTAATACCCCTGATATATTACTGATATAATTGTTTAATTATTTTTTATTTTTATTTATTGAGATTATTTTTTATAATTGTGTTAATTAATTAAATAGATTTTATAATATATTTTAAAGACTTTTAATAATTATAGATGTTCTTAATTAAATAATAAATATATTTAAAATTATTTTATATCATATTTAATAGATAAATATGTGTTTTTTTTCATTTTAATATATATATATATATATGATATATTATAAGGTTTTTATAATTAATTTATTTATTTATTTTATTAAGTGAGGGAAGAGTTTTGTAAATGGGATTAAAATGTCTAACTATTAGGTTAAAAGGAAGTTGAATTTTAAAAAGTGAGATTTCTAAATAGTTGTATTTTATGCTTCTCATTCTTTTGTATGAAAGGGGTTTTCCCAATTATATGTCTTTGTCCTTACTACGATTCTTTAATGTTCTATTTGATGTTATTGATAAGAATGTATATTCAATTTAGTATTTGATTAGATAAATGTGGATTTTGCATTGTTCGTGAGAATCCTAAGAGAATATATTGGTAATTGTATGAGGAGATTAATAGAGTTTGAAATTATGTGTAATTTGTGCCCTTTAAAGTGTAACATAACCTTTGGATTGCTTTTACCAATTGGCTTTGGGTTCAAGGTGTTAGGGAACGATGTAGGAAATGTTAAAAACCCATGAATAGTACAATTTCGTGTTAGGGACTGTCATATCTCACTCCAAGCAACCTTATACTCGCTCTAAGCGAATTATCTCGCTTTGAACTACCTCAGGCTCACTCAAGTGAGTCCTGATAGAGAGCTTTGGATGGCACTTGCTCCAAGCAAGCTTTATCTCGTTCAACACTCGCTATGAGCAAGCTGATATGGCTTAAGCGAAATAATGACTTACTTAAGTTGGTAGATGGCATAATTTGCTTTTGTGGATTTCATGAAAGTTGTATCCTTGGATATTAGCTTTCAAATGTTGTTGGAATCATCTAAAGTAGAAGTTTAGAACTCAAAATATGATCAAATTAGTGAATAAATGTCAAATTATCATATTTAGATTGAAATGTTGCATTTTTCTAAATTTTAAAATAGTAAATGACACAATTAGCTTGTGAGGTCAACATAAAAATTGTAGATAATTGTCTTATCTTTCTAAAAAAAATTAATAGTAACTTAATAACATATATATATCTTTAGATAAGGTATTTGGATCACATGATGTCTCAAAAGATTAAGTTATATATTTTACGTCGTAAGCCATGGTTATTTTGTGTTTGTCTCTATTGTATGTTTTTGTAGGTGGTTTATATACTGAGGTTGAAGATGTTACTAGTGAAAACTAATCCTTACAGTTGGATTTATACTCTGATAGGATATGATATAAATACTTAATTATGATTTTTTTTTTGTGTTGTTATGTTTTAAGAAAATTATTTGTTTTCATCATAATTTCAGTTGGATTTCAATTGACTTTTGTTTAAGTCTAAATGTAATACTTTTTATGTTGAACACAATAGATTTTCATTATGACAAACTTCTTGATTCAATTTTATTTATTTATAGTATTATGGAATGTTTTAAGAGAATTTTTCATTTTCATTGTAACTCCAGTTGAATTCCAATCAACTTTTGTTTAAGTTAGAATGTGATACTTTTTATGTTGAACACTATGAATTTTCATTATGATAAACTTCTTGGTTCAATTTTATTTATTTAAAGTATTATGATATGCGAGATAGAGAGTGTCACAAATGATATTAGGTGAGTGGTGTTGAACACCGATTATTTGATAAAAAACATATATATATATATATATATATATATATATATATATATATATATATAAAATAATCACATAATAAAGTCGAGTTATACTAATTATAAATGACCAATCCAAGAAAGATAATTATAAGATACATCCTATATGGGATAAGTGGTATAGTTGGATCAACTTGTCTATGGTGTTACCGGAGAATCCAAAAATTCATTTTGCACAGCACGTTGTTTCTTTTTATGAAGAACGTGAATACCAAGGCATGGACTGCATTGTGGTTTGCCTTTGATTGGTGTATTAAGAAAGCAAAAAACAACCATATTTTTAGAAATGTCAATGTTGATGTATGCTCAAATTTGCAGGACATAAACTTTATGAGTTGGAAGTGGATGCTTTTTAGATGGATAAAGAGACCATATTTTCATACGCTCATGGTCTGGTTATATGCAAGCATGTATATTGTAACAATATTATGATAGAAGTCTTGTAAACAAGTAGTTAATTTATATTTATTTAGACATGAAAATAGAATTTACAAATAGTTTATACTTTTAGGGCGAGGGTTGTACATGGATATGAACACATCCTGTGTATTTAATTTTATTAATACAACTTTCTTTTGCTGACCAAAAATAAAAACTCGTAAAGTTGAAGATGCAAAATATTCATGCACCAAATTGAAAGGGTAATAAGAAAAAATTAAAAAAAAATCTTAATAGCACCTTTATAATTAATATCATTATATCCATATTGGTTGGTAGTGATTTCTTTCTATGAATTGTCGTAATAATTAGGTTTTCAAATTTATTTCTATAATTTTTCTTTATTTAGAACTATATTTTTTTTTTATGAACAAGATTAATGTAATATCTCAAAATTAATAATTAAGAATTAATTTATATTTATAAAATATTTTTTTTACTTATCAAACACTATTTTAACACAAAAATTAAATAAACCTAACAGCACTAAGTCACTCCCTCATCTTGATTTACTTGAATCAATTTGATGATCCACACACATTTTAGGCTTTAGTATTTTAAATTTTCATATAATTGTACCTTTTTCCATTCATTTAATTTAATCTTCTCATTGATCTTTTATATATTGTTACTTTGAGAATACATTGGATTATGATTTTAAAATATTATTTTATCATGACTTTTTTAGATTTTAAATAACTTTATAAAAATGTAATAATTTTTAGGACTTTCTTAAAAAATTTATGATGAAGATTTTGTAATTAGATTTTTAATAAATTTATATCATACTTTTTTATATATGATTTTAAAGAATTTTGTAGATTTACAAAATTTCAAAAAGACAACGTGATTTTTTTAAATTAGTGTTAAAATATTTAATAGAAATATATCATTAATTTTTTATTAAATAATTAATTTTAGTTACATATCTTCCTAATTAGAAACATTTCATTATATATTTATAACATAATTTTCTTGCCATATTTTAGATAAAGAAAATAATAAAATATGTAAAATGGAAATCAAAGAAAAACTAAATATTAAATAAAATATATAATTATATTTTAAAAATAGGAAATATTTTCCCTTCAGATGTAATCATTAACAAACATGTCAATATTTTTTTTTAATTTTAAATGACATGCTAATGAGAGAAACAATTTAAAAATTATGAGAAACAAATTTTCAATAAAAATTTCTTTGAGAAACCAAAATTGCATATTCATTATTATATATGTATAAAAATGAATTTAAACCTTTGGATTTGATTTAAATTGCATTAAATTTTTTTTCTTCCAAATCCCAAAACAAATTTACTAAATTAAATATAATTAGTTAAATTCAGTCAATCTAAATAAAAACATTCTTAATTAAAACAATGAATTTGACTTCATGATTAAATGTTTAATTAAAATTTATGATTTAGTTTTTTTACAAAATCTAAATTTTTATTAACAACATGAATGCACATAAATATGGGGTGTGTAAAACACAAGTATTTAACCCATCTCAACATCTACCTGGTTTCAATCTCCAATTCAACTCCTTCTGGTTTCTTTGTGAAGATGAACTTTGTCGTGGCTTTCGTATTCTTGTATCTAACCACTTTAGCGCCATGTCACGTTCGCTCGCAACAGAGACATCTCATCAAAATGACGCTGGTTAGGAATGCTCGTGCTACCAATGCACGTAAGTTTTTTTTTTTTGTTTTTTTTTATATTAATTAATTTAATTAAATTGTAGTAATTATTTATTAAATTTTGGAGCTTGAAGTTTGTTTGGACGGGAGTTTACCGGCGTATCATTTGGACAGAGGATTTGGAGATGGCAAAGACAATTGGCTTCTACAATTTGAGGTAAACTCAACTTTCTATTTCTCTTGGAATAATTACAAAACACAATTAAGAGATGGCCATATTATCTTTTGTTATATATGGGAAATATATTCAAAAAAAATTTCATTATATTTTATTTGACGTTTTAAATAAAATAATATTTTATTTTAATTATCATTTTACAATATCAATCTACATAATTGATATATATTCTTATTTCTTAAATATGTGGATGAAGATTTGATCTATTTTGTAGATATATATGTATGAAAAATATTTGTTGAGAGAATTTAATTCTCTAAATATATATTATCTCAAATGATTGGTTAATAACTTCTTTTTTTTGGTGTTGGTTAGTTAATAACTTTTGATTAAATATGTTTTAATTTATCAAAAAATAATATCAATGAATAATTAAAAGTGATTTTCAGATCATCAACAATTTATTATGGAATGAAAAAAATATAAAATAAGTATTGATGAATACTAGGGATGGTAATGGAGTAGGTTGAGAGTAATTTTGTTTTCGTCATCCTTGTCTCAGTAAAATGAAAAGAGTTTAGATTTGAATTTTAAAGAGACATATTTTATATTTTTAAAAGTTATTTTTGTCTTTATCGAATTTTATCATATTTAAATAAACCCATGAAAAATTCATTACATTTTTTTTATAACTTTGCTTAGTTATACATTTTAAATAAATTAAATTTTAAGTTAATAATTATATTATAATATAAATAATATATAAAATAATAAAAAATAAGAAATAACTTACAATAGAAAATTCAATAAATAAATTATATTTTAGTTAAACATACAATTTTAAGTCTGTTACTTAATTATTGATATAATTTCAATTATTAACTGTTGAAATGATTAATTTATACTTTTATTGATTATAAAAGTGAAATCTTAACTTTAATTTTTATATTTACGCATACAAAGACCTGATATTCAAATTAGAGCACAATTCATACTTATATTTAGTCAAAACAGGTTTTTCTTATTAAAATTGGAATAGGACCAAATGAATATCATAAGTAGTCATACCTAATGAAAATTGAAAAATAATATAGTTATTAATAAAGATAAATGATATAGTAAAAATTAATTATGTAATAATTATTATAAAACTTAAGACACTACTTGCATTTCTTAATAATACTTAAAAAAATCTTAAAAGTCAAATAAATTCTAAAAAAATATATATATTCTCTTCATCTTTAATTAAATATGAGACTATTTTAACTAATTCCCCATTAAGCTAATCTAGTTAGTAAGTAGAACTAAATTTGTTAAATAATTTGCATTCCTATCTTTCCATGTGTCATGTAAAAACAATAAATCTCAAAACAAATGTGATTTTACATTCTAATGTAACATTAATTATACATTTTTTATTTATATTCTTAGTAATATTTTTAAAAAAATTGTTATTGTGTTACATCATTTCCACAAAAAAATAATAATAATAAGGTCAATTTTGTAAACTTATTATTTTTAAATTTATTTATTAGTTTTTTTGTGTGTAGAAAAACATAGGATGACATTTATTATGATTTAATAATAAGTGTCATCTTAAATTTTATTATACGGATAATATAAAACTAATAAATAAATGTAAAAGAATAATAATTTTATAAAATTAACCTTGTTATTAATATTTTTATTTTAAATGATGTAATACAACAACTTTTTAAAAAATATTATTAGGAGTATAAATAAAAAATAATATTCATGCTATACTAATTTTTTTTATACTTATTTTAAGACTTATTTTTTCTTTTTACATGATACTTATCAGGAAATATTATTATTCCGAAAATGTACCTAAAATTATTGGAACAGAATGAAAATTTACAACATTTTTGAAAAATTATTTGCGTGACATTTTTTCGATACATATTGGTGACACATTTAATAGAAAGTAACTATTAATGTATATTATTATTATATATTGGAGGAATACATATTAATGTGTATTTGAATTCACGTATTTATTCATAAGTCATTATATTCTAATATTTTAACTTTTACAATGTATAAAGTAAATATTTATTAAATATAATTAAAATTTTTAATAAATTATATATAAATAAATATTATATTTAATATAAAATTTATATTTAAAAAAATTATATATAAATATTTTAATATAAATTATATTTTAGATTTATGATAAAATTTAAATTATAGCATAATATTATTTTATTTATTGATAATTAATTTTTAAATATAAAAATTTAATTCATAAATAATTATGATAAAAAAAATCAATTTATGTAAGAAGTTAAAAAATTAAAAGTATAAAAATAAAAAAAAAACACTTTTGTACAAAATAGATGTTTATATTTAATATATAAATGTTAATTTATTTATTACATATATAATTTTAAAAAATAATAATATCATATTTAAAAAACTAAAAGTATAAATAGAATAATAGACAGAATAATTAATTAGCATATTTATCTTTTGAATTATATATATTTTTAGTCCTTAATTTTTTTTTATAGATTTTTTTATTTTTTATTCTTGAATAATTATTTTTTTTTGTTAATTTTCACTTTAAGTCATTGAAATTTTTCTCCCATTAATAATTTGGTCCTTGATAGCAAATTTTTTATTTATAGGAAAAAGTTTTAGAGAGTAAAATCAAATAAAAATTATTTAAAAACTAAAAACAAAAATTGATAAAAATTACCGACTACTAAAGTTATATATATATATATATATATATATATATATATAATGCTTATCTTTTATATGATAAAGTATAAAAATAAAAATAAAAATAAAAAAGAAGAAGAAGAAGAAGTCTTCACACACTTTTAAAATAATTCCAAAAAAAGAAAACCAAAAATAAAGATACTTCATACAACTGTCTTTTACTCCTTCCATTTCACAATGATTATAATTTGTGTTTGTAAAATGTCTTGAAGTGAATAATGTTGTCTCTTTTTTAATGTAATATTAATTATTTGTTTCTTAACTTGCTCCTTCATAATTTTTTCAACCACCACAATTAAAAAAATGTATTTATTAAGAGACAATAATATTTTAGTAAAATTATACAAAATAAAAAATAGTACATTTATTATTGTTTTAATTTATGCATTAAAATCTTTAAATATAGTTATAGTGAAACAAAAGGTGTAGTAATTATATTTTCATTTATTTAATAAACTATGTCTCCTTTGTCTTATAATATATGTTTTAATTTTTTTATACACATATACAAAAAAAATAGCCTTTGTCTCGTAATAATTGTTGTTTTATATATATACACACAGATTAAGAGCAATTATAAATATATTATTTTTTAATATAATTTTATTAAAATAATTATATCTCTCATAAAATGCATTACTTTTAATTGTAGTGGTTGAATAATTTAAAGGAATAAATTAGAAAAAAAATTAATCCTATCTCTATTCCTTATATATAATAAATAGATAAGATATTTATTTTGATTTGAAACATATATCTACTTTAAATGTATTAATTGATAATTTTGTTTAATACTCTTATTTTATTATAAATTTTTTAATGAGCAACTCATGAAAGTAATTACATTTATTGAACAACTAACACTAAAAGCCATACTCATTGGTTAAAAAAATGTTCATTGACTTTTAAGTAGTGTCATTAAATATAACTACCATTTACACTATTTTTTCTTATGGATATTTTTGAAATAAAATTTTAAGTTATGACATTATTAATTATAACTAACTAATTTAACTACTTTCATTAGTCTTGATAAATTAGATATTTGTTTCATATATATATATATGAACAACTATAGTATCATTTTAATTTATTAATATAATATTAATTATTTTTTTTATGTCATTATAACATCTTTTACAAAAATGTTACATTGTTTTCATGATTCAAATACAACATTAATAATAATAATATGACTTGTTTTGTAAAATTATTATTATTATTTTTAATATTTATTACTCCATCTAACCCAAATTGAAAGTAATTTTCGTATTTGAAAAATGTTGTAAAATCACACATGTTTTTATTTTTTTTATTCCCTTATAACATCTTTTAGAAAATTATTGTGTTTTAAATAAAATATTAATAACAAGGCTTACTTGTAATTTTATTATTTTTATATATTTATTATTTCATATAATTCAAATTAAATGTGCTTTTAGCATTTGAAAAAATGATTTATATTTTCACTTTTCGATGTAATACCACATTTATTTTTATATATAAGAAACAAGTATTTAATTTATTAAGACCACTGAAAGTATTTAATTTAGTTAATTGTAATTAATAATGTCATATTTCAAAATTTTATTAAGAAAATACTCATAAAATTAAATAGTATAGACGATAGTTATATTTAATGACATTACTTAAAAGTTAAGAATTAATCTTTTAAACCAATGAGTATGACTTATAGTACTGATTATTTAATAAATACATTCACTTTCATGAAAAATAAATTAAAAAAATAGTTAATAAACTCATAAATTAAAGTCTTTAAAATTAGCACCAAAATAAGACTTTAATTTTTTTCTTGTACTAATTATGTTTTTTAATAACTATTTAAAGTTGTTATACGCTAATAAAAAATATAATATTTTTTTCATAATATGATTTTCATTATTCTTACAATGTATATTATTATTATTATTATTATTATTATTTGCTTTGTAATAACTCAATAAGTATAGGAATGTAGTTTGATCTTATTTTTGGATTTTTGTTATCCAATATTATTTTAGATTGTTTTACATGTAAATTAAGAAAAATTAACAAAATAGGCGAAAGATAATACTATTTCTGTTTTTATTTATAATATTTAACTTTAAACAATTATTTGTTCCTTCATATAAGACACGATTCATATTATTCATTGTATTAATTATTTTTAAATTAAAATATCTTAATTAAAATGTGTCATCTTAATTTAGTAAAATGCATTAATTATAATTTCTTTAAGAAATCCCGCACTATTAATTGATTAGAAAAAAATAAATATTACTTAAGATGGAAAAATAATATAAAATATATACTCTAATTAGTTAAAAATATATATAAATATTAATTAATAAAGATAAGTAGTATAATGATAGTTTTAGAAGAATATATATATATATATATATATATATATATATATATATATATATATATATATATATATATATATATATATATATATGACAAATGTATGTTTATCAACTACATTAACTATTTTTTTTAATCTTGATGAATTAAGTGAATGATTTTAATATATAAGAACAAAGGTAGTATTAATTTTAAAAAATTATCATATAATTATTTGTTTTGGAAATGATGCAATATAATAACCATCTTTTAAATTTTTTTAAGAAAGATATAAACAAAAAATAGATAATTAATATTACAATAAAAATTAACACAATGTAATGATCTGCTATGGTCGATACATTGCGGAACAAAATAACTAAACAGCTAGAAATGTATATAAATAATATAACGTGAATATATATATATATATATACACATAAATATATATATACATACATATATATATATATATATATATATATATATATATATATATGTATATACACATACATCACTGTGCACCAAAGGTGGCTTAACATGTTACAACGGTCTACAAAATAAATTCTACCACTAGGGATAATTAACAAAATATAACTCTCCAACTCTTACCACCAAGTGACCTCCATCAGCTAACACCAGTCTATCATTGCTTTGCTCCAATACATTGTATGATCATCGCAGTTCAAATCATATGGAAACATGCAAGGGTAAGCTAGTGAAAATAAACAGCACATATATAGGAAAACAACTTACAACAATAACAACTTAACATCACTATCATCATCAACTAGTTTAACATACAACACACAACACACATCTCAACCCTACTTTCACAACACGTCAACACATACAACTCATATCATCACAATATCAACTCATTAACACATATGCGTAGTTACGCATTTCAACTCGAAAATCTCCTACAACACAAGTGAGCAGTCTAAGTGGTTAGGTTCTACCGAACCGATAACACAAAATCTTTTTGGGCTTGCTAGGTAAATAATAATTTTGGATAAAAATCCACAACATGATAATAGTTTCTCAGACTTTGTCACTTAAACAAGGAAGTATAATACTATGTCAGGATAGGACAGTTAGGTTTAGGCCTACCACGACACTAATTAGCTTAACTAAGCCACTTATGGGATTATCCTACTGACTATCCTCCAAATACTACAACCCTCCGATACTTGGTTAGGAACTAAGTTTTCAACTTCGTACTTTACTCGAATTGGTCACTTGTAATCGATATAGCTCGACCTGATGACCCCTACACCGTGGTTGCTTTATACATGTGTGCCTCGACCTTCCTACACACGGGACCAACTAAGTCTTAGAGGAGAATAACACATCATCCACTCCAAGGGACAACTTTCCAAGGAAGGTTTTTCATAAATTGGGCTCTCAGAGCATCACAACTATCTCAATCCACACAATGGAATGAACAACTTCGAAAACATCTTACCTAGTCCTAATGATCAACAACTCATCATCACAACACAACAACACAACTATCATCTCATCATTTCATTCAACTCACAACTCAAACATCATAGTCATCTAAAAAACTTAGATACCATCTCTACACATCTACACAATTAGGGTTTAACATGCAACTCTCAATTCACAACTATGTTTTCTCATCATACCACAACAGTAATCATTTTTTAACATTTTATCATTTATATCAGCACACAATATTTTCATCACATAATACAACTCATAATACATATTTACAACTTATCCATCATGCCATTGGAGTTATCCTTTACTCACTAAAAAGGTCATAAGTGGAGTTCTAGATCTTCTTTTTGGGTGATTCCAGCGCCATTAGAAATCTCAGATCCAAGACTACAACTTTTATGAAGATCCTAAGACCAAATTCGGTCATCTACCCTTGTCACTGCAGTGCTCAATTCAATGTTTTAGCTCAAACTCTCTGCCAGCTTTGTTTTCTCCTAGGTTGCAACGCCCAACTTGGACCTGCAGCTCCAAGTGTCTGCCAAATCAATCCCTCCTAGGGCTACAATGCCAAATCGGAGCTGCAGCTCCAGGTCTCGGCCTCTATGTTTTCTCTCACATCTGTAAAGTCAGTTCAGTGCTTTAGTGCGAAGTGCAAAGCTTTTTGTCCTTCCATGGCTTCCCACATGTTTTTCACCCAAAATCCATCAAAAACCTACATTCCAAGGAGTCCCGACACATGCAATTGCAAGAAAACAATCCTACTATCAACATGCAACTCAGAAAACATCACATACCCCACATGCAACAAGAATCTGATCCAAACCATCACATTTTCTCCCTTCCACTCAACACCTCACTTTCAACTCAAATGCTACACAAGTTAATCCCCATTCAGTCAACCCATCAAACAACACCACTTTCATGCTACAAGCAACAATCAATGATAAATTTCTAGCTCCCCTTACCTCAGGAAGGAAGAACGCGGAATTCAGATTGTCCAAGAAAGAAGGAGAAGAAGATAAATGAAAACAAAAATCTGATTTCGAAACTTTGAAACTTCCTTGTCTGCCTAATGCTCATCACCTTTGAGAATCTAAAAGAAAAATGAAAGATTTTAAGGGGAGAAAGGAGTAGAATGAAGAAAAGAGAGAAAGAAGTCTCGAATTTTACACACAACAATTATTTTAGAAGTTATTTTTCTTTCAAATATGATAAATAATATGGAAACTTAGAAACTACAAAACAAATATTTAAGTAAAGAGACATTTAAAAAAAAGTTATTTTTAAATAATCATTTATTATTTGACATTAGAAAAAAAGATAATGAAATTTAATAACGATTATATTCATATATATATATATATATATATATATATATATATATATATATATATATATATATATACATTTATTGTTACGATCATCCTAAACACTAATACTTATATAAACAACAATACTTAGATAAGTCGTCATGTCATTCACTCCAACAGTAAATTACATGTAGCATCATTTCTTAATTTTAAGAAACTTAAATAAGTAACTAAATTAAAAAATACTTTAATACCATTAGATTTTCAAAAAAAAAAAAAAAAACAACGACAAAATGATGATCACCCGTTTTATGGTACATGGCAGGGAGGTGGATGGTGCAATGACCTGAAGTCATGCTTGGAGAGAGCCAAAACTAGGAGGGGCTCTACTAGTTATATGAGCAAGTTCGAGGATTTCAATGGTATTTTAAGCAACAGTGCCACCCTTAATCCAGGTAACTTAATCAACTTTTGCTTTCTTTTATTTTTCTTCTTTCGTATGGCATTTATTATAACTTGAATTTAAAGGTCCCTTTTATAGTTTAGAAGCAAAATCTACTAAAACTTATAATTTTAATAAATTTCATATTATTATTATTATTATCATAAATTTTTGCGTTTGTCCGTGAATTTACTGTATCAGGATTTTACAACTGGAACCGTGTTAAGCTGAGATATTGTGATGGAGCTTCATTTACCGGAGACGCTGTGTTCACTGACAAGGTAATTTTAATTATGCCTCTCCCAAGCCCAACTGAGGAATTAAAAAATTATGGAGGGCAATGGGCATATTTTTCTATTCCTCTTCTATGTCCAAAATCTCCATGTTAAATCTTATTTATTCTGTTTAATTGTTAGCTAGATTAAATTTAACTTGGTTAATTTGAATATAGAAATAAATTGAGAAATAATAATAATAATATATGTTACTACTTATGTAAAGAAAAAACATTTGTTGTTAGACTAAGGCAAATAAAAAAGAGAAAACTATACTTATATTACATTATTGTTTATTCTTTTTAAATGTTATACTATAGAGTATATGAGTAATTTTTTGATTTAATAATTCCCCTCATTTTTACCCTAAGGAGAAAAAAAATATTTTTATGGCATCAAATGCGATTTATTTTTTCCTTAAAGGAAAAATGTTGTTATACTCGACTTTAAAAAATGTTTTCTACTTTTGTAAGTAATTATAAAATGTTTTTTCTACTATTTTCATGTTCCTGTATAATAAACCGTGAATACATTTTTACACAATATTAAATAAAATAAAATAACGAGATATATTTATAATCATTTAAAAAATCTAAAATCAAATAGGTACAATTCCTCCCACCCCTAATTTTTCTTTCACTCGTTCTAGTGTTCTACTACCAATCAAAAGTGTTCCTATAACCGGAAATATTAGGTAGAAAATTGCCATTAATATTATTAAAAAAAAAATTCTTACGAAATTCTTGTATATTTATTCTTTATTTCTTCAAATATGAAGAGTGAAATCAGCTTAGGTAATCATTTCTTCTAAAATAACAGTAAAATGAGTTGTGTATTCGGTTAATTAACTTTAGTTTTTCATCAACATTTTTCATGTGTCTATACCAAGTTTGGTGCACAAAATTAACTGTGTTTGTGAGTTGAACATCAGAACACAACACTTTATTTCAAAGGGCAAAAGATTTGGGATGCCATCATTCGCGATCTTCTACCACAAGGTTTGGGAAAGGCACAAAAGGTATAATTCGTTTCTATGAACTATAGAGTTTGCATGCTTTCATTTGTTCTTTAATTTCCGAAATTATATATTATATGATGTAAACAAAATTTATAACACAAATTATCTCTCGTGTGTAGGCTTTGCTTTCAGGTTGCTCAGCAGGAGGTTTAGCAACTTTTCACCATTGTGATGACTTTGCCAAGTATTTGCCAACAAATGCAACTGTTAAGTGCTTGAGTGATGCTGGTTTTTTTCTTGACGAGTATGTTTTGTATATCTTGATTCATTTCAACATAATCATAATCTCAAGCTTCATTTCTTCAAAATCTAAATATTAAATGTTTCTTTTTATCTTCCCTTTTGCAGAAGAGACATTAGTTTGAACTACACTTTTAGGTTGTTCTTCAAAAATGTAGTTCAATTGCAGGTAACTTTCCATAATTAATGGCGTCATATATATGTACATATATTTTAAAAATAACGCAAGTTAATGAATACTTAGTGCTTAACATTAACGTCTTGTGCAACAGGGAGCAGAGCAGAACCAGAATAAAAATTGTACCATGGCACTCAAGTCTCCAGAGTTGGTATGGTTTCTCATGAACTTACGTCATTAGCTGAGAAAAAATTGTGTAAGATTTTGACGTTTGTCATGTTTCCATGCAGTGCTTCTTTCCACAATATGCGTTGAGTTACATATCAACACCATATTTTATCTTGAACTCTGCCTATGATGTATTCCAAGTAATACTTTTTTGACATATTTTGATCCTAATATCCTATATTGCACATTATATCAATTCATATAATTATGAACAAAATTTATAATGTCAACAGTTCCATAATATATTAGTGCCACCCTCTGCTGACTTACGCGGATACTGGAACAGATGCAAGCTGAACCCTGCAGCGTGCACACCAGACCAAATTAATACATTGCAAGGTTTCTCTTTCAACTTTTCTGCCATCAACTCAACTCTCTGCGCACCAATTCTATCTCTTAAGAAGTTTTTTTAGTGTTTATAAACATGTTATATTTTGTTAAAGAAATATATAATTTACCTCACGTTTTCGAAACTCTTCACATAACTGATTTAATTTTCTTAATTCCCTTTATTCAGGTTTTAGGCTTGACATGCTTGCTGCTTTGAAACCGTTCAATACGAATTCAAGAACAGGAGGGATGTTCATAAATTCATGTTTTGCTCATTGCCAAAGTGAACTGCAAGAAACATGGTTTGCCGCTGATTCTCCAAGAATAAACAAGAAGGTACCAATCTTACTCATTGATAACGAGATATGATGATACACCTGTTTATAGTATATGGATTTTTAACTAATTTGTTAGGCCAACATTTATATTGTGCAACAAAGTAGTTGACTTCTAATGGCCAAATTATACCTAACATGTACATTGTTCAATAGGAAAAGGAATTTGAATTATAAAGGATAACTATATAAGATATTTGAACCGTGTGTCAATATCTTAGTATTTTGTTGTTTGATCCTTTGACCAAAATTTATGGTCTAGTTGGAAAGGAAGTGATCTTCGAACTTTCAGCATAATGAATTTTAGTCAGCGAATTTGTTAAACTACTCTATCTTTTACAGACTATTGCAGAAGCAGTTGGTGATTGGTATTTTAGTAGAAACACTAGCAAGGAAATAGATTGTGCATATCCATGTGATTCAACTTGCCATAATCTTATACCATAAGTTCAGGTAATGCCTTTTATAAATTTAGGAACAAGTTCTTTTGAATATTGACTTTTAAAACCTATTGACTGACCCAATTTGAAATGTTGCAGGTCACTTGGAAGATTAAACTGAACGTTTTTCCTTAACCTTCTTTGTTTCTCGTAGAAAAGCTCTTATAGTTCTCTTAAAAAGAATTAAGAGGGATTTTTCGTTGAAAACCATACACAATGAATGCTAGACAGACATAAAATTATTTGATAGGAACAAGAGAAAAGGTAAGAAAAAAACGTGTTTTGAACGATTTCAATTTTTTTTTTTCTTTTCTTATCTCTAAAAGGTCATCGATCAACTATGTTTGTATGCCTTAAAAAATTTCATATGTGAACTTGAAATGACATTGAATATAAATAAAATAATAGTAGAAATACGATGTAATAGGTCTATATTTGTAGTTCACATTTTTCACAATAAAAGGAATTATCATTTGATATGCTCTTCATATATATATATATAATTCAATTTTTGTATAATAAATTAAAAATATCCTTAAATGTAATTTTTAAAATAATCATTATATAAATCACCAATCTTATTGTACAAAATACTGTTATATTTTAATATAAAAAGATTCCTACGTTATTAGTATAATTTAATTGAATTCATATATAATTCTCTACATATTTATATTTGCTTGGTAAAAAAAGGTGTTATTAAAAGGAAAATGAATATTTTTTTTGATGAATATATATTAAAGAAAACATTTCAAGTGTCACGAAGAAATTAAATTTATCAAAATTAGGCAACTTTAATATTGGTAGAGATAGATAAAAATAGATAATTAAATTGATGAAGAGATGGATGCTCATTTAATTTCAGATTTTGCTAAAAAAAATTTGCCTCGAAGAAAATAACTTGATTAAAAAGGTTAACTTTTTATTTATTTATTTTTATTTTTTTTACGTTTTTAACATTGAAGCTTTAGATGGTAAAATGATTAAAATAATGTTTATATAGATAGAGGATAAATTAAATATTGTTTAAGTATATAATATTTATATGGCATGTGCTCCTTTAATGCATTCATGTTTGTTACATCATTTCATAATTCATTTATATAGATGGAGTTGGTTGGATCTAGGTTATACGAACATCTTGCTCCAGAACTTTAGATAATGATTAAGTAACGCTATAACTTTGAAAATTAAAGTTTTGTTAGAATAGGGATCTTCAAATAATTCAATAATTTTTTTTTTTAGTTTAAAATAATAGATATCAAGAAAAATGATTTATGTTTGGATGCATTTACCTAGAAAATAAGTTTGCTTTAAAAATTTAGTGTATTTGTTTTGTCACTTCTAGTTAAATTGAGAATTTGAAGCAAAATAAATTTTACCTTATACTAATAACCAAACATGACACACTCATACTCTTTTGTAATTACTTTAACAAAATTTCAAACTATTAAACAAAGAAAAATACTTAGGGTGTGTTTAGTTTCACTTTTACTTTTAATAAAAAATAAAAATTAAGACATAATTCACACACATTTTGTTAAAAGCAAAAATCAAAACACAAACATATTTTTTTGTCAACTCACCATTACTTGTGAACCACATCTAAGCGATGTCAACCCATTTTAAATTTTAATCCCGCACAAGTGGATAGTGGATTGCAATCAGGTTTGGTGACATATTTGTGTGTGTCAACTTATTATTTTTTTATCTATAAAATTTGAACAAGTGTAAATTACAGTTGGAACAGCAATTTGTTGATACTCCGTTCTTATTGTTTGTGATCCAAATATTACTCATGTATAGGGGTGGGCAAAATGAACTGAACTGAACTGAACTTATAAAAACTATACTAAACTTAAAAATAGTTCTCATGAACTGAACTAAACTAAATATTAGTTCAGACGAACTGAACTGAACTGTTTTTTATTCTATTAAACTGTATTGTACTGAACTATACTGAACTATAATATAAACTAAACTGAACTGCTCTACACCTTAATCTATTTTTGAACTGCACTATTTTTAAACTGAACTATTCATGAACTGCTTCTAAACTGTGCCTAAACCGTGCCACCAGTTTATGAACTGTTTATGAACTATACCAAAATCTGCTACTTTTACACACATGTCTTCCCCCAGAAGGAGATTCTCTGATTTCTCCTCTTACCCTTGCTCTCATCTCTTCATTATTTTCTGCAAGCTGTAAATATAATCACAAGAATTACATACCAGGAAGTAACCTATAAAAACAAATTAAAGAAACATATAGCTAAGGAATATCAGTTCATGCAATTAGTTAGAAAGCAGAATACCAGCTGTATACGAACTCATTTCTGAAATATTTGATCTTCATGAACAGTAATAAACTGGATAAATCGTTCCACTCTATCTAAGAAAACCTGCGACATATAAAGAAACCCACATTGCATCACTTATTGAAAACGAAGGAATTCCAGATTGATGAATTAAGTTATATTCAAAGCACAAAACAAGCAACTGAAGAAGTAAATAGGATTGCCGCTGAAGAAGTAAATAGGATTGCCGGAGTAGACTGCATCATGTCCAAGAACAAATTACAACCTTATAACACGCTAACAAATAAAAAAGATTATATAAATTAGTTTGATTACAGGAAGAAAAAAAGCAATAGCTGAACAAGGTTCCTAATAGGCAATAGCGTGCGTGCGTAACAAGAGTCCTTTTGGTGGAGTGGTGCTGGTGCAAAAAGAGGGGTGCGTAAGCGTAACAAGGTTCAGCTTCCTCGTGCGTGGTTTTATTTTTTAACGTGTAGTTAATTTTAGTTAACTAAACTATAATTTAAATAAGTTCAATTTTTTAAAACTGAATTAAAAAATAGTTTAGTTCAGTTTTATTTTAAATAGTTTTAGTTTTTTAATTTAAAATAATTCAGTTATTAATAGTTTTAGTTAAGTTAAGTTAATTTTGCCCAGCCCTAATCTAAGCAAGCCCTCAACCCCAACCCAACAGTTATGCACCGAGTCAGTTACACACAAGTTGGCCAACAAAATGGACCTACCATGATTAGCTCCCAGACTACAAAAGTCTACACCTCATCCTTTCTTTTTCTTGCCTCGTCTCTTCAAAGACCACACAGCTGTACAAGTCTACACTTAAAAAGTGGTTAATTACCCGAAATCCACAACTCACGCCACATTCCAAAACTTGCATTCACTAACCACTCCCAACACCCAAGTCATGTGATCATTGTGTTTTTTTAACAGTATTTATCCACTAAATATTACTGTATTAGGAAACTATTTTATATATTTTTGTTACATAAAAAAGTTGTGTACAAATTCTTGTTAAATGATGACATCAGTGAAACATCAATAATCCTAACACAATAAAGACGTCTAGCGAGACTAATTTTGCAGGTACTAGTTCAATGAAAGCAACAAAAAGTTAACCCTAACCATAGCTTGAAGATTCAATTACACCAAAAACCAAACCCCACGGCAGCAACATGGGTTGGTTGCCATCTTGGTCCATATTCTGTTACGTGGTGGGTCCATTACACACACTAGGAACCTGAAAAGCTTCCGTCCATTTCCTTCCTTCTCATCTACTAATTTCCCATTATTTATTTACTCAGTAAATTCCCCAATACGACAACGCGCACCTTAATTCCCTTCACGTCCACCTCGTCTCAATCTCCAACTCATTCCCCTCCTCTGTTACCACAACAGTCACCACAACGACGCCGTTCCGTAAGCTTCTAAAAACCGCAACTCCGAACTCCATTCACATTTCACAGACACAGATTCTCTCCACTTCCCAATCCTTTCTCCGTTTCCTTTTCCCTTTTCTAGCACTTTTATTCCGCGTGTGCGATATTTATTATAATAGTCACACTGATGGCGACGCCGATTAATCTTTATCCATTCCGTTTAAGCAATCAATGAGGCGTCCATTTCACTTACGTGGATTTCCAATCCCGGTTCTTCCCAAATCCAAACTATTAGTCTCCGCTTTGTTACGAAACTCTATCAATCCGAATCCATTGCGTTTTTCTTCGGTATTCCTCTCGTGCCTGAAAACCAAGTCCAGACAAAAGAGCAAAACAACGGAGTAGTTAGCGCGCGCTAATTCTAGATCTCGCTTTTTTAATTAACCTTTTCCTAAGAGAATCAGAATCCGAGAAAAGAACACGATTCCTTTCTTCTATTTGAAAGATGAACCTCGCCGTGGCGTTCGCATTCGTGTTTCTAACTACGGTGGCGCCATGGCGCGTTCGCTCGCAGGAACAGAGGCTTCTCGTGAACATGACGCTGGTTCCGAACGCTCGTGCTAGCCGTGCTCGTAAGTTCATTATTATTGTTATTATTTTTTTCTTCGTTTCATGATTAGTTAAGTAATTATTTTGTATTATTATCATTATTATTATTATTATTATTATTATCATTATCATTATTATTATTTATTAAAATTTGTAGTTTGTTTGGACGGAAGTTTACCGGCGTATCATTTGCACAGAGGATTTGGAGCTGGCCAAGACAACTGGCTTCTACAATTCGAGGTATGATGAACTTTCTCTTTCAAAATAAGATTGAAAAATAAATTAAAACATGGCCATGTGCATATAGTAATATATAATTATACATGATATATGATATATGATAGGTCATGTTATGTATGAGATGTTTGGATCTTGCGAGTGTTAAAAAATAGAGTGCAGAGTGTTGTCTTGTGGTAGCGTTTGAAAAAGTGGCGATAGTGTTTTCTTTTCTGGTTTTGGGGGAGAGGAGCGCGATGATTGCCTGATTGGTTTGGCTTCGAAACGCCACACGACAGTACTCTTTGTCGTCCGCCTAGAGTTTTGCGCGCGCAATGCTTTGGGTTTGGGGAACTGGAATCTGCTGTTTCACTACACAGTGCGGACGACATGATCTATGATGACGTGGTCGTTCTTTATCACCCTTTATCTCTACAAAATTTGATAATTTTAAATAATTTTTATTGATTTAATTGTTAAATTAAAGTTATTTATTATTTACATAAAAGTTTGAAAAAAATTATGAATAATACATATAATCAAATGTTTCTTTATTGTATCGATAAAAGTTATATATATTACGTTAATTTAATATGTAATAAAAATGGCAAATGATTTATGCTATCAATATACAGAGGCGGACTTAAGATTTTTAGTTAATGAGATAATTTATTTAAAAATAACTATTATTATATATGTAAAAATAAAATCATAACTATTACATGAAAAAAATATTTATTAGAAATGAAAAGTGAGTCAAAGAGGGACTAAAATATAAAACACAAGCTAATCAATAAAAATTTAACAAAATGATAAGAATGAAAAAATTTAAGCATTGAATTCATATTATAAATTTAGAGGGTCGAAAAAAAAAAATACTAATATAAAACATATACTTATGTTATTCTTAAAGTCAGGAAGTGTATTTGTACTCCTGAAATACACATAGCACCACCACTGTTAATATATGTGTTTTTCTTCTAATAATATTTATATTTTCATTAAATAATTAACAATTATTTTCTAGAATTTAACTAGTACAATTTTTACTTAAAAAGTTAATTACCATGTTATAAAACTAAAATATGAATTAATGTGGACACATTTAATTGATAGCTATCTTCTTAAGGTAAATAATTCAATATCAATTATTTATTTTAATAATATGTTTATTGAATAGAAATAATCTTACATGAGTTAGTTATAAATAAAGATGACAAATAAATTTGTATTTATAATTGTAGATAATATCTGAATTCATTTTAATTTTAATAAAAAATATTTAATTTATTAAATTGGGTACGATAATAGAGATGTGTATATATTTATCTGTTTTATACTCATATTTATTTTTAATTTTTAGAAACTTAATTTTTATTTAAAATTATTTAATATTTATGTAATTTTTATTTTATTTTAAATTTATGTCAAATTAAACTTAATTAATATAATTTTATAATTATTATTCTATATTAATTTTTAAAAATATTTTTCATAAAAATATGTAATTAATTTATAGACAAATATGATATGAATATGAGTATATTTAATATTTGATAGAGATAAAAATATGAACACAGATTCTATATCCATCAAATATAAAAACGAGGGTGAATATAAAATATAAAAATAAAAATGAGAATATTAAAATTCGTAGTGGCTCCATCGTATTATTGCCATCCTTACACTGGTGACGAAGTCTTTGTCCCTTCATCTTAAAATTCATTAAATATATAGAAAATGTTTAAGTCGGGACAATATTTATTGCCTTCTATCTCTTCTCTCTTCTTTCTTTCATTTCTCTATCTTTTCTCTTGTCTCTCTTCCTTCCCTATTCCCTCACTATCTGTTCTCCATCTTTATTTTTATTTTCTTTCCTTTCTTTTTTCTCCTACAAATCTTTCATCTTTATTAATATTGACTTAAAACTACCAATTTTAAAATTATTGAAATATTTAAATTATTTTAAAAAATTACATATTATTAAAGTTATTTAAATTATTAAATATTTAAAAATTGATCAATAACCATTTTTATAAAGTGAATATTAAAATTGAAAATTTATATAATATATATTTAAAAATCAATTTTGTGTATGGTAAAAATTAAAGTATTTATCTAAACAAATAATTTAAAAATTGAAAAACTTAAATTGATTTATTTGAACACATAATTTAATGAATCATGAAAATTAAATATAAATAATTTAAATATAAATAATTTTAAATTCTCTCAAATTTAAAAATTCTTCGTTTCAAACAGAATTTTATTACCTTATATGAAATTTTGATAGTTTTGTTTATTTATTTAGATTCAAATTTCACGAGATCACGTCCCAATAATTTATGGAATAGGAATGGGATGAAACTGAAAAATTGAAGAAGTATAAAATTGAAATTAATGTGTGTATATATATATATATATATATATATATATAATTGAAGTATAAAATTAAAATTAAATGTATTAATTTTAATTTTATGCTTCAAATTTTTCGATGTAGACCTATTCCAATTCATATATTATTAGGAGTGTTGTAATTAATGAAGCGTGACCAAAGGCAATAGGCATTCCACAGTCCATAAGCAATGTCTGTCTTTGGAAGCGTGGAGTTAAAGATAGACAGGATGACCCATGTAGTGTACTGTCGGAGAATAAAGTTTCATACAAAAACTTTGAATCCAAGCAAAGCAAGGGGAAATCTGAAATGATTGGATGAAATGACAAATTGGATAACATAGCAGCTAGTTGGTTCAGTTAGCTTGGAGGAGTCTAAATACCAATTGAAGAAATCCCCATGGTTCTACATTCATAAATCATTAATGATCACCATCAATTTATGGAACATGCCAGGGAGGTGGATGGTGCAACGACTTGACATCATGTTTGGAGAGAGCCAAAACTAGGAGGGGTTCTACACGTTATATGACCAAGTGGGAGGTTTTCTCTGGTATCTTAAGCAATAATGCTACCCTTAATCCAGGTAATTTAATCAACTTGTTTTTATTTTTCTTCTTTCGCATGAGAATTATTATAACTTGAATTTAAAGGTCCCTTCGTAATAATATAATATACAAATGGCTATAGTATTCAATAAAAAAAAAAGTTCTTGAAAAATGTTTCTTATATGAATATACTTTTTTTGAAAAATATTTTCATAGTGTGGATGTTTGTTTCATTGGTTTGATGGTATGTATGGGTAAATTTCTCATGAAATCTACATAAGGAAACATATACATCCTCGAAAGGACAGAGTGGTTAGTAACTTTTAATTTTTAAGTATAGCTTAGTTCATAACTTGTTGAAGCACTTTGCGTTACACATCTAGTTGGGTTCTGCTCCACCAGCTAGGGGAGGTTCCGTGAGTTGCAACGAAAGGTGCTCCACCAGGGCCCCAAAAAGGGGAAATGTATGTAGGAGGAATGGACAGTGGAGGATTGAATCGAATGATGCTCTCCACACAATACCAAGAGCTGGTGGACGCATTAGGCGCATGGTAACTACTGCATTTATATGAATTAGAGCAGAACAATTACGTGCCCTTAGGTGACTAATGAACACGGCACGCACGTAGTGTAGGTAGTGTGGGGTACTACTACTATTTAAACAGTTAGGCACGTTTGTTTCAAGGTTAAGATTTTATTTTTTGGTATATTTTGAAAATATGTTCGCATATATTCTAATATTTCTAAGTATATTCTTTAAAATTTAAAACTTATTTAAATAAAAAATAATTAAAAAGGAAAGTTATAAGTTTGCTACATAACAATTTCTTTAATTTTCGGGGGAGTATCACTTTCCCACCCACCTATTATGGGAATAAAAATTCTGTGTTTCATTTGATAATATAATTTTTTTTTGTTGAAAATAAAAGAAACATGAGAATCTTATTACATAATTTTTAATATTCTAAATATTCTTACTTTTCATATTCCTGAATAGAAGGTGACATGAAAAAAACACTCTTTTAATTTTAAATATTTTGGCTTTTTTTTTCCACATTATTTATTATTATTATTTTTTATTTTCAATCTGTCTTTGTTTTACCCATTTCATAATTTACAAAAATAAATGTGAGAAATATTATCTTAATTTTAAAAATTATTTGATTTGACTTTTTATTTTTGAAAAACTTTCTTGAATAGACTCAATAAAATAGAAAATTTATTCATAGTATGATTTTTAACATTAATTGATTACATTATTCATGTTATATTTTGATAATTATGAAAGCAAATAGAGTTGGTCTAGTGATACAAATTAGGATAATATGCACATAAGCATTTTAAATTTAAATTTTGGTGTTGTTATTGTAATTCTAATATATCAATTTTTTAATAATAATTAATGAATATTTTTATGCAATGTAGAAATACTTTTAAAGTCAATTAGAATTTTAAAACATGTCGAAAATTTATAAAATTTTAAAAATAAAGGATAATATACGTAAATCTTATGTACAATATTGAAAATGTCTGTTAAAAGATAAAAATATTTAAGATTATAAAATACACATAAATAATTAAAAATAAATAATAATAATAATAATAATAATACATGTCATTCTAAAAAATAATTAGAGGAAAATGCACTAGGAGATCAAGTCATTTTAAAAACATTTTAAATTAATATATAATTAAAGATAGACTGTTATCGATCATATCTACGTTTTCTCGTAAAGTATAGTATTTGTATCTTTTGAAATTTTATTTCAATTATTTAACAACTATACTGAATACATAATTGTTCTGGAGGAAACACACGCACAATTCGTTTTAAAATTGGAATCAATATAATGATAAACGATTAAATGTTATCACATCATCAAATAAAATTTATTCACTTGTTTTTTTGTGACAATATATTTTTGTGAGAAGAGTTCTCACCCTTTTGTTCTCTTGTTTATTAAATGAGAATGTATATGCATATCTATCTTTAAATTTTAGTGACTATTACATAAATAGTTGATAGTTTATTTTAAAAGGTTAAACTAGTGTTTCTTGTATTTTTGTATATCATATTTACTTATTTTGTGCATATCTTATTACATCAGATATGATATTCTTACACATACTCCTATATATGCTACATACCTTTTAATTCCCTTCCATCCTTTTTTTTATTACCTATAAAAAAATCCATTATTTTTTACTAATAAACAAAAAATATTAATAATTGGTAATTTTTTTGAGAGGTTAATAATTGGTCTTTAATTATCATACAGTAATTATCATTTTAATCAATTAGGTCTTTAAATTATTCTAATTACTTATCACGGCGTCAGCAGATGGCATTTAAAATATTTAAGTACTAGAATCATAAAAAAATTTAAAAAAATCAAGTACCGGTAGATGTAAGAAATGAGTGAGGAACAAGGGAGAGATGTAAGAAATAAGTAGAAAATTTTAATAGCGAAAAAATAGAGGAAACGAGAAATAAAAAGAAGTGGAGCCCAAATATAATAATTTTCTGAACGTGAAGAAATGGTAAAGAAATAGTGCACCATTTAATCGATTATACAATGTATTTTTTTTTTTCGTTCCTAGAGCATCCATCATCGATAGCAGTGACTTATCTCCCATCTATGTTAGAGGCACCTCAAATACTTAATCATACAATGTATTTAATCAAGTAGATGCAATTTTCATTTTGCTTTCATTTGTTTTACATAATTTAATCAATTATTTAATTTAAAATTGATTTTAATTTATATTTAATTATCTCTTTTTAATTTTTTTATTTCTCTTAAATCAAATACTTTTATTATCACTTTATTTGTGACTTTTTTTTTCCTTTTTACCAAACGAGCGTAAATTATTCAATTTCATACTCACTACCTCAGACTCGGGTAGAGGGCATTTTTTTCTACATTAGTAACATCATATGTGGTATTTAGGCGACACCAATTAGCTCTCTCACTCTACTTTTGGGTTGGTTTGAATTCGGGTAGAAATAAAAAAGGAATGAGTAGAAATAAGATAATAAAAATAACTTTAGAGATTTGTTTGATAAAAAATAAAGAAATAAAAAATTAAAAAATGATAAATCTTACTTATTTTATTTTATATATATACATTATTTACTTATTTCTTTTTAATTAAATAACTAAATTTTCATTTTATTTCCATTTATTTTAACTAAGTATTTCTTTGTTCACTATCAAATACAAGTTTGGTGTCGCAGTGGTCCTTAAAAACACAGCTGTCTTTCGAGTTTAAAATCTAGCGATTCATTGAAAAATAGGCAATCCAGTTGTACACAATGTAGCTCCACAGCAGCGTCATGTTCCTCCTGATTCCCTTTCACGGATTCTTGTCTCCTGGTTATTATTGTTCTTCCTTTTTTCACTTGGGAGTTGGAAGTGTTCAGTAGGAGTCCCATGAATTTTTTTTGACCTATATTCATTTATTTTTATAAAAAAGTATATCAATAAATTTAGTTTAAAATATTTTTAAAAACTAATATTATAATTTATTGAAATGTTTTTTTTAAATATAAATTATTTTAAGTTAAAATCCCACATATATTTATTTATTTATTTCTGATTTCATTTTCTTCGTCCCTACATCGTTTTCTCCTTCAATTCAGCTGTCGGTGGACAGTGGACATATCATGTTTCTAAAATGCTAATCTAAATTATTTGGCATGATATGAGCATCATGTGAACTAAGAAATCAGGTGCTCAGATCCGTTATCCTCTCTTGTTAATTTATGAAAAGTATGCAGAATGAAAAATAATTTTTTTTTACTGTAAACAGAACAAATAAAAAATAAATATTAATTATGTTTTATCAATAAAAAATTACAATAATAATAACAATGTGGACATTAAAACTAAGAAAAGTGAAAAAAAAAAGTTTTAGTCGTTAATTATCGGAATTACAGTTGATTCATATCGAAAAAGTTCATAGATTTATCTCATATATTTTTATTGATTAAAAATTATTAAAAATTACAAATCATGAAAAATTTATTAAATAAAATATGAGACTTATTAATATTTTATAATTTTTAATAAGATTTATCTAATAAAAGAGGATTTTCAAATATTACTAAATGAGAATATTTCTTTTATAATTATAAAAAATATGAATTTATTTTCAAATATTACTATTATTAATTATTTTTATATCTTTAATTTTATTATGAAGTATATTAATGAAACATTCATTCATTGCCAATAAGGTGTATGTATTTATTAATTATTAACAAAATATGAGTAACACTATTGGTTAAAAAAATTAGTCCTTGAATTTAACCAAAATCATTAAATATAAGTACTACAACTTAAATTATTTAATTTTGAGTATTTTTTTAAATCAACTTTAAATTATGATACTATCAATTAAAAATGTTTAGCTATTTTTTTTTATGTTGATAAATTAAAGTATTTATTTGTTGTATATTGGATGGATGGTAGTTGCATTTTAGTCGTATATAATTTTTTTTAATTTATTTAAATAATTTACTTTTGAAATCTTTGTCGTGACAGTAAAGTTTAAGCAATTAGAATACTAGTAACTTTTTTTTGGCGAATATAATGTATAGAAGGAAGTATATTTTTTAATCTTATTTTTCTCCCTTAGACTTTGTCTTTTTGAATGTCGCGGTATATATCTATATATATATATATATTTTTTTTTTCTTTCTTTTTTCTCATTAAGTTCTTGTGTTTGTCCGTGAATTGTATCAGATTTTTACAATTGGAACCGTGTGAAGCTGAGATATTGTGATGGAGCTTCATTTACCGGAGACGCTGTGTTCAGTAACAGGGTAATTTTTACAACGCCTCTCCCCAAACAAAGGAATTAAAAAAGATAGAAGGATGCATGATAAATCGTTGGCTATGAAATTAAGACATTCTGGTTGTCTTGTATACGTTCATCATAAATAGGCTAAATCATTCCTCTAACCCAAAATTACAGTAAAATCAGGAGGGTGGTTCAAGGCTTCAGGTAAAATCAGAACGAATACCGATTTTTAAAAGGAAAAACAAGAACTAAGTTTCATTACTTGAATTTTAAATAATTGATATTATATTTAACACTATAAGTAATTATTTTTAAGCTTTAGTATCTTTTTAATCTATATAAAATAATTAATTTTGATTTTAGTCTTTATAAATTTTTATTTTATTTTATTTTTAATTTTTAAACAATATAAAATCATTGTTTGTTAGGTTCTTGTTTATGGTGCCATGTGAAAACGTTACGCTGTTAATTTTTTTTCTTCTAGATTTTTAAATTAAATATTATTTATTTATCTTAAAATAAACGTTAATTTATAACTAAGAACAATGATTTTAATTTTTGAAAGGATAAAAGTTAAAGAAAAATTTCTAGAGATTAAAATTAAAATTTATTTATTTTATAATATATATATTTTTTAAATTAGCTTAATTAAAATTTATCACGTGAGGATTGAGTTTTTTTATCAATATATTCTTATACAATCAAAAGTTCTAACAAAAGTAGCTTTTGTTGAAAAAAAAAAATTCAAAGAAAAATTACAGTAAAATGAGGGTATTGGTTAATTTACTTTACGGGCTTTTAGTGTTTCATCAACATTGTCATGTGTCGAAACCAAGTTTGATACATAAAGTAACTCTTCCTGTTTGTGAGATGAACAATAGACAACAACACTTTATTTCAAAGGTCAGAAGATTTGGGAAGCCATTATTCGCGACCTTCTACCACAAGGTTTGGGAAAGGCACGAAAGGTATTGGATTCGCCTCCATGGACTATATATGGAGTTTGTTTTCATTTATTCTCTCAAGTTAAAATTAAACACAAGTTCAGGTCAACAAATTATATTATATGATGTAAACAAAATTTATAATACATGCTATTTCGTGTGTAGGCTTTACTTTCAGGTTGCTCAGCTGGAGGTTTAGCAACCTTTCACCATTGTGACGACTTTGCCAAGTATTTGCCAAAGAATGCTAGTGTTAAATGCTTGAGTGATGCCGGGTTTTTTCTTGACGAGTATGTTTAGTCTATCTTGATCTTTTCAACATAATCATAAATTGACAATATCCAGCTTTATTTCTTCAAAATCCAAGTATTAACGTTTCTTTTTATCTTCCCTTTTGCAGAAGAGACATTAGTTTAAACCACACTATGAGGTATTTCGTCAAAAGTCTAGTTCAATTGCAGGTAACTTCCAATAAATGCGTCATGCATACGTACTTGTCTTTTAAAAATAGCAAAGGCTAAAAATGGATATAGTGTGCTTTCGAAAAGAGAATTGAAATCATAAATGACTGGCGGGTATGTGCATTTAGATATCAGATTTTCATTTGATATAGATGATTATTAGACGGTACGCAACATATGAATTATTAAAAGTAAAAGCAAGTTGCACTCTTGAGAAATCAACATTAATGCCATGATTTCAACACAAATGCAACATATTTTCATGAAGTTTGTCAACTCAACTGTGTGAACTGTATTTGATGTCAAAGATACAGTGTCACCAAAAATAACTCGAAACAAATGAAGAAAGAGCTCCATGAAACTCGGAATTAACCTTTTGTGAAGATGTGAATGCCACCTAGGGGAAAGATAAACTATAAAATCATGATATAACACATGAACGAGATAGGGAACCCACCTAAAATGTTAAACGAAGTTGTGTAGTTGCTATATTTCTTCACTTTTACGATTTATAACTTTTAGTCAAACTTCATTCTCCTCGTCCCTTCATTTTCATATTTTTGAACTTGAAGCTTTAGTTAAGGAACCACTATTAAGATTTCTACTAATAATACACCTTGATGAATGGCTCCCTTTCGTAGTTGATATCACTTCCATAGAGTCCAACGTATTACATACTTTTCATAACACAGCTTGATTACTTCTATTAAATTCTAATTGAGTTTAGGGAGAGGGACAGGTTTATATCCCATATTTTATAGGCAGCAAATAGCAAAGCAAAGTAACTGGTTAGGTAAAGAAGTCTTGATGAAAATAAAATCTTAGTGCTCAAGATATTATTAACATTAGAAAATAATGATTAGATATTTCTTATTCATTGCTTGTAATTGTTCACAACAGTATCTTATAAAATAGAAAAAAGGAGTCCACATGTTTTTATTTTCTATGTTCAATATTCAATTTTAAAATTTCATAACAAAGAGAAAAGAGTGTGTAGCATTGAATGCGGTTTTACATGACAAAGTCTTGTGCAACAGGGGATAGAACAGAACCTGAATAGAAACTGTACCAGAGCACTGTACTTTCCAGACTTGGTATGATTCCCATGAACTTGCACCACTGGCTTAGGAAAAATTATACAAGATTTTGACGTTGGTCATGTTTTCATGCAGTGCTTCTTTCCACAATATGCATTGAGATACATATCAACACCATATTTTATCTTAAACTCTGCCTATGATGTATACCAAGTAATGTTTTTTTATTGCACATTTAGCTTCCTATATTGCATATTATCTTAAGTCACATAATTATCGAATTATGAGATGAATAAAACTTATAATGTCAACAGTTCCATCATATATTGGTGCCACCCTCTGCTGATATGCATGGTCACTGGAACCGTTGCAAGCTAAACCCTGCGGAATGCACACCTGCACAAATCAATACATTGCAAGGTTGCCATTTTAAGTTTTTTCTCAGCAGTTTATTGAATATCTTTCACCCATTCTATCTTTAAAGGTTTTAGTGTTTATAAACATGTTAGTATTTTGTGCAAGAAATATCCTTTAAGTAGTTTACGATTTTACTCCACACGTGTTGAAAACTGATCCTTCTTGATGTAAATAAAACTGATTTTGGTAATGCGCTTTATTCAGGTTTTAGGCTCCACATGCTTGCGGCTTTGAGACCGTTCTATATGAATTCAAGAATAGGGGGGATGTTCATAAATTCATGTTTTGCTCATTGCCAAAGTGAACTGCAAGAAACATGGTTTGGGGCTGATTCTCCAACAATAAACGAGAAGGTACCGATCTTACTCATTGACAGTGAGTCAGTGACAATGATGATAAACCTGTTTATACTTCACATTGTGTGAAGTTTTAAGTTTTAACTACTTTATCAGGCGAATTGTGCAACAAAGTAACTGAATCCTAATGATCGATTGTACTCCATGGGCATACTATATGAAAAGGAATTTACATATATAAGATCTTTGAAGTATGTGGCAATATTGTCATTTTGTTGTTTGACGTTTCATCCTCTGACCTAAATTTGTAGCATACACTTAAAAAGGAAGTGATCTTTGTACTTTCGGAACTGTGAAATTGTAGTCAACGATGTGTTAAACTACGTTATCTTTTACAGACTATTGCAGAAGCGGTTGGCGATTGGTATTTTAGTAGAGACAGAACCAAGAAAATAGACTGTGCATATCCGTGTGATGCAACTTGTCATAATCTTATTCCATAAGTTCAGGTAATGCCTTTTATAAAATTATGAACTAGTTCTCTTAGGTATCTTGGTGACCTTTTAGCTCCATTGTTTGTCTGACTCAATTTGAAATGTTGCAGGACAGTTAGAAGATTAAACTCAACATTTTTCCTCAAGCTTCTCTATTTCTCATAGAAAAGCTCTTATAGTTCTCTGAAAAGGGATTAAGAAGGATTTTACGTAGAAAGCCATACAAGTACACAGTGAAAGCTAGGTAGATACAAGATTCTTTGATAGGAAGAAAAGGTGATAAAGAAATCAATAGAGAAATGTGGTTTTAATGATTTCAATTATTTTTCATTCATTACAATATTTTTTTTTACTTAATAAAATTAATTGAATTTCCCTATCTTTTGTCTTATGTGTATGTGTGTCATATCTTGAACCTTGATACATGTTATCAGTCCCATCTATCTACCCTCTCCCTTTGTTGTTTTTATCCTCGTACTAGCATATCATAACTCAATAACAATGAATATCTACATGTAAATCGTAAGAAAAGGAGTGAAATTAAATTTGTATGAAGGAAGATATATTTTTCTTTACTTATTAAATTGTGAGAGTTATATGAAGTTTATAAAAGTAATCAAATTGTATATTAGGACATTAAATTTATACCAATTCATCATTTAATTTAAAAACTTATTAAATAAAAAAATTTAGAAATGAAAAATTTGTCCTCGCTTACTTTGGCTTAATACATTTGTTAGTTTTATTATTATTATTATTATTATTATTATTATTCTTATTTTTAAATAAGTTTTTAAAGTAAAAGATTTGTAATTGAATCCTTAATCTTTTCAAACTTTTGTAATCTCATGTCTTTGGGTCCTGGGGGTTAATGATATGTCATAAATGGTTAGCTTACACTTAAAGACTTAATTACAAAAATTGAAAAAGATTTAGAATTTAGTTAAAAAAAAAGTCAAATAATTTAATATGAAAAAATTTGTATAATAATTTTTTTTTAATTTTTTTTGAAATAAAAAATATATATTTTAAATAATTACATATAGATTAGTAAAACAAAACAAAAATAGTAAAATTATAACTCTTTCAAAAAAATTAGAGTTGTCAAAATTAGTTTGGTGGATAAGTGAGGCTAGAATTTTTATTTTGACGGTTAACAAAAGACTAATTTTTATTTTGATTTAATGGGCCAAATTAGATTGTAAAAAGGTTGACTAAAGAGTTAATTACCCTATCCAATTTAGGAAATTATAAATTTATGTAAAAAGAGAAATATAAAAATGCGTTTATTTGGCCAAATCTATCAAACCAGATAGGAAAAAATAGTGAATTATATGAAAATTGATTCAACTTGCTTTTCAAACTTTGATTTATTAGATTGATCCGAGTCAAGAGCTCCATTTTGACAATTTTATTAAAAATACTGTCTTTAAATGCCATATATTCCTTCTAATCAAATTCTAATTCTCTCTCTCTCTCTCTCTTATTTATATATATATATATATATATTAAGTGTGTGTTATTGTATAAGATGACTAAACAAAGAGAAACTTTGGAAGGAGATATATAGGGTGGGCAAATTACGCAACATGTCTTTTAATATTAAGTTTGTATTTAGAGATAATATATTTATACGTCCTTAAACTTTTTGAATTCACTTAAATAAATCTCTAAAAAATTAATAATTAGCTCTTTAATCTTTTCTATTTTTTTGTAAATAGATTTGTCGGGCCAGGAGTGAATAAAAATATTCTATCAAAATTAATAGTTCCTATACAAATTACTAATCCTAAGACCTAATTATAAAAATTAGAAAATTTAAAGACATAATTACATTTTTTTATAGTTTAGATATTTGTTTGAAAGAATTCCAGAGAAAAGGGCTACAATGTAAAAATAAAAAAAATGTTTTTCTTTTTCTTAAAAAAAATATAAAAAACATGAATCCTAAAAATAAAAAATATTGAATTAAATTATAACTTTAATAATGTGTATAATTTCAATTTTATTATTAAATAATTATTATAATTTAAGTTATTTAGTTATTAACAATTAATACGGAATTATAATAATTACAAAAATATATCCTGAATAATGATTATAATAACAATTAAAATTAGTAGAAAATAAAAAATTAACGTTATATTTCTCAAAGAGAAATACGTAAACGAGGAAAGTGTTTGGTCGGAGAGTCAAACCAAGAGTATAAATACAACTCTTTCGTGTGAGGTGTGACCACTGTCTATGTTCTGATTTTGTTTTTCTGTTTTTCCCCTAACGATGCTTCTGCGAATTTCTTCATGGTGCTTCTCACCCGATTCTTCTGCTCATTTCACACCATTATTTTGAGGGCGATAGAGGATTCCATTTTGTCGTGTGAATCGATACCGTTTTCGATTTCTTTTAACTAATCTTTTAGTAACATAGCATTACTTCTTGATTTCGGAATTTTAAAAAGTATAAATTTCTTGCATATCTTTTTCAAGACACGTTCACTCTTTTACGACAAGAACAAGAAAGATGGATAAAAAAGAAGAAAGAAAATCAAGAAACAGCTTCGTACACGGTTGCTGCATCATGGCTTCTTCATTCGGATAAGGGGTTCACAGCTTTTTGGGGTTTTGGAAAGGTGCGTGGCAGATGCTATATTCGAAGGAAAGGTTGATCTTCATAACGATGCGTGACATTCTGTGATCCCAAGAAAAGTTTGATGCCGTTTGTGGGTGATGTCACTGCATTTGCATTTCTTTGCATTCTTATGTCCTTTCTGCCATATTTATTATAATTCAAATTTCAAAATTAAAAGTAATTGTCTGTTTTGCATCATTTTTTCCAGCCATCACCCATGACGATACACTGATTTGAAAAGTTCTCACCAATGAACAAGATGCAAAATACATTCCTTATTGGTAATTTTAAATTAGTACATTAGCCCCCTCTTCTCTTAAAAACAAAAAATAATGATCCATTTGTTGGATCTCAAACTAAATGTAACTGTAATAAATCTAAAATACTCGAGAAGTATAATCACAATAACAAGATCGATCTCGTTGCTTAATTTTTTTTTCTTTATTAAAATTAATATTTCGTCTTGGTACGTTCATCTCTGATGTAAATCTTGTGTTTCTTGTTGTAATAATACTCTGTAACGAAGTTATACTGTGGTAAGGAGTTGTGGAATGGAGGGTACTAGAGTGTAGTAGCACTGGTACGTGAGGTTTGGAATGTTCTGCTTCTTCATCACTACTGAATAAGCTTCTTCTAACAAATATACAAAATCTCAGTTCAGCAAAACAAAGTACGGCTACAAGGGGAGTTATTTCTTACATTCTTACACTAGGCACAAGACTGCAATTTCTCAAGGAAAACAATATCCGGGAAAAATCCATTTTGGAAACTGAATTTAGAAAGTAAAATTTTATTAATTTCTGAAACTAAATAATTATCAAATAAATATTTAAAATATTAAATTTTTTAAATTTAACCACTTAATGTTATTTTCATCTATAAATATATATTAATATTAACAATTTAATTACACATTTAATTGAATTTTAGATCAATATAACTAATAATTTAACTTGCGCATTATACATGTATGTTTATTATATATATATAATTAAATTCTATAATACATTATATATAAATAGATATTTTTAAACATATAAATTATATTTAAGATTTATGATAAATAATTTATATTATAGTAAAAAAAATTATTTTTATTTATTTATAATTTATTTAAAATATGAATATTTAATTTATAAATAATTATGATAAATAAAAATTAGATTAAATAAGAAGTTAAGAAAATTTATAAAAATTCATTCATTAAAAAAAAAGTTTCTAAAAATACTATATGTAAAATAAAATTTTGTATTTAATATATAAAGTTAATTTATATTTATGTTTTTGAAAATTTATTTTATGATTTCTTAATTTCATTAAGTAATCAAACAAACATGTTCCGAATTCAAAGACAAAAAAAGATTATTGTTTACCCAAACATTATATGGCACCACTCAAATCACATCTACCTATCGTATCTATGATGAGTCCTTGAACTCCTCAACTCAATACGAACACGAACACCATTCACCCACCACCACCTTTTCTCTCGAAATTACCAAAACACCATTCACCACGTTATGCATAACCACCACACGCTCTTACTCAGACTCTCCACGCTACCCTCTCGCTCTCTTCACCCCACAACAAAGACAAAGCTCAACAACAAGAGAAGCAAACACACTCCCACTTCCTCCTTCAGAAGAACCAATTGGATTGTTCCCAAGGCAATGCATTGCACTTCTCGCTGTGGCGACAACTACGATGAAATCGACAACACCACCAACAACAACGGTGTCACTTTCCGCAACCCCAAGCTGAACGAGTCAACGTTCCTGGCTTCTCTCATGCCCAAGACGGAGATTGGCGCCGACCGTTTCCTCCATTCTCACCCACACTACGATGGACGCGGTGTTGTCATCGCTATCTTCGGTACCCATTTCATAAAGCTCCTCTTTTTTACTAGATATTCAACATGGGTTGGTGTTGGTGTTCTATTGAGAAAAACTCAAGTTACACATTCACTAGAGATAAGGCTAACAAAGAATAAATAAGTGGAGAGTAATTCTCACTTAAGAATTGCTTTTGTTGGATTCAGTTAGGCTCAAACCCATGTCCTAAGATGTTTCAATTTGAGTTCTGGCTGGACGGGGCAAATAGATGAAGAAATTTTGGTGGTTGTGTTTGAATTAATGGTTTTGTAGGGAGATAAGGAAATGTGAGTGTTGTCCATTATTTTCAGGTTAAAGGAGACTGGAAAAGTTAGTGTCTTTAGCTTCATGGATGTGAATATACTTGTTGGGCGTTGGCAACTTGGAATGTGTTGTTGGTTTGATTATTAAACTATGCCTGTTTTCGTTGCATCTTGCATGTTTAGTGATCAAATTTGGGGACTTGGTTGGAGTCTGAATCCAAGTGGTGATCTTTCATTAGGTTTGGATGGGTTAGGTTTTGTGATATGATTGATGCTGTGTTCCCAAAAGATGGTTGTGTTGAAGGTATATTGATATAAGCGAAAATGTTTGACAACGTGAACTTTTAATTATTGGATGTCATTGTATAAGTGTGATATATATTTTTTTTTTGGAAAGGATCACGAAAAACTTTAATTATAAGCAAAAACACTCACAAAAAATAAAAGAGATCAGTTTCCTTTTTGAAATTTCTTGTAAGATTGCTGTTCATTAGAGTCTTCCATAAAACTGACCTTCCTTTTTATTGACTATATTTTTTTCATGGATGGAATTTTCACCACGTAGTTCTGTCACTGGCATAGTGCTGATCTAATTTGTTTCTTTCAAAAAGTTCCACTGCTAATTGGTACTGCTGTACTGGTTCATATGATAAATTAGTTTAATCACAAGAGCTGCATGCTTTCAGATTCTGGGGTGGACCCAGCTGCTGCTGGATTACAGGTTACCTCAGATGGGAAACCTAAAATTCTTGACATTCTTGATTGGTAAGTAGAAGCTAATTGATGTTGGAATTTTACTTGCTATGTATTAATGATTTACCATAAATAATGGCACTTTTTTCTTTCCTGCCAGCACTGGGAGTGGGGATATTGATACCTCAAAGGTGGTGAAGGCTGATGCTGATGGTTGTATTTTGGGGGCTTCAGGTTAGTGCTATGGAATAAATTGTGGTAAAAAGAAAAACTTCAATATGTTGAACTATTTGCAACTTAAAAGTAACTTCATAGATATTGGAACAACAAAACTTCAGATCTTTACATGCATTGCCTGTGATGACTGCAAGCTGCTTATTATCAGTCTTAAATTCTTGATTGGATTAGTGAATTGACAATTGTGGACTTTTCACACTCCTCATTTTTAATGTGAAAAGAATGAGTAAAATAAAATTAAAGTATTTGATCGAAATCAAATCAATACTATAAATATATCTGCTGTGAATACTTGATAATGAAGTGAGAAGCTATGAGCTTAAGCCTACTTCAACTGTTCTGCTGTCAGTAATGTGTGCCTATAATCCTTATTTATTGTTCACGTTATTTACCATATTGTTAAGAATGAAGCATTTCCTCCTTTTTCCTTCCAACCTCCCTCTCTCTATTTTTTTATTTTTATTTTTAAGTGTGCACTTAGTATGCTCATATCTATAATCATTATTCATTCTTGTTTTCTGTTACTTTTCTTTCTTCCTTCTTCCTAGTCAAAGAATTTGATTCACATTAAGCTCTTGTCTGTGCTTAAACATTTATGAAAAATTTGTACAGGGGCATCTTTGGTTATCAATACTTCATGGAAAAATCCCTCTGGTGATTGGCATGTGGGTTATAAATTGGTTTATGAGCTCTTTACAAAAAATTTGACTTCTCGTTTGAAGGTAGCATTAAACTTCTTTTAAACATTATAGTTGCTCTTTGGACTGAATACCTATGGCTAATAGGTCTCATTTCTCCTCCTAAATTTTTCACTGGCAGAAAGAAAGAAAGAGAAAGTGGGATGAGAAAAACCAGGAGGAAATTGCAAAGGCAGTAAAACAGCTTACTGATTTTGATAAGGTTAACCGTAAAATTTACTTGATTCTTCTTATGTATTGCCATTACTTCAATTCACATGTATGATCTACTAATAAAAGTTGAATGTTTTATTTAGTCGGTACCAGGCATTAAATATTGTAGAAGCAAGCTGCTGCATGTGTTGTGCTGTTTTTTTAATATGGATTTCTTGTTTTCTTAGTATTTTGTTTCTTGTTTCTCCTTTTTATTTGCGTGCTTAACTTGAATACTGTTCTTGGAAAGTGAAAGGGAAGTTTCCTTCGTTTTGGTGATAGCTATACATTTTCTGTTATGTTTCATCATGTTACAAATTTTCTAGTTTCTTCTCTCTGCAGATAAACAGAAAAATTGCTTCATACCCTTAACAGTTGAAGAGAATAAAAGTGAAAAATAAAAGGTTAAATGGAGGCTATGAATTTATATTAGCATAGTAAGAAGCATGATTATTTCTATTTGGCTACTCATGTACAAAGATGAAATATGTTTTTTTTGATTTTTTAAGTCATCAGATTATATTTCTTCTAATTTAACAGATTCCCTAGATATAGTATGCTTGTTTGCATTCCATTATATTTTCTATTCCATGTAACTCAAAATTTGATGCATTTTCTTTTCTAGGAACACATCAAGGTGGAGGATGCTAAACTGAAAAAGGTTCGTGAAGATCTCCAGAATAGACTTGATCTTCTGAGGAAGCAATATGAGGTGGATGCTTAACTTGTTATGAACTTTTGTTGTTCTGTGCATTGCTTCCTTTTCCACTTCTTGAAACATGAAACATGTACCTTATTCCAATATCCATTTTGTTATATGACATTCAGAATTTCTGCATTGCTGAACATATTTTGGATGTTTAAAAATCATACTGTGGGTAAGATGATAACATTTTGGTGGTGAATGATGTATTACTGTACCCTTAACTTTTGATGTGATCCAGTTTTCTTTCCTTCACTTTGGGTGTTTGTCTATGACTTTTTTCACGGGAGCATCTATAATGGGTATGGAGAGGAATTGAGGAGTTGCAAAGAAGTTTAGATGAAATTTTCTATCATGCAGTGCACACTGATCTTTTGGTAGGGTGATTACGACCAACTCAATAAAGTAATAAAGGGAGCTAACTAATTAGAAGCTAACTTACAGCATAATTGTAAGCTTAATTGTAGTATGGACATAATTGCATTTGACCTTGGCATTTTATGAACATGCATGCTAAATCTGACCGAACTAATATTCTCTTTTTCGTTTCTTTGTTTTGGTGATTTTAGGGTTGCTTAGGAGATTATCTTGTGCTCTTGCTATGCTTACTTCGTCACTTTTTCATATAATTGTTAGTCTACCTCTCAGAACTGGTGATTGAAGAATATCCGAGGAATAGTGTCATAGTGACGTTAGAGTCTATGATGTGATTGATGTCATATTGTCATGTATTAGGTTTGGCAGTGATTGTAGCAATGGCATTTCTCACTTAATTGGGATGGCAATGTGTTAGGAACCAAAAATTTTAAACAGAAAGAAAAAAAATATTTTATTTCTTGATTGGAAAAGAACACAAAATAGAAGTAACTCCTCCAAGGGTTTCCCCTTTACGAAGGATTACACCTTTCACGAAGAGCTAAACCTCAATCTACAAATGAAAAGATTTGAATGCCTCCCATCTACCAAGTAACCTCCTATTTATAGATATGATGGGCTTGGCCCATGATATCCTTCTAACTAATAATGACTCTAATTCTCTTTATTCTTTACCCTAACACAATGTTTGGTTTTTTTATTCAGCTATAGTAAAAAAGAAAGGGTAGGGGTACTGCTTCAAATAAAGCAAGGATGGAAATTGTCATCATGGCTGTGTTTCATCTATCTCTCACTAAAAAGTAGGGGTGTTCGTGAAATGGGTTTACCTATGCCCCTACTCAACAAGAAATTTTGCTTGAGTTAATTTTATAAACTTGATCTGATCAAGACTTGACAATATTTGGGACTGGGTCAACCTGACATATTGGCACAATGTATTAATTTTATTATGTATAGTTAAATTGTAAAACTAAAAAAGTATATACCTACTATTAAGGTATATTTTATGATATATATTTTATTATAAATGATATCAATATTAACATTATGATATGTTAGTCAAAACATTATTTATTAAGTCAAAGAGTTGTATTATTAATACATAGTTGTTTTAAAAACACATACTTTTAAAAGAATATATAATATTATACCAGGTTGGGACCATAAGTATTACTCAAACCTGTCATAAGTCCCTTCGGGCCGGGCTAGGCTGGTGGCATAGGACAGGTCATGATTCTCATGAACACCCTTTCTATAAAGATTTCTATACTCCTGTTGTTCTTGTTTACTTACCTCTTGATCTCACTCAGTATTTCGTGAATTGAGTTTTGTTACTAAAAAGGCAATGCTGTTTTATGTTTTAGAGTTATGATGATAAAGGGCCTGCCATAGATGCTGTTGTCTGGTATGATGGAGAGGTTTGGAGGGTTGCTCTTGACACACAGAGTCTTGAGGATGATCCGGATTTTGGGAAGCTTGCTAACTTTGTACCCTTAACTAATTATAGGTACCATTTGGTTGCTGATGTTATTTTCTCCTAAAATTTTAATCTCAGTTGATTGCTTTCATGCAGTACATAAACTATCATGAAGTTGGTAGATACTCATTTATGAAAATGAATTTAATGCTCGTGTCCCCATTTCATATGCACTTACACATTACAAATTAATCAAAGTTCCCTTAGTTTGTCATGATATGCCTTTTTTCCCCTCTCACTTTCTACTCTTTTTCTTTCCATTGAAAAAAAGTGTGTTGTCCTATTCAATTATTCATGAATTTTGTTTTCTTGCATTACTTGCACTTCAAGAAATGCTTAGCAGGATTGTAAAGGGTGTGTATGCTGCATAATGATGTACAAAATGTTTCAAAAGGAAAATGCTAAATGGTTGTTCATTGAGTTATAGTTTTTATTGGACTAAATTATCTTCTCAAGCTCAATTAATGTTTAGTGACTTGCTTGCGATGCATGGAGTTCTTGTTATTTTTTTCTTCTGAAACATTTGAAAACTTTTTGGGGTGCTAGGAACACTCTCATTTGCACACTCTTTTGAATGCACTTTCTTTTATTAGTTGAAATTTATTGTCTTAGTATAGTAAGTTTGGGTTTAACTCAACCCTACATGACTGACTTGTAAGGTGAGGGTTGTCTCTCACTTATAAACTTTTTGTTTGCCATATCTCTAATCGATGTGGGGCTTGGATTTTTTTTCAGTATACTCTTCCATATTCAATAATATTGGACTTGGTGTATGTATCAATGGTGGATGACCTTTTTAGGATGGATCTATGATAGCTTTGCTACCATCTTAGAATAACAAGTTTATGCCTAACTCAATCCTACAAAATTAACTAGTAAGATGAAGGTTCCCCCCACTTATAAACTCTTTGTTTACCTTATCTCTAGTCGATGTAGGACTTGAATTTTTCTTAATATATTGGAAGTCATAAAATTGTGAGTCCCACATCTTATTTATTGAATCTCTTTCATGATTTTGTAGTTTTGAACAAATTTTAACCAATAGGATAGTGTTTGTTAGGAGTAGGTTGCTGTCATCCCTCTTCAATTTGGAACTGTTTTTGTTGACATTCTAGAAACAGCAGCTCTCTGTTTATCATATTCTCTTCAATAGGTTCTGTTATAAAGCACCTCAACATTTCCCATCTCTACATCACAAATAATACTGGGAAAAATTAAAGAAAATTAGTTACCTGACAATTAAGAAGGAAAAGTGCAGTGGTTTCCCCCTTCTTTTTTGTAGTTGTTGATAGATGTTTCTGAATTAAGTAGTCAATTGGCACTGTACAAATTAATGTGGTTTAGTTATTGGAACAATTAACATTTTATTTCTAGTCAGCCTGATGGGCATTAAATTTTATAATGATTTGAATAATAACTATTACAGCATATTTTTCAGGACTGAGAAGAAGTATGGTATCTTCAGCAAATTAGATGCTTGTACATATGTTGTGAATGTCTATAATGATGGAAATGTCTTAAGTATGGTAACAGATAGCTCCCCTCATGGCACCCATGTTGCTGGTATAGCTACTGCATTCCACCCAGAGGTACAAATATAGTTTTATCCATATAGTGCAATTCTATGAAAAGCATTATTACATTATAATATACAGTATTGTTGGTAGGAACCTTTGTTGAATGGAGTTGCACCTGGAGCACAATTAATATCTTGTAAAATTGGGGACTCTCGCTTAGGTTCAATGGAAACTGGAACTGGGTTGACTCGGGCACTGATAGCTGCTGTGGAGGTGGTTCAAATATTTTATTCTTCATTGCATGACATTCCTGCAGATTTTAACAATTGATATAGAATTTGTCTTTAACTTGTGTTTGACATAACTAATTTTGATTTAGAGTTTTCTGATGTTTGACATGAATAACACGTTGTAGTGATGGCCTTGTCTTGTATCTTTTGCAGCATAAATGTGATCTCATCAACATGAGTTATGGCGAGCCTACATCACTGCCAGACTATGGACGGTTCGTTGACCTCGTGAATGAAGTATCTTCTAAGACTTCCAATTTAACTTGGCCAGTTATATCTTTTATTTGTTATTTACTGTTCTCTAAGCTATGGATGCTGTGGATGATTTATATCTAGGCAGTAGGCAAGCATCGTCTGATATTTGTGAGCAGTGCTGGTAATAGTGGGCCAGCATTGAGCACTGTTGGTGCTCCTGGTGGTACATCTTCAAATATTATAGGTGTTGGAGCTTATGTTTCTCCTGCTATGGCAGCTGGTGCTCATTGTGTTGTTGAACCTCCTTCTGAGGGTCTTGAATACACTTGGTATATTTTGTTCCGTACGAATTTCTAATTGGATGACTTCCTATATCCTTTTAGCTTTAACTTGGTTCTTCTGTGTTTGCATCATTATCCTTGCATGATTTATGGAAATGATTTACAGGTCTAGCCGTGGACCAACAGCTGATGGAGATCTAGGTGTCAGTGTAAGTGCTCCTGGTTGTGCTGTTGCTCCTGTTCCTACATGGACTCTTCAACGGCGTATGCTCATGAACGGGACATCAATGGCATCTCCATCAGCCTGTGGTGGAATTGCATTGCTCTTAAGTGCAATGAAGGTTCTTGCATGTGGTTCTTATTTAGACTGTATGATTTAGTTGGTTTTACTTTGCACACATCCATAACTTTCTGATATGTATGTTCTACTTGCAGGCTGAGGGAATTCCTGTGAGTCCATATAATGTGAGGAAGGCCCTTGAGAATACGTGTATTCCCATAGGTGATTCACCTGAGGATAAATTATCCACTGGGCAAGGGCTTATGCAAGTTGACAAGTTCGAAATTTTTACAAATCTTTGCATTTTCTTATGGAAGTTTAAAGTAAAGGATGTTTATATGAAGGTTTTTCATTGAATTAAATCAAATTCTTGATGACAGGTGTTATGAATATATACAGCAGTCTCAAAATATTCCAAGTGTTCGGTATCAAATAAACATCAAGAAATCTGGAAAAACAGGTGAGTTTACATTCTCCTGGACATATTGCCTTCCCTTTTTCTGAAAAAAAGACAGAGGAACTAGGAAAAGAGATTGCTGACATTCTGTTATGTGTTTAGGACAAGATGTCTTTTACCTTTGCACAAGTGCTATATTAATCATGTTTTAGTAATGTGTTAAAACTGACAAGTTACAGAGTTAGTGCTTAACAATTATTAGACTGAAAAAGTTAAATTGTTTACCATGTAATTCGGAGGAAGATTGTTCATATATGTCATAGACTTGTAAAATCTTATGCTAAAGTAACAGCATGTATTTTAAATGTCAATATTATACCCCTTTAATATGATTGTTGATGGCAGATCCTTCGTCACGGGGCATCTACTTGAGGGAGGCTCATGCTTGCCGACAACCTACTGAGGTGAGACTTTCTTACATTTGGTGTGCATTAATGACTGGAGCATATTTTGAACCTTTTGTAAAATGGATTAAAGATAGGATTGTGGGAAAACGAATAACTGATGACTGATAGTTACATCCCTCTGAATTTGGATTTGGGTTTAACTCAACTCTTAAAGCTCATAGAATGAGGGTTGTGCCCCCATTTATATACACTATTCAGGCACTATCTCTAATCAATGAGGGAATTGAGTTTTTTCCAATGTAACCTTCTCAAGCCCAATATTATTGAGTTTGATGTGTGAATAATATAATAGGTGGGCTCAATAATGAATCTAGGATAGACTCTGAAACCAATCTTAAAATTTGGCTTAGGGTTAGTTGAAAAAAACACTATATATTGTGTATTTTGTACATTCTCTAATATCCCTATTTATAAAGAAAATGACTATGCTTAAATAAGGAAATAACAATAATAAAGAAATAGGGAATCAAAATAATAAGGAAATAGGGAAACCAATATCTAAAGATATTCTAAATATCTATGACATTTACAACAGGGTCTTACTCAACCCCACAAAAATGACTTGTAAGTAAGGTAGGGATGCCCAAGCTTTATAATCTCTATTTAAGCCACACTTGTAGTCAATGTAGGACTAAACACACCCCTTCCAATCTGCAATTAAGACATCCCAAAGAAGCCACCATTAAGGCAGGCAAGGGGGGACCAAAATTAAGTTGGCTTTCCAAGAATAATATAATACAATATCTAATTTTCATGCTTGGACAGAATGATAAGATTTTGTTGATTTGACAAACAACATTGATTTACCTTGCTTTATAGAGGAAAAAGTAGTCTTTGTTAGAAAATTTGTTGAGGAATATTACAAAATTGATGACTCAAGATTTCTTGCTTATAGTTTATCAACTAAAATCTCTTCACCTAGTGGGATAAGACTTTTGTTGTTTTTGTATGTATATTTGAATCTTTGTTATCAATTAACAGTACACTAATTTATAGTATAATTCCTTTGTGCTCTTGAACTGGTAATTTGTTTTTAATTTGTTGTACTTGTTGACAGTGGATTGTGCAAGTTGATCCAAAATTTCATGAAGATGCCAACAAGCTTGAAGAACTGGCTGTTTTTGAGGAGTGCATCGAGTTACACTCTTCAGATAAGTCAGTTGTGAAAGCCCCTGAGTATCTACTGCTCACTCATAATGGCTGCACCTTTAAGTTAGTCACCCGTCCTTTATCACTATCCTTCAATTCTCAGTGTATGTTGTGATACCCTCAAATTTAGATAACTACGGGGTTTTAATAAATCCTCAGGCTTTATCATGTATAGTTTTTCAATAGGGTCATAATGTTATATTTATTGATCATTTCTGATATAGGAACAAAAATATATTTATTTATGATAGATATCTGAGAGAGAATGAGCAACTGAATTTTGTATTTCTGAAAAAGTTAGTTACAAAGGAAAGGGTTCAGTTATTTGTAGCTTCCCTGATTACAAGGCCCAATAACAAACATACACCTTGGTGATCTATGGCTAACTAACAAGAGTTAGAAACTAGGCATTCTTACACATTACCGTACAACTGTACATGATGCTCGAATCATGTATTTATAGTTTAGTCCCATTATTTTTAGGGTTTAGGGTTTAGGGTTTAGGGTTTAGGAGGAAGATACGATAAAATTACCAAATTTTCATTATTTCTCACAGAGGAGAAATGTGGAGGGAACTTTTTGTGGGATTCATAAAATTTTTTCCCCCCCAATTGACATGAAATGGGGGTGGAAATGAGCTTCTTATTTATTTTTTTGTTTTTCTTTCAGAATTTTTTTTTATAACATAATAAATAATAGATAATTATCTTGTTTTGTTTTGTTTCTTTAATAGTTTCTGCTTTTGTTTTATTAATGACTTACAAGTTATCTTTTACTTTCAGCATATTTGTGGATCCTACCAATTTAAATGATGGTCTGCATTATTATGAGGTTTATGGTATTGACTGCAAAGCGCCATGGCGTGGTCCTCTTTTCAGAATTCCAATTACTATAACCAAGCCCATGGCTGTAACTAACAGACACCCTCAAGTTTCATTTTCAAAGATGTTATTCCAGCCAGGTGTGCTTTAGTCAATCAAGTTATTCTCTATGCTACTTTCTTCTGTGAGATTCTTAGGTTGGAATTTGGGATCTACATACAATGCAATTCAACAATGCTGTTTAAGCTATTTGCATGGGGATTTCTCTTAATGTTTCCAGAAATCTAAGCCCGTTTAAATCATTTATCACAAGGCTTTTGCAATTTTGGTCTAGTTTATATTCTTCAGTCCTAAAACCAATACTTGATGTCTTAATTTTCTGCTTCACTAGGCCATGTAGAAAGGAAATATATAGAAGTGCCACATGGTGCATCTTGGGTTGAAGCAACCATGAATGCTTCAAGTTTTGATACAGCTCGAAGATTTTTTGTGCACACTGTTCAGGTACAATCTGCAGCTTGAAACTTTTGTAGATTAAGTATGGGCCTCTCTTGACATGCTCACTATGTCTAGATATGTCCATTGCAAAGACCTTTTACACGGAGGAATGTGATAACCTTTTCTTCCCCTACTGCCAAAAGCTTCACCTTTGGGGTAGTAGGTGGTCAGACATTGGAACTAGTCATAGCCCAGTTTTGGTCAAGTGGCATTGGTAGTCATGAGACAACCAGTGTGGAGCTTGAGGTAACAGGATTCATGTTTGTGCAATGAACTTATTTTCCCATTACAGATATTTGGGTAATTTTTGCTCTCTTTCAATAAAACTAATTCTCCTATTTCTTTTTTAAATTGGCCGAGATGCATAATGATTGTTTCTCATTCATCAGTAGGTGATCTTGAGGATATATCTGAATTCCTTTACTATTCTGTCTAATTTATATGATAATAGCTGCCAAGAGCTTGTTGCACTGTTTGGCACTAAATGTGGAGGGGACATCAGCCTTTTTTGGTTATTGGATAAATAAAAATTACTAGGAGGAATGAAGTGCAAAGAAAGTAAAATTTCCATCATAAACGAGAAGATGAAAGATAAAGCTTCCAAAAAAGTTATTGCAAGAGAAATCTCTAATCCATTTGCATATAACAAGGAGATTCTTGAAGTATCAGTGTGCTGAGCAACTGAAGAGATGTAACAAAACAACCATGTACCAAAGCGAGTCTAGAGACAAGGGTTTGCCCTTAAAGAAATAAGCATTCCACTAAAATCTGTTAGTAACCTACTATTTGTAATCCACATAAATTAGGTTAAAGGAATCTCTCTTAGTAGCAGATGGCATCAAACTGTCAGGGGTTTGATTGGCATCATTTAATTAAAATACAAGATGGTCAGTTGTGTTCCTATCACGATTAATAATTAAAGAAAATATCAGGGCCAAAGACTAATAATAAATGCCAAAATTAATATTAAATGACTCCCTCTCACTGCCCAAAGGGGACTTAGAAGCCAAAACTTGTCTAAAATAAATGGCTACTGCAAACGACTGTGTAGCCACTATAGTGAATTCTTTGATATGAATGGTTCTATAAAAAGTATTGATGACCCATTACTTCAATTAATTCTCAAACAGCATAATTTTCCATCATTTTGAATCCATTGATGCTTGGAGTTTGCATATGTTCCCCATTTTGTTCGGCCTTTTCAGTTCAAGTTGATTTCCATTAATTAGTGGGAAAAATATAACATGCCCTTATAAAGCATACATACACATGAACTTTCTAAATTCATATTTGAAGAAATTTTTTGTGTATTGGTGTTTGAATGTGGAAGTGCATGTGTTTATGTTTGTAAGGTGATGATTGTTCTACTATTATAAACACTATTTTGGTCTTATCTCTAGCCGTTGTGGGATCTTCAACTGTATACACTATGCAGTCATATTTTATTAAAGAATAAACACTCCTTCAAGGCTCAGCACTATTTGTAACTAGGCTTTGCATATTATTGAACCCTTTGAGGAGAAAATGTCTAAATTTTTTTTTGTGATTGTAATTTTTCTTATAATTTCTGATTAAAGAATTGAGTAAGTGGGGAAGTTCCATTTAATTTTCATTGAAGATACAATCTTGCTAATTTATATTAAATTTCAGGTTGTGTTTCATGGTATAAAAGTCAAGCAAGAGGAAATTTTACTTGATGGGAGTGAAGCACCGGTCAAAATTGATGTTGAAGCATTACTAGCATCTGAGAAACTTGCACCTGTAGCAATTCTAAATAAGGTTTTCTTGTAAAATTTAACTTCTTTTTGTGCTATTCCTTTATGCTTGTGATGTGCGATTAACTTGTTCTCCTAATTTATGTTAAACATGCAGATAAGGATTCCATATCGACCAATAGATGCCAAGATTAGTGCACTCTCAAGTGACCGTGACAAACTCCCCTCTGGAAAGCAGATACTAGCATTGATGTTAACGTGAGTAGTTATAAATTCCATTATCTGCGTAATCTATCTTTGCAACTTTTAGATGGCATGTTCTCAGTATTCTGATTTCAGATACAAGATCAAATTGGAAGATGGAGCTGAAATAAAACCTCAAATACCATTTCTAAATGACCGGATATATGATACTAAATTTGAGTCTCAATTTTATATCATTTCCGATTCAAATAAGGTATTCTGATATTTAATTTCCATTTTGTTTCTAAAGATGAAAGTTTGAGGGGATTGGGATTTGGGAATAGTTTATCGTTTTTGATTCTTTTTCCTGAGGCATGTGAATAGTAAGACTTGAAAAGAGGACTGAAAAATTGTATATTAGAAAAAAAATTCTTGTTCATTCACTCATCTCCCTTTTTATAGGGTAAATGACTATGCTTTAAAAAGGGAAATAACGATAATAATGAAATAGGAAAACAAATATCTAAAAGATATTTAGAGATATTTTTTACCTCTTAAATATCTATAATATTTACAACAGTTTCTATCTTCCCCCTTCCAAAGGATTAAAATGCAATCTGCGGACTCTTCTGACTGGTGCCTCTTTTGACCTTCCTTTACGTATCACCTTGACTGATTTTTTGTCATCTTTTCTTCAATCAGTGCTACACCAATCTTTTCTCATATATAATCATTTTGTGTCCTTTCCTTTCTTGTATGGTCACACAGCCATCTTAACACTCATTTTTGCTATTCCCACTTTCCCTTATGTCCCTATAAAGCCCACATTCACTACCATATAGTAGATTATGGAAGTAGAGCCCCCAAGATGGGGAGCTCTATAAAGAGGACTAAGAAACTACATATTATTTTTTGATCAACAGTGTACCAGGAAATTACATATATATTCTAGTCCTAAGCTAGTATTTACAGGAAAATAATAAGCTTGCTATCATAATTACAGGAAATAAAAATGGAAACAAGATTACATGGAAATTCGATACACAAGTAACATATGTTGAGTATCCCAAGTCATTTATAACATGTCAAATATGTTCCAGCAGTAGTAATTTTTTTTTCTTCATATTTCTAAATTGTAAACTTTGATTATAGCAAGTATATTCAACTGGAGATGCCTATCCAAACACTACAAAACTTCCCAAGGGAGAGTACAATCTACAGCTATATTTGAGGTACAACTCTTTCTTAGCATATATTTTCGTGGATGAGCACATATGCTTGCTTGTTCTTTGAGGTGCTTTCTGTTTAGTTGTTGATTGTTATTCTGCTTTTAGATATTCGAAATAAACTTTGAAAATTCTAGTATTGCTGTTTTAACTTTCAAGGACTTGAATGCTTGGTTTAGTTGTTAAATCCTTCTTAAGATAGCTGTAGTATTTATTACAAATGTAATATTACTAGGTTTTAAAAGTTTGATACTTAAAGATGCATCAAACATGGTCGTATACTCATGATAGTTTATTGTTCCAGGCATGACAACTTGCAGCTTTTGGAAAGGATGAAGCAGCTGGTGTTATTCATTGAGCGAAATTTAGAAGAAAAGGTAGTATGTCATATTTTGAAAGACTTTATGCATCCCTTGTATCTTTTGCTTTAACTAAAGTCTCATTTGTCATTATGTGATTGTAAGTTTTTTCAATGGATTTCATCAATTGAAAATTTTATTCAATCATTTTGTATGATATTGGCATTGGATGCTAAAGGTTTTGATGCCATAATGATAGCTAAATTCTGGGGAATAAAAAACTTTTTTCCAATAGCTCCCCCCAGGAAGTTGACAAAAAACAAAACGGATTATTTTTTCATAATAAGCTAATCCAAACATGCATAAGTATTGTTACATTAAATAAAATAGGGAGAATTAGAAGGAAGCTTCTAATTTGATTATTTCTTCCTAAATTTGAAGTATCTTTTTTTTTTTCCTTAGAGGTCTTGAAATTGGGATCTCACAATTAACTTACACTTGGTATTCTTGTAGAGGATATAAAATTTAAATACATCATTAAATTCCATTCCTTTTATATATTTATTTAATTACCATTTATGTTTATCTCTATTTTTAGGAGATCATTCGGTTATGCTTTTTCTCTCAACCAGATGATCCACTGATGGGAAATGGTTCCTTTAAGTCCTCAACTTTAGTTCCAGGGTATGTAATCAGGTTATAGTTGTAAGGTTTAAATGTCATCTTGTGCTCTGGTACTGATGTTTGCTTATTGATAGTATAAAAGAAGGATTTTATCTTGGTCCTCCACCAAAAGACAAACTTCCTAAAGTATGTTGTTCTCCTTGCTTAACCTTTTGGGTAACTCCATTGGGATATTGTTAAAATGTAATAACGGCTGTAGTATTATTTCGACAGAACTCTCTACAAGGATCTGTATTGGTGGGATCAATATCATATGGTAGATTATCATTTGCTGGTCAAGGGGATCATAAAAATCCAGAAAAGCATCCTGTGTCATATCGGCTTTCTTATATTCTTCCCCCAAACAAGGTTATTCTCTACCTTATGCTGTTACTCTCCTTAAGGTCTTTGTGTGTGCTCTATCATTGTATACTATACACTAATATGTGTTGTTTTGACAAGCACCAAGCTGTGCTGAAGTATCAACTGTTATAAAGTATATGCTATAAATTAAAGTCTAATCATATTGTTCTATTACCTTCTGTTGAAAGATTGATGAGGACAAGGGGAAGAATTCTTCCTTATCTACCAAGAAGACAGTTTCTGAACGCCTAGAACAAGAGGTATGCAAGTCTAGTCATATTTAGCGGAAGATCTTGTTTTTTTTTTATCCTATCATGTATTTCACTTGTGAATTTTTCTTTTGGTATCACCGAAATGTGCTCTTTTGCATGTATTATTGCTTATGTGCGTTTTTATGTTAAAAAAAAAAAAACCAAAGCTTAAGTGTGTGTATTGTTATCTAATTCAAATTCTTAATTTTTTTAAACATTTTTAAAATGGATTATTCTTTGAGTCGAAATTTTGTATAGACTTTATAATAAAATGTAATTGTATCATTTACCTTATACTAAAATGATATAAAAAATATAATTATATTTAAATTTTAAATTGTAGTTTTTTAATCTTCATGTATTTAACTCTACATTCTAGAATATTTTGTATTTGTTGATTCTATTATTGAAAACTCATCTTGGTTGAATCTTCCATTATTATCTTGAATATAAAATTATGAGGAGGGACTCACTTACTCAAGGAATAAGTTTATCTAGACTTGTTCCACTCAATAACTCATGTTCTACATCAAATTTCAACGATTTAACCATTGAATTAAAAATTCTAATGCATAGGTCAAGTCTGCAAAATTTAAAAAAAAATGAAAGTCGCTTGATAATTTGTTTCATTAATTTAAATCAACGTATAAAATATTTTTATGATTATCTGTCGATTTAAATTAATAGAATAAGTATCAAATAGTATACAATTTGTTTTAAAATTGTAGATTTAATCTATGCATTAAAAACTTTTAATTTAACGGTTAAATTGTTAAAATTTTATGTATAACATGAGTTATTGAATGAAATAAGTTTAAGTAGACTTATAAATTGGAGTTCTCTTTTTCTTTTGTGTGATTTCTTGTTTTCTTAAATGCTTTGTTAGACATCTTATGTGAGTATTTTCCTTCATTTCTCCCTAATAAAACTAATTTTTTTAAAATATTTTATCAATAATTTAATCAAAGAGAGATAGATAAACAGTTGAAAGGGAGGACTGATTTTATTATGTGTCACACTAATTGTATTCTCTAGTCTCCCTATTATAGGGAAGCAACTGTCCCTAAATAAGGAAAATACGAAAATAAGGAAAAAAATACATTATAATCTTTTTTGGATCCCCTAAAATACTCCTATTTACATCATAAACCTTGACTTTGACATCTATGAGTAGAAGATTGTTTATGTCCGTAACAGTTTAAAAATATATGTAACAAGTTATTGTAAGAATATCTTGTGTTGGGGGAGGGTCATAATCTTTTTTATTTTTTTATTTCTCCAAATCCAGAAATCATTCTTTTACAGTTCTGATTTGCCTAAAAGCAGATATTAGAGATTTCAGATTGTATATCTTCTGTCCTAATGGTACTTTTAAGTTGGCCTTGACATGTCCGTCAGGTACGAGATGCAAAAATAAAAGTGCTTGGGAGTCTAAAACAAGAAAGGGATGAAGAGTGCCTGGAATGGAAGGAGTTATCTGCCTCGCTCAAAGTCAGTATGTAATTTTATTTGAATTTGAATTTTGGTGGTTGACGACAATTATTTGTTTCTTTACTCTTTAAATTCTATATTACTACATGTTAAAATTAAATGATTGCAAAATATATGTTTCCTTGCAGTCAGAATATCCAAAGTACACTCCATTGCTTGCAAAGATTTTGGAAGGTTTAGTTTCTAGGAGTTGCATCAAAGACAAATTCAATCATGATGAGGAGGTACTTATTGTTGGAGTTAAAAGTCTTGCAATTTCTTATATTTTATGCATCATCGCTTGTTATATTAGAGTAGTGTTAACTAATATGTAATGAATATTAAACTTTGGGAGCATGATCAACAAGATGTTAACTTTTGGTTCACGTTTGGATTTCACGGATATTTTGTCCTATAAAAATCATCTACTGATGTTTCTGTCATAACACTTACATTTCTCTCAACGGATTAGGATTCTTAGTCCTGCATATCTACACCGTCAAATATCATTTTTTTTAGAATTTAAAATTTTCCAATTGATGGTCATTAGTATATCTAATCCAACTGTTGACATTTATCTTCTGAAAGAATGTTATACCTTTATATGTTAAAATAAAATGAACCATTGAATTGTGATATTGTCATGATTATTGTGCATGAAAAATAAAAAACCCAACTAGTTTTTAAATTCTCTGAAACTTACCAGTCTGGTGACTGGTCTAGTGAAAACTGAGAATCATCAAATATCAATACAATGGTTGTATTGATGAAATTTAGTGTTCACAAAAACATTGTTCAATTTAGTATTGTGTGAATGAAATAGAAAGCTTGACTCTGTGGCAATTATGAATACACTTTGCAGGTAATTAATGCAGCAAATGAGGTTATTGAAAGTATTGATAGAGAAGAGTTAGTAAAATATTTTGCACTAAAAAATGATCCAGAAGATGAGGAAGCAGAGGTGCGTAGTCATGCTCCCTATCCTATGCTTTTTTAGTTATCCCTGTCAGTGAAATGGCATGTAAGTGTTATTTGTTTAGAACATTTTGGAATCTTACATGATTAAATGTGATTTTATTACTTAAATTTTTATTATTATAGAAGCTGGTTGTGTAATAGTTTGTCTGAAAATAATGACATGATAGTGTAAACAAACATATTTGTACCCCGATTCCTGATAGTGTATCAAATGTTAAATCAATTGTTGTCAGCTAAATTTTTATGGAAGTTTATTCCACTATACAAAATGAATTTGGAACTACATAATTATTGCTTAAATGATAGATTTGCACTTTGTTGGCAATCAATGATATTTTAATCCCATTGTAGAAAATCAAGAAAAAGATGGAATCAACACGTGATCAGTTGGCAGAGGCACTTTACCAAAAGGGGCTTGCACTGGCAGAAATAGAGTCTTTAAAGGTTAGAGCTCTTATTTTCTTTAAAGCAATAATTGTACATCATCAACAGTTAATCAGTTATAATCCATACATGCAAAACAGCAGGAAATACCATGTAGACGATATTGAAAAGGCCAAAACATAAATCTTTATATCCTTACCATCTACTTCTGCAATCAAATAATGACACATGAATGTTCTATTAAAAATCTGCAGCACCTATTTTAATGCAAGTTGTTTAATCTTAGAAAGAACATCCGTATGTCATTATTTGATTGGAGAACTTGATGACAAAGATATAAGGAACTCAATCTATGTTTTGTCCATTAAAAAATGTGTGCAGCCTATTTTCCATGTTAGGTTACCTTAAAAACTTGTTTAACCTAGTTGCTGTTTAAATCTGTTAAGATACAGATCCCTCATTGGCTAGGTAAATAGACAAATTAATCCTTATAATGACTTAGGCAATTCCACCCATTTGAGCTAGCTTTTGAGGTTCAGTTAGGCCTAGTCCATTCCCAACTCTTACATAGCATTTGATCATACCTAGTCAATATGGAGTCAACTCTAACATGGCCATTGTGTGATATCATAAGATCCCATATTGCTAAGGTATATTGTCAAAGTACTCTGAGTTAACTTTTAGGATTGAGTTGAGCCTGATCCATTATCAATTCTGATTAAATCAATGTTTGATCTTTTGTACTTGTTAGTTACTCCAAAATTAGGAAATCTCCTTGTACACAGGGAGCAATATTTTTCCTCTTGAGCTCAAACCATAGATATGTGGCATAATAAATGCTACTCTTCGTTTGAGTTTAGACTTATGTTAGAACATGTAAAGCTGCAATTTTCATGATTTTGCTTGCTTGTGTTTAGTAGAATTTGGAAGAGTAAGTTTGGTTGTTATAGTGTCACTTTGTTAGAATAAGTCAAAGATTTCCATTATAATAGTAGTGGCATTTAATTATTATATAATTAATCCAGTAAAGTTGGCTTTCTTAACTTTTTTATTGTTAAAGGACGTGGATAAGTCCTTGGCTTTGGCTACATCAGACGGTGCAAAACAAGATGTGGAGAAAACTGATGAGCAATCCAAGGATGATGGTGGCGTTCATCCAGACTTGTTCGAAGAGAACTTCAATGAACTGAAGAAATGGGTTGATGTCAAGTGCACAAAATATGGAATCCTCTTGGTGACAAATGAGAGGCGTAATCAAAGGCTTGGGACAGCATTGAAGGTATTTTCCTTTTGCTAAAATCTTATTAGTTACTGCCATGATGACCCTCTTATTAATTTCTAATCTAAAAATTTAGTTCCTTTCCTCCCCGTCGTATAGGATTCTATAGACACTATTTACATTTAGGATGTTATCAGTATAAGATTAGGATAATGTTACTACTTAAATTGTGCTGCAATTTAACTCTATATATAGAGCGAATGAATAAAAGTTTAATAAGCTCCTCTTGACTACACATCTCTTTCAAAAATTATTTTTTTTTTACAAAAAAACCACAATAGGCTTCAAGTTCTAAATCAATGAAAAAAATCTAGTTACTGTTAATTCCCATTTGAATATCAGAAATAAGAAATTAAAATAATGGAACACAGAAGCCATGTGCTACAAGTGCTTCTAAATTTTGAAATGTACATTAGAAATACTTACTATTTAAGTACATTACAAACCACTTTTCAAATGCTTCACTTTTCTTCTGAATTTCACAAAATCCTTGAACTACCTGATACAGTATGACTCTGTAAAAGTTACTCTCGTGCACTGTTTTACTTGTTTTTCAAACTATAATTACACTAGCTTCCTTGGATAGCAATATCCAGGTAAAAAGATTTACAGTAGCGTAAAACCTGTACATGGTTGAACATAATCATGAACGGAAAAACTAGTGGCTATAATTGTTGCTTAATGCGTACCAGTAATATCTATTTTTCTCTGACTTTACCTAGAGTGTCTTTTTATTTTGATGATCATAGACTTCTGGGAAAGTGTCTTTTCTTTAATATTGGTCAAGAAAATAAAAAACAGAAATCTTATTGGCAAATAAAGTATTTATTATATAGGAATTAAATTACATTTTAACTCTTCTTTAAGTAATTAGAAGCATTTAAAAGGATTATTTAATGCTCCATAACTAATGTCCTTTGGGTATTGGTTAGGAGAATCCGATAAATTCTACTAATCTTATGTGAGCCTTTGCTCCCTCGGATTCAGGTACTGACTGACATTATTCAAGATGATGCTGAGGGTGTCAAGAAGAAATTCTTTGAACTAAGGCTCTCTTTGCTTGAGGAAATTGGATGGACTCATTTGGCTACATATGAGAGAGAATGGATGATTGTACGATTTCCCCCAAGCTTGCCCCCTTTCTAGGGTCTTCCAATGCAAGGAGCTGTCTTTTTCCTTGGTTATTTATAACTATGATAGCAATACATGCAACATTAAATTAACCATTTTACTCCAACGAGCTCCCTGCTCAATTGGCAGTTGCATCAGCCCAAGTTTTAAGACTTGGGTATGACATTGATGCTGGAGTTTTGATTCTTTGCCAAGCTACCTTATCCCCCTCAATATCCAGGTGCTTACACTTCCTATGTAAAAAATAGAATAAGAAAAAAAAAGTATGATCATTTTAGACATCTTGTCATTCCACTGGATATGGGTAACCTTGCATTCAAGTGCCTGTTAGTTCTAGGCCTTGGGTGTGGAGCACACATCAAGTAATGGGCAATGGCCATCCTCTTTGGCATTAGTAATTACAGAATTAAGTTGGTTTTCAGTTTATTTATTAATTTTTATTTCTTAGCATGTATTTTTAGGTTGGAGACCACTGGATTCAAAAATCACATTCAGACTAATCTATGTTTTTAAGGGGAATTGGGGGTTAAGTTTTCAATTCTTTTTTTTATTTACAAAACTTGAATTTGAAAAACTCGATATTACTTGGAAAATTAAACATTGGACTTTGTAGTATTTATTTTGAGAGGAAAATATCAAGCAATACTCATTAAGGAAATAAAAGTAAAAGTATTTACTAAAAATATGTCATTTGAAAACACAACTCGTACTATAGCTTTAAACAATTGAAAGTAAGTTATTGGCTGAAAGGCTGGACAGGCTGTTGGTAGATTGCACTTGGTGTGACCACTTTCAGAATGTCTTATGTTGTGACTTTATGACTTCATTCAGACCACTATCCCGATATGCTTTTGTGTAGCAATGTTGTTACAAAAAAAATTATCCTTTTCGTTTTTCTTGCTTCTTTGGATGAGACTTGAGGAGTATGACATAGTGGTTAAGGAAGCTTGGACAACACATGGGCAAGGAGTGGTTGCAAACCTTGGTAAGGTAGGTGATGAGGTCCTGTAAATTTAATGTAACAACTTTTGGAAATATTTTTGTAGGAAAAGTAGGGTGGAGGCTAGATTGAGAGGTGCTCCATCCCGTTTGAATTTTTTAGTTTGGAATGAGACTCTTCTATTGCATTTTTATTTACTTATTTTTCTTTTTTTATTTCTTTTTTATTTTCTTCCATCGTTCCTTAACTCCCACAAAGTTTGAAAGTCCTAACTAGAGGTGTGTCCTAGACTCCTAATACTGCCACTTTTAGATTGGAAGCTGACCTACGTAAGGAGTATCTATAGATTCTTGAACACTAAGAATTCTTGTGGTTTCAAAAGTTCAGGGAGCTGAGTGAAATTTAGAGATCTCAATAACAGGTACTTTCATACTCAACTTATTGTGAGAAGTAGAAGAAATTAAATTATTTTATCTTCTTCACTTGAATCATGGTGTTTGGTGTTGAGATGCAAAAATTCTCAAAAGAGAAGCTTGATTGTTTTGTAGAAAAGCTATTTGCAGTTGCACCATTTACACATGTAAGGCAAAATTATTGAGAAATATTCCCAACTCGGCTCTGCAGGTGCTGGTGTTCTTACTGCACCAGTTACTAAAGAGGAAGTCAGAACTGCTATCATGGGAATGATATCCTATAAAGCTCCTTTTCAGATGGTTTCAACCTTTTTATTATTAAAGTATTGGGATATTGTTGATACCGACATGGGGAGGTTAGTTAATGAAGCATTCATTTGTGTTCATTTAGATATTAGACTGTTGGGAGACTCTTGTTATCTTATTTTCTCACGTCAATCAACCTGAATACTTTAAGGAATTGAGACCAACGAACCTCTGAAATGTGGTGTACAAGATCATTGCTAACGTTGGTGGACATGATGTTGGTAGATTGCATAAGTTAATGGTTAGCAAACGTGAAAGCTTGGAATATAAATGATTGGGAACATCTTCAAGCAGTTTGTTAAGAAGCAGGTATAATGTTATCCATGCATGCAATTCAATGATAAGAAGCAGGTATAATGTTATCCATGCAATTCAAAATGAGCAAGGCGACTGGAGTGATGATCTAGACCTTTCAGAGGAGGAGATTTCTCTTTTTCTTCAAGAACCTATATCTGGATATGAGGGATGCTCTAACCTTCTCTTTAGTTAGCCACTTTCCCTGTCTGGATGAGACAACAAAGAGAAGTTTTACGTAGGATATATCTAATTCGGAGATAAATCAAGCTCTTTTCAAAATGTGCAGCTACAAGACTATGAGAACATGGTTTTCAACTTGGGCAATTTCTCCCTGCACCCTTCCAATTGCCCCATACAGCCATCATATTTTAAAAATTCTTAAGCTATCCTTCCCTCTCTCTTCTCTGCTCACTTATTCTTTTCACACTTATCACTTATAGTCTTCGAAACACATTCTGGATGTGTTTTTATCTCTCTAGAATAGGTATTTCGTGCTGTTAGATATGTACTCAATCCAGATCATTGTTTATTCAAAATAACTAATCTGGAACGATATTGATCTAGAATGGGTGTTTTGGAAAAATGCTGTTCTATATTAGATGTTATGGAAAAGCATTTTTCGGTAATGAAATGTTTCGGATTGTGCATTCTGGCAAGACAAAAATCCAAAACAGTGTTATGGAATTACATGGTTCTAGATTGAGTGTTCTAGAATATAACTTCTGCATTGGGTGTTTTGGAAAAGACTCTCAAAGTAAGGGTAATTTGGGATATTTATAAAAAAGGCCGGTGCATCAAGAAATTTCCTTCAACTTGTGTTCTACAAAAACTGTTGGCACATTGTGTGCCCATCTATATGTAACCTGATCAATCACACTTACCATAATCCTCATGCAGTGGGAAATTTGAATAGGACCTTTATTAGTCTTGTTCTAAAGGTGGAAAATGGCACCTACTTGAGGCAATTTTGCCCCCATTAGTATTTGCAATGTAACTTAAAATCTTGACGAAGGTTTTAACTTAGACTTGAAAGGAATGATGGAAGAGCTTGTGAATCCTGTAACAATAGTTTTTTTTTTTTTTTTTTTTCCAAATGTCAAAGTAAATCTGATCTCATTACATTGGAGGTGATCCATTCCATGAGAAGAGGGGAAAAAAGGGAAGAAGGAATGGACGGTGGTTAAGCTGAGGAAAAGGCCAATAATAAATCGAGGTGGAGTTTTGTGAAAAACACCTTGGAAGATGATATAGGAATTTCCTGGGCCTTGTACGAATGGGTTAACCTTTTCGTAACAATGGTATCAGAGCCTTGTTTACGAACCCGGTGTCTCGAGTTCGAACCCGGAGAGGGAAGTTACTCCTGATATTGGGGGAGTTCCGACTTCACCAAGCTGCCAGGTGTCAGCTTCTGAAGAAGGGGCGTTTGATATAGGAATTTCCTGGGCCTTGTACGAATGGGTTAACCTTTTCGTAACAGAAGACATTGGGCTTTCGCAGTCATTTATTGACTTAAAGTGGTGTTGTATTTCAAGTCCAAGTGTCCTATAAGCGTTCTTTGGAATGGTGAGGCTGTGGAAGACTTTAAGCTTTCAACAGGGATCCAATAGGGTGATCATCGTTCACCTTATCTTTTGGTGCCATGTTGAAAAACTCTCCCAGTTAATTGAACAAAGTGTGGATCATGGCTTGTGGAAGTCGATCACTCTTTCTAGTGGAGAACCTTTTTCATCCTATCTTGCTTTTGGGGATGACATTATTATCTTAACGGAAGCAAATTTGATGCAGGTTGAGGTGATATCGAGATGTATTCAGCACTTTTGATCCTGCTCTGACTGAAATGTTAGTAGAGAAAAATGAAATTATTCTTGGTCCCAAATCAATGGACAATGGTGCTTTCAGTTATGGCAGAACAGATAATTTGGGGAATAAACCATCCATTTGATCCCTAGTGTATCACCCTCGTTATCTTAAATAGTCTTTAGACTACTATTACTCCCTAAAATATTAAAAATCATGTTTTATAGCCCTTCCAATATTAAAAATTCTTCAGATTAGTCCCTCAATGTCAGTAAAATATATCAATCTAGTGATGAAATTTATGGATATTAATACTTTAGAGGCTATATATATAATTTCATTGGTTTAAGGATTATTTATGAGTGATGGTGATATTTGAAGGACTAAATTAATAGTTTATTCAATACTTGGGACTAAGTAGAGAGATGTTCTAAACCAAGCTACCTCCAAAATAAGCACCTAGAAATAAAAGATGTTGTCTTTAGCTAGCAGGATAGCAGTGTCCAAATTATGGAATGCAGTCCATTTATCTACCTAGATTTGTTTGTGACAAGTTGGACAGAACTTGCAGATGGTTTCTATCTGAACCCGATACATAACAAAAACATTTTCGTTGTGTACTGTATCCCGCCTCACTCATAAAACGGAAACATATATCTATTTTGTGTTACAAAGTATGTTTTCATGAAAAAAGTGTGTTCTAGGAAAAGATTATATTTATTGATTTTTTTATCAGCATTCTATAAACATGGTTAAACACGGGCTTAAAATATTGAGAAAATTTTATGTTTATTGATTTTTTTAATCAGCATCTTAAAAACATTGTTAAACATGGCCTTAAAATATTGAGAAAATTAATACTGCTATGAAAAATGAGGTAGTTTCTACAATACTATTTCCTAAAAAAGCAGTACGTCTCAGTCCCCACAATAGACTTATGATCAATTTACCAACCAAGTTTCTTCGCTGCCCCAAAAGCTACGATGACATCAAATAAAAAGACAATTCTCATTGCGGCGTACGTACCAAAACGAAAAGCATTCTATAATTGTTTAGAGAAGTATCAGCAAGACACTAGTTTTTAACATACTCATGTCCTTTTATATATATATATATATATATATATATATATATATATATATATATATATATATATATATATATATATATATATATATATATATAATTTATTGAAAATTATAAAATTAGGAGAAAGTTATTAAATAAGATTTGAAACTCATTAAATTGTGTTTTCTAATAAATTTTTAATTAATTTGATAGAGTGTTTAAAATAATGTATGAGAGTGTTGCTTGCATTTATCTTGTTTTGAATTTAGTATATATATATATATATGTATGTATGTATATAACATTTACTTTTGTCTTTAATTTATAAAATGTTGTCATATTAGTTTCTAAAACTAAAAAATTGTTAAATAAGTCCTAAAATTTAACTACTTATTATCTTTTTAATTCCTAATTTAACTACTTATATTAATATTATCACTTTAATCACACATATTTTTGAATTTTGAATTAATATGATTGTGAATTTGTACTTTCAAGGATATATTTAACAATTGTTAATTTCAGGAATTAATATGACACCATCTTCCAAATTAGAAATCAAATTCGAGTATTTACTCTATAAAAAAAAGTAACTATTTATTACTTTTAAAAATTATGATAAATTTAATTCATCACCCATCTAAACACGCATATAATTATTTATAACTTACTGATTGGTATAACATTACTCTACTCATTTTTTTTACCCTTTTTCTTTTATCATATCATATATATTATCTATGTTAATTTCTTTTTAGAGGAAATTACACTTGCAATTCCTATGTTTTTTTAGATTGCATTAGATATTCTTTCGTTGTTTTTTGATCTATAGTGAAATCCCTTAAAAGATCTTACATATGTGATATGCACATGAATTTTAATAATTTTTTTCTCTCAAAAATGTGCCTTTTAATAGAGAAGTTGAGGGACTTTTTTTGGACTAAATAAATACTTGTGTCTCATATTAGAGGCATGACATATAAAAAGATTAATAAATAAATAATTAAAGACTAAATTGTAAATGGAGCAATTTATGAGAATAATTATTATTTAATAGGAATAACAATTTTAAGGAATTATAAATATCTACTAACGTAAAACAAGGTTCCCTCCTTGATAAAAAAATATTCTTTTAAATTTTGACTATCACAAAAGATAGAAAGAGTAGAAGAAAAGATCAAAAGAAGTGAAAAATCTTGATTTTTTTCTTTTTTCAAGAAGATCAAAGTACCGTAAAGTTTAAAGATATTTTTGCTATGAAAAAATTATGCATTATTCCTTTATTATGTGAGAACCATAGATTTTAAAAATCCTTTTAGTTTCCAATAATTGATAGTTTTAGAACACTAAAATTTACATATTTCTAAGTACTTTCCTTTCTTTTTATAGAAGAAAAAACAAGTTAGTGCACGTCGTTTTTATTCACCCGTTGAAAAGGACATTTGAGTTTGAGTATCCAAGGTACGATGACATAAATTAAATAGTATACAATGTTAACTTATCCAAATGTATGAAATAGCTTCACAAAGGTACAATTACACAATTATTAAATAGTATACAATGTTAGCTTATAAAAAAGTGGTGTTCCTTTGCTTTGCCATTCTCATTCTGGCCTATATGGTTCTTTATCCATTTTTCATGGTCCTATATACATACACTTTGACAAAGACAACACAACACGCCCACATACAGCACGGAGCTATATCCTTAATACATTGAATTTGATTTATTTGAATTTTTATTCCATTTTGTGTGGATTAGATCGAATCCCACTTAAGAATATGGGATTGACCAGCACAACATATAGGTGATAGAGCTTTCAACACGGAAATAGGAAGACTCCATGTGTCCTTATAAATCAGAATATATGCATGCGTGAATCTTGTTTTAAATTTTTTACAATTCCTTTTCATTTCATATTATACTCATTTTTCGGCGGGGCATACTTTTTTTTTCTATAAAAAGTACTCCTTGATGTTCACTTTTTTTTAAATATATATATATATAAGTATTTATAGGTTCTCTCTAATATATTAATCTTTAGTTGATTATTGGCATCATAACACGATTCAACCTTTTGATGTTTCATTCCAATTATTCATAATATAGAACAATATAAATGAGATATCCATACTTCAAATTCAAAAAACTTCATATAAATAAATACGTTATAATTAAATATAAAATCATTTTTAAACCTCCACTGAGCTAATTCAAAAAGTGAGTGGAAAGAGTCTACATTCAAACTGTTGAAATTGTGTCGGCAAGGTTAGGATGGGCATCTAATTAATTAACCATGCATGCAGTTTCATGAAACAAGAAAATAAGAAGTGTGAAGCACATAATAATGCGGTGAGAAATTGCTTATGCGAAACGTCCATATCGAAGAATAACTTCTCAGCTGAAAATCCTTATTTCTTTTGGTAAATTTTCTAGCACAATAATCAAAGTTGTTCAAAGGAAGTGAAAGGAGAATGATTAAAAAAAAAATCTATATTATCAGTAAAAATACTCCTTTTAAACTTATATATAAGCAACTAAAACTAATTTCACACAAATTAAAAAATCATTAAATATATTTAATTTTTATAATTTCACATAAAATAAACATCACATTATAAAAAAAAATATTTTTAATCATATTTATGGTACATAATACCACCATTTATTAATATAAGAATATTTTTGAATTAAGAATAATAAATAAAGGTGACTTTAATAAAATTTATTCATATTTTACTTAAAAAATTCTAAACATTTTTATTTGTATATAAATCTAGAGTGAGTAACAATTAGACTCAAATTATCATAAGAATTACCTAGAATGTGTAAAGTTTTTATCCATCAAATTAATGGATTTAGATCGAGAAATAGGTAAACTAGTCACAAAATTTGTGGTATACTGTAGATACTAATTTACCCCTTATCAGCACCTGCACGGAATGATTGTACATATTCATATTTTACTTAACCAATGTACTGATGTCGAATCTGGATATAAGTATACCCATTACAAATGAACGCCAGTAAAAAAAGTATCTTTTCCTTCACTAAAGTTATATTAATTTCTTAGTTATAAAAAAGGTAATTATGATGAATAAAATTAATAAAAGGTTCTTCATTCCAAACAATCCAGGGGAGTAGCCTCTACTTTTTAACTCCAAAGAAAGAAAATATATCGGCATTTGGCTTTATGATTAGAGATGAGGTGAGTTTATCATTCTGTCGGAGTAGATCCTACTCGAAGGTCCCATTATTAATTAATTATAATACCAAATGAATTGCCGGTTGTCAAATGTCAATAATTAAACCTATTAACTTAATGATTAAACTATTTTTATAATTTTTTTATAATAATCAATATCATTGCAATGATAGTATACAAGTATGTTCATTTTTTTATACGATAGTGAGAGAAGTAAATTTAAATTATATAAATATTTAAAATTTAATTAAATTTCACCACTTAAAAAATCTATCATCAATTTTTTTAAAAAAATCTCACGTCATGTAGTTTAGTCTTAGGGGGTGTATTGGATTAGGATTTTAAAGGACTTTTTTAGTTATAAAAAATCCTGCGGATTTTAAAAGACTTTGCAGGATTTTCATGACTTTTAAGATTTTGCAAGATTCTACAAGACTTAAAATCAGGATTTTAATGGATTCTGCAAGACTTTTAAATTAAGATTTTAATGGATTCTGTGGGATTTTGTGGAGTTTTGACATTTGATAAGATTTAAAAAAAATTATACATTCAAATTTAAAAAGAGTCAAAGATAAAAATAATAAATAAAAAAAATAATGTCTAGATAAATAATAATAATAATTCTCTATAATATTCTATCCTCTTTTTATAGCATCCACTATCAATTGTAACAATTTATCGGAATCATCCTTAATCCAAGCTTCATAGTTTTCTTTCTCTTTTCATTTTTCTTTATTATTTCCTTGTGAATCTCCCATTTGAATTACTAAAACAATATATGTTAAAAAATAGTTATATAAATAATTACGGATAATAGACAAAATCAATAAAATTATATTATTATTTTTAGAAGCACACCATCATACAAGATCGAATATATTTTTGCTATCCAAATGGATCAAATACCTCAGTTATTATAAAAAAAAATGTAAAAACGAAAATATAGAAACATAAGATAATTTTTTATATAAAAAAATTAGTATATTCGATACTGAAAAAATATTTAGATATATAATTTTTTTTATATAAACAGAAGTATTTAGATATAGAGAATATATATATATATATATATATATATATATATGATAATTTTTAACGATATTTATAAATATAAATTATTCTAACAAATATTTTAACAATATTTTCTTTTTTAAAAAATAAGTTAATGAAGGCATAAATCCTAAACCCTAAAAAATTAGATATTGCAATGTCTTATGTTAATTTTCTTTTTTTAAAATATAAAAAATCTTAATTTCATAATATAAAAATAAAAAAGAAAAATTCATAGTAAAAAAAATAAAATAATTGTTGAGTCATAAAAGGAGGAGGGATAAGAGTAACAAATTCAAGGGAAAGAGAGAATTCGCAATTTTTATGCTAAGAGGGTTCTTCCCCCTACTAAGATCCATTTTTATCTCATTCTACTCACAAAAACCCTAACAAATTCATCTTTTATATATATATATATATATATATATATTTTATATATATATATATATATATATATATATATATATTGTTGAGATTATGATATCAATTTCATCTTTCACCTTTTTCTTTTCTTAACGTGTGTCATAAAAAAATTACCACTTAAAAGTTAAAATTTCAAGTATTTTTTTGTGTTATATAAAGGAACAAATTCAACTACATAGAATAAAATAAAGTAAGTCAATTAAAGAGAACGAACAGAAAAATAAAACAAGTCAATGACACTATCATTTACATATTAGAGTTTCACAAAATAGGAGAATGGTATGAGAATCGTATTATATATGAGCAATGAACAATAGTGTAGTATTATTAGTAGAGAAAAAATGGAGAAGACAGGAGCATAGAAAAAAAAGATGAAAAACTCACTTGAAAATTCTTAAAACACTTGAAAAATCATTTCAAACAATCCTTCAAAATCCGATGGGTTTGGATGGGATTGTTTTATGAATCTGGTATTTATAGATAACACTAGAAAGTCTTTCAAAATCCCTCTCACACAACAATCCTTTAAAATCCTTAAATTTTTGAATACCAATAGATTGTTTTTAAGTTGTAAAAAATCTCAAATGAATACCAGTGGATTTTAATGGACTCTTTAAAAAATCCTAAAAATCCAGATTGAATACCACTGGATTGTTTTTAAGTGACATAAAATCCTGATTGAATACCAATGGACTTTTTTACTCAAAAAAAGTCTTTTAAAATCCTACGAAATCCTAAACCAATACACCCCCCTTAATCATTTAATATAAGATTTAACTAATTAATAATATTTATTTTTCTAATCGTACTTAGAAAATCCTTCCACTAACTTATTTCTAAGACCATGAACCCATGAACAAAGAGAGATAACAATTTGATAATCGAGAAGGAACGAAAGTGTCTGCGAACAAATGGAAGAAAATAGGAATGAGAATGAGATGCTCTGGAGACGATACTGCAATCCAACAAAATTTATTATTATTGATAATTATTTAATAATAATAAATTAATTATCTTTATTTTATTATTTAATAAAAATATTAAAGACTAATATATAATAGCTACTAAAATTTATTATTAGTGATAATTATTATTGAAAAAACTTAAGTCTCACATCTAAAATAGATAAAATAATTAAAGAGTGTAAGTAAAAAACAATTCTCACCTTATAAGTTTCACATCTCTTAGGATATAAGACAATTAAAAAAATAAAGAAAAAACACAAGTCCCATTCGTTTATAGATAAAATAATTAAAAAATATATAAGTAGAGAACAATTCTCACCTTACAAGTTCCACATTTCTTAAGAGATAAGATAAGACAATTAAAAAAATAAATAAAAAAATAAAAATCTCATATCAACTATAAATAAAATAATTAATTAAAAAATAAAAAGAATTATAAAAATATAAATAGAGGACAACCCTCATTAATTAGAGATACAATTAAATAGAATTATTAATCATTTCTTAAATTTTTAGTTACAATAACAAAAAATATTAAATGCTATTAAAAAATATCTAAAAAATTTATACATTTTTTCGACCATTATAAGAATCATTACTAGCATACAGAATAATTGTTGCTAAATGTTTTAACAATGCTGTATATAACTGTTAATGTGAAAATGCCAGCAATAATTTTTATTGTCACTAAAAAATATATTAAATGCTACTAAAAATTTATTTTATTGTAATGTTTATTCTGTTTGCACATTCAGACGTTAGACCCAACAGAGCATGAAAAAGTCATTCACATTGTGGATTTAGAATTTGGAGGGAACGAGGGAATTCGGAAGACACGTAGTTTCGACCTTATATTTTGATTTGAGGAATCAAAATCATACCTCTCATCACTCTTATATAATTTAGCCTCTTCCCACTAGATATGTCCTATATATGGAAACGTATCATATATGAATTTTTTTTAATAATAATAATAACTATCAAAACAGACAACTTAGAAGGTTTAAAAAGATAAAAAAAAAACTATCACATATATTATTATCATAATTATCTTAATCATTATTGTTATCATAGTTATTGTAATTATCACTATTATTATTATAAATATTACCATTATCATCGTTACTACTACTATTGTCATTATTGATGATAATGATAATAACGACGATGATAGTAATTTTAATGACGATGACAAAGACGTTGATAGTGATATAACAATAGTAATATGGAATAACAGTTGTAACAACAATAATAATAAAAATAATATGGTAAAGATAACTATCATAGTGACAATATGCGAGTTTTATTTATAATTTTTTAATTTAAATCGTTCATTTTAATTTAAAAATTAATATTCAATATTTTCATTCTTATGTTAAAAACTTATGAGATTATTGTTACTGTTATTTTTACAACTATTATTATCATTATTATTCATCAATGATGAAAGAAATAACGACGAAAACAATGACAATCATAAATGAATACTCTTGTATGATTCAAATATACTATTCAATTATTTATTATAAAATATCTGCTCAATTTCATCCCCATGACTGGGTTCTCATTTGTACAAATTTAATAACCATCCCATAGGCAAAACACATGCGCATATGCGATTAATATTTGAAGATATCATATCTTATTATTAAAGATATTGTAAGCTATTATCCTACGATTATCTAGGTTGTATTTTCTGATGGAGCTTCACTAATAGAAAGTCCACTATATATACTTTGTGAAATTGAGTTAAGCATTCTAAAGGGGCTGAACTATGAGTGGAAGTCCATAACTTGGCCTTAGGGAAAGCATAATAGATGGTGAATGATTGTAACCTGGTGATAGCTTAAAAGTAAACCTAGAGAGAAGAAGGGTTAATACAATCTTGTACTCCATAAAGGTCAAATTCCTACCAACACACATTCTCCCTCCAAACCCAAAAGGCAAGTACCCCATCTTGTGCTTGCATCCACCATTCACATCATCCATGAACCTTTCTGGTCTGAACTCGTTCGCATCCTTTCCCCATAATTCAGGGTCATGGTGCATCGCTACCACGTCTATCCACATGTTGGTTCCATTAGGCACTGTTATATCATCAACTTTTATGTCTTCCCTTGCTTGCCTTTGCACATTGGGTGCTGGTGGGTATAGTCTTAGAACTTCATTCATAACCCATTTCATCTGCGTGTACAAAAAAGTCATTTCAATTAATCCTAGTAAAATCCAAAAACGTGTACATTAAAGTTCCTGTGGATATTATTAATGAGCATGTGCTGATTTGAATTAATTGGTTGTAATGAAAAGCAAGGAAGAGGCCCCTACATATATATATATCCAAAGTCAATGTTGCAATCAAGTGCAAGACGTCAGGGTTGGAAAGGGTGACGCTTTATTACTATAAACTAAAATAAAGTTAGAAAGAAAGTGACACTTTGTTCTCTCAGTCGTAATTTTGTGGGTATCTCATTATGCCCTCGATCACATATGATGCCTGCCATAAATAGCAGTTTTTCTATCCGCGTATCCAACTAAATGAAACCAATATATATATATATTTATACAACAAACACACACCAAAAAAACAAAAATACATGTTTCAGCTGCCATGCCATGCCACTGCCTTTGACGTCAATATTTTCAATTATATAATATTTTTTATCTCTCCATATATATCTTTCTCAATATTATAATGCAAAAATACAATTTTTTCTTTTACAGAAAAGGTACGGCACAATGTTTATAAATTTAAAGCCACATGATACATTAAGAAATTAATCGTTAGTATAAAATAAAATAATTAGGGTCGGTCGTATTTTGATTCAACTCAATCACAGGGAAATTAATGGAAAAAAGTATAAATTTAAATCTTCCTGCAACATATTTTTATTAATTAAATAAAAAATTATTGAATTTAAGTGAAATAATAAATGTATTTTTTTATATATATCTTTTTTTCTGTAAGTGAACTTCATTAGAGGTTATAATTAACATTAATTACACTAGTATAGTATTATAAACGTAAACAACGTACGTACCTTCTTTAAACCAGCAAGCATGGAAATATCAAGTTCTTCTGTCTCCCCCACCACTTCTCTTATCTCATCTCTCAGTTGGTTTTGCCAGTCTTCATGCATGGCGAGAAGCAACAAAGTCCATGTGATGGCAAGTGCTGTGGTTTCATGGCCACCAAAGAAGAAGGTCTTGCATTCATCAACAACTTCTCGCGATGTTAATGTCTTCCCTAGCCTGCCATCAACCTGATTGTTTTCCTGAAGCAACAAACCTAACAAATCTCGTTGAGAATTCTTGGTGGATGAATTCTTCCGAGATTCTATGATGGACAACAAGAGCTCATCGATTTCTTTCCCAAGTTTCTTGGCCTCTAACGTTTTCTTGACGTTGAAACACTTGCCAAAGGGAACTCCTACATATCGATTAGTCTGAAAGAGAGTCATTTGCAAAGCTCGTAATTTGTCGAAAACATCTCTTGCGTTGTCATCTTTCATGCCAAAACTTGTTCTTGCTATGATCTCTCCAGCTGTTGCTATGATCTCTCTTTCCATGTCAAATTCGGGGTTTCCCGAGTTTATTTGTCTAACCCATCTTTCTATCATTTGATTCGTGGAATCAACCATCATGTTTGCCATGTCCTGTATATAATATTGCAACAACTAATCAGAATATTCGATTATGGCCAAAGCAGACACAAAAACGTTTGACGTCAACAAAAGGACAACAGAATATTGAATTTGTTTGGTGAGACTGAGACATTAATTTCCTTGTAGTTTCCTAAAGGTTATATTTTATGTTTTGTTCATAGTAGAAAGTTAAACGTTTAAACGGATTTGAATTCCTTTTATTTACCTAACGCGTGAAAAACATATTAATTAACTGTGCAGCAAAAGTGTAAAACGATAGGAAATAGTCCACAGCAAATATTTATACAATTGCATGAGCACTTTTCAAATTACGACATCATGCTCCACGAGGATATTTCGAAGCCATTCCATTTTCATGGTTGATGAGGTACAAATGCAAATTTTGAGAGAGAGAGAAAGAAAAAAAACCTTCAAGTTAATGGGATTGAATGCTGGGGCAACAATGTGCCTGTGACGAACCCAATCGTTGCCCTCAACCATGACCAAACCACTCCCAAACATAGGGTCTCTGTCATTTCTGAACACACTTGGTTTTCCCCATTTCTTTGCCATCACCACTGTTGATATTTTCTTCAAAAACTCTGGCTCTGAAACGTACAGAAATGGCTCTGTCCCCAACCAGTACACGAACACCTTACCTACACAAACAAATACCAAATTAATGCATCTTAATTTAATTAACATATTAACATGATCAATTGAGTTATTATGTTTTTCTTTTAATATGCATCGATATATATACTAAGAAAAGTTGAGTTTATCATCATATGGGGTTAGTCTCTCGCAGCGTGACAAATAACAAGAGAAGGATTTATATGTATTTATGCATAGTACTTGGCAACATGTTAAACATGATTGTATTCTAAAGATGATAGGTGTGGGAAAAGAAAAGAAATGCATGGATACATGACATAGGAGGCTTACCATGCGATTTTTGCCAGCTAGAAAAGTAGGGGAAAACGTAAGAGTGTATATCATGTGGTAGGTTTGAGGATACAACCGATGATTGAATGTTTTTTTTCATTTCTTTAATGTTTCCGAGGGGAAAACTTGGGGTTGGCCCTCCCAACCCACATTTCTTAAGCTTGTTAAGTGTTTGGTTAGGGAAAACCCACCAAGAAAATGTTAGTATCAAGAGCAAGAAGAGGCAAAGTGCTACCAAGAAAGCAACAAGAACCCCAACTAGCCCTAGAAAATCCATCTCTCTCTCTCTCTTAATATGTATATGTATCTCTAATAAGCTTTCTCTAGCTATGTCTCTCCTTACTGTGTATCTCTATATATCACAGGGTTCAATATACGATTTGGTTGTGTTGTTGGAAGCAAAGTGCTATATCGCTATTTATAGAAGGGATATGAGTAGTACAATCCGTGGTTTTGACTATGTAAACGAGTAGGATATCAATACAATATTGTGACCTGTTGAACCTTTTGACGCATTTTGAATTTTTTTTTTTTTCTATTTCGGTCCAACTTTTGTTTTCGTGTCAAATTTATTGGTCGCATTAACATTTTCGGCTGGAGCTGGACGACTGGACCAAAGACCTTTAGTAGCGAATTACTAGGATGAAAAAGAAAAGGGCCAGGGAAAAAAAAATACTTGCCACTAAGTTTGACCGTATATATATATATATAATATACAACAACAGATATATGTAAAATAATTAATTAGTCCTTTAAAGTTAGTAGATACCAATCCTTAAAATTATAAAAATGTTATTTTATATTATTATCGTTAATATGATCATTTAATTACATCTAAGATTTTTATTATCATATAACGGTCAAATGTTATTTTTTGTTTAAGCTTGATTGTAGAGAGAAATGTTCGACAGGCTAAGCACTTATTAACCTACCAAATTATTTTACCTTAACTGGCCTATCTATGTAACATTCGGGTCCTTGCAATGCTACTATTGATGCAAAGCCAATAACCAACAAGTTTTCGGTACGAGAATTTGGGACCTGTTTAGTACAGATTATAATACTAATTTTTAAAATATAGATAAATTGATTAATAAGTATGATCCTAGTTGAGCAAAGATAAGTTCTAATTTTTTTTATTCTGAGAAATGGGTTGGATAATATCGTATTTTAAAAACATGTTACGAATGAAGATATCATATTTGGGTTATGAAAACAATAATTTTAGCTTCTTAAAATCACATTTAAAGGGTGAAATATTACATCTAAGTATCTAACAGGTGAAACTAAACATACGGTAAGTGATTTCACTTAAGAGTGTAAATATAATTTTTACAGGATATATGTCAGCTTGTATTGTTATATACTTCTTAATTATATGAAGATATAAAAATTACAGATGATATTTCATATAAAAAATTAAAGAATTTAGTTATATATATCCTTGAAAACAATCCAGGTTTTATCAAGTGGTTGTCTACAATGTAAAACTGTAAAAGGTTGTTTGTCAATTTCTTCTTTTAATTCTTGAGTAATGCTGCAATCCTATATGCAGTTAATGTGCTGCCAAGAGGCCGGTTATGCATATTTGGGTTAGAGGATCTTATAGATTGTTAATAAGAATTTAATTGTAGATAAATAAAAATAATAATAATAAAAAAGTGGATAAATATAGGATACGGAGTATATACTAATAGTGGAAAGGGTTATTATGCTTTCATCAGATAACAAATCAACATATAGATAATGAAAGTTAAATAGTATTTAAATTTTTTAAAAATTTATAAATTTGTTTTATGTATTAAAAATTTTCAACTTAATAATTAAATAATTAAAATTTAATGTAAAATATAAGTTATTAAATGAAGTAAATTTACTCTAAAATAAATATATATATATATATATATATATATACGCATATATATATGGGGAGTGATTTATTTACTCTAAAATAAATAAATATATATATATATATATATATATATATATATATATATGCATATATATATGGGGAGTGATCTATTTACTCTAATAATAAGTTTATCTAAACTTGCTTTATTTAATAACTCATGTTTTATAAAAAAAATAATCAATAATTTAACTGTTGAATTTAAAGTTCTTAATATATAAATTAAGTCTACAAAATTTTTTTAAAAAAATTAAAAATAATTTGATATTTTATTTCATTAATTTAAGTTGATAAATAATCATATAAAATACTTTATATGTTAATTTGAATTAATGAAATGAAGTATTAAATAATTTTTAAATTTATAAATTTGGTCTAAATGTTAATCATTTTTAAATTAATAGTTAAATTATTGAAGTTTGATATAAAATATGTGTTATTAAATAAAGTGACTCTATAATTAACATATTTTTCATATATATATATATATAGCACTTGAGAAAAAGTTAAAAAAAAAACATATATAAAAGAGAACATGACAAAACTAACATAAAGTGGTATTATAAATATTAAGAACGAAGATAGAGACTAAAGACCACTGATAAAAAAAATGAATCAAATGAAATATATGATCATCAGGTTAAAAAAGATGGAAAGAAGTTGATAAATTTTTTAAGTAAAACATTAAAAACTAATTATAAGATGGTTAATTAAGGATATGGAACCCACCCTTTCTTTTATATATATATATATATATATGTTTGTAGTGATCTTCTAAGATCACTATTGGTAACTCCAGCACGTTATTAGTTAACTGCCTCTCCATGCCACACTTTCGAATGAGCAAACCATTAAAAAAAATTCCTTTATTTTTTCTAAATATATCTTTAATATATAACCCTCCAATATTTATTGTAAAAGTTTTTCATCTTTACCATCTAACACGAATCACGATTCATCATCAATACTCTTGAACTTGTATAATCACAAACATTATTAGTATGAAATACATGATAATATTATCCTCAAAGAATCATCTGTGTGGTGAGTCTTCCAAAATATAATAAATCATTTTTAATGGTGATTGAAGTAATAGAATGACAAATTTCTAATAAAAATACCCTAAAAACTTAAAAATAAATAAAGTGGTAAAGAAAAAAATATGTAGAAAGAACACTCTATAAACCTCCTTTAATATAATATATATCATAAGAAAAATAATTTCTCAGACCACCTAAGACTAGGTTATAATTGGTCAAGAGGATAAGTAAAATTAATTAAAAAAATAATGAGACTTAGAATAAAAGACGAAGTCAACAAATCTAATTATAAGTAAAAATATCTTTTTTGATAAAAATTAAGTTAATTCAAAAATATATTTTTTATTATTTAATTCAATAAATATATTAACATCTTTTTAAATATCACTCAAAATATCAACAAATTGTTGGTTTGATAATGAACTTGGTGCCTTAAGCAAAATTTATACACATATACTATATATCAACCAAGATTATGTATAATAGAAGATAATGAGTTCATCTCACAACAAAGACTGAAAATGAGTCAAGTTGAATTGAGTTTAATTTAGCTAGCTAGTTTGGCTCGGCTTAATAACATTTGGTTCAACTTACAATTCGACTCAACTTTGACATGAATCTTTTTTTTAGCTCAAACTCGACTCGTTTTAAGATCATTAGTTGCTCAATTTAGCTCGTTAGATCGAATTATATGAATTAAGGCTCATCTTCTAAAAATCTTATACATTTCAAAATTTTTAATTTAATAATAAATTTTATATATGTTTGTTTAATTCATTTTTAAAAGACAAAACATATATAACTTATTTTATTAGATTTGCAAGATTACAAGGTATGACTCTAAAGAAATATAATTACAACTAAAGTCGGTAAAAATTAAAATTACTCCACTTTGCATAAAATAATAGAAAAACAATTCTTAATCATGAATTTTTAGAGTGTTCACTTCTTTTATTATTATTATGCATATAATTAAGTTTTAAAAGTTCTTTCCAATTTTAATAAGTTGAAATTAAATAAAAAATTAATTATATAAATTATATATTTATATGTCGAGCTGATTCATGAATCAAATGAGTTAAACTACACGTAACTCAAGTTCAGCTCATTTGATTTATATATAAACTAAGTTAAATGAGTTAATTATCAAATCAGGTTTCGAACTAATTTCAAGTTAGTTTGGTTTATTGTCACCCTTATTCACAACCTATAGTGAGTTAATGTATGAACCTAGAGAGTTAAAGTAACAATATTAGTCGACACAAGTGATACGTAACGATTTATATCTTTTAATCAAATTATCTAAAATTTAAATTCTAACATTAAATATAAAATAAACTACATTAATAGGAGAATACCTATCCTCCGTGTGTGATGATGATCTCAAACAGAGATTTGTTACCACTTCCTTCCGGTAGTAGATATCTCATATCTATACCATTTTTTTTATAAAAAAAAATCTCTACTAAAATAAAATGTGATTCACATTTAATATATGAGCTGAAAATAAAAATAAAAAAATAAGGGATTTGAACTATTTCACTTAAACCGCGTGTAAATTGCGTTTCGTTAATTACAAGGACAAACTGACAAAGAGCACAAGAGACGAGCCTATGAAACAAGAGCAAGTAATTAATATTTTCAGGAATAGAAAACTCTTATTTAATTAATTAATAGGAGCATTACTGAGTTAAATAATATTGGAATCCCTTTTATAATTATCCCCCCCCTCCGTTCATTGTTTTCTTGGTCCAGATCTTAATTAGACTTCAAATTCTACTTTTAGTTAGAGAGAAGAGGAGCAACTCGCACCCTTACAATCATGGTTTTGGTTAATCTAATTAATTGATCCCCCTTGCATAATTAATTAATTGAAAATTACAGGACTAATACTTTTAATTTAACGATTAATTTTAAATTGAAAAATATTATGAACAATGGAATAAAAGTTTTATATTTTTAATCTAATAAATATTATTAAAATAATAATTATTTAATACTTTTTATTAAAAAAAAATTCACGAGTACTTTGTTCACATCTTTATATAAACACTATGATAAGATGATAATTATTAACTTTAGCGTAATATTAAAGGAATAAAGTCAATCAATACTTATATATTAAATATAAATAATTATTTTGAGTAAAAATATTTTTAGAGACGTTTTTTATGAGAAGATTTATAAAGATTCTTTTAACATTTTATCTAATTCAAGTTTTATTTATCATAATTATTTATAAATTAAATATTAATATTTTTAAATAAATTATTAATAAATAAAAATTATTTTGTATTATAATATAAACTATTATCATTAATTTAAAATATAATCTATATAATTTATAATATATTTTTATTCAAATTTTAAATATAATTTATATATTCAAACAAAATATTTATTTTTATATATAATTTATTATAAATTTTAGTTATATATAATAAATATAGTTGTGCGATGGACATGCTAAGTAAAAAATTATTTAAAATATAATGTGTACACTTTATTTGATTGGATAAAAATAAGAAGGAAGAAAATATAGTGGAGTGCAATAAGAGAAGAATAAGTTCCTTATTTTTTTTATAATTGTTTAATTTCTATGTAATTTATTTTTATCTTCTAGTATATTTAAATAAGTATAATATTATTTATTTTTCTTATTTTTAGCCATCTAAACAACTCATAATGTTATCAAAGTGTTTTATTCATAATTTCTAATAAAACTTTATATTTATTGATACATTAACGATGGAGAGAAAAACCAATATAAATAAGAAAGTAAATTCCCTAATATATTTCTTGTTATATATTTAATAAATATTAGTGTGAATATCTTGGTAATTAATGGAATATATTTTATATATTCCATTAATTAAATATATATTTTTTTAATTATCAAGATATTTCACTAATAATAAGAGAAAGTAATTTTATATTTAGAAATTTAAGAGCACACTAATTATAATTTTTCAAGTATATCCTATATATTACTTAGTTTCTGTCGAGTAATAAAACTACTCATTCAGAAAGAAAAAAAAAATTACTCATGCATGCATTTATTATTGAGGACAAATATGAGTAAGTGTCAAATAAATAAAGGGTATAATATAAATAAAAAAGTATATTCCCTGATATATTTCTTGTTATATGTTTAATAAGAAAAACAAATTTTTATATTTAGAAATTTAAGATCACACTAATTATATTTTTTCAATAAATTATATCCTACATATGTTATTTAGTTTCTGTCAAGTAATAAAACTACTCATGCATTCAGATAGAAAAATGTTAAAATATCAATTATTATTCTAGATTATTCCTTCATATGGAAACAACTAAAAAAAAAATATCTAGAGCTTCTAGAAAGTTTTAGAAATATCTAGAGTCATTAATTGTGAAAAAATATCTAGAGCTTCTAGTAAGCTTTAGAAATATCTAGAGATATTAATTAAAGAAATATCTAGAGCATCTAGCAAGGTTAGAAATATCTAGAGACATTAATTGTGAAGAAATATCTAGAGCTTCTAGCAAGCTTCCATTGGGAGACTATATATAGGAGGGAGATCATGCTTATGTGAGTAGTGAAAAAGAAACTCAATAAGTAGTGAGTGAGAGTAATGTATTTGTGAGAAGTGAGAAATATATATTGAGTGTGTGTGTGTGTCACCAAAATAAAAATAGTATTGTGAAGAGTGTGTAAGAAAGTGAGTGTGTTGTATTAGTATAAAATCACTAGAGGTGCTGGGCACCAATATTTTGTATTTGCTCTTGTATATTAATAAAATTAGCCTCCTATTTTTCAACATTTGGCATCAGAGCTGGTTCGGTCGGGACCAGAAACCAGTTTGCTCGAGCTAGTACGTTGGTGAAAACTGTGATTAAGGATTGTGTGAAAGAGATTCTGCAGGAATACAGTCTGGGACTGTACAGTAAATTGGTTGAGTGTTGGGCGCTAACCAATCATCATGGCAGATCTCGCATCCTCAACTAGCTCACTAGAGAGGCTCAACAACAGCAATTATGACACGTGGAGCGTTCGGATGAAATATTATTTGCTCGGGCAAGATCTATGGAGCATTGTTCGTGGTGCGGAGACGACTCCACCAACTGATGAAGAAAATCTAAAGAAATGGAAGGTTCGATGTGGAAAAGCTTTGTACGTGTTGTCGATCTCCGTGGAGGATGAGTTCTTGCAGCGGATCAAGGACCTAACGACACCGAAGGAGGCATGGGATACATTAGAAACACTCTTCACAAAGAAGAATGATGCTAAGTTGCAGCTGCTAGAAAACGAGTTGATGTCACTGAGACAAGGTGACATGGCGGTAAGTCAGTATTTTACTAAGGTTAAATCAATTTGCAACGAGATTGCAAAATTAGATCCTCAGAATGCAATTTCTGAGACGATGATGAGGAGAATAATAATTTTTGGATTAAATCCAAAATATAATGGGATTATTACCGCCATTAGAGGTTGGGCCACAGAACCCACCTTGACAGAGTTAGAAAGTATTTTGGCAAATCAAGAAGCTTTAGACAATCAAATGTCTAAAGTATCAATTAATGAGGAAGACAAGGCTTTTTTTAGTAAAAAGGGAGGCCGAAAGGAGGCTAAGGCAACTGCAAATTCAGATAGCGAAAGTAAAGGCCCACAAAGAAGACAAGGTTGGCAGAAAGGCCATCATAAGAAGGGTCCAGAGCAAAGGGGAGCTACGCAATCCCGATTCAGAGACTACGAAGAACAAAAGAGATATCGGCGCAAGGACGGACGATGTTACAACTGTGGTAAAAAGGGCCACTATGCACGAGATTGCTGGGCCAGGAAAGAAGAAGGCAACACAGTCACACTTAAGCAGGACGAGAACGAAGAAGAATGGGATGTCCTAGCATCGTATGCAGTAGAGGAATCTCGGAGGGATGAAGGTGTAGAGGTTGCGGCATCATGCATGGATGAGTCAGTAGAAGAATCAGCATTAGTCACGGTAAGTGAAGCAATCAATTATGATAATGATTGGATTGTTGATTCTGGTTACTCGAATCATATGACTGGAGACAAAGGAAAGTTTCTAAGTATGTCAGAATATAAGGGAGAAAGAGTTGTTATAACCGCAAACAACTCTAAGATGCCAATCTCTCACATCGGAAAGGCCGCTATAGTCCCCCGCTTTAGTCCACATCAAGTAGAGGTCGACAATGTCTACCATGTACCTGGGATAAAGAAGAATTTATTATCAGTTTCACAATTGACAGCTTCAGGCAATTATGTGGTGTTTGGGCCAAAAGATGTAGGAGTATATCGAAGGTTCAAGCCTATATGTCCTGCAATTATGAAAGGAAGGCGATTAGAGTCTGTCTATGTAATGTCAGCACAAGAGGCATATGTGAACAAGGCAAGGAAGAATGAGACAGCAGATCTATGGCGCGCGAGACTTGGACACGTGAGCTATAATCGATTAAAAGCAATGATGAAACAGTCCATGCTAAAAGGCTTACCAAACTTGGAGATGCGAGATAATGTCGTTTGCGCTGGATGTCAATATGGGAAAGCTCACGAGCTTCCATATGAAGAGTCAAAATACAAAGCTAAGGCACCATTGGAACTGGTGCACTCTGATGTGTTTGGACCGGTGAAGCAGCTATCGATCAGCAGGAATAAATATATGATCACATTTATCGATGACTATTCCAGGTACGTGTGGGTAGACTTTATGAAGGAAAAATCTGAAGCACTAAAGAAGTTTATAGAGTTCAAAGAAAAGATTGAGAAAGAGGTTGGACGAATGATACGGTGCTTGCGTACGGACAATGGGGGAGAATATACATCAAAGGAGTTCAACCAGTACTTACAAAAATGTGGCATAAGGAGGCAGTTGACATGCCCGAACACCCCACAACAAAACGGAATCGCGGAGAGAAAGAATAGGCACCTAGCAGAGACATGCAGGAGCATGTTACACAGTAAAAATGTACCACCAAGATTTTGGGCGGAGTGCATGAAGACCGCTGCTTACGTCATCAACAGATTACCCCAGGCAAAACTAGGCTTCGTTTCACCATATGAGAAGTTGTGGAACACAAAACCTTCGGTAAGTTACTTCCGAGTGTTTGGATGTGTGTGCTACGTTTTTGTGCCATGCCACGAACGCAGCAAGTTCGAGAAGAAAGCAATCCGGTGTATATTCGTTGGATATGACAGCCAACGAAAGGGATGGAGGTGTTGCAATCCAACGACCGGAAGGTGCTACATATCCAGGAATGTGGTGTTTGATGAAGCATCATCGTGGTGGTCTTCACAAGCAGTATCGCTACCAGATACAAAGGAAATTGAAGAACAAGTGCAAAAGCAAAAGGAGGTGCAACGCGAAGATAAAGAAATAGTAGATGACATCGAATATTTGCCTGGACAAACTAGAGCAAGATCTCCAGAGAAAGAGAAAAGCCCTTGGAAGACAGGTATTTACACTAGGTTTACAGAGGACGAGAGACCTAGTCAGATGGAAGAATTAGAGGAGGAGGTTCCTCAACCTCAGCAAAGGAGATCAACAAGGACTCAAAAGCCAAATCCAAAATATGCGAATGCAACATTAGTAGAAGACAATGAAATTAAGGAACCAAACAACTATGAGGAGACATCTCAACATAAAGAGTGGAGATATGCAATGGAAGAAGAGATCAAGGCGTTGAAACAAAATGAAACATGGGAGTTAGTGCCAAGACCATCCAGTGTGCAACCCATTTCATGTAAATGGGTATACAAGGTGAAGACCCGTCCAGATGGGACGATAGAGAGATACAAGGCTCGACTGGTGGCTCGAGGTTTTTCACAAAAGTATGGACTAGACTATGATGAGACGTTCAGCCCAGTTGTCAAGATAACTACAGTACGTGTATTGTTAGCACTAGCAGCAAGCAAATCATGGAAGCTTTGGCAAATGGATGTCAAAAATGCGTTTCTGCATGGAGAACTAGACCGAGAGATATACATGGAGCAACCAAGGGGATTTGAGAGCACAGGTCATCCAACTTATGTGTGCAAACTAAAGAAAGCTTTATATGGTTTAAAGCAAGCCCCTAGAGCATGGTATGGGAAGATTGCTGAATTCTTGGTGCAGAATGGATACGTCATCGCACCAGCAGATTCAAGTTTATTCGTGAAAGAACAAAAGGGTAAGCTGGCCATAGTGCTAGTGTACGTGGATGATCTCATTATCACTGGAGATGATGAAAAAGAGGTTCATCAAATAAAGAGTAATCTAACAGTACGCTTCCAGATGAAAGAGCTTGGGGAATTAAAGCATTTTTTGGGACTTGAAGTTGAAAGGACAAAAGACGGAATATTTCTATGTCAACAAAAATATGCCCAAGAATTGTTGAAGAGATATGGTATGCTCGATTGCAAGCCAACCTCCACACCAACAGAAGTTAATGATAAGCTTTGCTCAGCAGAAGGACAAGATTTGAAGGATGATACAATGTACAGGCAAGTAGTAGGAAGTTTGATCTACTTGACATTGACACGACCTGACATAGCTTATGCGGTAGGAGTAGTAAGTCGATTCATGCAGAACCCAAAGAAGCCACAATTGGAAGCTGCACGACGAATATTAAAGTATGTCAAGAATACCATTGACTATGGAATCTTCTACAAGAAAGGAGCACCATGTGAAGTTACAGGATATTGCGATGCTGACTATGCTGGTGACCATGACACTCGACGTTCAACGACTGGATACATGTTTACTATGGGATCTGGAGCTATATCTTGGTGCAGTAAGAGACAATCAACGGTATCTCTTTCTAGCACGGAAGCAGAGTATAGAGCATTAGCTATGGCAGCTCAAGAATGTTCGTGGCTTATGCAGCTATTACAAGACTTACATCAACATATTGACTATCCAGTTACACTACATTGTGACAATCAGTCGGCAATACGATTGGCAGAAAATCCAGTGTTTCATGCTAGGACCAAGCATGTGGAGGTACACTATCATTGTATTCGAGAAAAGGTATTGCAAGGAGACATTGAGATGAAGTATATCAATATCGAAGGCCAAGTTGCAGATATATTCACAAAAGGACTTAGTGCTGGGAAATTTGAAAATTTCATAAAACAGCTTGGCATGACAACTAGGTCCGCAATAAGAGAAAATAATAATTGAGGGGGAGTGTTAAAATATCAATTATTATTCTAGATTATTCCTTCATATGGAAACAACTAAAAAAAAATATCTAGAGCTTCTAGAAAGCTTTAGAAATATCTAGAGTCATTAATTGTGAAAAAATATCTAGAGCTTCTAGTAAGCTTTAGAAATATCTAGAGATATTAATTAAAGAAATATCTAGAGCATCTAGCAAGGTTAGAAATATCTAGAGACATTAATTGTGAAGAAATATCTAGAGCTTCTAGCAAGCTTCCATAGGGAGACTATATATAGGAGGGAGATCATGCTTATGTGAGTAGTGAAAAAGAAACCCAATAAGTAGTGAGTGAGAGTAATGTATTTGTGAGAAGTGAGAAATATATATTGAGTGTGTGTGTGTCACCAAAATAAAAATAGTATTGTGAAGAGTGTGTAAGAAAGTGAGTGTGTTGTATTAGTATAAAATCACTAGAGGTACTCGGCACCAATATTTTGTATTTGCTCTTGTATATTAATAAAATTAGCCTCCTATTTTTCAACAAAAAAAACTACTCATGCATACACATATTATTCAGGATAAATATGTATAAGTGTTAAATAAATAAAGGGTATAATAAAATTTTTAAAATCAGTTATAAAGAAAACAACATTAATTATATTACTATATACCATGTCTTGCATGAATAGCTAATATATAAAAACTAAAATAAAATTTCACTGTTATGGTAAATGAAATTTTCAAATGTTAATTATTTTCATAAGTAAATAGATAAAATTAAAATGGTTAATTGATTCAATCTAAACATATATATGACGAGTGAACAAAATTAGATCAGATAAAAAAAATAACATACGTAAAATTTAAGTTGAGTCGAGTTGTAGTTTAAGAAGTTGGTCAAATTAACCCATTTGACAAATTTAAATAAAATAGTTTCAAATTTAATTAATTATTAATTATTAAGAAAGTTTAATTTAGTTTATTAATCAATATGCATAAGTTGTTATATATACCACATATTTTCTTAATTAGAGACATCTTCTTCACGTTAATATATATGACCATAATAGACGACAAATTTTCCTCTTATCAATATTTAATATAACTATTTAAAATTACTTATTAAACGGAGATAACTATCTATCAATTGGTTCACAGTATACTCTTATTTCACGTTCGCATTATAATTTACACTTTTTATCTATCTAGTTTTTCATCACATGTCGAATCAAGACTTTGAAATAGTCTCTGTCATCTTCATCACATGTCAAAAGACTTTGTAATTGAACTCATCATTTACTCTCATCATCCAGCAATGAATAAAGTAATAATTAATAGAATCTTAATTCACAGAGATTAAAAAGAAAATAGAAATATTAGTGTTTATATATGTGAGTAGTATTGCAAATGAGGGAGAAGAAGGTTTGATAATTAGCTATAAATAGGTTATACGTACAAAAATGAGAAACTCATAATGCGGTCGGCCAATGCCTATTCTATTACAAAACATTACAAACGTGCTTCTTCAATCTTCACACGTTATATATCTTTTAGACAAAATCAAACCCTCATTTTTTATTGCCTCACCGATGCTACCTTATTTTTATTCTAATTATTTCCCCGCTATTATCTTTAATTATATTTTTAGATTTTATTCGATGTATACCATCATATACTTTAAATATTATATTTCACAACCTTTTGTAGAATACTAGCCGCATAAAAACAATTAACTAGAGTTAAATTTTACTCAGTTTTTTTTTTTTTAATGTTATGTAAGTATATTTCAAAAACGAAATCATTTGCGTTTTAATGTGTTTATAAAAGAAAGACTAGTTTAGCTGATAATATCTTTGGCATGTGAATGTAAGATTTTATTTTTAATTACAGCGTATTTAACTTTAGTGAGAGACAATTTTTGTTCAAATAAAAAACATTCACATAGATTCAAATTCAATATTAAAAGAAATCAAACATGCGTTTTTTTTTTTTTTTACTAACATGTGTAATCATTCGCACCGACCCATATACACAATCCAATCATGCTATACTTTTGTATCACTTGACTCTCAATAATATTTTGTTTATTAATTAAGTCTCTTTTTATATAAAAATATTAAATATAGTATATTGAAGATATACCCATGATAGAAGAAAAAAATATTAAGCTATCATCCTTTTAAAAATGGACATATAAACTAATTCAAATTAATTTTTTTAAAATTTAATTAATCTACACATTGTATAAAAAAATTACGTATAATAATATACAAAAAGTATCGATAGATATAATATATGTAGATATAAATCTATTTGACATATATTTTTACATAATTTTAATGTTGATTTTAAATATGAAATTAAACAATATATATTGTGTGTCAATATAACTTGTTTATTCCTTTTAACGATTATGAGGGTATAATTATAAATAAAAATAATTATTATTAAGAAATGTGTGTCATTATAAAATATATTTCACTATAATAATTTTTTTTAGTTAGACCATTAGATTTATTAGTTAAATCTCATGCCCAATCTCAATATGAATTTTATAACGAGAACAAAAAGAATGGAGTGCAAATTATTAAAGACGCCACTCATTTAAGAAATTTTCATTTTTTTATAATAATAATAATATAATATATTAAATCTCTCATCAGACTGTTTTGAAATGAGAACTCCAAAAAAAATATTTAAAATTAATTATTAAAATATATTATTTTAATACTTATAAAAATATTACCTTTTTTATTTATTCATATAAAAACAAGTCTTTAAAGCAACATTTTAGCGTTCTTATAATTTTTGGTATAATTTTTAAAATAAAATTAACATTAATTACATGATATTATGATTTTATTAGTAAAATAAAATAAAAATAAAGCAAATGAAACTTGCTCTAATGTCTAGTGGTTAATATTTGTAATCGATCACTGTTGGTCGTGTTGATTAAAATAATTGTTTGTTATGAAAGAAACCCTTTAAACAAAATCTTTTCTTTGCTAAGTGGGCCATCTTAATCAAATGGATTTAATTTGTAGAGTAATATAGAAATAGCTCGCGTTTTTCATGATCAAAATACCATAATTGTTATGAGACCTAAAAAATCATATATTTAAATTATCACCATATTGAAAGTATTTTTTTTATGGCTATAATAAAATTGAATACTTACCGATGGTAGGCCAATTTCCTTGTTGAAGAGACAATTTTGTGGCTCAATATGTAACACTTCAACCTTCTAAAATCATTAATTAAAAGAATGTTCTAATTAATCAAATGAATTTTATAAATATTTTAAAGAATTTTAATAATTATGAATGTTTTAGTTAAATAATAAATATTTGAAATTATTTTATATAATATTTATCGGAGAAATATGTGTATTTATGATATTTTGATATATATATATATATATATATATATTATTGAAAAAGTATGAAGTAAGTTATAAGACTATGTATTTTGTTTTTATGTATTATGTATTATTTTATTTTATATTTGTTTTAATTAAAAGAGAAGAAAGTTAAGTTTTTAAAAGAAAGATTTTAAGAATGGAGGGTCAGTTTACATTTTACGTTCTCACTATTTTCTTTTATGTTTCGTACTCTAAAAAACTTATAGAACTAGAGTTTGTTGGAGATTACCCCGAAAATCGACATCTTTTGTCTAACATTCACTAAGGTAAGGGTGAATGAATCTCACTTTAGGCATGAGATGTATGTTGAGTAGTGAGATTGACCTCAATTTCTTCTCTATAGTATGCATCATAAGAGGGAGAAATCATGAATTATGACTTGTGTTTTTGCTCTCCTTATGATTTTTTCATTGCTCTAATTGACGTTGATATGTAAGTATGCTTAATTTCACTAAATAAATTAATCTTGTGAATCGTGTATTACCTATAGGATTCTGTGGGAACCCTAATGAAACTATGTTTTGGTGTTGTATGAAAAAATCGATATGAGCATGTGGATTTGAGTAATTGATGATTTAATTGTATAGTAATAGATTTTAATTTGATATCTTATCATCACCTGTTGAAAACTTGCATATAGGCTTTGAAATCTCTATTTTAGTTCTCATCTCCACAAAAGTGGTGTATACAGGTAATGGCATGCTTGTATCTAAAAGGAATTAAAACTCATGTTTTACTTTTAAATTCTCAAAATTTTAAACTACTAGGTGATGAACTTGTTCTTTCCTAAGAGAGAATTTCAAGTGTCAAGATTTAATCTGTCACTATTAGAAAATTGATTTGTAGTGATGGACATAAATTGTCACTAAAAGTAATAAATTTATGGGTAAATATCTTTTTTAAAATTTATCCACAAACAAATTATTTGTCTATTATGAATTATATAGCAACGACTTTATAAGTTTTACTTACAATATTGTAAGTACCAATATTTAATTTTTACCTATACTAAATATTTGTAGGAAGAAATAATTTTTTGTTTTACATACAAACATTATGTATGTAAAAGTAAAATATCCTTAATTACATGGCACTTTCCTTATAGTGTGTCCTCATTGCAATGGTGCATAAGAATTTTTTTTTTAGAGGACACAACCTTTATTAGTTGTGTGGCCTAGTCTTGGTCTCTATGGTTGTAAAAGTATTAAGCATAAGAAAAATGTTAAGCCAATTCTCACCATTAACAAAATAATTGCATATATAAGTAGTTGTAGGTCATAAAAATTGTGGTTTGATGATCTCCCGTAGCTGTCAATCTGACTCAATCTAACTTACTCAAATTAATGTGTCACACAAATTGAGAAAAAAAATCAACTTAACTTAGCATACTATTATAATGAACCAAAAAATAATTCAACTATATTCATTATTGATTAAAGATTAGTGTATCAAATGGTTTGACACACTTAAATTTAAAATAAATTACAAAATTGGAGAAAAGTCAGAAGAAAAATAGAAAATTACTATTGATAAATCCAATATTATAAATCATTTATCAACTCCAACGTCCTTAATAATTTTTTTAAAAAAATAGTTTAATTAATTGATTTTAAAAATAATTGGATTAAGTAAGTCAATCATTCAACCTACTTTCACTCATATATTAAGTGAATAAACTCATTTTAAAACAAAAAAAAAATGGACCCATTTTTTTTACTGATTCAACCAAACAATGAATTAAGTAGGAATGAATTGACTAACATTAACACCTCTAATCCTCAACAAAAATCTTTCACATCAACAACTCTAATCATTTAAGTCTTTAAAGTACTAACATAATCATGCATAGGAATGATAATAGGACCAATAGTAACCCCTTAACACCTACTCCATATAGTATATATATTCACTTGGTGGGTATTTACAAACTTTACATTATCTATAAATATTTGTAAAATATAAAATTTATACAAAAGTGAAAAGTAAAATAAAACTAAAAAAATTTAAAACATATATTTATACTAAAAAATGTTTTGGAATGCATATCGATACTAAAAAATAATAGATCAACTTTGTGAGACTCATTATAAACAACTTTGAAGAATTACCACTATTATAAATATTTTGTATTTGAAATTATTGTACTAAGAAAAATAAAATAAGTAATGTGTATAAGAAATCTAATTGAATTATAGATGCTCTAATAAGATATATCAATTTAACCATAAATTTTCCATCTACGACAACTTTACCTAGTTATTTGTGGGCATGGATTTTTTCCCATCCATTCTCAAGCATCATAAAAAGATTTTCCATTCCCTTATAATTAATTAAGAAGCTTCTCAAGGCACCATCATAAACTTATGGTTTTTGTGTTGTATGAAGTTTCCATCATGAAGAATATTTTCAATAGCAAAGGAGTTTAAATAGCAAATCGTGGGTGTAAATAGGAACCCCATTTCTACTTTCACGAGACAGCATATCATGAATCTTCTCCAAAGTCCAAACCCAAAACAAGACAAAAGCACCTTACCATTTATTTCTTCTTCTCCACCCGGCCGCCAAAGTTGTTGCAATGGGCTTCAGTTTTTAAATTTTCGATCTCAAGGTTTTACTACCTTTTCTTTTTATAAAATAAGTTTAAAACAAAATAAAAAAGAGGGAAAAAAAAGGATAAGATTAAGAAAAAAACAAATATATATTTTTAATCCTATAAAATACTATCTGGTTCTTATTATAGAATTTAAATAACAAATTTACCTATATTAAAAAAAGTTTGTTTTGTGGTTAAGATCAAAAAATATCTTAAATTTCTATTTCTTTTCAAAACTATCTCTAAATTAATGAAACATTTAATGTATGTTATCAAAGATTTTATATTTAAAAAAATGAAATTATTTATATTTTAAAAAATATAAATTAAATGAATTTCACTTGTTTAAGTAAAAAAAGTGTTTGATACATAACGAGTTTAAGTCTTATAAAAAAAAAATCAAACCAATTTAAAAATTAAGTATTATAATAAGGATGAAAGTGGTAAATAACTTTTGATGTTGATTTCTATAAAAAGATTAATTTAATAACATTGTTTATCATTTTTATTAAATGAGTTAATTTTGATTTTAATTTTATAAAATATTTTTTATTTGTATCTCTTCACATTTGAAATTATTATTTTTTTTCCTTAATATTCTTTTCTTTTAACTAATATAATCAGGACTTTTGATTCCCATGTGAAACTCCCAGAGGCACCTACAGGATTAAATCCTTTATAGGTCAGTTAATATTCATTTTGACAAAGTAATTCTTCAATAACTTACGATAAATATAAAATTTCACCGATGAAACCGTCAATTAAAAAAAATGTATTGAATCGATCAAGTTTACGATTTTTTTTTTTCACCTCAAAAAAAAAAAGTTTACGATTTTTCTAAAATTTAAAAATTATTCGATATTTTACAACATAAATTTAATTTCTTAATAAAAGAAAATATAACAGATGATTTTCATTGAATTTATTTACTATTTTTATGTACAATCAATCTTTATGTAATTTTATAAAATAACTAACTCTTTTATAATTTAATATAAGTGTTTTATTCAATATTAATTTAATACATGCGAAATTTTTATTAGAATATTTATCAAAAATTAATTAGAAAAATATATAATATTTAAAATTATTTCCAATACAATTTCATATATTTGGTTTTTTGGGTAATTAAATGTTTAGATTGGAGTAGGATACAACCTTATGCAATGTAGAATCAACTATTAACTTCTTTAAAAATTTTAAGTGAGGTTATGGATCATGTATCTCATCTTCAATGCAAGTTTTTATGAAGAATATAAAATACAAAAAAATTCACACTGAATAAATCGTTTTCACACTGAGTAAGCATTTAATGTATAACTATTACATTAATTCATCGATTTACTTAAATTTATTACATATATTTATTAATAATTCAACATACATTACTTTTAAAAAAAAACACAATGCGTTAACACAAATAGACCAGGATTATTGGACTTTTTTAAAAGATTTTGAACTTTTTTAATGACTGGTGTCTTAAATGCGTGTCAAACATAATAAATAAATAAATAAATAAGGAAAAAAATTTACATCATAACAGATCCACCACCTTATGGAACCCGAAAATACAATACAATAAATAGTAACAATATTTGGCATTAAAACACTTATTATAATAATATTTTGACATTATGTGTGTACGTGTATCATGGCATTATTAAGAGAACAAGATCCCCATTGTGATTATGATAAAGTGAAGGGGAAGGCGAAGGTGTTTAATTGTGTCATGTCACTGTCAAAAGTAAATGTGTTTACATCGATATGACATAATTAAAGAATATAATTGATTGTCAGTATAAAAAAACTTTACACTGACAATGTATAGGTGATTAACTCTTTATATATATATATATATAATTAATCACTTATATATTGTCAGTATAAAGTTTTTTTACACTGAAAACCAATTATATCTTTTAATTGTGTCATGTCACTATTAAAAATAAATGTGTTTACAGTGATATGACACAATTAAAAAATATAATTAATTGCTAGTATAAATTTTTTTTACATTGATTAACTATATATATATATATATATATATATATATATATATATATCATACGTTTAAGGGATCCATCCCTATTTATCCCAATTATAGCTATAAGTATTAGAGCTAGACCCACGATCGCTGTTGAATCTAGTCCACCAACACCACCTCATTACTATATATATATATAAGACCATCACCATCTTGATAATGCTTTTTTTACTCACAAAAATGATCAACAGGATCAAGTCAAAGATTCATATGACTAAAGATGGTCATCGAATTAATCATCATTTTTGCTAGCAAGAGGTAAGAGTTATATACTAGTATATTTTCTTAATATTTAAAGTAATTTGCTTAAATTATTTGAGTCTGCATAAAAAGACTGCTGCATGCTGCCATTGGGTTGCCTATACTTTTATAAATAACAATTAGCCATTGATAACTTATATTGTCACAATTTTCTCAATAGTGACGCCTAGATTAATTAATGTAGATCAATGCGTCCTTAATTTTAACTGTTTTTACAAAAAACACGTAACTTTTGGTCGATAGTAATTCGATCAGGTTTCTAACAGTATTTTCCTGCTGTGACATAATACTGGACTTTTACTACTAAACTTTTATATATATACTATCTACGACTGAGTAAAATTGAGTTATACGATCATAATACTGGACTTTTACTATCTACAACTGAGTTGTAACCATGAAGGGTCTGAATTCTATGAGAGTCTACACATGTTGTTCGAAAAATTTAGTTTATTCTAAAGGGGCTGAACTATGAGTGGAAGTCCATAACTTGGCCTTAGGGAAAGCATAATAGATGGTGAATGATTGTAACCTGGTGATAGCTTAAAAGTAAACCTAGAGAGAAGAAGGGTTAATACAATCTTGTACTCCATAAAGGTCAAATTCCTACCAACACACATTCTCCCTCCAAACCCAAAAGGCAAGTACCCCATCTTGTGCTTGCATCCACCATTCACATCATCCATGAACCTTTCTGGTCTGAACTCGTTCGCATCCTTTCCCCATAATTCAGGGTCATGGTGCATCGCTACCACGTCTATCCACATGTTGGTTCCATTAGGCACTGTTATATCATCAACTTTTATGTCTTCCCTTGCTTGCCTTTGCACATTGGGTGCTGGTGGGTATAGTCTTAGAACTTCATTCATAACCCATTTCATCTGCATGTGTGATAGGAATTTTAACATGTCAGATCTGCTAGTGGGAATTATGTTATTATTAAATGCTATAATTAAAAAAAAATATAAAAAAAAAGTGGATGCATGGTCAGAGATAATATACAACAACGTACCTTCTTTAAACCAGAAAGCAAGGTGATATCAAGTTTCTCACTACCCACCACTTGTCTTATCTCATCTCTCAACTGATTTTGCCAATCTTCGTGCATGGCTAGAAGCAACAAAGTCCACGTGATAGCAAGTGCTGTGGTTTCATGGCCACCGAAGAAGAAGGTCTTGCATTCATCAACCACTTCTCTTGATGTTAATGTCTTTCCAAACCGGCCATCAACTTCATTATTTTGAAGCAATAAACCTAACAAATCTTGTTGAGAATTCTTCGTGGATGAATTCCTGCGAGCCTCTATGATGGACAACAAGAGTTCATCGATTTGCTTTCCGAGTTTCTTGGCCTCTAAGGTTTTCTTGACGTTAAAATACTTGCCAAAGGGAACCCCTACGTAGCGATTGGTCTTGAAGAGAGTCATTTGCAAGGCACGTAATTTATTGATGGCGTCTCTTGCATTGTTGTCTTTCATGCCAAAACTTGTTCTTGCTATGATCTCACCAGCGGTTGCTATAATCTCTTTCTCCACGTCGATTTCGGGGTTGCCCATGTTTATTTGGGTAGACCATCTATCTATCATTTGGTTCGTGGATTCAACCATCATGTTTGCCATGGCCTATCACATTGCAAAAGGTAATGAAAAACTGATTAGAGAGTATGCTTATCGGCTTATCGCTAAAACATGCATCAAAATGAATGAAGGGATATGAATACATTTCATGGTTGATGAGGTTTATGATGTACAAATGCAACTTTTTAGAGAGAAAGAGAGAGAAACCTTCAAGTTAATGGGATTGAATGCTGGGGCAACAATGTGCCTGTGACGAACCCAATCATTGCCCTCAACCATGACCAAACCACTCCCAAACATGGGGTCTCTGTCATTTCTAAACACACTTGGTTTTCCCCATTTCTGTGCCATCACCACTGTTGACATTTTCTTCAAAAACTCTGGCTCTGAAACGTACAGAAATGGCTCTGTCCCCAACCAGTACACGAACACCTTACCTACACAAACAAGCAAATACCAATAATTAGTGCATGTTATTATGTTTTTCTTTTAATATGTATGGATATATATACTGACAAAAGTTGAGTTTATCATCATATGGGGTTAGTCTCTCACAGCGTGACAAACAAGGTTCAAATTCTTAACAAGAGAAGGATTTATATATAGTACTTGACAACATGTTAAATATGCATGATTGTATTCTAAAGATGATATGTGTGGGAAAAGAAAAGAAATGCATGGATACATGACATATATAGGAGGCTTACCGTGTGATTTTTGCCAGCTAGAAAAGTAGGGGAAAACGTAAGAGTGTATATCATGTGGTAGGTTTGAGGAAACAACCGAAGATTGAATGTCTTTTTTCATTTCTTTGATGTTTCCGAGGGGAAAACTTGGGGTTGGCCCTCCCAACCCACATTTCTTAAGCTTCTTAAGTGTTTGGTTAGGGAAAAGCCACCAAGAAAATGTTAGTATCAAGAGCAAGAAGAGGCAAAGTAGTGACAAGAAGGCAACAAGAAGCCCTGATAGTAGTAAAAACCCCATTGGATCTCTCTCTTGTGTGTCTTATAATTTGGTTGTGCAATTATGGAGTGCATATATGTTGGGTATTTATAACAAGAAGGTATATATGGAATGGGAAAGTGTGAGCCTTTTGACTGTGAAATGAAACTTTTTAATCCCAGGTTGACCCTTGGCGTTGTTTGAATATTTTCCCATTTGGGTCCAACTTTCCTTTTGTTTGTGTTTCAAATGTTATGGTCGGTTTTTGATTTTGGTTTGGAATTCGTAATTTTGCATAGAACTTAATTTTGTTTGGAAGTGGCGAATTGTGGGCGAGAGGAAAATGTTTGTTCAGTCAACGCGATATGCAAGGGTCCACCGTCAACGTGTTTGTTTGCCTTTAAATGGAACTAAACGTACTACAACGTGCTGCATATTGTGAATCCGCGGTTAAGAACACGTCATCTCCGACCAGAGCTTCTTATGATATTTAGTTCTGTACTTACGTACCATGTATTTCTACACCATCGATTAAGTAGAAAAAAATTGCACTTTTTTAAAATTAAAAAAAAAAAAAAAGTGAAAACTGATTCGTATGTTTTTTATCTAGTGGAGTAGTTCACTGACTTGGTTTACTGCAGGTTCTTGTACTAAAAAAAAGGTAGACAATAAATCTATTTTAAAATTTATACAAAAGTGAATTAAGAATTTAAGTTATTTTATTAAAATTAAAAAAATCTTAAAACAAATGGCATTGAGAGATCCGTAAAATGTGCATTAAGCACCCAAAATAAATTTATTATTCAGATACGAACTACTAAAGATATCACACTTTATTTTATTTATAATTGCCTATAATTTTTTTTATATAAATTTATGAAAGTGAACAAATAAATATCAATTAAATGATTTGTAAGGGGCTATTAAGTATGGTGAATGCACATTGTAGGATCTCAACAAATCCAATTTTAGAACACAAAGCACCACCTCTCCTTTCCTTAAAGCAATCCACTAACTTACTGGCCACAAAAATACAACCCACAATCTTTCCGAGGCAGTGGCAGCACTAACTTTATGGAAATAATTTGTATTTTTTGTCTCCCACTTCACTCCACATTTTTGTAGCCATTTACTTACTTCCAACCTCCTAAAATTCTCAAGAATCTTTGATCTTGTCTCCCTTATATTATCCCAAACATGCACCCTCTCTCTCCAATCCTGCCATAATTTGATTTACCTCATTCTCGAAAGCCTAAAACTGTATTAATTTTAATCTGCCCCACTCTCACACCTTACCTTAATTTCTACCCTACACCCAATTCTTCTTCAATGTCTTCAAATTTTTAATTGGGATTAATTTAATACTATAGTAAATGTGAATCTTAGTAAAAACAAAGTGCAAAATTACAGTCCATTATGAAAATCTATGATAGTAAATTATCACATATATGCAATTTACTATACAAGTGCTCATATATTATCAAATCATCTTTTTTATTACTTTATCATAACCGTTACTCCTTACCAACTTTATTCTTCAAAGCTTTTATATCCCTTAAGAGTTGAAATCTATGTGAAGGAAAGTATTCCCTCTTCTCCGTATAGCTAATTAAGTTTCAAAGTTAGCTTTTGTTGACAGGATATTTTATGATTTAGGCAAAGGTAATAATACTTGCATGAAAATAGTTATATATAACTATAAGCCTCGTGGCCTTAGCGCATGATTGTGTTTCTTCAAGTATACAATTACAACCATAACTGTTGAGTAAACGAAGAAAGAGTATAAGATGCAAACACTACTCGCATTCGAGTTTACATACAGATGTATAAAGAATATGAGAATTTAAACGTTTTAACTGGTTGATTCTAGTCATGGACCCACTCAATCATATACAGGCCCATAAAGTTAACATTCATATTTTTCGTTGATATTTCTAAATGTTTAAGGAATACATATCTATAAACTAATAGTTATTAAGAATGATCATATAAATGTCATCATTATATTTTAATAAATTAAATTAAATTAAATTAAAAATAAATATAATTATAATTTAATTACAATCTATAAAATATTTCAATCATTTAATTTTATCTCTTTTATACGTCTTTAAATCCATTATATATCATAGTATCTATTTTTTATGTATATACACAATTTTGTTAGTAGATGAAACAGAAAGAGAGGGGTGAATGGAAAGTGCAAAAGGATACATTCAAAGAGATTGATGAATTTAAAAACATGTTAGGCAAGTTGAGAAGACGAGAAAGAGAAACTCGTGTTAGTTTGCTTGGAAAAGGGTGAAAAAAATAAATTCAATAAGATTATATATATATACACGAGAAAGGATTCATTTATTTAAAAAGTAAGTTTACTTAAATTTACTTCATTTAATAATTCATATTTTACATCAAATTAATAAAAAAGAATTAATTTATAAATCAAGTCTGCAAAAAATAAAAATTATTTGATACTTTATTTGATTAATTCAAATTAACGTGTAAAATATTTTTATGATTATCTTTCAATTTAAATTAATAAAACAAAGTATTAAATAGTTTTCAAATTTTTAAAATACTGAAAATAAAGAATTATTTTTAAAAGAGAAGCTCTTAAAAACACTTTTAAGTTTATATCCAAACAAACTCTTATTTCACTCAATAATTCATATTTTACATCAAATTTTAACAATCCAACTATTAGATTAAAACTTTTTACTACATAATCAAGTTTATAATTTTTTAAGAAATTTGAATACTATTTGATTTAATGATTAAATCACTAGAATTTGATGCAGAATGTGAGTTATTGAGTGAAGTAACTTTGCCAAGACTTACTCATTAAATAAGTTTATCAAGATTTACTCATTAATTTAAATTGACAAATAATATATATTAAAAATATTTTATACATTGATTTGAATCTATATAACGAAGTATCATATGATTTTTAATTTATTTAAAATTTTGTAAACTTAATCTTTATATTAAGAACTATTGATTTACCGATTAAATCGTTATAATTTGATGTAGAACATAGGTTATTGACTAAAGTAAATTTAAGACTTAATCATGGAATAAGTGGATCTCTCTTCACACATATGCATATACATATACATATACATATACACACATACATATGTGTGACTGAAGAGTAATCCACTTATTCTAAAGATAAGTCTTGGTAGACTTATTCTATTTAATAACTTTTATTTTACATCAGATTTCAACAATTCAACCATTAAATTAAAATTTTTTAATACATAGATTAAGTCTACAAAATTTTAAAACATTTGAAAATTATTTAATATTCTTTTTCATTAATTCAAATCAAAATATAATCATAAAAATATTTTATACATTAATAAAGTATTATAAGGTTTTCAAATTTAAAAAAATATATAAATTTGATCTATACATTAAAAAAAATTAATATAACGTTAGAAGTGTGTTTGGAAATAATTGACTCAACTAGGATTGAAAAACAAGTTACACCCACAAGTTTTTGTTTTTTTCCTTTTGCATTGAAATGCATGTTTTGAAATTGATATCATTGTAATTTGATGTATAAAATAAGTTATTAAACGTAGTAAGTCTACTAAGAATTATATTTAGAGTAAATGGATCCTTCCATACACACAACGATCCATTTACTCCAAAAGTAAATTTACTTAAACTTATTCTACTTAATAATTTATGTTTTACATCAAATTTCAACAATTTAACCATTAAATTAAAAGTTCTTAATGTATAGATCAAATTTGGTAAATTTTAAAAAATTAAAAATTATTTGATATTCCATTTTATTAATTGAAATTGACAAATAATCATAAAAGTATTTTATACGTTGATTTAAAATAATTAGACGAAATGTCAAATAGTTTTCAAATTTTTTAAAACTTTGCAAATTTTATATAAACATTAAAAAATTTAAATTAATGGTTGGATTGTTAAAATTTATTGTAAAGCATGACTTATTTTTTTTGGTAAAAATAGAAAAGATTACAAAAATAGTCTTAATGAGAATTGAACTTAAATTCCTATATTTCTAACTATCCCATGTTTCTAACTTATTAAATTCATTAATATTTTAAAATTATAAATCATTAATATTGTATATAATGATTAAAATACTTAAATATAGAATATAAAATAAATTTGAAATTGATAATTTTATTATTTTGAAATTATAAATCTTATTAATAAACAATGAAATTAAACTTATATATAAAAATTTTATCCTATTTTATATTTCTTTTCACAGCTTATATAAAATTATGGTTTTGAACTAATTTCAATTATAGTAAAATTAAGATTAAAACTTCAAGCTATAATCTTATTCCCGCGATCGATATATACTGATTATATTTGAAGCGTCCATATTCATGGAATTTCGCTGCAAAGATCTTGTTGAAATTTGTATGTTTTCTCTTTACCAAATTAATATAATCTGGTTCTAAATTTATCAAACTAGTGTTACTTTGAAGGGGGGGGGGGGGGGGGGAATACCAATTCATGCGTGTGATTTCCTTTAACTTTTTAGCGAGTACATTTCTGGCTATTTGTTAACAGTAATTTAAGTGTGACCCAAATAGCCAGAAACTATATCATAGATCGCCAGAAGAAAAAAAATGTGTATAACATCAAAAGAATTCATATTTAAAAAGTATGACTCACACCGTATTGATTATTTTTCTAAAATGTAAAAACTACATTAGCTTGTTAATTTTTAAAACAAATTACACTAATTTAGTAAAAAGAACCTACAAATAGCACATCAAATCATGTTATGCTCAGTTCAAATTTATACTCCTACTAGATCGAATTCCTTATCAAATTTGTCATTACTATAATGAAAAAATCATAACTGTCCCAAAATTTATATTCAAAAGTCATGGAAAAGCATCAGAGCATCATCGAGTTTCATCAATGATGATCCTAGTAGTAACCACACATTTTGCAGCCTTTTGTATTTCTTCTGCAGTGGTCCTGGCTCCTTAAGCTTGTCTTTAGGAACATTTAAAAGCTGAAACAAGTAGCAATAACATTTTAGTACGAACATTACGTGTTGCAAACTCTAATGTATGCATATACTTTAAAATAGGCGGTCTTATGTTCAACCGGTCTTACTGTATTTTTTTTTTTTCTCCAGATAATAGAATCACAATCGTTACTTGAATATAACATTATATTGGTTTAGCTATGATTATGCTTTTACAATATTTTTTGCAAGACATTAAAGACCAACAAAAATACAATGAAGATGCAAATCAATATAAATATCAGCTATATTAAAAAAAAATGAAAGATATATCCTTCCTTCTCGCCCTTGCCACATTGAGGTTTGCACAACAACTAACACATGCTTAAGATATTATAAGTTAATCTTGTAAGAATATTTTTATTCAACGGAGATAAATTTATAAACAATTTTGAAGTTACTAACCTCTTCATCCTTTTCCTGTTCAAAAGCCATTCTTAGGTTCAAATTTAAGGCAGCATGGTACATTTCGTCCAGTACATATTCCCAAAGTAGAGGTTTATTAACTTTCCACATCAAAATAAAAGTATTTGGTATCTTGGCTCCCGACACAGGTATTTTCTGCAAGGACGATTAAGTCGTGGAAAAATTAAATATTGAGACACAAATATCTAATGGCTTCTAAAGAGTGTAAATATTGAAAAGATTGATCACCTCCATATATAAGTAGTTGTCATCCCATAACTTGTATAGCAACTTTGGAGCTTCCTTTTTCTCAACCAGAGTAGACGCTGCTATCTATAAACGAAAGAGAAGCACTACAAGGTCATAACATTAATATAGAATTTGAGTCCATTGAATTCCTTTATTCTTCTTATTTCCTGAAAAACGGAGGAATATGTAATCATTGACATATAATATCAATTTAGCAATCTCCTTTATTGGATTTTGGCACATGTGAAGGATCAAGGAGGACTGTCAACGTAGATGAAGTTATTAGACATCCTAATCCAACAGCTTTTGCATATGAAATAATTCGTTGTTTGAACATCTTTTTTAGCACGTACCAGATAATTTGTAAAGTTACGCTTTACAAAATGACGTACACATACATTAGAATCCTCCACCATATACCTTTTCCCTCTCCTACCCAAATGTTTGCACCTTTAGACTCTAGTGTTAACGTGAACAACAATAAACATTTGAACAGGCAAACAAAGAAATAACAGTATAATTAGACGGAAGCTAAACTTTATCATAATACAGAATTATGCTTCATCAAGACTGACAACTAGTTTGATAACTCAATTCAGTGCCGAAAAAGAAAAGAAAAAAAAAAAAAAAAAAACTTCTGCTGTCAAAATGATTTAGAATTTGGGTGTTTCTTGTTAACACCCAACTACAAATATATTTCAGCGTGAAACAGATGAAGATCAAAGGTCACTGACTGTTTCTAGCAGTAACTCACTCTATATATACTATATTAACAGGACATACATGAGCTTAATATCCCTGATGTCTCCAAAAAGCAAATTTATCCTAAATATAAGACATTTATAATTAATGTTTATAAAATTGTTTGTTTTTTTATTAAAGAAAACTGGATTGAAAAGCATATTAACGCAATTTCAGTATGCTACTAATGCATTTTATTGAATGCCAATAGAACCATTTAAGGAACATTGAGGACTCGATTTTACTTCATATTTTTAGTAATAGAAATAAAAATCTTGGTACAAATGACATTCATAGCTTAAATTTTCAAAAATGAAAATACATTAGCAAATTTTCATTGCCTATACTTTCACTTTTATCGAACAATACACTAAATGTAATTACTCATTACTCAGATAGTTCATACTTCAAAACCCACATGGGGGTTACTGGAGTGAACAATAACCCTCAAGCATCAAGTTAAATTGGACTAGAATCTCAAAATGCCAATATCAAATTATCAATGAAGGAAGAATGATAGAATCCATTTTGTTTATTAGCAAAAATATTTTTTGACTACTTAATTAACAAGAACAAATCACCTGATCTGTGTCACGAAATTCACCATCCTTTGACAGTAGCCTGAACATTCTGTAGGCATCCCTTCCATATCTTTTCAAAACAATTGAATCAACCTGCAACATAGAACACAAAAGGAGACAGTTCTACATGAACAGTGTACATATATAATGTATGTAATTTGTAAAGAACATAAAGATATTATAACCTCTTCATTTCGAGCCCTTTCAATAATTTTCTTCAAATCTGGAAAGGAAAAAAAGAGTTCTGAATTACAAACTATTAAAGAAATCACAAACTATAACTATGAAAGATTTCTTTAACATTTACAAATAACAAAATAAAATGGTGGACGTTTTATATCACAAGAAATACCATGAGGAAAATAGATATCAGTTTTACCAATACTATATGAATCATCTACAATCATCCTCTGTGAACAACCCAACTGGCCAAGAGAAGCTCTTATACGATCTATGGTCATAGTTCGACCAGTATCAGTCTTCATCACCTCTGTAATAATTGCATCCAGAGACAAGGGAACTGAAACATAGGATAATATAGTATAAAGTATCTAGAGAGAACCAAGAGAAAAGTGGTGCCGTGATGAAAGGAGAAATTCATACAACAGAAAAAATTACAAAAGAGAAGAGCATACGGAATCCTTAGAAAAAGAACAAAACAGAGAACTAGAGAGAGAATCAATGGAAAAATCGGCACAGCCCAACATAGCTAGTAGGGAAACCCCTTTAAAAGGTCCTATCTCTCTCTCTCTATCTCTCTCTCTCTCTCTCTCTATCTATCTATCTATCTATCTATCTATCTATCTATCTATCTATCTATGTCTCTGTCTATCTATCTATATGTCTACACGTCTCTCTCTGTCTAACAATCCACATTCATCCTTGAAGATCAAGTGGAATGGAACAATGAGACTTTATCACAAGTCTGCAATCAGCATGAGCTCAGAATAAAAGACGATCAAACAAAGCACATTGAGGTTGACAAACACTTTATCAAAGAAAAAATGGAGAGAGAATTAATTTATACATGTGTCTAAACACTAACCAAGTCAGCTTGCAGATATGATATACTTACCAAAGGGTCTAGCATTACAGAATTTTAAAATATTTTATTCGAGTCAGGAAGGGAAAATTCCTAGTCACCACTTGAGGGCGAGTGTCGAAAAACTGCTTTAGTAATTTTATGAAATATTTAAACTGATGTATCCCTAGATATAGGCCGTTTAATTTGTAATTTTTACTTTAGTAGTCACTCCCAGATATCTGAAATTCAACTCTAGTTCTTTCCTTTTTTGTTAAGGTCGTGGGTGTATAAATCTAACTCGTGTATGTCATCTTAAATATAAATAATATTTCATATTCTAAAATCTCCAAGTGTTCCAAATTCATAAAGTAAGGAATCTGATTAACCTGAATTATCCATTTTCACTTTTCTCTCTCCAGTTCTTGTTGCCTCCAATACTGCATTTAAGACAGTAGCAGTTCCATCATCATGCTGAGTTCTTACATTCTCAATCAATACCTAGAATATGCATAGAATATTAAATGTAAGCTTTCAATAAAAATATCCAGACAAAAGACGGAAAAGGTCATCTCAATACTATAATCACATTAGCTTATAAGTGGGACATCCATGAAAATTTTACAATCTTTTACTAATTTGATTAAAAAGAAAACCCCAGAGCACAGAAACAATAGTACAATCCTAGTTTCCACATTTATCACACAAGCAAGAAAAAATGTAGTAACATCAACAAGGGAAAGCAAGTAAATGCCAAGCTGCTTTATAGGAAGCACTACACAATGATCCTATCCAGTGATGTAAATATAGCCCCCCACCAAACCTTGAGTTTCTTACTCTAGCTGATTCCTTAAAACATTTTTAAATTCATAAGTTAGTACAGTATAAAGGGTAACATGTGAACCAGATCAATGCTAGCCTTAGTCAAAGATGGCAACTGAACATAGCTCCAAAAACGTTGTCAATTTAAAATTGAACCACCCAATGTTAATGTAGGGTTTCAATCAATAAGTAACCTGTGTGATTTCACGCCATGTGTATCCAAATTGACATTTATTATAACTAGTATTCATTTGATAGAATTGCTTCCCTTTGAAAGACAAGAATTCCAAATTTAACTTTCATCATTTACATAACCCTAGAATATAGCTTCTCTGTGCGTAAAATATTTGTATTTTTATTCAAAACATTTAACTATCATTTGCCATGCAGTATGCTTTTACAACTCTGAAGTTCAATTCCCTTTCTCAATTAGGTAAATCAACAGGAATTTGAACTAAAAAAAAGAGGTAAAAATTCAAAGGAAAAAGAAAAGTAGACTGGGTAGTAATAGCACAATGTTCAGATAGGAAATTTATTGCAAAATCAACCTTATGCCTCAGATGACGTATAAACTCCTCAAAATTTGCACGCCAAAGAATTTGATCCTCTTCTGCACCAAATTTTGTATTCAACTTCAAAAAATTATACCAACATGAAAGATTTTGTTACATGAAAACTTCTAAGTTGACCATTGATCTGATCTAAAACTTCAAAAAATAATACTTGCGTGATCTGATCACATGAGATGACAATTATCTTACCAACATTTTCTTCAACACTCATTTGGGCATCATCTGAATTTGTTTCTCCGTCAACATTACTTCCTGTATCTGGAGTCAGTGAAAATCTGATTCCATCCCCAGGCACTGCTGCTTCTATAACACGTTGTTCTAATGTTTCTGGTGCTTCAAATATCTATATGGCACATATTATCAAAAGAAAGTGTTGATTAAATTCATATCTAGGTTACAAGAGTGAATACTTTGTTGTTGTAATTTTAATAAAAATGACGACATTGAATGCTCATCAATTTGAGTAACTTAATTGTAAGCATCCTAAATAGGAAGTGATAAATGAATGGTCATTTGTGTATACAAAATTCAATAATTAACTAGAAAATGGATCTCACAGATGACATTATCTTAACCTGACTTTACCATCAAATTGATCTCAAATTTGGATAATAAGCATCAACAAAGCTTTGTTCTTAAGTCAAGAAAAAATAAGCAAAAGGCTGAGATAAGCTCAATTTAAATAATAATAGCAATAATAATGACGGAGAAATATAATAAGTGAAAAATTACAAAAGAAAAGGAGGATAAGGAATCCTTCGAAACAAAAGAACAAAACAAAACCAAAAATGGAAGAAGGAAAAAAAGAGATAATCAGAGGAACAAAGCTTCATATTAGTGAAACCACATTAAAAAGCTTGTGCTTTGCACCAAATAGACATCAAAAGGTTATTACCCAAAATCATTAGTCAAAGATAAACAACCAAAAGAAATTGACCCAAGTGAACAATTAATTACCTTGGCAGACTTAGCACCCCGCTTCTTAGTAGTACTTTCTTTAAATGAGGTAGAAACAACAGGCTCAGGAGCAGGGCAGCGTTCAACAAATCGTGCCGCCAAAAGTTTACAGAGTATCTCTCGTACAGTATTTGTAGCCACAGCATTTTCTGAAAGTACAATAATTTAAATAGACTAATTTGAAGGAATTCATGATTTTGTGATATAGGTAAGCTCAACTATGTTTTAAATACAGTACTTTCAACATATTATTGAGATCCAAGTATATGATTTCTTAAATTGCATATACTGTTAAATTATAGGTCCGGCAATATATCTCCCTATAACATAAATTACAAAGATTCACATAATTCGTTGACTGTATCATTACCTCCAATTGCAAACTAACTGAGTCCTCTCCTTATGTACACCACAAATTTAGCTAAGTTGCATATGGTGTACCATTCCTATAACCCAACCCAAAACAAGCCACACAACTATCACATGTACATTGACCCACTCCAAACATACTCTTTGTTTTTTTATAGTTTTAAAAGTCATCTACAGTTTCCTCACCTGATTCACAAAGAGGAAATATGATTAAACCACATATGATTTGGTTGATAGGTCACACAGCTCCTAAAAATATTATTTGACAATTTGTGTAAAACATCCTTTTTTTAGAATAAAATCAATTAATATAAGCAAAACAGTAGTCAACATATCACATGGCATCATAAAACACTTGCCTTTTCCTTGACTTGCTCTATCAACCATTTGTTTCAGGGTAAGCCTACCATCACGAAGCAATCCGTCGAGAAGCTCCACACACTGCAAAACAAGTGGAAAATAATTTCAACATCTTAAGCCGTAAAGTGAAAAACTTGAAAGAAACATAGTGATCAAGCAGACCTCTTCATCAAGCTTCCGCGACACAATCTCCAAGAATTTGGGAAATCTCAATCGGTGGATTATGTTATCAAACAATGCCATGTACTCAGTTCTAACTCTCAATCTGCCTACATCATCTGCATTTATAATTATTCAGAACATCATCATCAGGTGAATTTACTCACCAATGGAGCAGTATAAGTATTTCATTGCAAACACCAAATTAATCTATCAAACTAATACATGGCATCAAAACCACCACAGCTAGGAAGTTCTTTTTTATTTTTTTACTCAACCAGGGCTAGGCAAGCAAGACTAAGCGACCCGCCCACTACCAATTCAACCGAAACCTAACCAAATCCGAAGAAGAAACGAGCGGCGATGGGCCATAACTCCAACATACTTATTGGAAGTAGATACTAGATAGTAATAATAAAATAAAAAGAATACAAGAAAGGGATAACACAAAATAATAATAATAATAATAATACCTTCAGGTGCAGGAACAAATGCTTGGGCACAATTGTGCTGAACTAAGACAAGTAAGGAGTTTTTGACTTGTTCCTTGGTAAGCTCCGTGTAGTGAATCAACTGGTCCAAAGCGAGGGGTCCATGCTTAAATAGGTTTTCGCATACTTTCTGCACAACCAAAAATTCAGAATCAGTGCCAATTAAATCCGTTAAATGAGAGAGAGAGAAAGAGAAAGCGAGAGTTACAGCGACGAGAGTGCCGAAGTGATTGGTGATGAGGTGAACGGCGAATTTGATGCCGTACTGTGTAGCCATTTTCTTCAGAGAGAAAACGGCGAAGAAGCCAAGAGAAGAGAGTAATGTGAAGGAGAAAGACGCGGGAAGAATGGGGCTTAGGGATTTTGAGTTCGCTACTAGTCTCTATTCTATCATCATCATCATAATTAGCATAAAGAGATACATGTATTTTATGTGCTTTCTATAGCTCTGTAGTTAAGTTTCTGTGCTTTATTCCGGGGGACCATGGTTCGAATCTGCTCTGCATGCTTAATTTTTGCTTTTTATTTTTTTACTTTTTAATTTAAATTAAATTATTTCTTCTTTTTTTTTAAATATCGTTTGTATACTTGCATTTTGCAGTTTGATTTACAAATCAATTCAAATCATTATTATTCTCCTCAAATATAATTTAATTTAATTTTTTCATTGTTTTTAAATATGCTAAACACGAGTCCTCAAAAAAATATACATTATAAACACGATGGAAGAAAATTCATTTGCAAAACTAGAGGTTTGTTTACTAAGAGCATCTGCAGTGGAGGTTGTTTATAAGCAACCTCTGTGCCATAGATTACACATAAAATTTAAATGGACTAAAATTTAAACAACCCATAAAATGGACCAAAGCTGACGTGACAATGATGTGGCACAGGGATTGCTTATAAGCAACCCCCACTAGAGATGCTCTAACTCATTATTTATTGATATAGGATAATTCTCTAAATTTTTACTTTGACATGTAATCTGTGAATATGTTTTAGTTTTTATTTTCCTTAGGATATCTCTATATAAAAAAATAATATTAATTAGTGTTTATTCTATAATGTTATTTAGAAGTCATATGGACCTGCAAGACCCCACCCTTCCCTTAGCCTAAAGTTAAGGGAGAAAGAAAAACAAAACCAAGAAAAAATTCAAGGTTAAGTTTATGATGGATGTTCCACTTCATCTTGATAGCCAAAAAAATAAGCCAACTTATATCCAAGACTCCAAGTAAGAAGACCCTCCTTGAACCATTGGTACCTGCTGGCTTGGAGCTTGTTGAGGGGTCTAGATGTATATAATTGTCATAAAGAGTTTGTGACTTGTGAGACAGTTTCAATAACCAGCTCAATATATCTTTCTTACTATTATTAAGGCCTTATTGTAAAGCCTTGTTCTATGCCATGCATGATGCTTTTGCAGCTCAATATATCTTTCTTACTATTATTAAGGCCTTATTGTAAAGCCTTGTTCTATGCCATGCATGATGCTTTTGCTAGATTTGGTAGAAAGCTGCAGCAATGTTCCATTCTTTGAACACTCTTCTTTCCTATCCCATCAATGTTGATGTCGTCCATCCAGAAGGTAGAGGATCGCTAGGAATTAAGATTAATCAAGGTTTGGTTGGTCAAAGGATTTGGGTTTATTTTAGTTTGCTATCGTGTACAAAAGTAAGATGTGACAGATTCATGCACATTTCTTGCATAACCCAAGTCTGCTAAAGGCTATGCTTGTTACTGGGTTCCTAATAACTATTTGCCTAAATTTTAATTCTTCAAAAACGTGGATGCCCAAAGTCTCCCAAATCCTTGTTTGAGGACACTCCTGAGAATTTCCAAATTGTTGATTGATAATTTCTTTCTATCTCCTTAGTTTCAAAGACACCAAATAATATGTTTTAGAAAAAGAGATTAATGTCTAGCTCAACATTATTAAACCGATTCATAAGATATAGATTATATTGATGATCGATATGAAATCTCGAACAATTGAAAGACATTGTTGGTAGGCTATTAGTAGTGTCTAATGTGTAGCAGACAGGCAACTTTTGTAGGGAAAGAGTAGGTTAAGGGAAATCTCCGGAATTGCGCCAAGGGTAGGTTAAGTGGGTCATGGCAAAAAGTCTGGGTTGAGTTGGTGCTGGACCTGTCTGGGTAGAAAATAGACCTCAGGATTGCTTATTATAATTTAAGGAAAAGAGGACACTCTCATCCTAAACTTTTTTTTTTTTGTTTAAATAGACACTCAAACTTGTAATTTGTCTTATTCAATTTTTTAAATTATAGGTATTGCTCTAATAAAGAGAAAGACTTACTAATAATGAAATGATCATGATAATTTATTGGGTTAAATGTTAGTTGTTTATATTTCTTTAAAATCATCTTTACTTATTTTTTTAAAATCACTGTTTCAATTCACCACTTCTGATTTAGGAAAGAAGAAAAGTTATGTAAAAATGAAAAATATTAAATTAGAAAGTTTAAACTATCAACAGTCATGATCATTTCACCATTACTCATTTAAACCCCCGGTGCAGAAGGATTTATTAAAACAATTCCTGCAATTTGAGGGTCAATTAGGATGAATTTAAAGTCAAAGATGCCTATTTTCAAAAGGAAACAAGTGCAAGGAGTCTAAAAATCCTTTAATTTATTAGGATAGGGACAATCATGTTTCCTTCAGTAGTAGTATGAACCTATTTCTTTATGCTCATGATCTCTAGGAATTCCTGATCTTGACCATATATACTTTCAAAAGCAGGCTGCTATATGGAATATGGTGCAGTTCTTTCTTTTTAGGTAATAACTTATAAGTACAGGGTTGATTCAATGTTTCCATGCAGTGGAGGAAATGGAATTGTTAAATAAACCAGAACTGAAGTGATATTTTTGTTTGATTATTAACCTTTACCCTTGGGTAAAGATGCCAAGATAGTATGGTGAGATCAGCAATGGATATGAATCTTCCAATGCCACTTTGTAACTCTTGTATCCACTCTTTTAAGACCTGCACCTCTGTTACGTTACCTACAAAGCGGTGCTTAAGGGTTTCAAATTAAGTGATTAGGCTTTGATCAGCAGAAACTTTTTAGTTTCTTGATAATTAAGTGTATTTGTTATTGAAATTATGGACACAGCATTCTAAAGAACCTTAATTTAACCCTAAACCCTAAACAAAGGTAGTCAAAATAATCATAAACTCTAAACCTTAATTACAACTTATATAAAGATAGTCAAATTTAACCCTATATTTTCCTTCAATTGTAAAAATAACTTGTACACAATAAACACTTATTCAATAAAACCTTAATTTAGTCTTTTACACCAGATGGGTCTTAAATCTTTTTACATTTGCTTTTTTATTGTGATGATATTGATCTGTAGTTATATCCTTGCAAATGAATAAACAAAATTGGACAACTTCCAACCCTCAAAAACCAGAAAAATAAAATACTCTTAGGATCAGCTTCATAGTTGGAATAGGTAGATATATAAACATTTAGGTTAAATCCCTATTACTAGCTATATAATTTTTTTACTGATAGAAAGAAAACCAGAGAGATGAAGACAATGGATGTATAGTATTAATTAAATATTCTGTTTGGTTTTGGATGAAACATAAAATACACAAAAACTGAAAAGCAAAAACATATAAAATGAAGGGAAAATATATTTTAATGCTAGGAGCAATATGTGTCATTATCAAAGAAAAACTATGCCTTGGTTCTCCCCAACAACATTAGCTGTTTGATTGCAACCTTCACCAGCCTTAAAAGCCAAATAATCTTGCATTATATTGTCGGTCCCGTAATTATTAACACAATTCACTGCTGATTAAATGGACTCACTGGTTGTGCATAAACGTGTATATATATACGGCATACTTAATCTGTTTGTCAATAGTTTTTCTTTTAAGTCACATAAAGTTCAGAGAAGGTCATGGACCTGAAAAGAGGCATGTATTCTCCAAACATATTGTGATGTTCAACCATAAGAGTTGAAAAATATTAAATTATTAGATGAGTCGGAATGGAGGACATGAGAAGACAAGCACATTAATTTACCATTATTGACAATGGAAAGAGGGAAAAGGGTATTTACTTCTCTCTTTTATTTAACATATTTTAAAATGAACAATATTTTCTTTTTATTTTCTTCATCTATTAATTAAGTATATACTCTTTTTTATTTTTTTATTTTATGATAGTAATAATAAAATTAAAATTTAAGATATTATACATATTGCCTGAACCATCCATTATTAAGTTATTCAGTAATTCTTCTTTTTTTAGAATTTGATTTGTCTAATATAAACAATAATTAAATAAATAATTTTAATTATTAATGAAAAAACAATTATTAATATTTAAATATATGCATGATTTGTTATGCACATATTAAGAGTGTTAAATAAGTCAGTTGTTTAATGTTTGTAAAACGGATTAGTTTGTCTTGAATTTTTTTATGGACTACTTATTTTTTAGGTAAATTTATTGAAATTAGTCTCATTTATTTTATTTTTTTAATTATATTAAAAGAATAAAGTAATATCAAATAAAATAAATTCAATAAATTTTGTTTAAATATTGATTCAACTTGACACATTCGACCTAATTCTTTTAGGTCACTTTGTTTAGAGTTCAACACGACTCATTAGATCACTTTTAACAATTCTAAGTTATACATGTAATATCATTGATTAATTTTTTTATTAATGATTAAAATGTCAGTTATTCAATTCAACGGGGCTAAATTATTGATTCTTTTGTTTTATTAAACAAATTTAACATTTTACTATAATTCAAACAACTTACTCAATAATGAATTAAATGAAATTATAATAAATCTTTAGACAAAAGCATAATATTAAATAATTTAGCTGCTCATAAGCAGGATAAACTCAACACATTGTTAAGTTGAAAACAAATCTTAAAGTGATGAATTTTTTAAAATTAATAATAATAATTTTGATAAAAAAATACTTTAGAAATGAACATTAAAAAAATAATTATATTTACATATCTTTTTAAAATGAACGAAAGAAAGTGACTTTTAAATTATAAACTAAAAATAATTACATAAATATTAATGTAAAATATTTTTTTGAAAAATCTTAAAATAATAGTTTTATTCATTTCATTATTGGTCTAGCCCTCCTTACGAGTTTAGCTTTTAAGATCGATTCTTTAATTGATCTTAAAAGCAAAAAATAATCAATCTCAAAAATCTTTTTTTCACTGGTACTTGTTCCATAAGAAACATATGCCTTTTGAACATCTGCTAATTAATTAAACAAATCTTTAACCTTAATTAACTATTGATCTCTTTAATATCATGATTAATCTCTTTAATAATAAAGATTCGCATAAGAATTAAAAAAAAAGGAAAAATCAACGCTTGAAATTGAAGTTTGGAAGTCATAATTACATTTGCTGGAAAAGAAACATTTTCATGAAATGATGCTTAGTTTAATAGGTGAAAAATAAAAACAATTTAATTAAAATATAAAATATAAAGGTTTTTAATGAAATAACATATATAATTGAAAATAATTAACTTCTGCAATAATTATCTTTAAAAAGTTATTTATAAGTTTTTTTTAATTAGTTAACCGTATATAAATATTTGAAACAAAATTATATTAAAATTAAACTAAAAAATAAATATTGGTAAAGATATAAAATATACATAAATAAATAACAATGCTTACTTTTAGAAATTAATAAAATACATTGCATGTGTAAAAGTTTTTATAATATATATCATCTCATCACATACTATTATGCATAGTAAGTTGGTTGATTTTTATGATAAGTTATTCTTTCCGGATATATATATATATGTATATGTATATGTATGTATATAAAATAAAGAAAATTAATTTTATATAGATTAAGAAAAGTAATTAAATATATTTAATTTTTATGGTATCATCTAAAAATGTTTGTTAGATGTATTAAAATATTTTTAATCATATTAATTGAATATAGTTTTAGAAGTATTTTTGAATTAAAAACATTAAATAAAGTTGATTTAATTAAAAAAAATTATATTTGAGTTTAAATAATTATAATTTTTTTCTCATACATAAATCTAGAGAGAGTATTATGGAAGATGTACTTAAAATCATTTTTAATTGGTTATTAGTGTAGATTTTATATAAATAGTGAATGAGAATTAAAGTCTTAGTTTGATATATTAAAATGTAATTATGTAACTTTAAATAAGTTAGAAAAGTAGTAGGTATAGGAGAATGTTTGTGATATATATAAAGAATTATGGAAGGTAGTTGGGTAATTTCAGAAAGCAAGCACTCACTTTGGCACCAACATTTGGGGTCAGTCCAAGTGCATGTGAGAATTGAAACAAACTACACGATGGAAGGCACGAAAGCCCCACCTTAATTTATTTTACTTTTTCATTTTCCCTCATAAACCCAGACTTACGTTGTGGAGCACCATATATACAACCGGCTACATCGTCCAAATTAATATAGTAGCTTTGTTCTGGTCCAACAGGTTTTGATGAACAACCTTATTGTTGCTGGAAAGTTCCAAAGGGATCGCATTGATCTAATTCTTCCTCTTCCTGCATGGAAAATGCAGTTCTGGTTCTTAACCAGTTCACTCATATCGACTTGGATCATGCGATCCCTTCGGAATTTTCCATCGCCTTTAAATTTTCTCACCATCCATAAGCATGCATCTCTTCCTCACTCCTCAGTGAAACTACTCCATCGAGGTAATTAATCTTCTCCTCCTTCGCCATCATTTGCAAATTTATCCTCTTGTCTTCAAAGGTAGTAGCTATATATATAGCTTTTAATTTTCAATGCCCCTTCGTTTCATTTTATATACGTGCATTTTTATTTTGATACATAAAAAATTAAGTTAATGATTTATGTATGTGAAAAATGACTTTCATTAATTAAATATTATTTTAATATAATGTAAATCAATTTTTATTTTTTAAAATTAAACATCAAGTCAACTATCCTGATCCAACAAACAACATTAAAGAAGTGTCGTATTATTTATGTGTATACTATTGATTATGATTCAATTACTACTATCATTCTTGTTAAAAGAAGAATATTTGCAACACTCTCTTCAAATATTTTTCTTTCACTTTTTTCAATTGTTGGTCAAAAATTATAACCGTCGTCATAGATTTCGTCTTTTTATTTAATGAAATTCTCTTTTGACGCCACTAAATTATTTATTTTAATTTTTTTTTCATTATTTTTACTATTATTTAACTTGTACAAAAATGATTAGCGTGAACAAGTTTTATAAAATTGAAGATTAATGTATATATGTTTTTAAAATATGCTCTCCTCATAAAATTCGTTAAATGATAAGGGGAATTTTTAAGCAAATGCAGTGAAATTATGTAGTGGAAAGTGGGGTGAATGGTGACTTAGTTGGGTGGCATATATGAGGTAGAGGTAGGTGGTGGGGGAATGGTCGAAGATTGTCCAGAAAAGAACGATGATTGTTCCAGCATTCCAACCATAATGATTGTGAGGGATTCATGGCGATGGTCGATTTGTTGTTCTAAGTTAGAGTGGCGGTTGTCATGGATTTGTTGTTGGCTTTCAATGTGGTTTTGGAGGTGATGGATTGCAGTGACCCCAATATTTTTTTAATGAAGGTTTGTGAGCCATAAGATAAACTAACGAAAGCACCGATTTATAAGGCTGAAAAACAGAAAAGTGAACAACATAATAGCTAGACTAAGAAATTTAAACAATAACTTGGAATTAAGAGAGAAAACTCCATTTCATATCTATAAAGGGAGTGCAACTATAGTGTAAATAGGCAAGAGTGGCTAACAGTCACGTAATCAGCTAGCACCATCCATAAGGTAGGTGGTCACATAATCAGCACCATCCATAGGGTAGGCTTAAAAAATAAGTAAAATATAGTGTAGATTTTCGTGTCGATCTAAAATCACTTTCAATAGAAAAATATATATTTCAATAAAGAAAATGAAAAGTTTGTAAATGTAACTTTTTAATTTTCGGATAAGATAGGTGTCTTAGAATAATGGATTTAAGTCTAACTTAACCCTATAAAACTGACTTGTAAGGTGAGGATTATTTTTCACTTATATACTATTTAATTGCCTAATCTCTAGTCAATGTGGGACTTTGATTTTTTCCAATAAGATGGATCTTGATTTGTTGTATATGTTGATACAGGATGTTCGTTGGACTCATATCATTTATCATTATACATAGAGGTGTCAAATAAAACATGTCATAAATCAAGTTCACTTAGTTTTCTCTTTCTTTTCTAGGCTGGTTCATAATAAATGAATAAATACATCGATTATTTACCTTTTCATTTTCCATGCCTTCTTTATCACTCTATTTGGAGGCATTGAAATGTAAAGAAAAGAGAAGGGAGGAATGGAATGACGATGATTTTTAAAATAATGGTAGTTTAGTAGAAGTGCTAGAGAGAGAAAATAATTGATGAATTAGTGGATTCCACGTATTTTTTCATTACCAATGCGTAAAAAATACTACAAAGTAAGTTACATTTTTATATATGTTGACAAAAATACCCCCTATTTCAGGATTTCAATCAATTGAGATTGATAATTAATTGATTAAAGTTTTGGAGTGTGTATTGAATGTATTCTTGTTAACTAATTTATCATTTCAATTGATTGAAAATCCTAAGTAAATAACTAAAGTACATAACTGTATTTATCATTTATTACTTTTCATTTCATCGATCGAATCATTTGAATGTGTATTTATTATGTTTCATGTTAATCGATTAAAATTACAAAATAATTGATTAAATAATTTAATTCGGGAATTAGGGATGGCAAAAATACACGCACTCGCGGTTATCTGTGGATAAAATCCGCTATGGATAATAAATGAATAGGCTAATTGGGTACCCGCAGATAATGAGGACGGATAATTTTTTACCGTTTATAAATGGGGCGGGGGCGGGTATAATGATATTCATACCCGTGGGTACCCGTTTAATATCATTTCTTAAATATCTTAATTATCCTTGTACTACATAACCCTAAAACTACACTCTCTCATCTTATTTTCTTACAAAAGTGAGGTTGATGAAGTTACCGACATGTGTTAAGCATGTTATAAAATTATGTTGGATGTAATTTGATTAATTTTCTAGCTTTGATTGGACCAAAAAGATTTATGTATTTTAAGTTGTTTGTTTACTTTCATTTGGAATTATGAGATTGAATTATTGTAGCTTTATGATGAGATTTTAACTTACTTATGAGATTGATGTATTTTATGTTATTGATTATCTTTAATTTTTATTATTATTTCAACAAAATTAACGTTAAATAAAATATCAAAATTAACATTGAATTTTTATTTTTAATATATTTCAATAACATTAAAATATAAACTTAAAATTATTTGTAATTAATTTTTTTAATTTCTTAAAAATTTTATAAATATCCAAGGATATCCGTGGATATCCGTGAGTATTCAAGAAATTCATGGATACCCGCTCGGATATGGAGTGGGTATGGGACCAGTTTTTATTTAGCGGGGCGGGAGCGGGTTTACTATCACCCGCCCTCATGGGCCCCATTGTCATCCCTATCAGGAACTATGAATTTGTGATTTTAATTGATTGGATCAATAAAATAATTAAGTGGAACATTTTGATCTATATTTTAATTGGTTAAAATTTATAAATAATGTATTAAATTATTTTAATGCTCATACATCACATTGAAACAAGTCGTTGTTCAATGAATTATGTTTAGCGGTTAAAGTGAAATACATTTATTCACTCTCCTTTCTTCTCTCTTTTAATCTTAACCAAATAACTTCACAACATTATTTCTTCTAAATTAAGCAACTCAAAAAATCCTTTCTTTCTAACTTTTTTTTTTTCAGTCTTACTTATTTTTCATTCTATTTTTTCCTACCAAACAGGATATATATTTCGAGAGGGAGAAGGATGTAAATCTCACTTCAAAAAATGGGATGGACAATAAAGAGCAATTCATATTCTAGCGTGTTAAAAAAACTAATTGATAGCAAATGAATCATGTTTCAAATTATCGGTTTCTAAAAATCACATTTGAGGCGTGGAAAGTTGCAAGTGAAATGTGAAACCAAATTTCTTAGATCTCCGTCCCTTTCTTTAACATTACAATTTTATCCCTTAAAATTTTTATAAACAAAAAAATGTAATCACATTATTTTCTTGGTTTAATCTTCTTTTTCATGTATTTAGAGTCGTGTTTGTTTCAAGAATTATATTATTTGTTTTTAAAAATATTTTTCCTAAAATAGTTTCTTAGAAATAGTATTGTGAAAGATGTACAGTGTTCACTATTGACATTTTACGATTTAAGAACCTATTTTTTAGAATATTTAGTTAAAAACAATTATTTAAAAAAAATGAAAATTTCCTTGATTCTCTTTCTAATAAGTCATAAAACTAATTCAACGGGTACACAAGCATGTTCTAAGGCACGAACAAGGAGTATGAATCGAATAACTCGTGTAATACTAGTATATTTTATGTTTCTTTTTTTTTTATATTTTCTATTATGTGATTTATGTTTTATTTAGACACGTATATAATACGACCACCTTGTCAAATTTAATCAAATAGAGAGTATAGTTCATTTTTTTTACTTCTCAAATAGCACAATTAAACCATTAGTAATTGTGGAAATCTCTTAGGCTTTGTTTGGATTTGAGGATGGAAAAGGGAGAGTAGAAAAGGAGGGATTTGAAGGGAAAGTGAGTGAAAAGTGAAGTTTTTTGGATTAAGGGAAAGTGTAGAGAAAGTTTGTGAAAGTTTGTGAGTGAATTGATTGATGTGATAGATAAAAATAAATTTTTAATTGATGATTTTGTAAGATTACTATTTTGTCCTTATGTTAAAAAAAGTTTATAATTATTATAATTAAAAGAAAATATAAAAATTTTAGCTAAAAATAAATATAAAATCTTAATTTAAAAATAATTTAATTTAAATATTTGCTTTAAATTTAATGATAGATTAAATTTTAATAGATGAATATGTAATTTACATTTTTACCCTTGGATTAAAAATGAGTATAATATTATTTATTGTAAATAATAATAATTACAATAAAATTATATTAATAGGTATAATTTATTTAAAAAAATAATAAATAATGATAATAATAATAATAAATATTAGAAAAATAATAAGAATTATAATAAATAATAATAATTATTATAATAAATAATAATAATAATAATATTTATAATAATAAATAATAATAATAAAATATATTATAATAATTATATTTTCTAACATTATTTTATTAATGTTTATGAAAGTGTTATTATTTTAATTTTATAAACATGTATTACTTTATTTTTTTTATATTTCTACTTTTTGATGTCAATATTTAAATAATAAAATTTTCTTAATATAAAAAAATGTATAATAAAATTTTTGAAAATTAATTAATAAATTAAAAAATTGATAAATCATTGACATAAATTAGAATGAAATGAAGATACATTTGTTAATTGTACAAATTAATTTTTACCAATTAAAAAATTAAGAAACTTTTTAAATTACAAATTTGGGATTGCATTTTATGCCAATTTGGAACGACACATTCTCAACTAGGGTTTTTAAACCAATTTACTAGTTTGGAACGGCCCGTTCCAGTTTAGGAACGACTCATTATAGGCTACTAAATTACTCTTGTTTTCGCCTGAAAGCGAAAATATACTACATAATTGATTATGTATGACACATAATCGATTATGTGACATGCATAATCGATTATGTTGGCCCATAATCGATTATGTGCTACTATAATCGATTATGTATGTTCCATAATCGATTATGGGTTGTCATAATCGATTATGCTTCAGCATAATTGATTATGTCAGCCCATAATTGATTATATGACATGCATAATCGATTATGTTTCATTTCTACCTTCTCTCATGTATAAAAAAAACTGAAGTTTATCTACAATGACACAGTTTCTGCATGCATGGGATATGAGTATTATCGAGTTTTCTCAAATCTTACGTGACTTTCATCTCTTTTCTTCGCAAAAATGCGAAGACGCCAACGCCCCTTCTCTCACTTTTCTTCACCTTTCTTTTTTCGTAAATCAGTAAAAACAAACGTGTAATTTTCTCGCCTTTCATTCGTCTGAATAATAAATATGCAGAAACAAACACTACCTTACTCATGATAGATTTTGATAAGTGAGTAAGGAAAGGAATTACAGTAAGTGTATGAGATAAGAGTTGCATGAGATCATTGTCATCACATCAACCTTAAACACGAATGCCCCAGCTGACAAAAACAGACCCATCAATCAAACATGTCGGTTAATCAAATTTTTGTTCGCACGGGTCTCTTCATGCTTCATTATGTACAATGTCTCCACTTTGTACCTGTACCTTTCAAACATACCTTACCACGCACGTGTACTGTTGCCACTTAATACTTATTCCATTAATTCAATATTCCATAATTTAAAATACTAACTATTTTTTTTATGATGTTTTTGAATACACAATGCCTTTTATATATTATGAAAAGTGAAAAAAAAATTTATAGAAGGGCAAACAAGTAAAAAAAAAATAACTTTGATCACTTCTAATCCTCTAATATTAAAGTATTAAAAAAAGTTTGGATCCTACCACATATTCTCCTATTTCACTCAAATCCATTATACCAAATTTATTATAAATAAAAAAATTAATCACCTATACACTGTCAGTATAAATTAAGTTTTTTAACACTGATAACCAATCATATTTTTTAATAGAATCATGTCAGTTGCTCATTTAATAAAATAAAAATAAAATAAAATAATTTAAAAGATATAATTGATTGTTAGTGTAAATAAATTTACACTAACAATATATGGATGATTAACTCTAAAAAAAATAACTTGCATCAAGGACAAAGCTAGAAGAAAAAAAATATTAAGAAGAAAAAAGTTTATCGCATAATAAATAATATTAACAAATATAAATAAAATATTAGTTTTGCAAATCAACCTCATCCAACCCACTCAATATCAGGCCTATCAAACAAGATTAATCTTTCATCAAATGTGAGAAGTAATCTATAAAAAAAAATAAAAATAGGAGAGATAAAAGGAAAAAATCAAGTAATTTTTTAAAATCATTTAAATTAAAAGAATCAAATAAATAAGTCTTTTTTTATTATTAATAATTAACTATATTATTTAAACACTTTTAATGCAATCGTTTAACTTATTAATTTTCAGTGTTTTACTTTTAAATTCTTAGTAGTTTCTAATTCATTTCTGCAATTAGTATGCCGAACAAAATCCTAATTGAGTAACTTGAAATTATATCTTTTTTTCAAGTTTTTTTTTTCTTTTCTCACATCTAAAATCACATTATCTATCACATGCATATTGTTCATTACAATTTTTTTTTTCTTTCTTTTGTTTGTCTCTTGAATGATGAATCTCTTCCACATAGAGAATGTGAATCAAGCATTATTGTTGACAAAATACCAATGACACATTACTAGAATTATAAGAAAGGTTTAGAATAAGAGTAATGACAAATATTTGTTTTTCATCTCTTTTTATTTAATTTCTTCCGTCGCATTCTTTTGCGCCCCCCCCCCCCCCTCCCTATTTTTCTTATGCTTTTATTATTTTCCATATTTCAACCATGTAGGTGGTAAAAAAAAAATTAGAAAGTGCATCGTCATTGGCAAAGGACTGTGTGTGCAGTATACGTGAAAATCCACCTTATCTTTCTTCTTCTTTTTTCCTGTCCTTTAATTTGTACAATTTCAGATGTCATTTCTCTATTTTGTTTTCTTATGCCGTGCGAGGTCAAATCCAACCATAGGAAAATTTATTTTTCGACTGTTTATTTTTTTTATCGATTCAATCGTCGAGTATGTTATTTCATAATGCTAACCATGGTGTTAATTACTACCGCATATTCATTCATCCTCAATAATCAATGACTCATACAATTTAATTTAATTACTAAAAAAAAAATTAATGTAATGCATGCTCTTAATTCTACATGCATGAGCATCAATCTCTTCTTCCTCCTTATTAATACAAAATAGTCCAAGAATTATGGAATGAATCATCCATAAATAGTGATCCTCTAAATCACCATTAATAAAGAGATGTTTATCACGATTTTACGAAGTGTTACGGTTGATTATAATTGCCTCTTATTCCCATCAAAGGTTTTTTCACCATAATACTACAGAGCATAAGAGGATAACCCATGATATTCAACTTTTTATAAATTAACTAATTAATTTACACAATTATTTTGAATTTTATAAAACAAAAAATTCTTTCAAAACTAATTAAACAAGTGTCAAAAGAATTAAGTCATTTAAGTAAAATTTTGTTAAAAAAATTCAATTTAATCTCACTATTTTTAAATAATTTATTTTGATTATTTAATTTTTAAATGATATTCAATATTGTCATTACGTTTGATTTTATTAATAATGAGAGTGCTAATTTGAATGAAAGAATTATATTGAATATATTTATAAAAAAAATTAAAAACCAAATTAATTTATTTAAAAATAAAAAAAACAAATAGAGACAAAAATATAATTTAACAAACAAATTATTATACAAATTTTTTTGCTAAGGTAGCATTACTCAAATAAAATTTGAAACACTCGCACGCTCAAGTTTCCAAAAAGGTTTGGTGGGTATGAAACAAGAGGCAAAAGGGTCCAAGATCATCTCCCTAATTGTGGGATTCATGCACACCAATTCTTTTGCCATGGTCAAGACACAATCAGTTCCGTAGACTATGCCATAACACAAAATTTCTCCCGCAGACATCGGTAAGAAATTTAAATCTTTAATTATTCTCTTTCATAACTTTTTAAATTACAAAATCAACGAAAATTAGCAAAAAAGACATTACCACGTGTGAATAATTGTCCGTGTGATGACGATGGCATTGATAAGGGAAGAAAGAAAAACAAAGTTAGTTAATATAGCGGTGATGTGACAAGTGGAGGGGTGGTGGAAGGTCCGCCACTAATGGCGCTATTAGTTGACTCTTATTCAAACTTACTTCGTTCATTCCATCGCATGTGTATCGCAAGAAATTCAGGACTAATTTTCTTTTTATAAGATTAAGACGTGTTATCGCACTTTTTGGATGAGGAGCTATTCTTGCTCAATCCCAATCACTAGTCGTGAGCACCAAGTTTAATGAGTTTTCAACTTTACATTATTAGGAATCCCTTCATATGAAACTTGTTTTTAACTTTTAAGACAATTGGTCTCCTATTGTGTTTGTTTTCTCCCTTTCTCTAATCCAAATAATAACATGCAAAATAATTAATTAGCAACTGAAAACAAAAGCATTGTCATTTAAATATTAATATATACGCCATCGAATACGTAAATTAATTAGTGAAAAATTATTTTAATTTAATTAATAGTTTCGATTAAAATTTGTTATTCACAGTAATTTTGTTAACTCGAGTATATGATTATGTTTATATGCACGTGATACCTCTGATTTGTAGAAAAGAAAAAGTATATATACATATATATGTGTGTGTATGTGTGAGTTTTATTTATATTTATAAAAATTATAATAATAATAATAATTAAGATTCAAATCTAAAATTTTATGTATATTATTTTAATCTTAGTAATAAATTGATATATGACGAGTTTGATTTTTAATGAGTTATCACTGTAATTTTTTATTAATTCAATTAATTAAAATAATTATTAAAAATTATCACAAACCCAATAAAAAAATAAAAATATTTATAAAAAAATATTAATACATAAACCATTAAAATTGACCTAATTATAAAAATTGAAGATTGACCTAATAATAAAAATTGAATTAATATGCAAAATGTATTAGTTAGGTTAAAACTTTGTTGTGATTTTTGTAATGTTTTGTTACATGCTAGGAAATTTAAATATTATTAGGTTTTAATTAAATTCATATAAATGTCTCTATCTAATTATAATTATTAAAGTAATTAAAGAGAAGAGGAGAAAAAATGATGTAAAGCATATTTGATTTGAATGGAGAAAACGTGCATTAGTCCGTAAGTGGTTAGTCCGGTAACTTTTAAACTAGTCTTCTTTTCATCATCCCCGTTGAAAATTCCACATTCTCCGTTCTTTTTGTCAAATTCCATTAATTGGTCCGTAGAAAAATCCTCTATAAATGCACTAGGTACCAAGTCTGGTAACATTCCTCCAACCACATTATCAAATTCCGAGATAGTTAGTTTTGGCCACACTTGTTCTAGCTGCTACTCCAAGCCATGGCCTCTAACTTGAGCATGAGAATTTGGATGATCTTTGGCCTTGCATTTTTTCTCGCTCTGCAAGGCACTCTTGGTAAGTAGCACTACATATCCAAAACCTTAAGATATTTGTATTGGCTAGTTTGAATGAATTAATATTTGAATGGGGCCGGGGTGCATGCAGGAGGAATAGAGTGTGAGCAACTGAGCCATGACACGTGCTCATTCGCCGTGTCATCGGGTGGCAAACGATGTGTGCTGGAGAAGCGCGTCAAAAGGAGTGGCGAAGAGGCGTACACATGCAGAACATCAGAGATTGAAGCTGATAAACTCAAGGACCACATCGAAACTGACCAATGCATCAAGGCTTGCGGTTTGGACAGAAAATCCCTCGGAATCTCCTCAGACTCTCTCCTCGAATCTCGCTTCACGCAAAAACTCTGCTCCCCTCACTGCTACCAGTGCTGCCCAAACGTTGTTGACCTCTACTTCAATCTCGCAGCTGGCGAAGGTACACACATATTATTCCATGTGGGATCTCCAATATTTATAATGTCTAACCTTAAACCTTTTTCTCTTTTTTTTGTGTGTGTGTGTAGGAGTGTTTCTTCCCAACCTGTGTGAAGTGCAAGGTGTGAATGCTCGTAGAGGAATGGCTGAACTGAGAAGCTCTGGAATTGTGGCACCTGGACCTGTCAACTCTGTGCAGTTCACAGCTACTCCTCCAAGTCCAAGCATCCCTGTGGCGTTCACAATTGAGCCTCCCTCACTCCCACCAAACTAGACTCTAGCTTTTTTGGAACACACAAAGGAAATTCATCAGAGTAGCGTGTTACACAACTTAAAATATATTATAGGAATCGAGAGTGCCTTACTATGTTATATTTGAAATAATAATGGAGTTGCACCTAAATATATATATGTTGGAGTTTTCCGATTAATGTAAGATCGCGCTATATAGTTTCTTGTACAATATGTGGTCTCCACATTAATAAGGTATAACTTCCTTTCACTATATTATAATAATTAAACTATACATAAAAATTTGCTTGTTAATTATGCTTTTATATATATATATATCAAATTTAGAACAATAGCCACTAACCACTTCTCACTGTAAATTCAGTAAATAAATAATATATAAGCTTAATCGTAATTGAAGAAAAAGAGGGAAAGGGTGAATAAAGAAAATAGATGTGAACTTCTATCCTTGTGTTGCGGCAGTGGCGCTAATTCGTGGGAAGACTTCAACGGCCAACAAATGCTAATTCCAAGTCAACTCTCGTTTTTCGTTAAGCACTCCCTCCAACTATGAAAATGGGAAGATAGAAAATTTATTCTAGAAAATGTTAGCAATCTTTTCTTTTTACTTATCATGTTGTTATTAGGGGTGTAAACTGTTATGGATAATTTACGGGAGCGTATGAAGTGTTTATTGTGTGAGAAGTTTTTAGGTATCATGTTGTTATTAGTTATCATGTTGTCAAATCAACTTAATGAATTCACATCAAATTCAACCCACTCGATCAAATTTTAGTATTGTATGTAGGGATGTTCAAAAAACCATATTAAACTAAACTATTGTAAAAACTAAACTAAACTATAAAAAAACTAAATTAATTTTTATAAAAATTAAACTAAACTTTAGTTTTAAAAACTAAACTATTATAAAAAGTAGTTTAGTGCACTTTAACTATTAAAAAAAACTTATAATTAGAAAATGTTCTAAATAATTAATTAGAACTAAACTAATAAATAATTAAATTGAATTAAAATATAAAAAACTAAATTATTTTTATAAAAATTGAACTAAAATGAATTTTATGTTCAGTTTTATAAATTTAAAATTATTTTCTAAATAGTAGTTTGTTAAAACAAACTATTAATAAAACTGAATTCTTATTATTAATACCTTTCTCGTAACTTTTCAATTTTGCTTATTGTCCACTTTTGAGTCAGTATACTAGTAGTTTAGTGTTATTATGCACAACTACATTTTTTTATTCATTTACAGAAATAAAATAAAAAATTAATTTTCATTTATTAATTGAATAAAAATTTATATACCTCTCGTAATTATTACTCTTTCAATATTTTTAACATAATTATTATAAAAATTAAAAAAAATGTATTATATATTGTGACGTCTCGGTAAATAACCGACTAAATGGCCAGACATTGAGCCTCTTCGCCTTACATGCTTGAGGCTGGAAGGCAAGTGTGACGTCTCGGTGAATAACCGACTAGACCTTGTGTTAGCGGTATGGCGATCGCTACCCATTACCTCCCTTTAATTCAAATCCTTCGCCTAAGGGCAGGGATACTCGGTCCAAACCTGATTACTGGCATGCCCGGCACCATTCCCTCCGTCCAGAGGGGGATCGGCATATTACCGATCTAACTTCTCGCTAAAGAGCTAATCGGTCGTGGGCCGACTTAGCTGAACTCACTCGGTTAGAATTCGACCTGTTGGCTCGGCAGGGGATACTCGGCCAAAATCCGACTTTCCTCTTCCATAAGGTTGTTTCGATATCAGGGAAAAAATCCCATCTTATACGAGAAAATATTCCCCCAATAGGACGGTTAAGAAAATCCCTTGATCCTCGGGACCCAGGCGGCCCATGAACGACGTACCATAAAACCCTAAACCCTAGAGTTGAGAGGGCAGATTACACTTTTCGAATGCTCTGGCTTTGCGGCTTGATCTAGGAAAAACCCTAGCGCATCCCGTGACCGGAACATTTTGGCGCCCACCGTGGGGCTACGGTAAAACTGCTCCTACGCCCCGAATCACAGAGAAGAACCAACGGACTACCATGGTAAGAGGCGGCAACCACAACAATGCACAACCTCCTACAATGGAGGAGATGATGGCCATGATCAACGGCTTAAGAGAAGAGAACGCGCGCTCCAGGGAGAGAGAGGAGGCTATTCAACGTGAGAATGAGGAGCTCAGGAGACGAGCGGATGGGATGGAGGCCAGGTTGGAAGCTGGTGTCAGGACGGTAGAGGAGGATGTCATGATGGAAGTCCCTAGGGATTTTCGACCTTTTTCGGAAGCCATAGAGGCCGAGATCATTCCCAGGGATCTTCGCACACCCCAAGTGGAGCCCTTTGACGGGACCCAGGACCCCGATCAGCATTTGATGGACTTCCGAGCTCAAATGCTGATCTGTGGAGGAAGCATGGAAGCGCGGTGCAAGTTATTCATGGGCACGCTCAAGAAGGCAGCGCTGGACTGGTTCAGCGGACTCCCGGACAGGTCAATCACCGACTTTGACGTGTTTAGTCGGCTCTTCATGGCGCAATTCGCCGCTAACAAGAAGAAGCCACCGATCACGTCGGACTTGTTCGACCTAAGGCAGCAACGCGAGGAGTCACTGAAGGATTTCCTGCGAAGGTTCAACGAGACCGCGATGAGGGTGGCATCGTTGGACGAGAAGATGGCGGTCATTGCATTTCAGAAAGGTTTGAGATCGGGAGCTTTCGACATCGCGCTCGAAAGAGCGAACTGTCAAACGATGTCGGAGGTGAGGGCTTTCGCTCTGAGCCACATCAAAACGGAGGAGAATCAGATCATTAAAAGGGCGGCCGAGAACCGAGAAGCAGGGAGCAGCAATAAGGAGGGAAACAAGCATCTTCGACCGCGCTCAGACTGGAGTAAACGACATGACCAATACAGCAGGAAGGAAAGTAATTACAGGCAGACCGAACAGGGTAGTCGGGCAAGGGGCGAATGGAGGCGCAACAATGAGGAAGAAAAGTTCACTCCACTTACTGTTCCTAGGCGACAAATACTTCACGATGTCAACAATGCATCGTTTTTTGAGTTTCCAGAGGCGACGGAGCGTCAGCTGGGGCCCTCGAAAACCGATTGGTGTGAGTTCCATAGGGCTCACGGGCATTCCACAGAAAACTGCTTCGTCTTAGGGAGACAAATCGAACGCCTGATCAAGGAGGGACGATTGAGGGAGTTTGTAGCGAGAAAACAAGAAGAAGGGTCGTCCGACAGACGGTCTAAACGCACACAGGACGACGCAAGGAGGGATAGACGTAGAGAGAGATCTCCTCCCAGAGACTCCACTGCAAAGGTCTCGGAAGCTCATCAGCAGCCCATTCATGGGGATTTCAACACCATAGCAGGAGGTTTCGCCGGGGGGGGGTCTACTTCTGCTGCCCGAAAGAGGTACACTCGGTCGGTACTGACAATTTCGGAATTCAGGCGACCGTCTCAGCCTGAGATTTCATTCTCGGATTCGGATTACGAAGGAGTAGCGCCTCATGAAGATGACCCCATCGTCGTGTCGGCGATCGTCATGGGGTACAATGTGAAGCGCGTGTTGATTGACCAGGGAAGTTCCGCGGATATTTTATTCTGGGAAACTTTTGAGGGAATGAAAATTCCTAACGACCGACTAATTCCTTATGCAGGGACTCTAGTGGGTTTTGCAGGGGACCAAGTCATCGCAAGGGGATACGCCGATTTGGAGACGACCTTCGGCCAAGGAGCTCAGATGAAGACGGTGGTTGTTCGGTACTTGGTTGTTGATGCTCAGTCGTCGTATAGTATACTGATCGGCAGGCCGACTTTGAACAAGCTGGGAGCGGTCGTGTCTACCCCCCATCTGAAGCTAAAGTACCCGTTGCCAAATGGTACTGTGGGGGTCCTCAGGGTGGACCAGGAGGTCGCTCGAAAATGCTATGGGGACAGTTTGAAGACACGAAGACGACTGTACACTAAGCAGGTACAGAGGGGGGTCCATTCCGTCGAGCTAGATCCCAGAATGGGTCAGTTTGACCACCGACCAGCCCCAGCAGAAGACGTCAAGGAAGTGGAGGTAATGGAAGGGAGAAACGTAAAGATAGGCACCTCTTTGACTCCAGAAGATGAGGAGAAATTAGTGAGGGTCTTGAAGGATAATGTCTTGGCATTCGCATGGCATTCCAGCGACATGCCTGGAATTGATCCAAACTTTTTGTGTCACAAGTTGGCCATAGACCCTAGTGCAAAGGCAGTAATTCAGAAGAGAAGGAAAGTCGGCGAGGAGAAGCGAAGGGCTATCGCGGAAGAGACGCAGAAACTACTGATGGCAGGACACATTCGGGAAATCCAATACCCGACCTGGTTGGCAAACGTAGTCATGGTGCGCAAGAGCAGTGGGAAATGGCGAATGTGTACGGACTTCACCGACCTTAATAAGGCTTGCCCAAAAGATTCGTACCCGCTGCCGAATATAGACTGCTTGGTGGATGGTGCGTCGGGATACGAGTTACTAAGCTTCATGGATGCATACTCGGGGTACAATCAGATCCGAATGCATCCCGCAGATGAGGACAAGACCGCCTTCATAGCGGATCAGGCCAATTTCTGCTACAGAGTCATGCCGTTCGGTCTGAAGAACGCAGGGGCGACTTATCAGCGACTGATGGACAAAATCCTTGTGAATCAGCTTGGTCGGAATGTGGAAGCTTATGTAGACGACATGGTGGTGAAGTCGGAAAGCGTCAGTCGGCACTTTGGCGACTTGCAGGAATTGTTCGATACCATCGGCCAGTTCCAGCTGAAACTGAACCCGGAGAAGTGCTCTTTCGGCGTCCAGGCGGGAAAGTTCCTCGGGTTCCTGTTAACTCACCGCGGCATTGAAGCGAACCCGGATAAGTGCTCGGCGATCATCGACATGAGAAGCCCTTCTACAGTAAAGGAGGTACAACAATTAACGGGGAGGATGGCCTCTCTTTCCCGATTTATATCAAGAGCGGCTGACAAAGCCCTGCCTCTTTTTCAATGTCTGAGGAAGAATGACCGGTTCGTTTGGACAACCGAGTGTGAAGAAGCCTTCTCCGAGCTCAAGAAGTCGTTAGCATCCCCGCCGATTTTAACAAAACCACGACTAGACATGCCTTTGTTGGTATACATCTCGGCGTCCGACCGTGCGGTCAGTTCAGTTCTGGTTCAAGAGCGTGAAGCTTCCCAAGTTCCTATTTACTTTGTAAGCAGGGTTTTGCAGGGAGCAGAGACAAGATATCAAAGAATCGAAAAACTAGCCCTCGCTATACTGGTCACTGCGAGGAAATTGAGGCATTACTTCCAGAGTTACGAGGTGATAATTCGTACTGATCATCCGATTCGACAAGTCTTGCAAAAACCCGACCTGGCCGGTAGAATGATGAAATGGTCAGTCGAGCTCTCTGAATTCTCCATCAAGTATGAGCCAAGAGGAGCAATCAAAGCCCAGGTGTTGGCCGACTTCCTGATGGAGTTGACCTCTCCAGCCAAGGAAGACACGGTCGGTGAAACCCAATGGATTTTATCAGTTGACGGTGCGTCAAATATAGGAGGAAGCGGAGCTGGAATCGTCTTGGAGGGCCCGGGTGGAATCCTACTAGAACAGTCACTACGGTTTGAGTTCAGGGCAAGCAACAACCAAGCCGAGTACGAGGCGTTATTGGCAGGAATGAGTTTAGCCAAGGAGATGGGTGCGACGAGTTTGTCAGCCAGAAGTGATTCCCAATTGATCACCGGACAAGTGGCGGGAACCTTCCAAGCCAAGGATCCTCAACTGGCCAAGTACTTGGAGAGGGTAAAACTCTTATCAGAAAGTTTCCGAGCATTCACACTTAGCCACGTGCCGCGAGAGCAAAATTTGAGAGCAGACCTCCTATCCAAGTTAGCTAGCACGAAGAAGCCGGGAGCCACTCGATCGGTCATCCAAGAAACTTTAGCTCAGCCGAGTATAAATGAGCCACAGGGGAGTGTTCTTTGCATCCAGGAGGAACTCAACTCGTGGATGGCACCTTACATTGCGTACCTGACTCGGGGGGAATTGCCAGAAGATAAAAGGCAAGCATCGCTGATACAAAGAGAGTCGGCCAGGTTTGTGGTTATTAGTGAGAGACTTTACCGAAGAGGTTACAGCTCTCCCCTCCTAAGGTGTCTCACCATGCCACAAGCAAAGAGAGTGATGGATGAGATTCACAGTGGAATGTGCGGAAGCCATATCGGAGGCCGAGCTCTAGTGTATAAAGTCGCCCGAGCAGGATACTTCTGGCCATCCCTAAAAAACGACTGCGTCAACTGGGTCCAGAAGTGCGACGGATGCCAAAGACACGCCCCTTTGCTCCATTCCCCAGCTGAACGACTGCATTCAATTCTGTCCCCATGGCCCTTCCACAAGTGGGGGATTGATATCCTCGGGCCATTTCCGATTGCAATAAGACAACTGAAATTCTTGATAGTGGCGGTCGACTACTTCAGTAAATGGATCGAGGCGGAACCAGTGGCGACCATCTCGGCAGAAAAAGTAAGAGCTTTCCTCTGGAAGAATGTGGTGTGTAGGTACGGAGTCCCTCAAATGCTTGTTTCCGATAATGGAACCCAGTTTGCAAGCACAAGGGTTCGTGATTTCTGCAAAGAGGTCGGTATCCGAATGGCGTTCACGTCGGTCGAACATCCACAATCCAATGGCCAGGCAGAGTCGGCCAATAAGGTAATCCTCTCGGGTCTGAAGAAACGTGTACAAGAGTCAGGCGCGTCATGGGTTGAGGAACTTCCCCGAGTACTATGGTCATACCACACCACCGTCCACTCGACGACTCAAGATACTCCTTTCAATCTGGTATACGGAACCGACGCCATGATCCCAATTGAGATCGTAGAACCATCAGTCCGCACTACGGCCTTTTCGGCGGAGGAGTCTGACCAGGGCAGGCGAGTTGATTTGGATTTAATCCAAGAGGTTAGAGAAAAAGCAAGAATAAACCAAATAGCGGCCCAAAGAAGAGCAGCCTTCAAGTACAACACAAAGGTGAATCCGAGAGACTTCATCGTAGGCGACCTAGTGTTGAGGCGTGCCCAACCAATGCAAATGAAGAACAAGCTGTCAGCAAAGTGGGTGGGTCCTTACAAAGTGGACGATGTGGTCGGCAAAGGCGCGTATAGGCTGAGGACCTTGGACGGAGGAATAATACCGAGAACATGGAACGCGGCGAGTTTGCGTTTTTATTATAGCTGATCTTTTTGTATTAGGTGCACTCTTTTCCTAACTCAGTATTTTGTCCCCGTAAAAATTTGAGGGGTTTTTTGCTGAGAAGGTTTTTAACGAGGCATCACTCTTTCAATTTCAATAATACATGTCATGTCATTTTTTCGCTATTAATGGCTCCTTAACCTTTGTTATTTTGATGAAGCAAAGACTCGTCACTAATCGGTAAAAATCCGACTGGCGCGAGTATAAAAAAGCAAAGACTCGTCACTGATCGGTACAAATCCGACTGGCGCGAGTATAAAAAAGCAAAGACTCGTCACCGATCGGTACAAATCCGACTGGCGCGAGTATAAAAAAGCAAAGACTCGTCACTGATCGGTACAAATCCGACTGGCGCGAGTATAAAAAAGCAAAGACTCGTCACCGATCGGTACAAATCCGACTGGCGCGAGTATAAAAAAGCAAAGACTCGTCACTGATCGGTAAAAATCCGACTGGCGCGAGTATAAAAAAACAAAGACTCGTCACTGATCGGTACGAATCCGACTGGCGCGAGTATAAAAAAGCAAAGACTCGTCACCGATCGGTACAAATCCGACTGGCGCGAGTATAAAAAAGCAAAGACTCGTCACTGATCGGTACAAATCCGACTGGCGCGAGTATAAAAAAGCAAAGACTCGTCACTGATCGGTAAAAATCCGACTGGCGCGAGTATAAAAAAGCAAAGACTCGTCACTGATCGGTAAAAATCCGACTGGCGCGAGCGCTGGTGCGACTAGCTTTCAAGTTGTCTCCTTCGGTCGGCAATTAGACGACTCTTCCACCCATTTTGTTTTAACAGAAAGTACTCATATTATTTCAATCAGCAAAAAGTCGACATTTTGAACACCAATTCTTACTTTTTACCTTTTGAACGCCATGCCACTGATTCTAGGAGGCGACATTTTCGAAGAACTCGCGGCTTGCGGATAACTCAATTCTTACTCGGTTTTTAAATGATTCAAACTCAAAATGGTTTTTGAGGATTTCCTACTCGGTATTCAGACGATTGAGTTTGTTGATAAATTAAAACAAATACTGGCCTTTTTCCTAGTCGGTCTTTTGGCGATTAGATGGGAGATTCATTTTTTAACTTAGAAAAATACTTCTATTTTTCCTAGTCGGTTTTTTGGCGATTAGATGGGAGATTCATTTTTTAACTTAGAAAAATATTTCTATTTTTCCGAGTCGGTCTTTTGGCGATTAGATGGGAGATTCATTTTTTAACTTAGAAAAATATTTCTATTTTTCCGAATCGGGCTTTTGGCGATTAGATGGGAGATTCATTTTTTAACTTAGAAAAATACTTCTATATTTCCTAGTCGGTCTTTTGGCGATTAGATGGGAGATTCATTTTTTAACTTAGAAAAATATTTGTATTTTCCTAGTCGGTCTTTTGGCGATTAGATGGGAGATTCATTTTTTAACTTAGAAAAATACTTCTATTTTCCTAGTCGGTCTTTTGGCGATTAGATGGGAGATTCATTTTTTAACTTAGAAAAATACTTCTATTTTTCCTAGTCGGTTTTTTGGCGATTAGATGGGAGATTCATTTTTTAACTTAGAAAAATATTTCTATTTTTCCGAGTCGGTCTTTTGGCGATTAGATGGGAGATTCATTTTTTAACTTAGAAAAATATTTCTATTTTTCCGAATCGGGCTTTTGGCGATTAGATGGGAGATTCATTTTTTAACTTAGAAAAATACTTCTATATTTCCTAGTCGGTCTTTTGGCGATTAGATGGGAGATTCATTTTTTAACTTAGAAAAATATTTGTATTTTCCTAGTCGGTCTTTTGGCGATTAGATGGGAGATTCATTTTTTAACTTAGAAAAATACTTCTATTTTTCCTAGTCGGTTTTTTGGCGATTAGATGGGAGATTCATTTTTTAACTTAGAAAAATATTTCTATTTTTCCGAGTCGGTCTTTTGGCGATTAGATGGGAGATTCATTTTTTAACTTAGAAAAATACTTCTATTTTTCCGAGTCGGTCTTTTGGCGATTAGATGGGAGATTCTATTTTCCCTAGTCGGTTTGTTGACAGATAGACGGAAAATTAGGAAATTTTTACTCGGTTTTTGGACGATTAAGTTCATTGATACCCACTTTAGCTTAGAACAAATCTCAGCATTTTCCTAAATTGGTTTTTTGGCGATTAGACTGAGAATTCTATTTTTAACCTGGAAAACGTAAACATTATATAGGAAACGAAGCAAATTCTTAGAATTCCAAAGTCAGAATAGTCACGCAAACACAAATTTAAACAAGTTCAAAAAGATAAGTGCAAAAAAGAAAAGTAAGCAAGGAAGTTGCGACATAGACTTAATCGTCTTCGGGAGGATCCACGAGTTGCCCATCAATGACCTCTTTGAAGTAGCCCATGCCCCCAATGTCGAGATCGGCATACAAAAACTTTATTTGGGAAGTCGCTGCGTCGAAGCCTTGAACAAATTTCTTCGTAGAATCCACCTTAGAGGCTTCAAGGTCATTTTCGAGCCTTTCGACCTCCAGCTTCGCCAATGATAAGTCGTTCTCAAAGACAGTCGCGGCTTCGACTGATTTGTCTCGGGCAAGGCGCATCTCGGATAACTCGTTCTCCAGTGCTACCTTCTCGGCGATCCAAGCCTGCTTCTCATCTTCAAAAGCACGGCGACCTTCCAATAACCTGTCTCGTTCAGTAGACACCCACTTGCACTCGGCTTTGCTCTTGTTCAAATCATCCTCCAAGGAGGTGATCTTTTTACCCTGCAACTTAGTCTCCCTCGCTAAGCCGCGAATTTTGTCCTCGTTGATCAACGAAAGAGCAGAGAGACGATTTGTGAGTGACTCGACTCCCTTGGCGATGGTAAAGGCGCTCATCTTCTCCAAATCGCCTCGGTCACCCTCCAACCAGTCGGTGTTGCGCAGGTGCGCGCTGTGGTTGAATTTCTCATCCCAGAACGAAGGCAAGGGGCTACGACCGGCACCATGGTCGACCGGCTCCCAATTCTCGCCAAGACAGGCACTCACGGTCCTCTCAGTAGACTGAACTTCCGTGTCGCCCTTATCCGTCTCCGTGGCCACAATTGTTTCTAAGTTAACTACCGATACGGGCTTATCGGTTTCGCGGCGACGTTTTTGCGGGTTCTCGCCAGCAGTTCTCGATTTCCCTACTGGGCTGTCGGTTTCCATCACCTTCTCGGTTACCGACTCACCCTTCCCTGCAGCCTTGGAAGCTTGTTGCTGTTTCCACAGTTTCATCATCTCCCGATTGCTCATACTAGCCATTTTTGCTGCAATAACCAATCAACAAACAAATCATAATACGAATAAAATGTCAAGCAAAGAAAGGAATATTCAACCTTAAAATAACAAGTATACCTATGTGAATTTTCAATTCCTGAGGCCTACTCTCTAGGTCTAGGAGTTTCCCCGTATTGAAAAATGTTTTCAAATCTTCAATTTTCTTAACGTCGACCCGATCGCTCTCGGATAGCTTCTCGGGATCTAGACCACCGAATGCTATCGTTTTTTGGTTCCAATACAAAGGAAATCCCTCTAACACATCTTCGTGACCCGGTAAGCTACGTACTCGGAAATATGATTTTTTGAAATCCTTATAAGACGACTGAAATAAGGACAACAAACCACGACCCGAAACCCCACTAACGGATACCCAGCTAGTACGTTTACTAACCCTACTTTCAAAGAAATAGAAAAACTTGTCTGAGGTCGGGATTATTCCGAGACCAGAACACAAGATTTCGAAACCTCGCACAAAGGCCCAGCTATTGGGGTGCAATTGGGTCGGAGCGACACCTAAGGACTGAAGTACTCCCTTTTCACACTCGGTAAGGGGCCATCTCACCCTAATCTTAGAAATGAGGGTAGAATAGCAAAAGGTGAATTTCTCTGTTGAGGACGACCTAAGACACACCGGCTCCCTATCAACGCAAGGTTCACACACAACTACCTCCTCCCCGTCACTACAAACTACATGGTCCCGGCAAAAACTATCCATAGCTTCCCACGAATTTATCAAAGACTCACTTTTTAAGGCATCATCTTTAACCCATTTGTACAACTCCCCATATCCCACAACAGCCATAACAAATATGAACTTAGATTAACCTAAGGCAAAAGGTTTGCAAGAAAAATCACTAAGAATAATGGATAAATACGCGTACCTAAGGCTCACACCACTTCACCCACTAAAACAGGGATAAAACCACCGTCAACCGCCGTAAATCCAGAACGGAGAAGAAGAACCACCACCGGAGAGAAAAACGCGCGAAGAAAAGAAGGGCAAGCAACCTCAAAAAAGGGTTTGCCCCCCCTCTATTTATAGAGGTGAAAGGCCGCGTGTGAGAGGAAGTACCCAAAGGTCACAACGCGCGTGAGACGTTGTGACTCCTCTTTACGAAGGGGACCCACTTTTACAATCATAAGCCACGAGGGATGCCACGTGGCACCATCATAAATTCAAAAGCATTAATGATCTGGGGCGCAGCCTTTGTAATAAATGCATGTCTCTTCGTTAGCAGTAGAACAGACGCGTCCCATCAACTTCTAGAAAGTCGCAATGCTTGCGATTCTATCGGAATAATACCGATAACATCTTTACCTTGCCGGCTAAGGAGCCATCTCGGTAAATAACCGACCAAATGGCCAGACATTGAGCCTCTTCGCCTTACATGCTTGAGGCTGGAAGGCAAGTGTGACGTCTCGGTAAATAACCGACTAAATGGCCAGACATTGAGCCTCTTCGCCTTACATGCTTGAGGCTGGAAGGCAAGTGTGACGTCTCGGTGAATAACCGACTAGACCTTGTGTTAGCGGTATGGCGATCGCTACCCATTACCTCCCTTTAATTCAAATCCTTCGCCTAAGGGCAGGGATACTCGGTCCAAACCTGATTACTGGCATGCCCGGCACCATTCCCTCCGTCCAGAGGGGGATCGGCATATTACCGATCTAACTTCTCGCTAAAGAGCTAATCGGTCGTGGGCCGACTTAGCTGAACTCACTCGGTTAGAATTCGACCTGTTGGCTCGGCAGGGGATACTCGGCCAAAATCCGACTTTCCTCTTCCATAAGGTTGTTTCGATATCAGGGAAAAAATCCCATCTTATACGAGAAAATATTCCCCCAATAGGACGGTTAAGAAAATCCCTTGATCCTCGGGACCCAGGCGGCCCATGAACGACGTACCATAAAACCCTAAACCCTAGAGTTGAGAGGGCAGATTACACTTTTCGAATGCTCTGGCTTTGCGGCTTGATCTAGGAAAAACCCTAGCGCATCCCGTGACCGGAACATATATGTATGTACAAACTTCTCTCTTTGTTATCCAAGTAATTTTATTTTTGATGCTAAAAAATATTATTTTAATAAAAAAAATTATAATATTAATTAATTGAGTTTAACAATTGAGTTTACAACATTATAAAAATAACGCTATACATTTTTATAATATTTTTTAAAACTCATACTATTTTGTAAAGAACGTATTAACTTAAAAAGATAGTCACATGTAATATTTAGATATTATTTTTAAACTCTTTTATTTATTGGTAAAGATAGGAAAGATTACAAAGATGGTTGTAGTGAGGATTGAACCTAGGTCCTCATGCTTCTAACTATCCCAACTCCTCCCCACCCAAATTTTTTTATTTAATAATTAATAATATCAGTAAATTGATTAAAAATTAATAAGATTTGATTGATTTTCAAAAAATATGAATGAAAAATCTATCATGTGAACTTTTATCAATTTTATTGTTTTACATTTCAAACTATTTTCAATTTAATTCATAATTAATATCAATGATTTGGTAGCCCAATTTAAAAATATTTATTTTAATTTTTTTTTAATGTAGTTCAATGTAATTAGTTTATAGTTAATAATAATTTAATTTAGTTGATATTATAGTTTAGTTCAAACTCCTAAAACTATAGTGCACTAAACTAGATAATAGTTTAGTTTAGTTTAGTTTAATCAATATTTATTTTAGTTCAATTTAGTTTTGTGAACTATTTATTATAGTTTAGTTTAGTTTTCTTTTAGTTTAATTAAATTTAGCAATTTAGACACCCCTAATTGTATGGATTGAATAATGGATTTTATATTTTTAACTTGATCATATATAATTATGTTGACCATATTAACCCAACATAACCTAATACATTCATGATTGAGTTAAGTTGAATTAGGTTTTTAAGAAAAATTACACAAATCCGATCCAACCCAATCTGTTAAATTTTGATTGGATCATATAACAGATTTATCTAAACCCAATCCAACTCAATCCCCTTACACTTCTAATTGTTATTATTGGTAACTAGTAGGAAAAAAAAAATTATGTGACACATCACATAGTTAAAAAAAACACATTATAAATCATCAAAAAGTTTATGATTGATTTTAATTTTATATGAGATCGTGTCTATTTAATTTAAACTTTTATATGATTTTAATTGGTGGTTATTATATTTAAAGAAAATAGTTAATTTTTTATGAAGAGTATAAATATCTTAATAAAAGTGAATAAAAAAGAGTGTATTATTTTTTATATATTGTTATAGATATTTATTGAAACAATTAGATGGATTTTATTTATTTTTCTATCCATGATTTTGCATATCAAAGCAAAATGGAGAGAAAAGATCATGCACCGAAAGTTTTCTTGTAAATGGTGACGAGAAAGCATTGATACCAACAATTTTGTTCTCGTTCTCGAGTCTGCCGGTATTCGTCAATCTTTACACCGTGTTCGATCGGTACAGTAAAATTACCAAAAATAAAATAAAATAAAGAAGAGGGGTGTGAATTAGGAAAAAAAAATATATAAGTCGAAAGTTGTTTGGATGATGCAAAATATGTCAACGAAAAAATTAAAAAGCATGATACTCTTATTTTTTCGCAAATCATCACGGAAATGAACAATACAAGCTTAAAAACTATCAGTATTCAAATAAATGTTACACACAATCGAATAACATGTTACTTACTCACACGGAATTTTTTATTATTTATTTGAATAAATTAAATTTTATTCAATTATGTTTTCAAAACATTCAAATACAAATTGGGGTTTTGAAACTTTCGTTCGAGTAGAAATTATTTCCTTCAAATAGTAATTGTTTCATTCGAATATTTATATAATTATTTTATTTAAATGATTGAAATAAAAGTTAATTTTAAAAATATTTTTTTATTTTCTATTTATTTATTTCTCTCTTATTTTTTATACATTTTTTCCACATTTTTTTCTATCTTATTAAATATACATAATATTATTTGTCACATATTTTTATCAACTAAACTATCAAATTTTTATTTTATTTCTTATCTATTTATACTCAGCTATTACTCTCTTTTTTATTTCTCTTCACTTTATTTCTTGTCTATTTCTTTCTTTCATGAACTCTTCTATTATATGCAACAAACATAAAGGAAAAAATTATTAGGTAATTCATTCATTTAAGATTATCGAGATTAGTTTTGTATTTAAGATTTTTAATTCACTACTAAAAATCGTAATAGTTTTACATGTCATATAAAATATAATTAAAGATATGTGATTCATGACTTAATAATATTTTGTTGAAAGGAATGTAAACAAGGCCCAACTGCGGGAGCCTCGATGAACCCAACCAGTCATTAATTGTGGCAGGCCCATCGCTGTAAGGTGTCAAAATAATTCGTATATTTATAATCCAAATAATTCTTTCATACTCATTTTTTTTTTTAAATAATTCATTCTTACTTAATCAAACTAATCTCCATATTTTAGAAAACAAAAGTAAATAGATAAGGTGGACCGAGTTATTATTGTTAATAATGATTCATTCATTTTTTTTTCTCCAATCTATAGATTATTATTGAAAGTAAATCAAGTAACTTTATATATATATGAAAAATGTAGGTGAGTTGAGTTTTAACTTTTAAAGATTCCTCAAGACTTAAAAAAAACAATTTTTTTTAATATAAATTATCACTTCATAATATTCTCACATGGGCAAGAAAAATCAAACTCACTTTTTTATGGGAAGTGAGCTCAATCTGTGTTTGGTAAAACTAGTTTAGAGTATGTCTAGGAAAGCTATTATAAATTTATAATCCATCATTTAAACTGTTTTTTTAGGAAAAAAAATGTTTGTAAAATAAGTTATATGTTTGAAACAACAACTTAAATTTGTAAATAATTTTTTTTCTCTAAAATATATTATTTTTATGAAGGTAGAAATTTGAACTTACAATTATTTTTCAACATTTTTTTTTTGTTTAAAGCTAATTTAATACATAAAAACTGGTTTTTCTTGTTGTATCCGAACAATATTAAACATCTTAAAATTGTTTTTTTTAATAAAAAGCTAGTTGAAAACTTATAAGTTAATTGAAAGTATAAAAACTATAAGCTCAAAAGTTAAAATTATAAGTTTAATAATTGAATTGAGACTATTTATTAAAATTTTCTCATAAGCTAAATGATCAATGTAAAATGACAAATCTATTTATTTGTTATTGAGAATGAAAGAATGACAAAATAGATGAAATAGTTTTTAAAATAAGAAGTTAAAAATAAATTTAAAATATATTAATGAGAATAATTTAAAAAAAAGAGCCTATAAGATATAAGCTACTTTAATTGATTTGTGAAAATAAATTATATGTTCTTAAAATAAATTTTAATATTAAACAAGTTTATTTTAATAAAATTAACTTATAATTTTTTCAAATATCTTGCTAAACACATTTCTTACCAACTACACCGGCCCCCTATTTTAATGTTGTATTAATATTTAAGTTTAATTATACAGAGAGATAAGACAAGATAAAATATCAAATTAATAAATATCGTGTTTGTCTATTAATATTGTGACATATATTCTTGTGTTTTCCAAGCATTTGGAGAAAAATCTGAATCAGATCACTTTAGAAAAATAGTTTGCATTCGAACCATACCATTTATATTAAATCAATTGAATTTTTTTACAGCTGATTTATTTAATTATTAAAAAAAGCATCGTTTGCACAATCCTATCCACAATAAAGTATATTTAAAATACATTAAATACACATCATATACCAGACATAGAGGAGAACTGTAGAAGATACGTAAGGTGAGAGCAGTAATAATAAAAAAATCCATTGTCTTTCAACAAAATAAATGAAAAGAAAATACATGCATATCGTGTTGATAGCTTAGTCATATATTTAAAAATAATTGATAAAATGTAAACCAATGTGTGGATAGAATTAATATATGCGTTAATATAGTTTAGTTCCTCAAAAAGTAAAAAATAGAAATTTTTATTTAATAAAGTTAACTTCTTATGAGTATGAAGTTTAGGCAGAAACCCTTATGTGCGGTTGCAATGTATTGAATATATATTGGGTGTCCTCGTATCACACATAACCACGTTCGCCAAGCATAGTTGCACTCGCATATATCCTTCATCCTTTATATATCTCTCATTCACTCACGTTTCCTTTGCCTACCATAACCTTACCAGTTACCAAACAATGCCACCTCAAACCACACTCACCGGATTGCTCCACCACGTCGCCAGAATATTCCCCTCCCACCGTGCCCTCTCCGTCTCCGGTAAATTCGACCTCACCCACTCTCGCCTCCACCACCTCGTTGAAACCGCCGCCTCGCGCCTCCTCTCCGCCGGCATCAAACCCGGCGATGTCGTCGCCCTCACCTTCTCCAACACCGTCGAGGTCCAAAACCCTAACTAAATCATTTTATTTTCCTTCCACTGTTTCATTGCCAAAAAATAAGAAATAATGTTATATATTATTTCGTTTAATCTTTCTAATTTATGTATTAATGATTTATGTTTCAGTTTATAATAACGTTTTTGGCCGTTATTCGAGCGCGAGCGACGGCGGCGCCGTTGAACGCGGCTTACACAGCGGAAGAGTTCGAGTTTTATTTATCCGATTCTGAGTCGAAGCTGTTAGTAACCTCGAAAGAAGGGAACGAGCCGGCTCAAGCGGCGGCTTCCAAGCTCAACATTCCGCACGCAACGGCTTTTCTCGCTGAGGAGCTGACTCTTTCTCTGGATCACACCGAGTCAGCGCCCGACTCGCTCTCCGAACTCGCCAACGACCCGTCCGACGTGGCGCTCTTCCTCCACACTTCCGGCACCACCAGCCGCCCCAAGGGCGTGCCGTTGACGCAGCACAACTTAGCCTCTTCGGTCGAGAACATCAAAGCCGTCTACAAACTCACTGAGTCCGACTCGACGGTGATCGTTCTCCCGTTGTTCCACGTCCACGGCTTAATCGCGGCGTTGCTGAGTTCTCTCGCCGCCGGCTCCGCCGTGGCGCTTCCGGCGGCGGGGAGGTTCTCCGCCTCCACGTTTTGGAGTGACATGGTGAGGTACAAGGCCACGTGGTACACCGCGGTTCCTACGGTGCACCAGATCGTATTGGAGCGTCACTTGAAAAATCCGGAACCGGTTTACCCGAAGCTCCGGTTTATTCGGAGCTGCAGCGCGTCGCTTGCGCCGGCTATACTGGAGCGGTTGGAGGAGGCGTTCGGGGCCCCGGTTTTGGAGGCGTATGCGATGACGGAAGCGTCGCATTTGATGGCGTCGAACCCTTTGCCGGATGATGGGCCTCACCGGGCCGGGTCCGTTGGAAAGGCCGTGGGCCAGGAAATGGTGATATTGGATGAGAAGGGTGAGATTCAAAAGGGTGGGGTGACAGGCGAGGTTTGCATTAGGGGACCCAATGTAACGAATGGGTATAAGAATAACCCTCATGCGAATAGTGCTGCTTTTCAATTCGGGTGGTTCCACACGGGTGATCTCGGGTTTTTTGATTCCGATGGCTATTTGCACCTCGTTGGTCGTATCAAGGAGCTCATTAATCGCGGAGGTATATCTTTTTATTTTTTGAATTTTAACAAATAATAAAATATGACATGTGTTAGAGATGTCTACTCTTCTTTGTCTTTGTATGACAAAAGTGTATGAATTGGGTATTTTGAAAATTAAGAGGAAAGGTTTTGCGGTATATATGAAATTTGTGATTTGTGTTGAAACTTAACACATTTGAAGGTAAATAGTGGTTATTTATGAGTCATTAGGCATTAACTTTTGAAGCATGTCGAGTGTATAATATATATATATATATATATATATATATTACGAAACTATGGTGTTATAAAAGCAATTATTTTTTTTGTTTTGTTTTAAGGGGAGAAAATATCACCAATAGAGGTGGATGCCGTCCTTCTGTCTCATCCAGACATTGCTCAGGCAGTTGCATTCGGAGTGCCGGATGACAAATATGGCGAAGAGGTATGTGTTTTTATAATTATGATAGTTAGTAAAAACTACATCTATTTTAAGCTTTTAGTTGATTCAATTGAGATTAAGATTGTGATATACTACATTAAACTAGGATAAAAAACAATTATACACAGTAAATCACTTATATCTCATCATTAATATACTTTCAATTTATTAAGATTTAATTTATTAAGATTAGAGTGGTGAAGTACTTCCTGTTTCTAATAATTATACTTAAATAAATATTATAAATTATAATAATTATTTAAAAAAAATATAAAAAGATTTTTTTATATTTAAAATGTATAATTATCTATTAAAAAAGTAGAAATCAAGAAAATAGTTATCAAAATATATTCTTTTATAATATGTATAAATTGCTATAATAAAAAAAATCAATGATCTTATCATACGTGTCAAATTTGTATGATAGTAACCTGAACGGGCATTATTTTCTTTTGAACTTAGTAATAAAGTTGATACATTAGACTGTTTATGATTTTTATTGCTGGACGGACATTATTATCTGTTAAACTCCATTAAATAAATTTGATTCACTAAATTGTTTAATTTAGGAAGAAAAAACGCATTTTTGAGGAATCGTGTCGATGGTCATGTTCCCTTTATTCCTTTTGTTTTTGGACCTCTCCATTGTTCTTTATCACTTTTTTAATCACACTTTGATCTCAACAAACCTTTCAAACATAGAAAGGTTGTAAACTCATAAGCATAAATCGATGTTAAATAAAGCCTATTATTTATAGAGACTAATTTTTTAAAAATATTACTATCAATTCCTAGGTGTTCCTAGGTGTTTATGTGCATATATATATATATATATATATATATATATATATATATATATATATATATATATATATATTTAAATCCCAGACGACTTTATCGGTTTGTTCACAACAAACACATGGTATCATTTTATGTCTCTATGTAAACTTCTCTTCATTTCTGACATGTTAATATTTTATTCACAAACTACAATAATTTTGGAGTTTCATAATTTATTCAACGTACCGAAACTGCACCAACATTGATTAAATAAGTGGTTGAGACTTGTACTAATTAGTCAAGTTCTTCAAAACTTAAATTCTAGGTTAAAATTTTTATTTGGTGTCTTATAATATTTATTTTTTTAATTTAGTCTTATTTTAATTTTTAATTTTAATTTGGTTTCTAATAATTTAAATTATTGTAATTTAGAATTTCTGTTTAAATGATTTAAACAAAGTTAATTGTTACCCACATGGATATCAGGCGGATGTCACGTAGATGCGTAGGTGGATGTCAAATTTCTTGAATACACCTGAAACCAGAACGGCCCGTTCTGGTTGCACTCTTGATATGTTAATTTTGTGCCTAGAACGGGCCGTTCTGGTTTCAGGTATATTCATGAAATTTGACATCCACCTATACATTTATTTGACATCCACCTAACATTCACGTGACCAACAATTAACTCCGTTTAAATTATTTAAACGGAAGTCCCAAATTACAATAATTTAAATTATTAAGAACTAAATTGAAACAAAAAAATTAAAATGAAACTAAATTAAAAATAATATTATAAAAGACCAAATAAAAATTTTAACCTAAATTTTAACTTCGAGTTATATTAGAAGAAAAAAAATACTTACTTTATCTATATTTATAATCTCCATCTTCTAATAGAGAATAATTACTGTTTGATGGTAAATATTTTGTATAAATATCATTAAAAAAATCAAAAAATTTACCATAAATAATTACTGACAAAGACCAACATTACGTAAGCATCACAATTCACAAGTCCGATAGTTGCAGGAAACAACCTTTTTTTTTTGTTTGTAACTACAGTCTACAGTACTTAAATCATTTAGATGTCGTTAGGGAAAATTTTTCAGACTTCACACCGAACATACTTTTTGCTTTAGATAACGACACTCGTTTTACTACGATTATTTTTTTTCCCTCATTTAATGTTTTTAAAAAAATGAGAATGTTTTTTTAAAAAAATTAAAAATAAGGAAACAAGTATACAAGAGTGCCAAAAAATTATTTGTAACCCGAGTCAATTTTAACAGATAAATTGTGCAATCATCCCAAAAGAAGGATCAAACATTGACGAGGCAGAGGTGCAGAGATTTAGCAAGAAGAACCTTGCAACCTTCAAAGTCCCTAAAAAGGTCTTCATCACTGATTCTTTGCCAAAGACCGCCACTGGCAAGATTCTAAGGCGTCTCGTAGCAGAACACTTCGTTTCTCAAACTTGAACAGCTCAATACTCTCTGGAGCCTAAATAAGTAGCTTGCCGATGAAGATTTAAACACTGTTCTTGGAGAAGACCAACCTAAATTTAAACATTGTGTTACTGTTAGCTTATGGGCAAGTTCGATGTTACAAATAAAGATTTAAGATTAGTTTTATCTTTAAAAAAGTATTATATAATTATCCTATCCAAGACTTTTCATCCCTAATTTCATAAGGGTTTCAACAGGAATAACAGAAAAAATTGTAGTTTTCTAAGAAGCACATCCATTAGATAAAGAAACAGGGTTGAACACTAGTTAGTTATGGTCACATCCAGGTTCAAAATTTTCAAAATGAAGTAAATTGATTATGTGAAATTTGGATTAATGTTTCACCTGTTCTGTCTATCGACTAAACCGGGTGGCAGATCGACTGGATTCATCTTATGGGTTAAAACAATTATTTGTAAATTTATTTGCTCTGCTTCACAAATTGTCAAATTTACAAAAAATTAATCAACAAAACAAAAAGAAAATTCTTACAGGAGTTTCACAAAATAGGAGAATGAAATGAGAACAGTACTACAATATAATATATGAGCAGTAAACAATAGTGTAATATTATTAGCAGAAAAAAAAATAGAGAAAAAAAAAGATGAAAAACTCACTTGAAAATTCTTGAAAAGTCACTTCAAACAATCTTTCAAAATCCGATGGATTTGGATTGAATTGTTTTATGAATTTAGTATTTATAGATAACACTAGAAAGTCCTTCAAAATCTTTTTCACACAACAATCCTTTAAAATTCTTATATTTTTGAATACTAATAAATTGTTTTTAAGTTGTAAAAAATCTCAAATGAATACCAATAAATTTTAATAGACTCTTTAAAAAATCTTGAAAATCCATATTAAATACCATTGAATTATTTTTAAGTGACATAAAATCCTGATTGAATACCTATAAATTTTTTTACTCAAAAAAAAATCTTTTAAAATCTTAAAAAATCCTAAACTAATACACCTTTCTTAATCAACAAAACAAAAAGAAATCAATACATTCAAAGCTTCAAACCCATCCATTACAAGCCGAATATCAAAATATTCAAACCCACTCAAATTTTATTCGGCCATAACCGCCAAATAGCCAAATTTATGATTGAGTTGTTTGGGTTTGATCTACCCACAATTTTTTTCCCAGTCCTATGAATAATTTTATTCATTTTTTGAATCTTTGTTCATTTTTTTTAATTTTATGAACCATGAAATTTGAACTTAAACTGGTTTAATTTTAGGTCTCACAAATTGATTGCATAAAAATCGATCAAACTGATTTAAATTGGTGTAATTAAATTTTTTAATTTTTAAAATTTAATTAAAAATATTTAATACTTATCTTATAAATAAATTTTAATAATTTGGGTTAATTTATATTTTTTAGTATTTTATTTTTTAATTCATATTATATTAATATGATACTTTTTATCCTAAATATAAATTTGTTATTAGTGAAAATTGTTATATTTTATTAAAACTTATACATAAATATTATATTATATAATTTAAAATTTTACGTATATATTAAATGTTAATTTATAAATAAAGTTTTATTTTAATATTTAGTATTATTAAATTATAATATTATATTATTTAATATTATTATTTTTTATAGATAATAATATTATTATTTTATTAATATCAGTTTGATTACCATTCAATCACGATTCAACTTTAAATTAGTATTTAGATTAATTTAATGATTATTCCAATTTTAAAATATCAAGTTTTACCTAAAGAGAAATTTCATCTTAGAATATAAAATCAATATTAAATTTGACATTCATTTTGAATGAGAAGTCTGTCAACAATTTTTTAGATATGTCAAAGATATGCGAACGCAATACAATATTTGACTTATCTTTTGATTGATTGCATTATTTGGTATTTGCTCTTTACCTGATAGATCACTTCTAATTACAAAATTAGTTTTCAAATGAATATAAAAATATTTTTAATGAATTATTTAGTTATTTACATCGAGAGAAGATCATTAAAATGTTTAATACAGAAACTACTATTAATAAATTCTATTTATTTAGTCTTTATTATTAATTTTATTTTTACCATATTTCTAGATCCAGCCTGTTATTGTAGGGATTGGCTTTGTCCTTTGGGTACGAGGAATTTAAGCCCTGAAACTCCAGTTTCAAACATATCTTGGTGGGCCTCTGAACTATAGGTAAATGCTAAGGAATTATAATATTTTCGATCGAAGAAAAAGTTTCAAAGAGTGATATATTCACTCTTAATAAAGTTATATTCTGACGATGCTAGATCAATTCTGGTCATTATTCAATCCGTGAAGATTAACATAGTAGCTAAACAACAAAGATACACGTGATAGCTAGTTGTTTGGGTTTGGGAGGAATATATGCCAGCATTTTGTCCCAGCCACCCGAATAAAAATTATTGGTACATGCAATCATTTCACTTGTCCATTTTTCTTTTCAACATCTATTTTCTTTTTTAAATTGTATTTAGTATGAAATATTTTTTAATTAATTTTTATTGAAAAAACTTAAATAACTATCTTATGTTTTTGTTTCATTTACAAGTTTTAATCTTTGTAAAAAAAATCTAGATAAATCAGCTTTAGGGAATCACTTTTTCTAATTACATTTTACATCTATCACATTAGAACTCAAAATCTTATTTAAAAGAATTTAGTTGTTAAATTTACACTTAGTCAATTTTAATTTGAACAAACAAATTTTATTTTCTGTATTTATCCATGTATATTTAACAAATATAATATATGGTTAACATTAATAATATTCTTAAATACATACATTCCATCAGCAACTATATAGATTAAATATAATACACGTAGTAGGCTTGTGCTACGCGGCAAATAAAATGAACATCTGCATTGTATTTTTAGTTTAAGTAGTAATTTTGTGTTCGAAAATATTTCAGCTTATATGTAGTAACGTTACATATTTGGGGGAAATTAACTGGTACTATATGACCAACAAAATTAATCTGAGCAAAGAAAGAACCTTCTCTCATTAAATGGATTTCGCACTTTTAAACAACAGAACAGGCTAAGAGGTATAAACGACAGCAAGTTAAATAATCAAATATACAAAATTTGAACAAAAAGTGGATCCTTAAAACAAATTGAACCAAAAAAGGCAGACCATAAAATCGCTTCCAAACATGATCCACGATTTATTTTGCCATCAAAATTGATTTCAAAAGCAAACCATTATTAATTTATTTTGCCATCACGAAGGTATATTTGGAGCCAAATCTACATCACCACAACGCAATGTATAACCCATTCAATCCAAACAAATGCAAGCTTAACATGAAGAACGATATCCATATATATCTAGGTTGGTTTTCAATCTTCCAGAAAAGAAAAAGGGACACCATTTTTTAACAATAATGAAAACATGCAGAACAGTAAAAATTCTAACCTACCATAGTCACAACGACAGGCAGAGCGCCCCAAAACAGTCCAAAACCCCGAAAAAGGTATTCAGGTAAAAAAAGAAAAAGGACAACATTGACACATTATCACAACACAAACAGAAACAGCCTCCAAAACACTACTACTGTTTAAGCTTCATCTTCTTCCGGAGCTTCCTCCTCATCTTCATAATCATAACCCTCATCATCCGCAGTTGCATCTTGGTATTGCTGGTACTCCGATACAAGGTCGTTCATGTTGCTCTCAGCCTCGGTGAACTCCATTTCATCCATACCCTCTCCAGTGTACCAGTGCAAGAAAGCCTTTCTGCGGAACATAGCCGTGAATTGCTCGCTCACCCTCCTGAACATTTCTTGAATAGAAGTAGAATTGCCAATGAAGGTTGATGCCATTTTCAAACCAGTTGGAGGGATATCACAGACAGTGGATTTCACATTGTTCGGAATCCACTCGACAAAGTAGGATGAATTCTTGTTCTGAACATTGATCATCTGCTCATCGACCTCTTTGGTGCTCATCTTACCACGGAACATTGCGGATGCTGTCAAATAGCGACCATGGCGAGGATCAGCTGCGCACATCATGTTCTTGGCGTCCCACATTTGTTGGGTCAACTCGGGTACAGTGAGTGCCCTGTATTGCTGCGATCCACGGGATGTGAGTGGGGCAAATCCCACCATGAAGAAGTGCAAACGAGGGAATGGAATGAGATTCACGGCAAGTTTGCGAAGATCTGAATTGAGTTGACCAGGGAATCGAAGACAACATGTTACACCACTCATGGTGGCTGAGATTAAATGGTTCAGATCTCCAACTGTTAACAAAAACAAAAACATATATCCAATGTCAATAAACAAATCAGAGAAAGGACAACATCAACAACGAAAATTCCAAAACTACAATTGAAGGAAAGGCAAGAAGAACTCACAGCTTGGAGTTGTGAGCTTAAGGGTGCGGAAGCAAATATCATAGAGAGCTTCATTATCCAAAACCATGCATTCATCTGCATTCTCAACCAGTTGGTGCACCGATAGTGTTGCATTGTAGGGTTCAACAACTGTGTCAGAAACCTTAGGTGATGGGAACACAGAAAATGTGAGCATCATTCGATCGGGATATTCTTCCCTGATCTTTGAGATCAAAAGTGTTCCCATTCCAGAACCAGTTCCACCACCAAGAGAGTGACAAACTTGAAACCCTGCAAACAATACCCACAAATTTTAACACCTTAATTACTTGCTCTTAGTAAAAGAAAGAGCCTTCGCATATAATGAAGCTCAATCAAGTCTCCACACTCAAATAGCAAATGAAAAATTAATAACCAGTAAAGAAAACAGCACGCACAACTCACCATCTCCGCTAATTCTATTTTCAAAATACAAAACCGGGCAAAAACACGCCAACGATGTCTCGTACAATTAGCAAAATCAAGTCAGGTAAACATAAGCACACTTCCATTTCAGCACAAAGAAACAGGCAATATGAACAATCAGAGAGCATCAATTTTCAGTTAGAAACTAAGAAAGAAACAGAAATAAAAACCTAATTCGAAAAGCAAGAGCAAACAATAGAAAATAGGAAAGGTAAAACCCTAATAATACCTTGAAGGCAGTCACAGTTTTCTGCCTCCTTCCTGACAACATCGAGAACGGAGTCAATCAACTCAGCTCCCTCGGTGTAGTGACCCTTGGCCCAGTTGTTACCGGCGCCGGACTGCCCGAAGACGAAGTTGTCCGGGCGGAAAATCTGACCGTAGGGACCAGATCTGACGCTGTCCATGGTTCCAGGCTCCAGATCCATGAGCACCGCCCTAGGGACGAATCGTCCACAACTGGCTTCGTTGTAGTAAACATTGACTCGCTCAAGCTGCAACTCGTTGTTCCCCTGGTACCTCCCCGTCGAATCGATCCCGTGCTCCGCGCACACCACCTCCCAGAACTTGGCTCCGATCTGGTTCCCGCATTGCCCTCCCTGAATGTGAAGAATCTCACGCATTTTCACTAACTGATGTCAACAAACCCTCTTCTCTCAACTCTCAACTCTCAACTCTCTACTCTCTACTCTCTACTCTCTACTCTCTACTCTCTACTCTGAACAACAACAATTCACCAGGTGACTCTTTTATAGCACCACTCCTCACGCCGTTAAGTTAACGGGGATTTCACGGAGCCGTTCCATTTAAGGGGGAATTTAAAATTTGAAAAGCGGACGGAAATTTTTGAATCTTCTCAGGGAAGCATCTATTGCGATCCGGCCTAGTTGTTCTCGGATTTTCTGGCCGTTGGTTTTCTGTGATGGGCTTCGATCTGGACACGTGGACGTCTCTGATTTTGTGAGGCTCCGGCCGTTATTGCGTTGGAGTATGTGCCTGCTCTGACACGCTTCCGTTCGAGACTGCGTGACGCTCTTGGTTGGCGGGTGAACGTGACGCGCGCTTTGCATGTGGGCGCAAGTGGGGCTTCTTTTGAGTTTTTGGGCTTTGGGCGCCACGGCACGTGAAAAGCAGGTACACTGGCACGTGCTTCCGGGCTGGGCATGTGATCTGCACTTGTGCTAATTCTAGCCTTCTAGTTAAAGCATTTCTTGTGCTTACTTCTGGATGGGAGCACATCCATTTGCCCCATTGCTTCTTCACCTTTAAGGGTTGACTGGTTTTTCTGCAATAATTAATTCATAATTTTCTTTAATGTTTTATTAGTGATGAAGAAACTAATATTTTTTTCTCTTTCTAAATGTTGTGGGTTTTCTATGAATTACGAAATTAGAAAATAATATATACTTGGATACGAAGTTTGTGTGTGTTTCAACGACATCATGGATAAGTGCCTATACATATATCATTCAAGCTTATTACAAAATTACTATGGCCGCTTACATGTTGGTAATGGTCAATCCATGGTTCATGTCAATTCCTTAGTTCATGCACCGTAACATAATCATTACCTATTTCAAGAAAGGGAAGATTTCACATATAGTTATTTAACAGCACAGAAATTAAAGAGAAGAAAGATAAATTTATTACACAGAAACTCATGTTTCCATTAGTTTTTTTTTTTTTAAATGAAATTAGTTAAGTTGCTTTTAAACACACGTTAAGTTGCTTTTGTTGAATATGTGTTAATCTTAACAAATTCGTTATCAAATACAAAAATAGTAACTTAAAATAGAATCATAATGTAAAAATACTTTACAATACCAATGTATTTAAATTAAATTGTTTTTATTTATTTGTTGTGATTTGTATCTTTATAAATATAGAAAAGTGCATTATAATGAATAGTTTTTCTTTTATTATATTTAATTTGGGAGATTACAAGTATTATTGATATGAAACAATTTGTTTCAGATTTTTTTAATAAATGTTAATGACATTTTCTTTAACACTTTTTTTTAATATTTTTTTACTCTTAATTGAAAATCACAAACTTTAATAATTTATATTATTAAATTAAAAAAGATACTCATCAGATAAAATACGAATTTCACAAAAAATTGTGAATTTCAACCAATAATAAACAGACCAAAACAGATAGTATTCTAATACGCTTTTTTTTATCATAACAATTTATAATAACAATAATAAGATTCAAATATTAGACTTTGTATATATTATCTTTAACTTTTCATCATTAGCTACATTGATCTTAATGGTTTAATTCCATGTCAATAAATTCACACACATTTAATTATTCTCTTTTATTATCTAAAAACACTTGACATGAACATGGATAATAATAAAATAAATAAATAAAACGTGTAGATATTATTATTACGATCCAGAATGAACCAAGAAAATTTTTGTTATCAACAAGCCACCCATGTGCTGGGATTGTGAATTAATATCGATACATCGTTTCATCCAATATGTACTTTCATGTCTCCTTATACATCACTGTACTTGAAATTTGGATTAGCATTGCACACATCACACAAGTTCTAAACTGATGCCCATATCGAACCATATTAGGATTATTGGATATGCATACTTTCTAATATAGTCCATGTTTCCTTTGATTCCAACTATCATTAAAATGGCAGTTAGTGTACTCAAAGTTTCACCAGGATGTGCAAACGTTTCTTTTACTCTAGCCAAAGATCGATAGTGGACCCATTCCCATTGAGAAAACCATAAAACATGTAGGGTCCTTCTTCCATATAGAAGCAAAGGAGTTATCCAACAGTAACATTTAGTGAGACAAGAGGTAGTCATCACAAAACCCTTCATCACAAAGTTACGACCTTTTTCTTTCTTTTTTATGGATCCAATGCCCAACTATAAAATAATCATTGTAAGAGAGTTGGAGTGTGGCTTTATGACTTTATATATGTATGCTACTAAATTGCTTACTTAAGTCTTCCTTGCTATAAATATTTCTGCATATAATTATGTGTCTTTGCCAGATATATGTGAAAGCAAAGTTTGCTGATGAGACATTAATTTGGGAATCTGGTTGCTCTTTCTCATCAACATGTAAGTGACATAATAACTTATTATAGTCATCTATATCTTCTTTCTTTTTCTCTTTCTATTTTTTTTTCTTACAGGAGGATAGTGGGAAAAAGCTACACGGAAGCAACAACCCCCGTAGTCATCTATGTAATGTATCTATGCTGAACAAAAAAGTATTGCACTATATATGCTGGAATAACAAGCAAACGTTTGGAAATGAGTTCTCCAACTATGAAATACGGGCGGTGTGTCTTAATTCCTAAATAGAATCGTGGGTCAAAGTGTACCCAATCCAGCTAAGGCAACAACTTTTTTTTTTTTTTCTAGCTATATTGAAATTAGAGCATTAATCATTTGGCTTAAGTACATTTTTGATCTCTTAAGTATTGTAATCGGGCAAGTTTGATCCTTAAAGTTTTAATTGGATAATTTTAACTCCTAAAAGATTACAACTGTGCGATTTTGGTTCTTCAATTTTTAATTGAACAATTTTAGTCCTCAAATATCATAATTATGCGATTTTAGTCTCTCCTATTAAAAATTTAATAATTTTAATATATATATATATAATATTCTAAAATTATATAATTATTAGTCTATTCAAGTTAACACATATTATAATTTTTTTCAATGCATCAAATGATATATATTTATTACTAATAAATAAATAAAATGTATATATTATTATTTTTATAATATTACTCATAAATTAATATCAATAATATTATTAGTATATTTATAGATAAACCAATAATTTGATAAATATAATTTATTATATATTAATATACTTTTACAAAAATATAAGTATATTAATTAGAAATATACATATTTTTTGTTATATATTTATATTTTTATAAAATTATATTAATATATACTAAGTCATATTTTTCAAATTATTAGTTTATCTATAAATATACTAAAAATATTATTTATATTAATTTATCAGTAATATTAAAATACTAATAATATATAAATTTTATTTATTTAGTAATAATAAATATATATTATTTAATATATTAACAAAAATTATAATATATGTTAACTTAAATAAGTAAGCAATTGTATAATTTTAAAATATGATATATATATATATATATATATATATATATTCTAAAATTACTAAATTTTTAATGAAAAAGACTAAAATCGCACAATTATAATAGTTGAGGGACTAAAATTGTTCAATTAAAAATTAAAAGACTAAAATCACACAATTACAGTCTTTTAAGAACTAAAATTACTCAATTAAAATCTTGAGGATCAAAATTGCACAATTACAATACTTGAGGGATCAAAAACACAATTAAGTCTAATCGTTTTAAAAACTATAAAGAATAACTAATGTAGTCTAATTTGGTTAATTGAGCAAGATGAATGTCGGTAAATTTCTTTGTATCAAAATCAATTTTTATGGATAAAATAAAAAAGTTAAAAACTTAATTTGGTCCCTTATAATATCTTTTTTGTTTCAATTTAGTCCCACTTTAATTTTTTGTTTCAATTTGATCCTTAATAATTTAAATTAGTGCAATGTCAGATTTCTGTCTAAATTATTTAAACGGAATTAACTGTTGGCCAGGTTGGCTAAATGCTCATTTTTTTATTTGTTTTTGTTGTCATTTTTCTTCACATGTACCAAATAAAATTATATTAAATTACATTTAAACTCTAATTTTATTTTTTAAAAGTAATAATAGAAGATAAAAATAAATTAAATAAGAGTTAAAATATAATTTAATTTTAATATATCATATCAAGTAAGATTAACGTTACAATAGTTTAAAATTAACAAATAAATATCTAATTAGCAAATTAAAATTATAAATTTTATAAATTAAATTATTATTTAAAATAAAAAATTAAAATATTGAGAAATCAAAATTATGAATTAAATATTATAAAAGACAAAAAAAAAATTATTTGAGTAAAATAAATAAATAAATAAATAAACGAAAACGTGGGAAGAAGAAAACCCTTCGGATTTGCACCACCGCCGCTAGCAAGCAAGCAAACATTGAAGAGTGGTAGTAGCTGCGGCGAGAGAGACAGTGATGGTTAGCCAAAGGCAGCGACTCGCTCGTAAGCGATTCAAAGCAGAGCACCCCGAGCTCTTTCCAAAGCCCGAGCCCACGCCCCCAAAAGACCCTGACAAGAAAAAGAAGAAGAAAAACAGCGCCTTCAAGCGCAAAAGGCCCGACTCAAAGCCCGGCTCCAGGAAACGCCTTCTCCGAGTCCCCGGCATGAAGCCCGGCGATACCTGTTTCATCTGCAAGGCCGTTGACCACATCGCCAAGCTCTGTCCCCAAAAAGCCGAATGGGAGAAAAACAAGGTCTCATTATGCCCGCATTTTCGCAAACATCGATTCATTTAATTGTTAATCATGTTTACCTAGTTTGCTGGTGTGGTCTTTGCAGATTTGTTTGCGGTGTCGACGACGCGGTCACAGGGCTAAGAATTGCCCTGCGGTGCAAGATGCCGCCAATGATGGCAAGTATTGTTATAATTGCGGGGAAACTGGTCACTCTCTCTCACAATGTCCGCACCCTCTTGAACAAGGTTTGCTTTGTCAACATATAATTTTTTTGTTTAATAGGCTTACAATTAAACGGTGCCGTGCCGTGATTTAATCTGTAGACCTGTTTCATAGATTGTATGATACATGCAATCTGCAATCATACATGTTTATTGTTTACTGTTTAGTTTACATGAACACTGATAACATGATTATGCGGTGAAATATTTGCATCAAAAGCTCACTGTGTACTGTATAGTAAGTTGTAACTTTTAGCCATTTATTATAGGCAAGTGTGATGTGGATATTATCATTCATGTACCTTAGTATGACTTATTTCTGGGTCTCAAAAAGTCAAGTTTAATATGGGATTTTAACGTACTGGTTTGGGATTTGCATGTTTATTCTTAAAGATTTAGTTGAGAATATGTTTATGCATTTATTTTCTTATATTAACTTCAACGACTGAAAAAATAACTGTCAAGTGTCAAATGCTCAATGTCATTAAAAAAGAAAAAGAAAAAGATGTGCATAATGTAAAATAGAAAATATAGATTTCTGTTAATTTTTACTCTCTTGACAATTGGAGTTTACTTAGTAGGTAATACCTGTTTGGTTTTGGAGAAAGATGTCGTCTTTTTAATTTCTTATTTTCACAAATAATTACAAAATATCACTTTATTTTCATTTTGTTTCCTGTTATCACAGATTTGTGTAGGAAAAATAGTAAAACCATGATTTTGTTGTGTCACTGTGTCTTGTAAAACAATAAACAAAATCAAAATAAGGTGCTATTTTTTGTAATTATTGTCAAAGCAGGAAATAAAAACAGAAAATGTCTTTTCAAACTAAGCAAGCCAAGCCATGGCATTTTTTCTCCCTGTATAATAGGACAATATGGCTTCTCTATTTTGGTCTCCTAGTAAAATTCATTATATGAAAGCTATGTTTTACGATAAATTCTGTGAAGAATTTATGCTCTTGTTGCTTAGTGTATAAATGTATATCTTTGCAGCTGGTTAGATTAGCTCCTTTTTTGTGAATGAAATACATGAATTTTTGTGGCAAATCATGGGATTTGGCATTGGTAAAGTATTATAAATTAGAGTGCTCTTTAGTCGATGTTGGTTCTAAAATTCTTATAATTATTCTTTTTTGACAATAATGTAATTACTGGCTTCTCTACTATATTTAAGCATGTAAATATACCTCATAATGGTTGGGGATTTTATGGTCTTCCTTGACATTCTAAAATTTGATTTTGATGGAGTGCTTATGGGTTATTTAATCACTTTTCTCATGACATAAAGTGTTTCATTGGTAATGCAGGAGGGACAAAGTTTGCTGAGTGCTTTGTCTGTAATCAACGTGGACACTTGAGTAAAAACTGTCCTCAAAATACTCATGGCATTTATCCAAAGGTATTATTATTATCTTTAACGGAATATGTTGTCAACTATAATAATATTAGTTGAATAAAAGAAACTCGACCCCTGTAGAGTGTGTCTAATCTGTTATAAATGTTTATGTATACTAGGGTGGTTCTTGTAAAATATGTGGTGGTGTGACACATTTGGCAAGGGATTGTCCAGACAAAGGGAAGAAAGGATTTGTTGCTGCTAATGGGCCTTTTGATGGATGTAAGTTTTATAGGAAGAAGCTGAATGAATTTTCTACAACTATATTTCTGGATTTGATATCAAGTTGCTGCGTTTTTGTTTAATTTGCTTGATATCCATGTTTCATTTATTTACCTCTCTGGAAATGGCTGATGCTAGTCCTGTTTGCTGCTATTTTTGGTAATGTCAAGTAATTGCAAGTAGTGAAAGTGCATTATTTTTGGTACTATGCCATGTTAGGATAAATTAGAATAGTAGCAATGTGACTGCTTCTCCAAAATTAGTGATATTTTTGCTCTGAAATCTATTATTTTGGTTCTCAAATAGATATTGTCTACTCTCTGGGGTATCATGAAGTGGCTAATCAAATTGGATAACTATTCATATTTGAGTTTGAGATTACACAAGTTTGTTGGTGGTAGACTGCATGATTATGCTTGATTATTGCACATCACCAGTATTAAATATATTCTTTATATATAGGATATTAGGGTAGGCTTGAAAATTGAAACATGTATTGTTGGATGTTGATTTTGATTTATTTTATGTAAATTAACTGTAGTGTGCTGATTAAAAGTGATCATTGTCTTTGTTACAATCCTTGTATTAGATTTCACCCATGTACAAACATTGTCGTGGCAAGGATAGTAATATGTTTGACTGTAGGTTGAAATATATTTTTAAGAAACAAATTGTTCAACATAAAAATTGAAAATGAACTGACATTTTTGGAGTAATCTGTGCTCAGCCTGAGCTCTTTCTGAATTGGATTGCTAAGCATTCATAGTCATATTGAAGAAGGCTGCTTATCTCAAATATGGTTGATAAGTGATAACTATTCTTTCTTTCAGCGATGAGAACAGAAGTAAGACCCTGTGGTCAGGTTACCAAATTTATCAGCGGGGATGATATTGAAGATGACTTCATGGCAGATGACATGCATAGTGCAGACAAGAAAAAGTCAGCAAAGTCAACAGATGGCCATGTAAAACCAAAGAAGAAGGGTCCTAAAGTTGTGAACTTTAATTGAGGGTAGTTACCTCTTAATGTGTTGTGCCGATATTGGTTCCCACTCTCCATTTTGTCTCCGTTGCAATGTGCAGAATCGCTTCCAGAATGAATGTAACGGCTCCCTGCAAAGTCTTGGTTTGCATAAAAGTAAGGAGAATCACAAAGTCTTGAGTATGATGTCTCATTGTTGATCATAATTTTTTCGGTATTTGTAGAAGGTAACTACAAATGTAACAATATTATTGGTACAATTACTAGTTTATTACTTTATTGTCTTTACTTAGTCGATCGACTTCTGTTGCCTTATTTTTCACTACTTTACATTTGATTTGGGTTAATGTAACACAACAACAATAGCATCAATAGGAAACATAGAATTTAAGAGTAAAATTAAGAATCGAAGTTTTGAGTCTAAAAAGCAAAAGTTCATTCTAGTAGCATACAAACTACAAAGTATGGTGCATTTTGGAAATGATCTTGTTTCAAGTATTACACTCACATCAAAATTACTTTCAAAATAATGATTTTTCTTTCACTATAAAACCGTTATTTTCTCTGATTCCCTTAAAAGTACCTAGAGTAACAAAAGAATTTTGGGAGCCCCATCAACAAGCTATATTTATGAATAGAGGGTAAGTGCTATGACCAGAAATAAAGATTATGATAAATTATTAAAGTAAAGTAAATAAATAAATAAAAGATGATAAATGCGTTATTTGTTGGAGTGAAACAAAAATAGTGTAAACGATTATTTTGGGTCTTGAATTTTAAAAGCGTCATAATAATAATAATATATAGAACTAACAAAATTTCAATTAAGTGTCGCAAAAACAAGTTTCTCAATTAAAAATTGATGATTACATTTGTCTAAAATAAAAATAAAAATAAGTGCTAAAGTTTAATTATTTATTTGATATTTTGAAAATGTATTTGACATTTTTTTTTTTTTAAATTTCAGAGGCTAATATGTTTATACTTTTAAGGGCTAAAATGATTTTTAATGCAAACAAAAAAGACACATGTTTATTGAGTACACCTTTCACGAAAAATTAAATTATATTTACGTTGATTCAAAAATTATTTATACTAATTTATAAATAAATTCAAGTGAGTGTATTTATTATAAAAAGAATAAGCTTATTTATTTTTTTAAAAAGTGAATTTACACGTTTTTATTTAAAGAATTGAGCTTATTAAACGGTTTTATAATTTGCTGTTAGCACTAAATTCATCGAGAATTCAGTCCAACAACTAACGGTTACTAGAGTGAAATTAGACTAATGGTCATATATTCAATCTTCATAGAATATTTTTTTTTCTGCTAGCAAGTTTTATTTTACGTAATAACTTTACTTTTATTTATTCATTTTATTTCAAACTATGTATGATATATATGATTTTTTTTTTGAAAATTATATATTTATTTTCATTTCTACTTTATTTTAATTTTTTGTATTAAATTATATTTTGATTATTGAATGATGTAATTTCAACATTAAAAATCTATTTACTTTTTTCATATATAAGAAAAATCAACTCTTATTATTAAACATAAATGTCTTTCTCATGTGAGATTGTCTTTGGGAACTTTTCTTCGGTAAGAGAGTTTTTAGAAATTTTTTTAACTCTTATCTATTTCAAAATTTATTTAATATATTTATTTATAAATAAATTTTTCATAATTTAAAAAAAAAACTTTATATATTGAACATTATTATTTTGTGAGAGTGTAACAATCTGCATGGCAGCTTCACTTTGTGCAATCCTCAAATAGTAACAGAACTACGAACATATTAAAGGTCATACATTTACTTCTAACATGATAAGCAATACTCACACATGTATTTATGTGTGTGTAAAACAGAAATTAACTTTGCAAGTATAAAATAAGTGTATAAATACACATATATAGTAATCGAAAAGAGAAAATTATATGACCTAATGGTGCTAGTCAAGCACAATTGTACAACTACATAAATAGTCATCAACTACATCGCCAATCAATACATGGCCCACCAACAACTTCTCTAGATCTCTCCAACTAACTTTGTTCTGTTCTCATGAAAACCATGGTCATCATAGTTCATATCTCATGGAAAACACTCAACGATAAGTTAGATTTAAAAACACACAAGTATACCAATAGAATATTTATATTACTCACCACATGTAAACCTTAAAATCAACAACACCACAAGGTTCAAATCATGCAACAATCCTTAAAACAACTACCAGTTTGAAAGCTACACACCAAACAGTCAAACTCACATCAAATAATTATCATATAATAAGATGTTCAACCAATGCATATGAACACACCAATCAACGACACATCATATGCATCCACCTCAACTAATGTGTTGTCACCCATTCACCTATAAATATCTCCTATTACAATTGAGCAGTTTAAGTGACTTGACTCTATCGAATCAACCCTGATCGCTTTCACGCCATATGTGCCTGTTGGACCCATAACTAAAACGAGATATCAATCCATCCTCAGATTTTTTGGGTGTCGCCACTGACACTAGGAAAGTTCAATTCCATAGTTAGGAATAATATAATTAGGTATAAGCATACCATAACCTTGACATGCATTACCAAGTCACATATGGAGTTAGACTACTAATTATTTGCAAGAAATCACACAACCTTTCTAGTAATTAGTTAAGGACCTATAGAATATTTAATATAATCCATCCAAGACTTTCACACCTACTCAATGAGGATTTTCAATAACTGGCCTTTTAGAGGGTCAAAATAAGATTCATTGTATAGGATATTCAACTTTCTAAACAACATTTTATCTTCTAGTCATGAGTCTATCAACATGTTTTAATGTCCGCAACATTCTTAATGTCAACACCTCGACATACAACTTTTATACACATTATCCCAAGCTAATGCATATAGAGATCAACCACACAATCATGTATAACATACCAATGCTCAATATCAACTAATAATAGCAAATCAATGCTCAACACCTCAATCAAGAATAACATATCAATGCTTAACAATTCATCCAAATATAACATACCAATGCTCAACTATTCATTCAATAATAGCATACTAGTGCTTAGTTAATAGTCCAATCATGCAACTCATAACATATCAATCATACAATGCATATCAATGCTCATCACCATTTTAACCATACAAATATAGCATACCAATGCTTATTGTCGTCATTCTATAAAACAACTTTAATAACAAGTGTTTATCACCTAATTCATCCATCAAGCAAACAACCAACTCAATTTTAGAATAAAAATTTGACTAATTTTCCATGCTGAGCCGTAGGTTTCCAGAGAGTTATATAAGAAAATTTTCAAGTTTTTACTAAGTGAGAAATCTCACACTAACCCTTAGCCACTAGAGGCACATCCACCCTATCATGCTAAGTGTGAAACTCACACTTAGCCTTGGCCACCTAGAGGCACTCCATCTCTCACGCTTAGTCTCATCCTTCTAAAGGCACTTCCTAGTTCTCATGTTGAGTGTGAAAATTCATGCTTAGCCTTAGTCACCTAGAGGCACATCCACCTCTCACGCTCATCCTCAGTTTTCTAAAGGCATTTTTCAATTCTCACGTTGAGCATGAAAATCTATGCTCAGTCTCAGAACTCAAAATTTTCAACATCAATGAAGAACATCTCCAACAACCATGAACACCACCCAACCTCCAAATCCTCCCAACTTATACAAAAATTCATGCATCCAACCCCAAAATCTTCAAATTCTAACGACATACAACTTATAAATCAAAGGAAAATACACATGCATCAACACTTCAAGAAAATCATCAATTTCTCAACTTTTCATCATGAACAACAAAACCCCAAATTCCTAAATCCCCTTGCCACCCAATTCGATTTGAGCAACATAACCATAAACTTCAAGGGAATTAAAACAACATGCACACAAAAATTCATTAAGGGTTGAGTTATAACTTCCCTTACCTCGATTCCAAGCTTCCAAAGCGAGGAGAGGAAGAAGGAAAAGAGAGAAAAGGGAAGACAGGAGAAGAACTCTCCAGAACACCATGTTTGCACCAACATCTTTTGATCCCTAAACACCTTCAAAACTATTTGCCACCAACCTACCCTCTCTATAACTCTTAAGAATCTAAATGAAGAAAGGGAAAAACTTAGAAGAAGGCCCAATTCTGATGCTCTCAACAACTAGAACCCCCCCTTTCAAAGCTCAATGTTACATAGAGGGAGAGAGAGAGCCAATGCATTTTTAATAACTTTTTTTTTATCAAGAGGATTTTTAGAAATTCTTCAAAGTTCTATAATTTTTTTCAATTTTTATTTATCATATTTCTCGATACATCAATTTTCATAACATTAAAAATAAATTATCAATAATTAAACATAATTTTGTATCACAATATAAGTCATATAACATAAATACGAATAATTATCTTGTCCAGAAACATTTTTAGGAAATTTTTTTCAATAAAAAATGTTTTTAGAGATTTTTTTTTTATCAATCCCTATATATGTGTTTTTTCGGCAGGAGCATTTTTAAAAGTTTATTTTCAATGAGATAGTTTTTAGGTATTTTTTAAATCTCTTATTTATTTTTAATTTAATTTATTATACTTATTTCTGAATAAATTTTTAATATAAATAAACTCTTATATTAGAAACAACTTATAAGAAAATGCATTTTAAAAAAATTATATTTAACGAAAGAGTTTTTAGAACTTCTTCTAACCTCTAATCTTTTTCAAATTTTATTTATCCTATTTATTTAAAATTAATTATTTATAAATTTAAAATAATTTATCAATGATAAAAAAAATGTATCATAATATAAATTATACAACGTAAATATAAAAATCTATTTTATATATCTATCATTATATATTAAATACAAAAAACTATATTGTATGAGAATTTTTTTACAAATTTTTCTTTAATAATGCTTTTTTAAATTTTTTTTATTTTTTTTAATCTAATACAATTTATTTATAAAATAAATTATTTTATTTAAAAATAATATTATCATAATATAAATATTTATTATAAACTTAAAATATATTTTATATATTTGAAATATTTATTTACATAACATTTATAAAATATAAATATAATATTTATATATATAAATAATTTATTATAAATTTTAATTATATATAATCATTAAACTGAAATATTAGTATAATAAAAAACAATGTTAAATAAATACAGAATATATTAAATTTATTATCTTCAAATTAATATTTTATAATTAAATTATTAAAAAATAATAAAAATCCAGGAAGCATTCCTCCATTTTCTGGTGATTGAAAAAAAAAAAAATGCAAAAACCCTATTAACCCTAGTTTCCCTCTGTTGCATTACAGCATTAGCAAAGTAACTGAGCCGCATCCCCTAGCTTGCGTGAACAGTTTTTCGAGTCCTTACTCTGTTGCCATGGCTATGGCTGATAGCCATTGCAATGTCCCGAGCGAGTTATTGGATACGAAGAAATGCATAGAGGATGAGAATCTTCAAACACTCGCCTCACCGGAAGAAGGAAGTACGAAGAAGAAGAAAAAGAGAAAGAAGAAAACAGAGGAATCTTACGAAGAGCCCCAGGTTGAGGTATGCCCTAAACCCTTACTCGATAAAGTAATTCCATTTGTTCAACACGTGGAAAAAGCTGAAGCCATTACGCAGGACCCTAATCCAACCCTCAAGAAGAAGAAGAAGAATGCCCAAGGAGCACAACCATGCGATCCTTCGTTGTCGATTGGTGTGGAACCCGATTTTACGGAAAAAGCGGAAGCAGGACAAAGTGATGCTAATTCGAATGGGGGTTTATGCCATAAACCTTTATTAGACACACCAATCCCAATTGAGCCGCTAGAGGGGAATGCTGGAACAACAACACCAAACCCTAACCCAACCGTGAAGAAGAAGAAGAAGAAGAGTGTGCAAGAGGCACAACCATGTGATCCTTCAATGCAGATTGGTGTGGGACCCGATGTTACCAAGGAAGAAGTGGCACTGAAAAGTGATGCTAACTTGAGTGGGGATTTGTGCCCTAAGCCTTTATTAGACACACCAATCACAATTGTTCCGCACGACAGAAAACCTGAAACAACTGCACAGAACTCTAACCCACCCCTCCAGAAAAAGAAGAAGAAGAAGAGTGTGCAAGCTGCACAACCATGCGATCCTTCAATCCCGGTAGGTGTGGAAGTTACTAAGGAAGGAGCAGGACAAATTGATGCTAATTTGAATGGGGATTTATGCGCTAAACCTTTATTAGACACTCCAATCCCAATTGTTGCACAAGATGAAAATGCTGGAACAACTACACAGAACCCTGACCCAACCCCCAAGAAGAAGAAGAAGAAGAGTGTGCAAGCTGCACAAACTTGTGATCCTTCAATTCCGGTAGGTGTGGAAGCAAGTGTTACTAAGGAAGGAGCAGGGCAACTTGATGCTAATTTGAATGGGGATTTATGCGCTAAACCTTTACTAGACACTCCAATCCCAATTGTTGCACAAGATGAAAATGCTGGAACAACTACACAGAACCCTGACCCAACCCCCAAGAAGAAGAAGAAGAAGAGTGTGCAAGCTGCACAAACTTGTGATCCTTCAATTCCGGTAGGTGTGGAAGCAAGTGTTACTAAGGAAGGAGCAGGACAACTTGATGCTAATTTGAATGGGGATTTATGGGCTAAACCTTTATTAGACACTCCAATCCCAATTGTTGCACAAGATGAAAATGCTGGAACAACTACACAGAACCCTGACCCAACCCCCAAGAAGAAGAAGAAGAAGAGTGTGCAAGCTGCACAAACTTGTGATCCTTCAATTCCGGTAGGTGTGGAAGCAAGTGTTACTAAGGAAGGAGCAGGACAACTTGATGCTAATTTGAATGGGGATTTATGGGCTAAACCTTTATTAGACACTCCAATCCCAATTGTTGCACAAGATGAAAATGCTGGAACAACTACACAGAACCCTGACCCAACCCCCAAGAAGAAGAAGAAGAAGAGTGTGCAAGCTGCACAAACTTGTGATCCTTCAATTCCGGTAGGTGTGGAAGCAAGTGTTACTAAGGAAGGAGCAGGACAAATTGATGCTAATTTGAATGGGGATTTATGCTCTAAACCCTTATTAGACACTCCTATCCCAATTGTTGCACAAGATGAAAATGCTGGAACAACTACACAGAACACTGACCCAACCCCCAAGAAGAAGAAGAAGAAGAGTGTGCAAGGTGCACAAGCATGTGATCCTTCAGTCCCGGTAGGTGTGGAAGCATATGTTACTATGGAAGGAGCAGGACAAATTGATGCTAATTTGAACGGGGATTTATGCTCTAAACCCTTATTAGACACTCCGATCCCAATTGTTGCACAAGATGAAAATGCTGGAACAACTACACAGAACCCTGACCCAACCCCCAAGAAGAAGAAGAAGAAGAGTGTGCAAGGTGAACAAGCATGTGATCCTTCAATCCCGGTAGGTGTGGAAGCAGATGTTACTAAGGAAGGAGCAGGACAAATTGATGCTAATTTGAATGGGGATTTATGCTCTAAACCCTTATTAGACACTCCGATCCCAGTTGTTGCACAAGATGAAAATGTTGGAACAACTTCACAGAACCCTAACTCAACCCCCAAGAAGAAGAAGAAGAAGAGTGTGCAAGGTTCACAAGCATGTGATCCTTCAATCCTAATAGGTGTGGAACCCAACATTATGAAGGAAGAAGGAGCACAACCAAGTGATGCTGATTTAAATGGGGATTTATGCTCTAAAGCCTTATTAGACACACCAATCCCAATTGTACAGCAAGACGAAAATGCTGAAAGAACTGCACAGAATGTTAACCCAACCTTTCAGAAAAAGAAGAAGAACATGCCAGGTGCACAACAACTTCAGACATGTAACCAACCAGATGTACCTGATCCAAAGCCCATTGAAGACACTCCCAGGAAAAAGACGAGGAAAAAGAAGAATGTGCTTGAGTTTAAAGGGGCTGAACCAGTGGAGTCCAATAATATTGAGAACCCAGAACTAAGCTCCCTAGTCCCAGACCTGGAAAATAAGATGAAAGAAGGGGCAGAAGATGACGCTGAGCAATCTCGAGTGTGTCCTAATCCTGAATTGGCACCCCCATCCGACATAGCAATTCCTAGTGACTTAAAACTCAAAAAAACGGCACAATCTATTGAAGCTAATGTAGAGCATCCTCTAGCAGGTTCCAAACCTGAATTGGCATCCCCAACACGCCTGCCAGTGCCAATGAACCTTGAAAAGAAAAAAGAGCCAGAATCAAGTGAAGCACATGCACAACATCCTCAACCTCAACCTTGCTCTAAATATGTACCTGTGGTCTCAGGAATAAATGAAGAATGTCCTGTCCCGGATGCAACAACCCCAGAAGACACTCCCCAGATAAAGAAGTCTAGGAAAAAGAAGAATGTGCTTAAGCCTCTAGGGGCCGAACCAGAACCAGAATCAAAGGAGGCCAACAATACAGAGAACCTTCAACAATGCCCCCCAGACTCGGAACCGAAAATTAAGATGAAGAAAGAGTCAGAAGCCAATGCTGAGAACTTTCCAGTCTGCCCCAAACCTGAATTGGCACCTATGTTAGGCATACCATTCCCAAATGACTCAGACGTGAAAAAAGGGGCAGAACCAACTGAAGCTAGGCTAGAGCATCCTCAAGTGTGTTCGGAACCTAAACTAGTACCCCCAACAGACCTGCCAACTCCAATTAACCCAGAAAAGAAAAAAGTGGTGGAGCCAAGTAAAGTATTTGCTCAACCTCAACCTTGCTCTACACCTAGTGCAGAGCCTCTGGATGATCCAACAACTCCAGTTGACCAGAGCCGAAGAAAACAAAAAAGTAAGAGAGGAAGAGTTAAAATAATGTGCTCAGAAGAGAAGGTGGAGAACCAAGGAAGCCCATTGCATGTGGACATAGCCCTCAACCAGGCACCAAACCAGGTCCAACAAAACCCAGCAACCCCAATATGCCTACAACCAGCATTCCTGACAGACCAAACAATCCCAGTGGATCCAGCAAATCCAATAGACACCGATCAGAAGATGAAGAAGAAAAAGAGGAAGAAGCAAAAGGAGGGGGAAGAACCTAATAACAGTAAACACGATACAGAACAGCCAGAATCCCCAATTCAGACAGCTACATGCCTTATAGCAACACCCTCAATACACCCAGCAATTCCAATGGACCCTTGCCCTGTAATCCCAATTTGCCCAGCAATCTCAACAGACCCAGTACAGGATATGTCAAAGAAAAAAATGAAGAAGAAAAAGAATAGTGCGCTAGAAATTGAAGGGGCAGAACCCATCGAACAGAATGACAAGCTGCTTGAAGCCCCACCTGAGGCCGCTGTTCAGAAATCTATATACCCAATAGCAGCAACCTCAATTGACCCCCCAATCATCCCAATTGGCACAGCTCCCCCTGTAGACACAGAAATCTCATTAGACCTAGGTCAGAAGATGACTGAGAAAAAGAGGAAGAAGAAAAAGAGGAGTGAGCTCACAAGTGTAGGAGCAGAACCCAATGAACCCATTGGCATGCCACCTGAAACCCCAGTTCAAGATTCTGTATATCCTATAGTAGCACCCTCAATTGACCCAATTATCTCAGTTTCAGCTCCCCCAGAAGACACAGCAAACCCAATAGACCAAGGTCAGAAGACAAGCAAGAAAAAGAGGAAGAGGAGCGACCTTATAAGGGAAGGGGCAGAACTCAATAAACATGATGCTGAGCCACCTGGAACCCCAGTTCAGAGATCTTTATATCCTATAGCAGCACCCTCAATAGACACAACAATTCCAACTAGCCAAGCATCGCCAGTTGACCCAGAACAGATGACCAAGAAAAAGAAGAAAAGGAAGAGTGCACTAAAAAATGAAGGGTTAGAATCTGAGAAACACAATGCTGATCCAAGCACAGAAACCTCAGTTCAAAAAACTGAAGACTCAACACCCTCAGTAGACCCAACAATTTCAACTAGCCAATCAACCCCATTAGACCCAGAACAGATGACCAAGAAAAAGAAGAAAAGGAAGAGTTCACTACAAAATGAAGTGTTAGAATCTGAGAAACATAATGCTAATCCAACCACAGAAACCCCAGTTCAGAAAACTGAAGATCCAGCACCCTCAATAGAACCAACAATTCCAACTAGCCAAGCAACCCCAGTAGACCTAGAACTCATGACCAAGAAAAAGAAGATAAGGAAGAATGCACTAAAAAATGAAGGGTTAGAATCTGAGGAACACAATGCTGATCCAAGCACAGAAACCTCAGTTCAAAAAACTGAAGACTCAGCACCCTTAGTAGACCCAACAATTTCAACTAACCAATCAACCCCATTAGACCCAGAACAGATGACCAAGAAAAAGAAGAAATCGAAGAGTTCACTAAAAAATGAAGGGTTAGAATCTAAGAAACACAATGCGAATCCAACCACTGAAACCCCAGTTCAGAAAACTGAAGACCCAGCACCCTCAATAGACCCAAAAATTCCAACTAGCCGAGCAACCCCAGTACAAGCCCGTGTTCGGAAAACTGGAGGACCCACTACTGAAAATTCTAAGGTATGTAGCAGGATCCATATATCTAGTTTCCGTGGTTGTATTCTATGTTGCTCTAGCCTGGAATAATTGTAGACTGTTCCTAAAGGCTCCATTTGAAGTTAATATTATTATTATTAGAATTAGCCCATTGTAGTATGTAAATACTGAATAGTAACTTGGTGTGTCCAGAGATGCCAGGCATGCCGACAGCTGGGTCACAAATTCCAACAATGCCCCAGACTGAGAAATCTATCCAATAATGAGGAAATTTGCTTCTTTTGTGGGGAAATTGGACATTCACTTGGAAAATGCCATGCGGCTCGAGCAGGTATGCTAAAATTTTCATGCTTTTCATGAAATGCTTTAATTTTCAGTTTCAATTTTTAATATTAGAATTGTCAAAATTGTATGTTATATGAAAATTGTTAATTATACAGTTTTCAATTGAAGTTCACATAAATAACAGTAATGCATGGACAATTGGTAAATGTTTATGTTATTATAGGTAATCAGTGAGATCTTATCTGAGTGATAAACATTTTGATTTTTGCTCCATTAGCTCAGATTTGTAGCCATTCTCTTACAATAGATAATTAGATTCCTTATTTAAGATGTTTAAAATTTGACATAACACACCTACGGAATATTCATTCTTTCTTTGGACTTGCAATCTACTCCCCTGAAACTTGTATAGATACGTTCTATCTCTGTTACAATATAAGCACAAATATGTAATGTAACAGGTTTTACTTTCTTTCATCTGCTATCTTATGATTCAAAATTGTTTCATTGGTGATGCAGAGCGAGCAATGTTTGCTAATTGCTTATTCTGTCATGAAGATAGACACTTCAGCTATAACTGCCCTCGAAATGGTCATGGAATTGATCAGAAGGTTCTTTAATATTTTGGATTTTACACAATTGTTGTGTTGTATTGATTTTTCTTTTTTCCTGGAATATTTTAAGTGTATGGATACTCTGGATTCGATATCCCAACATTTCCCCATCATTCTAAGTCTAATCCTTTCATACAATTTTATTCCTTAGGTGGTTGCAGCCGATGGGGTTATCAACAGAAGTAAGTCTTTCAACAATAAACTTGGTCTAATGTCCTTATTTATTTTTGTTTATGATATTATTTGTATTTCATGTATATCTATGATGTTCTGAGAATACCCTGGAATTTCAGAATCTTGTTTTAAATTATATATCTATTTTATGTCTTGAAACATCTTGAAATGGACATTGTTGATTTGGTTTAGTACTTTAGTTAGACGTTTATATTTTTGGGTGATGCTTGGATCTTCCAAATGGGATGTACGTTGCATCATTTTTAAAAAATAAGCATCTACCTGGATGTTATTAAAATTATGTTTATTCATAGAATACCCGGGAAAATATTTATTCACAAGCTTTCTGCGGGTGGAAATGGATAATACTTCTGCCATGCTTGTGTTGATCCAATCTCATCAGTGCAATTGCAAGTGTTCTTAGTTACTGTCATAGATTTTTGGTCGAGGTTTAGTCCGTTGACAGACATATGAAGGACACTTGTTCATGATTATTAAAATTTTGGACTTCAGATACATGTTCAAACATGTGTATAAGTTCTCTTTGGCAAATTTTTGTTCATGTTTTCTGCAACCACTTTTGCAGAAATGGAAAGTAAATTCCAATTTCATATTCTCTGCTTTGGAATTAATTTGGTAAAAATGATTCATGGCATTACTTTCTTTTGATTCTGAATAATCTGTTCATAATTCTCGTATTCATGTGTCTTCTGGCATTGTTTTCTTCTGATCTATTATGTCTGACAACTCAGTTCTCCATTATTTTTAGCAGCAGTGGATGGAAGCTAGAGAAGAACCTCTTGCCGAGGTTTAATATGGGGGCTGGGATGGTCTTTCGGATGATTCCCAAGTCAATTGCACACGCATCTCGGTTCCTTGGCCTGAAGTTTTGACGATTCTATTTCATGTCTGGTGGACATGGTTTCCAATTTTTTATTTTAAAATTCTCTGTAACTGAAATGTTCTTTCGTATACTTTTTTGTATTACTTTTTTACATTGGGTTTGCGTGCAATGATTTTATTGTTATCATAAATCATAAAGATTTGTGGTGAATAAGTTATAAGTTGACTGCGAGAAATGGCTCCAATATTATCTGATATGAACTTTTTGTTTATGATTTTTTTTTTCATTATTAATATGTCGGTCGGTCAAATTTAGTTAGTTACTAATTTGGCAATCGATGACCGCATACCTAAAAAGTTCTTCAATGTTGCCTTCGAGCTGCAGTTTTATAAATTGATGAATGAGAACTGCGTATGATATGACAACTCACTCTTAAAATAATAAAACAAAATGATGTTGACCTCAAGGTACAGGATTTTGCTGTTTTAATTCTATGGTGCTGTATATTCATTAAATTTTTTTATTTTTAATTATAAAATATAGAGTTAAGTATGTAGGTTTTGCCCGGTTAAAACTGCATCCATCTCTATGTTGTCACCAACATTTTAAGAGAGTTTGCAATCTTTCTAATATTTGTTCTGAACTACATTTTATAAGGTCAAATGAATTTTTTTGTTGTTGATTCGAACGGCTTTTTTTTATGTGAGAGATTGTATTTTTAAATTAAAAGCATTAGTTTAACTTTTGTCAAAAATGCAAAAAAGTTTAACAATTAAAATTGTAGCAATACTGTTTCACAAATTATAATAGGAGTTTAAAAATATATTGTAAAATGAACAAAAATGTGTATACAAACTTGTTTTTAATTTTAACAGATTTAAGTGTTCTTTATAGAGCATGGTTGGCTAGAATTAACAGTACGTGCAATGCATGGGTACGTTGTTCCTTGGTGGATTGGATATTATCACCCATTAAAGTTTTTGAGAGATGTCAACCTCTGTTTCCTTCCTCAAAATTCTCTTGCTTCTCCGTTTTTGTCTCAATGCTCTCATTGCCATTTGCCTCCACCCAAAATAAGGATCTCTTCCTCTGTCTCTTTCCCAATTCCTTTCTTTCTCATTTCTCCATAGGCTTTCTCTATCAATCGCGACAACATGGTACGTTCTCTGTGTCGCTAACCCTCTACGATATATTATGCTTCTTGATGCATAATAAGATCTACAGGATAACCAATTTTTTATTGAATAAGGAAATGGCAGGTTAGACAGAGCAATATGTAAATTACATCCAACATTCTTTTTTTCATCGACAAATATTCATTTGACCTTAATGATGCCTATCTGTACACATTGCGAAGGTCAATGCGAACAATTCCATAAAATGCGTTATATAGTGGCACAAATGATGTTATTTCTATGCTTATAGCTCCGTTGGATGTGTCTAATTTTTTAATTTTTAAAATTGTTAATCTGTTTCTATAAATTTTTTGCAAGCACATTGATTCATTGGTGCAGAACTAGAATTTTTTTTGCTAGATCTGCTACAGGGGGAAGTTTTAGTCTTTATGGAAAGCGTACCTAAAATTTCGTATGGGACTAACACGAATACTTCTACTAGTTTCATACGAATAGGATTAAGTTATTTTTTTTGTGTTCCTTTCCAAAGTCTTGTTTTATGTGTTGGAGTTGGCAATAAAATGTGACGTAACCAACCTATTTATTTGCATATGAATTCATACTGATGCATTTCTCTTGGTTGCCAAAAATGCTTTTAGGCGAACGCGGCATCTGGAATGGCTGTTACTGATCAGTGTAAATTAAAGTTCCAAGAGCTGAAGGCAAAGAGGAACTACCGTTTCATTGTGTTTAAGATTGAGAACTTTGAAGTGGTAGTGGAGAAGCTTGGAAGCCCAGAAGAAACCTATGAGGACTTCAATGCCGCTCTACCTGCCAATGAGTGCCGTTATGCTGTCTTTGATTTTGATTTCACCACTGATGAAAACTGCCAAAAAAGCAAGATTTTTTTCATTGCATGGTAATTTCCTACCCCTCTCTTCCTGTACGCAGCATACATACTAAAGTCGTAGTTTGTTCATATCTATGACACTGTCATATTACAAAGGAAAATAACTCTACTGAATTTGCTATCATATATTTGTTTTTACTTCCTTGTTTCTCATATTTAGGGCTCCGGATACATCAAAGGTGAGAGAAAAGATGGTGTATGCCAGCTCCAAGGACAGATTCAAGAGGGAACTTGATGGCATTCAAGTTGAGTTGCAAGCAACGGATTCTAGTGAGATGAGCTTTGATATCATAAAAGCAAGGGCAATATAATAATGTCATCCAATTATTCAGATTTCACCCTTTTACCCTACAGCTAGCTTTGGCGGCACTGCTGATTTTCTTTATTTATACTTTTGTTTTTTTATTTTATTTTATTTGACTTTTGCTGTTGTTTTTGTTTTCTTTGTCAACTGGCCTATAAACCAGTAGTTTAATATGACACCAAGAAAAAGTCACTGCCATCGTGCATTGAATTTCAGACTATATCAAACAGCTTTGTTTATCGTATACATTACATTCTTTGCCTTATAAATGTACCACTGCATTTCACTGCAAATCTATTATGATTTTGTTTTCTTCCCCACCCTTTTCCCCTTTTAAATTTTGCAAAGGATAGCTGTTCAGAGACACTAACAACGAACTCATTGACGACTGTGTAATTTAATGAATAATACTTTTAAACATATAATGAGTAGCTTATGCTAGCTGAAGGTTGATGTCAAAATTAATGTATTATAAATGATGAAGCAGAATTCAAAAAATAGCTGCTGGAGATTAATAAGTATTCCTACTTATGCTTTGGCTCATATGCTGAAATAGGATTTGGTATAAAAGCATCTTTATATATATGTAGAGAGAAAAGAAGTTTTAAGAGTAACTTTTGATAAAATTTCTCTAGTTAATAATTTATGGATAATGTTAAATTTTAATAATTTAGTTGTTAAATTAAAATTTTTTAATATATAAATTAAGTTTATAAATTTTTAAAAATAATTATTTGATACTTTATTTCTGTTTTTATCGGAAATCTGCCGTAGAGGTGATTCGCCAGGTAAGATCGGTGAGCCTCCTTCACTGGTACGCTGGTGCTCCAAGATGGGGGTGATATCTACAAAAGAGACTCCGATGCTAAAGTTAGTGTTTGTGTGAGTATTAGTCTCGTATATGTAATGCACGTACCTTGGTGTGATTTAGGGTTGCTTTGCACCTTGGGCCTGAGATGAGATGTAATATGATTAGATAACGGACCTCGTCTGGGGCGAGATCCTCGGGAATCAGTTATGATTCACTTAAATGCCGAGCTGATGTCACGCGGTGCGCGTCCGAGGTCGGCTTGCGTTGTGGTGTCGAGCTCGGAACTCGGTTACGCAGTACGAATAGTACAATTTCATTAATTTAAATCAACGTATAAAATATTTTTATGATTATTCATTAATTTGAATTAATGAAACGAAATATCAAATAATTTTTAAATTAACGATTGATATGAAATTTTAATCTAATGGTTGAATTTAGAAGATTCACAATTAATATAAAATTATTAAGTGATGTAATACTTAATAAAAGTTACACCGGGATAATTATAATTTATATATATATATATATATTTATATTTGTCACAGTCTAGTGTAAAGAAACGATACAACTTTACCACAGAGCAGAGATCTAACCGAGGAAACATAACTATTTGCAATAGGCAAAGTAACTTGATAAATAGAAACATGAAATTATTGGTCCAAGTTTATTATTATTGATATATATGTGGTCGATAATGCATGCCACGTTGTGGCTCTTGTAAACCTGTGGGTGAGATAGGTAGTCCAAGGATGAACATCAAGGACCTGCAAATTACGTACATAGAGAATGCAAGGGTAAGTAATAAGTTAGTTTATTCAAAAAATAAGACAAAAAGAAAAGAAAAAAAAAGATTGATGTAAAAGTTCAATAAAAAAAATTCTTTGCTTACCGCAGTTGCAATTTCTTATATTTGGATCAGCATGTCATATAGTCGGTGAAGAAATCTAAAATAGGCATGCCTGCATTTCCTGTTGAAGAAAATGGCTCCCAAAACTCCCCAAAACCCCACTGCAAATCCAATTCCCAAACCCATATAGAACCATGAATGAACTGCAGATGTATAATCATCATCTTCATCTTCTACTATCGGTTTTGTGTTGTTGGATTCTTCATCTTCTGGACAGATCTTTGTAAGTGGAGGTCCACAAAGTTGATGATTACCCATATAGCTAAGATTTGTAAAACTCTGAAGTTGAGTCCCTGATGGGATTTTGCCCATAAAATTGTTGAAAGACAGGTTCAAGACACCAAGAAAAGATAAACCGGACATGGATTGAGGAATTTCTCCCCACAAACGATTGCTTGAGAGATCAATGGACTCCAACTGCTTCATGTTGCCAATCTTTTCTGGTATTGTCCCCACTAATTGATTACGGGACAAATTCAAGGATTGTAATCTAGTGAGCATAAATATCTCTGAAGGCACGGTTCCTGACAAACTGTTACTTGAAAGATCAATAACATAGACCATGTCCTTATATATTAATTCACTTCCTTTTATCAGCAAACCCACAGGAAATACAAAATCCATTATTGAATCGGTTGTTTCAACGCGAAATCTTATCTCATAAGTTGAAGTTGAATCAGAAAGCATGGCTGTGATGTTATGTAAGCATTGGGGTATTGGTCCTGATAAGCTGTTGTTTGCAAAATCCATCACCATTAGAGAATTAAGTTGGCATATCTGAGGGGGAATGTTGCCACTGAATTGATTGGATCTTAGTTGAAGAGTTTCTAGAGACTGCCCCATCCAGCTTGGCACAGCTCCAGAAAAGTTGTTGTTACCAAGATCAAGGATTAATAGGTTCTTGCAATTTTTAAGAGACAAAGGTATGTCTCCATACAAGTTATTGCGGTTCAAATTCAATGAAAGAAGGTTAGACAATGATCCCATGGAGTGAGGAATCTTGCCTGTTAGGTTGTTGTTCCCCAAACTAACACGAACCAATGATTCCCAGTTATTCCAACAATCTGTGAGTTCTCCGGATAAAAGATTATAACGCAAGTCTAAGGACTTAAGATTGCTTTTTTCTGTCATCTTGTGGCATAAAAGAGGAGAAATGGATCCAGACAAAGAGTTACCATCTAAATTCAAGAGAACCACATTTGGTGACAATCGAGGCACGCCACCTCCCAGATTATTGGAAGTCAACCAAACAATTCTGGAGGTTAGCAACACATTTGACATGTTCCCACCGATCGAGTTATTAGATAAAGACAAAAATTCAAGTTGAGTAGTAAAGTTCCAAAATTTGTCAAGAGGTTCAAATGAAGCAGTTGAGTCTGTAATGATTAGAGTTCTGAGAGAACTTTGGGTAAATAGCCATGAAGGAAGTTTGCCACCCACATATCCTAGCCACACACCTTGAAGGTCAAAAGGAGGGATCCATTCAGGATCAAAATCATATATTAAGGCTGGTGAGCTCAAGTACAAGTGCTTTAACTTTGAAAGAGACCTTAAATTTCTTTCAGACACAATTCCTGTTAAGGAATTATCAGCAACTGTAAGGACCTCCAAGTTGCAGAGTTGCCCAAAACTTTCCGGAAGATTTCCATTCAGGTTATTTAAGTTGAGTTTCAATACAACCAAGGATGAAAGATTTCCCAAACTTGTGGGAATTGGGCCAGAAAATGAATTGTGAGAAAGATCAAGTTCTTGTAGTTGTTCAAGTTGTCCTATCCAGTTTGGAATAGGTCCACTGAGAGCATTATAAGACAAATTCAAGAATTTAATGCTTCTAATATTTGACAACATATTAGACAGTTGGCCATGTATCTGATTTTGGCTAAGGTCAATATGAGAAATGTCACTACTTAGATTGAATAACCAAGTGGGCAACTCATAAGATAAAAAAATATTATCAGCAAGATCTAGAACTTGAAGTGAAGTGAAATTAGCATACTGAATAGATGGATTGATATTTTCAAGTTGACAACTCTCCATGTGTAGCTCCAAAAGTGAAGGGAGCATGGTGACGGATTGAAGCCAATTAATTTCCTTGTGAAGATCAACTCCATCAAGGTTAAGATATTGCAAAGAAGAAAGATGGGAAATCCAATGGAGATTATCAATGAGAATATCACGATTATATGACAAATCAAGAACTTGGAGGTTGGACGAGTTTGTACAGTGATGAGAACGTGCGTCTCTTGACATATTAACACATTTTGGATTATGTTGGATACCCTTGAAGGCATTATTGCTCAAATTCAAGTAGCTTAAGAATTGAAGTTCAAGCAGAGATAGGTTGAGTTGACCTGATAGGCAGTGTGATTTGTGGTCCTTGTCTCCTGCATGACAAGGGAGATTGAGCTCGGTAACTCTGCCTGTGATGCTGTCACACTTAATTCCTGTCCATTGACAACAATGTTGTTGAGTGATCCATGAAGAGAGGAAGCCTGAAGGATCTGTGACTCCTTCTTTGAAGAGTAGGAGTATGTGCACGTCTTTCTCGTTGCAATGAACCTTCAAACTGCATGTAACGGAGTTGAACATGAATGTACATAGTAACCAAAGCAAAACAAATTTAACATTAGAAGGAAAGACATCCATGATCATGCAAATAGATGATTGAATCATATGGATGGTAATTGGTAAGTAATCACCACCCACCACAAGTATTTATATGCCTGATGTTCCACATTCTTGCAAATCCATAATGTGAATATATTCATAGCGTATTTAATTGATTGCATCCCCGTTTTTCATGTAACTCGGACCTATAGAGTTGACGCACCGCCAAACACGTGTTTCTTTTTATTTATTTATTTACTAATTATCTTTTTAATGAAAGTTTAGATCAGAGCAAGTCTGAGCAAAAGAATATAATAAAACACAAGAAAAATAAAATTCAATCATTTAAACGGCTAAAAACGAAGAGGCTTACACCACCAAACATATTTCAACACGTTAATATTAGTTATCTTTATTTTTATTAAAGAAAAAGAAACCTCCCTCTTAATTATTTTTTTTTAAAAGTGAAAGCAGTTAGTGGGAATAGAGATACCTGTATCTCTTTTAATTATCGTACGTGAAAGAAAAAAATGCTAAAAGTAGTAAAAGAGAAATAAGAATAATTATTATATTTTTTTGTGTAAAAATTTTATGTAGTTTTAAGTTAAAATGACACTACTAGAAAAGTGTCATTTTTCTGCAAAAAAAATATTCACAAAATTATTTTGCGAATTTTCCTGCAAAAAAATATTCGCAGAAATTTTTTGTAAATTTTTCTGCAAAAAATATTCGTAAATTTTTTTTGTGAATTTATTTGCGAAAAATAATTTATAGATATTTCTTACAAATTTTGTTACAATTTTAATAATCATAAAAAAAAATTTCCATGGTAAAAATTTGCAAAAAATATTGTAAGAATTTTATTTTGTTTCTTGCAAATTTACTTGCAAAAATAAATTCGCAAGTAATGTTTACTAAATGGTAGAAAAATTTTACAAGTAACTTTTCTTGCAAATTTTCCTGCAAATTTTAATCCGCAGGAAAAATAAAAAAAATATTTAAATTTATGTTTAATATTTTAAAAAAACTTCAAGTCCCACATCGATTAAAAATAAAATAATTAAAGAGTATATAAGTTGGGGTAAGACTTACCTTATAAGTTGATTTGTATGGTTGAGTGTTAGGCTTATAATCTACAATCTTAGAATTTAAAAGATTGTATCACATGTTGGAGGTATGGAAATTGAAAACAAATGTTTCGGATGAATTCATTGTGAGCATTTGAAAGTTAAAGAATTATTGATAGATTTTATAATAATTTCTTTAATTTTTTTCGTAAAAAATATTCCTGCATAATTTCTTGCTAAAAAATTTGCAGGAAACTTTCCTGTAAAATTTTTTTTTAGGAAACTTTCCTGCGAATTCGTAAAAATATATTATCCACGAAGGTATTACCTGCAAAAAAAAAAAGTCGCATGTAATAAGAGAAATTTTAGTAGTGTGATACTACAAAAATGAAGATTAAAAAATGGTAGCGTTTTAATATTCCACCAAATCGATCATCGAACTAGTGTCGACAGATACTTGATGGTTTAGTAAACAATATAGAGTTATTTGCTAAAATGGTTAAATGGGTCTATATAAAAACTAAAAATTATATAATTAACATAATTTAAGATAAAAAATAATAGAAATAAAATTGTATATTACAAAACATAACATACAAAAGTTGTATAGTTTAATGGTAATTAGTCGATTTATCCGTGTAATGCACAGAAATTTAATTATTTTTATTAATAATAAATTAATTTTTATTTAGTAAAATATATATATTTTAATATTTTATATCATTTTAAAAGATGATACAATTATATAAATTTAATAAAAAAATATAGTTTTTTATGTCTAAATCATGGGCAAGAATTCTTTCCTTTTATTTCAAAATTGTCAGATAAATATAAAAATTAAAATAAAATAGCATGAAGATTATGTTATTGAAGGGGAGAGATATAAAAAAAAAAATATAAAAAATAAGATGTGAATATATATATATATATATATATATATATATATATATATATACACACTTTTTTATTATTTTATGCTTTTGTGAGCTATATTTTTATTTTAATATTATTATATAATTTCATATTTAATTGAAGTAAAATTCTATTATTTATCGGTTGTACTTCCTTCAAAATAGATTGTTCTAATTAAAAATATTTTGTATAAAGATGCATTTTAATTGAAATTAAATATGTTTTTAAATATTAAATACAAGGGTGTTTTGTCGACTGTCGTTAACCACATTTTGTATTTTGATATAATAAAGCTTTAATTTAGAGATGAAAAGAGTAATAAACAGACAATGAAATCTTATTAAAAAAACGTTAGCAATATTTATATGAAAAATTATTATTATTAATTTTATTAATAATTTTAATACTTTATATAAATATTTATTAATATTAAATTATAATTTTTTACAAGAAACATTTTTATCAGTATTTTTACGGAGAATACATACATACATATATATATATATATATATATATATATATATATATAATTCAATTTTTATGCAAATTTTTGGCAAATAATTTATACATCAATATTTTTATTTTTATTTAAAATATTAATATTAATTAAATTTTATATGAAATATTAAAAATATTTTACATGAATTTGTAATGCATTAAAGTAAATTTTTAATAATTAATAATTTTTATAATTAATATTTTTTTTACATATTTTAAGTGAAATATTAAAAATTAATATAAATATTATACATAAATTTTTAATACATTAATGTTAATTTAATGAAATAATTAGTATACTTTATGCGATTTTCTTTTCCATATACTTTAAAACTCCAATTAATTAATTGCAATAATTAATAGTCTTGTAATAACATTACTGTTTCTATTTTAAGATTTTATATAAATATTTATTAATATTATGTTATAAAATTTTATGAATATATATAAATTAATATTTTTATGATATATATATATATATATATATATATATATATATATATATATATATGCATATATATTTTAATGGTTTTCTTTAAACTGTAATAGTTAATAGTTTTATTTGAATTTTAAATCAAATAATATTTTGAATACAATATAATTTATACTTTAATATAATATATTATATAATTTAATCATATTATATATATAATATGAATTCATTTAAAATATTATTTTGTTATTAAAATATTATAAATTCACAAATATATATATATATATATATATATATTTTTTTTTAAATTTTGATGAAATGAAGAATAATATTAAAACGGAAAATAATTTGTCATAATAATATTGAAATGAAAATTTAATAATAATCAATAATCATTTAAATTATGAAATGTTTATTGAATTTGTCCAAATATTTTAAATAATTTAATATTAAACCCTAAATCTAAAAAAAACATTCTTTTATAATTTAATTTAATTTTATATTAGTAAAAATAAATATTAAATATTTTTCTTGATTCTTATTTACACTATAAAATATTTTACAAAAACAAATATTAAAATATTTATTATTCTTATATTTTTTTTATTAATATATTAGCCTTTCAATGGTTAATCGGAATATGGTTTAATTATTATAAAATTTTGGAAGGAGTTTTTGAAAGAAGTTTTTGGAGGGATGACGTTGTTAAGTTTTTAGAGAAGTGTTTGTAGATTTGTTTACTTTTAATAGACGTATAATCACAAATATTAACATATATAATTTTTTTTCTTTTACTTTTAGTAAAATTTGTTGAAATATTTTAAAAAAATTAGTTTTTTTTACATAAAAATATGTTTATTTTTATCCATTTTTTCTTAATATTTTATATATATTTTTTTATAATGTATAACAATTGAATTTTGTAAAAATTATTAAAATATTTTTAGAGAAAAGAAGTTGTTTCCTTTATGTACTGGCCAGCCGAGTTGCCGACTTGTCCCTCACTAATCTGCTGACTCGGTCAAAGGTTTACCAGTCTAACCAAGCAGTAAGCTCATTATTGCCGAGCTCCTCAGCCCGACCATGAAACATGGACATCGGAACACCACATCGGCCCAAAGAGGCCACGTCATAAAACAAATAAAAATACAATCTTGTCACCGCGCCGCCCATGCGTTATGGGAACGAGGTGACGGTTATGACACATGGCGTCATGACAAATAGGCGTACGTGAAAAGTCACGACCCCTTGTCGAGCTCGGTCTTAACTCCTCGACCTACAGTCTTCGGAGTTCGGGGGGCTAGTGTACTATCCGTACTGCTATGCCGAGCTTGAGCTCGACATCACAGCGCGGAGCGACTTCGGACACGCGCTATGTGACATCGGCTCGCTATCCAATTAGGTCATAAACTGATCTCGGGCCCAAGGCCCAACAAAACCCTAATACACACAAAGCTACGTGCATTATTTATACGAGACTCATATTCACACAAACCCTAACTTTAGCATCGGAGTCTTTTTTGCAGGTAACACCCCCATCTTGGAGCATCAGCGTACCAGTGAAGGAGGCTCACCGATCTTACCCAGCGGATCATCCCTACCTCGGATTCCCGGTAAGAACACTTTATATTATTTATAGATTGTTATCCAATTATATATATATATATATATATATTAATATATTTGTTTTTAATATATTTATTTATTTTTAATGATTTTTAATGGCAATTTATTTTATGATAATATTTATATACAGAATGATATATTTTTTTAGTTTAGTCAATATTTGAAAAACTATTTTCTTTTACATAATCTATATATTTATTTTTCAATTTTTATTTTTATTTATGGAAATAATTTTTATAATATATAACAATTGAATTTTACATAATTTTAATAATGATTAGTAATTATTAAATATTTTTTATCTAATTTTTTTATGTTGATATATTTGTTTATTTTTAATATTAGTTTATTTTATAATAATATTCATATACAGAAATATTTAAGAGGGAGTTATTGGAGGGAAGAAATATTTAAGAAGAAATTATTGAAAGAAAAAAATTATTTTGGAGAGAGTTATTGAAAAAAAGAAATTGTTCTGGATATATTATTTATTTATAGATAGATATGACTCTTGCTTCCATTAGCATTTTTAATTTATATCGTACCTTACACTAGTTATTACAATGAATGTATACAAAATCTTCTAGGCAACATGTTATACTTTGGGATTACTAACTGATTATAAAGAGTTTATAAATGCAATAATTGGGGTCAATTGAATTGGGCTGTTCTTTTTATTATTTATTTATATCCACAACTAATTAGCCTTTAGTAATGTTACAAAGGATATTCTCTTGATTTCTAAGAATAAAATGACAACAAGGGAACAAATATGAAACTTTAATGTATATTTTTCACGTAATGGTTCATATCTTTATTTTATAATCCAATCACGTCTCCATTTGCCTACTCACACTAAATCTCAATTTCTTTCTCTTCCCCTTATCCAAACTTTCTTCCCTATCATCAACATATAAATATTTATGATTGGTAGCTTAACGATCTCAAAGGACTAAAATTTTATAACATACCAATTAGATCCTATGGAAAGTTAGAAATGCATCTATATTTCAAGATCAATTTTGAGACTTTTGACATATTATTAATCAAATTCAAACTCTTTTGACCAATATTAAAAAGATGTTTAACCATTAATTAGGATCATCAATAACAAAGTCATCAAGTCAAAAAGGAAAACACTTGCATCTTTTGCAATCAAAATCAACATTGATGACAACTCATTTGGTAACTCAGGAAGAACAAGTTTTGGAGGTCTTTTTCAGGATCATATGAGAAACTGAATTACTAATTTCTCTATCTCATGTAAAAATTCAATTAGTATCAAGACTTAATCTTTTGCTCTCTTTCATGCTCTTATAAAACTTGAAAGGAAGTTTATGGTGTTATATGTTGTGTGATATGGATTCTACCATGATCTTACATTAGTTCATAACAGTTAGGATCACTTTCATCATGAAAGTTTCATCCGTATTTTTACTTGATCATTGCAATTAAAAAATTGTTGCAATTACTTTAGAGTGTCACCTTGCAACACATACTTCCTGAAACTAATTCATGTGTTGATTGACTTGCAAAATATGATACAACTTATGATATTTTTTTTTCTAACATTGGAACTACTGTCTACCTCAACTAACTTTTCTATTATTATTTGATGCAATAAAAATGTTATATTGGGATTTTAATTTTTGTTTCTTTCTTACTTTTTGTAATTCTTACTCATTAAAAATAAATAATGATGCATGCATGCGATTATATTGCTTGCTTGAACTTTATTATCAAAGTTTCAAGTGTTCTTGCTTCTCTTATTGGTTTCCATAGAAAATATTATAGAATGTAAGGAATAAACCTACTTGAAAGTGCTATCCAATGATCTCCCTGGAAGGACAGGTCACAAAAAAATGATAAAAAAAATCAAATTCTTCGATGGCTGAAATAATAATCATCTTCACAACTTGGAACACCAATAGCACATGACACAAATTAAACCTATAGAAAGATCAAAACAAAAAAGCATTAAAAGGAAAACTGACATCATCTCAGAATGCACCATCAGGCAAAAATCATGTTAATACAAACAACTAATTACGCTATGAACCATGAAGAGAAGCAACATAGCATAAAGATGAAAATGAACGCAGTAACACTATTGGACATTGAATTCGAACTGAAACAACGGAGTTATAAATATTCTGGACCATCTACAAGCTTAATTTGAAAACACAATCACAAACTCTGGACCAACCACAAGATTTATTTGATAGATGAATTGATTATGTCCCATGGTTCATATTCACCTTTTCTGCCTGTCCCTTGCTACCCTTACCATTATGGCTACATACATCTTATCTACAACCCCATCCACGTAAGGGAAATGTGTCTCCAAACTCCAATCCCTATTCAACAATAGTTACAAAGAATGCCCAAAACCCTGTTATGAAGCCAAGCACAATGACAAAGTTAAAAAGCACTTTTCTTTCTTATCATTATTGTCATTCTTGTCTTCATGGTCAACGCTGGTAGGTACCCTAACCCCATCACCAATCGAACATTTATTCGTTAGGGGTCCTCCGCAGAGACGTGAATTGCCAAGAAAAGATCGATTATCAAAGGTGAGAAAATGATCATTTATCGGAATGAGACCTAAAAAATTATTGTAGGATAAATTTAAGAAGCCTAGATTATCCATGAAGGACATGACGGTTGGGATAGGACCAGAAAGGCTATTGTTAGAAAAATCAAGGGATTCCAGTGACTTCATTTTCTGTATATTACTTGGGATATTTCCTGACAAGTGATTACGTGATAAGTTCAAGCCAGTCAATCCAGAAAGAGAGGTTAAGTCATCAGGAATTGATCCCATGAGATTGTTACTTGACAAGTCTATGTTTACCAAATATGGATACTTGTATTCTTTTGTGTAATCATATTCATTTTCTTTCAAGACTTGCTTGAAATTCCTTTTTCCCCATTCATTTGCATCATAAGTGAATGCTGGTTGTGCTTCAACTCCTTTTATCATCATACCCCGGAGATCACCAATGCAACGAGGGATTGAACCTGAGAAATTATTATCAGCAAGGTCCATGATTTTCAAATTATAAAACTTGTAGAGAGATGTTGGAATATCACCATTAAACAAGTTTTGCCTCAGCCTTATATTTTCAAGAACATATATGCCCACCAAGAAGGTATTTTCCCTGTAAATTGATTCTCACCTAGATCCAAAATTTGCAACCAAAGGGTTGCTTTGCAAGGCTTGAAAAGGGTCTCCATGGAGAGGGACTCTTGTTGCTCAAACTCAACCATCCCACAGTAAAATTCCCAAATGAGCTCGGAATGGTGCCCGATAGCTGATTTGAGGCCAGATTTAAGACTCAGAAAAATTGCTTTCCCCAACAATTGGGAATTGTGCCAGAAAATCTGTTCTCCTAGAGATCAGGAAAGAACAAGCTTTCCATCTTGCACAAAGAGTCTGATATTGAACTCTCTATATTGTTACTACAGAGATTTAGCCTTTACGTGTTTGGAAGATGATGACCAAAATCTTTTGGAATATATCCACTCATCTGATTGTTATTGATGTCTAACGTAACAAGTTGCTCCTGTGTTTGAAGCCACGCAAGAAAACGTGTCACATTATTGTAGGCCATTCCAAGGACTTGTAAATACTTGAAAGGTGGTGTCCAATCGGATTGTCTTGAGATCAAGATTGTTGAATCCTATTTGTAATATATCAAATTTGAGAGGTTACCAAGGTGAATCTCTGATATGATAACTGTCAAAAAGTTATTAGCTACCCTTAAGGTCACTAGATTCCCCAATTGTCCAAGGCTTTCAGGAATGCTTCCATTCAAATGATTGTTAGAAAGATCTAACACAGCTAAAGATGACAACCGTCCAAAGGTAGCTGGAATTGACCCATGTAATTGATTATCAGAAGGATCTAACGTTCTCTGGGCAAACAATAGTTTCTATGACCTAGTCCCGACCCTTCAAATATAGCCATGCTAGATGACAAGTCTAATGATCGGAGAGAGCACATGTTTATCAAGATAGATAACACGGATGCTTCAACCCTCTTGTAGGGATTACTAGAAAGATTAAGATGGACAAGGGAATCAAGATTAACCAACCAATTAGGAAGTGAAGTGAGATTATTATAACCAAGGTTAAGATCTCGAATTGGACTCAATTAAGTTCATAAAAACATCAGGAATAGGGTCAGAAAGTAAATTTTGTGCAAGATTCAGAACTTGAACACTGGCAAGAAATGTAGAATTGACATGGCCAGCAGCAAAGTGCATGTTGGTGAGATAGTTCAAGTGTTTCAACTCGAATGTAGAAGGGTGAACACCATTAGCTGTTTATGATGAGCACGTGCAAATTAAGATGCGCCGGCAACTACATGTTTTTTTGCCATCACATCCCTGTCCTTCCCATTGGCAGTGATCATTTCCTATTTCCTTCCCAGGACATAAACATGGAGCTGTTGGAGAAACTTTCTTTCAGTTTTAGAAGAGCTTCTCGCTCATTCATTGCGTGGCCAGAGGTTGAACTTCCGCAAAAGCACAATTGTTGAGGTGCAAGTGCAATGATGAACAACAACAAAGAAACAAGGAATAACCCAACATTTGAGTCTGCTCTCATGTTTGTGCAAAACCAATAAGGATGGATATATCACGCAGTTTTCTTGGATATAGAAGAACTAAAATTCATAAGCAATTTCCAAGAAAGAACCTGCCTTGCATCTAGCATTAGGTAAATGTTTTCCAACGTATTTTTCACGGGACAAGAGTCTAACCGTGTGTTTGACAGGGCATTAGAAGGCCCTCACGGTTATCAAATTATTTTGAGTTCATAACCAACTTTTACCGAATTCAAATATTTTTTTTTAGAGGGGTTATAATTATACTGGTGTAACTTTTACTAAATATTACACTACTTAATAACTTTATATTAAATGTGAATTTTGTAAATCTAACCGTTAGATTGAAAGTTCATATCACTTTATATGTATATCAAATTTTGTTAAAATTGAAAAACAACTTGAAGGTAATCAAAGTGTTCATATTTTAGTATATTTTGAAATGAATATATTACGTCAATTTTGTTTTATAAGAATGGAGTATCAAATCATCTTAGATTAATATAAAATTTTGTATATATGATCTAAGAGTAAGGAATTTTCAATCTAACGGTTGGATTTACAAAATTCACAATTAATATAAAGTTATTGAACGGTGTAACATTTAGTAAAAGTTATACTGATGTCGTTTGAACCTTCCTCTATATATATATATATATATATATATATATATATATATATATATATATATATATTTTGCTACACAATTTGTTGTGAAAAGAATTTGTTAAGACACTAGTTTCATAAATAAACTCAACCTTTTGAATGCTCTAAAGAATGCCTTCTGAAAGATAATTTTTTGTTAAATAATTGAATTTTAAAGAATGCAACAATTTTATCTCCTTCTTGTTACTTAACATTCACTTCACAGTTATGGTGCAAAGGAGGTGCACATTTCACGAATACAGTGATATGTGATTTTGATGTTTATGTTAGCTAGGCTTTTTTGTGTGTATTTTTTGAATTTTTTTTTGGTCTTGTAAGTCATTAGTATCTTCCTGTGCTACGTACTATGATTTATATATTATCCATGTGAGTTTGTACAACTAATTAACTATGATAAATGGTCATTTTGGATAGGACTTTTTCTTTACCAAATTCACTGGACATGTAACCTTGTATCAAAAGACTTCCTACATACAAATAGTGGCATGTTTTTGGCTTTCCTTACACCTTCAAGTATGTCCTTGAATCAAGTATATTTCTTTTGGACATTTCAAGCTAACAACACACAACAATTATATACATAGGTGGATATTCATGGTTTAAGGATTGTGAGCAAGTGCGATAAACTAGATATTAGCTTTCATAAGGTAATTTATATATATGTGCATTTGTTTTATTTATTTGGACATAAAACAATTATACCTTTAATTTATTCAATTTAGTTGCAGTCATTTACTATTTTGCAACGCAGTTTTGGGTCGGTTAATGTCAGAACTGGTCTTTTTCCCAATAGAGAAGTTGTACTCTCTTTTATCTTTTCAAAGACACTAAAAACATCCAAATCTGATGTCAGGAGCTATAGATATGGCCTACACAAAAAATAATGTCAAAATAGGAAAAAATATGAAAATTAACTAAAATTTACAACTAAAACCAAAATGACTAGCTAGAATAAATCAAAGTTAATATATCACAATATGATACTAATAAAAGTTAAATAAACAAAAAATATTGCATAGAAAAAAAATATACAAAAATTGATCTATCATGTATCTGTTTGAATTTTTTGCACACTCCTAATTTCAACCGTGGAAAAACCTTACAGTACTAGAGATTTATCTTTTAGTTTAGTGATGAACTTGCGATACTTTTTCAGTTATACTGTGTTGGTCGGATATGGCCTATGGAGATGAACGTTTTAGCTTGAATAGGTAGAATATTAGAGGCTTCACATTTGAATGTTTAATCGGTGCTTATTCATACTTTAGATTAAAAAAAAACTTCAAATCTTATACTTTCTATACTCCGGTGGTTTTTTTTTTTCTTTTTCCACAAGAACTATAATGATTCATATATACATGCTTATATGACTTTTCTGTTGATTACATAACAAGAATAATTATCGTGGTTAGAGTATAGCAAGGTTTTGAAAATAAACTTTAGATGGTTAATGCATTGGGTATCATACCATCTCATAAGTGTTGAGATAAAAATAAGATCCCACATCATTAGAATAAGAGAAGAAAAAAGAGTTTATAAAGTACACACAACTTCACAATGATTAGATATTGTCCACTTTGAATTTAAACACTCATAATTTTACTTTGTTCATTACCTAAAATGCCTCCTCTTTGTTCCTATAATGTGAGACCTTGTTTAGTTTATATCTCAACAATCAGAGGAACATAATTTAATTTTATTTATGAATTCTCTATTTATAGAGAAAAGTTGTGATATAATAATCAAATATTGATATTATTTTATTCTAAAAACAAAAAAAGTCTTAAAATAATAAAAACAAATTCAATCTAAATATTTGAAACATAAATAAAAGATTCCTATAAAAATGAATTTATTCTCCTAAAGATATTTAGGCATATTTCTAACACTCCACCTTGATTGAATATCTTTATCACTTAATTTGAATTTAAATTTCAAAATTTGTCTTTTCTCTTTTTGATCATTTTCTTCCTTTTATTTTTCTTATGATTTTTATTGCAATCTTTCTTGAGTATTGTTTGATTGTTTGAGACTCCTTCATTCTTTGTAACCAAATTCTCTTATTAAATTTAGCACTTGCATGCTTTGAATCCTTACATCTCCAACATATTCTTCCTTCATGTAATCCCAAATTGCTTTTGGTGATTTGAGAGTCATGATCTTGGTGAAAACATTTTGTGAGACACAAGCAAATAGACAACTTTTTGCCCTTGCCTTCTTGATTTTCCTTTCTAAATATATATTGTTGAATCTCATTCAAAATCAACACTAAAATTGCAGATATATGTTAAATATATTTATACATATATTGTATTTATGATGACACTTTTTGTTTATCACTATACATAATATTTCTTGAATGTCTTTTTTTTTTTGTGTGTGTGCTTATTTTAGACTATTTTATTTATGTAACTACTTCTAACACACTCAATTACTTATTTATGTGAACCAACATTGGTTGGTATAAGTGGTAATGACTTGTGTTTCTTAACCAAGTTGTCTAAGATTCGAATTCTGATCTTGGGTATGAAACAAACTATGTTGGGAGGAAGAATATTCACCTTGTGTGTGCTTACGATCTTCAATGGAGATTAGTCATTAATTTTGATAGTAAATATTTCGTACCAATATTATAGTTACAAAAAAAAAACTTATTTATGTGCCATTTTTTTAATTGTGCCACATGTACAAGATGTTGTTACTCTCAAATGAATGAAAAACACCACATTGCATGATTAAAAACAAGGACCAAATTAAACTTTTTTAATAATAGAGAAATCAAATTGAACCAATTAAATAAAATGAGGGTCAAAAGATTAATTTAATTTAAACTATTTTTTAATTAAAATTAAAATAAATAAATTTAAATATATAAATTAGACTTCAGAGTCATAATGCAAAATAGATTTTGATATTGAATTCTCTTTAACTATTAATAATTTCTTAAAAGAATATTAATTTTAAAATAAAGATAAAAGAAAGTTAATTGAAAGGATTATATAGTTAAAATACTTAAGTATACATATAAAAATAAAATAAAGATAGATTGAAATTGTTGTAAGAGAATTTTTCTAGTTGAATTTATTTATTTTATGATAAAGACTTTCTAGTTGAATTTAAGAATAATGAGATAATATTGAATACATTTAACTCAAAAGTGAAAATAATGTGATTTAGAGAAATTTTGTATGAGCAATATTAGTCATAATATATTTTTTACTATATTTTAAATTATAAAAAATAATTTTAATTATAGATTTTTATTATATTTATACCGTGTTAAAAAAAGTTACTAGGGTAGTTGTCCCCTTCCCTTTTGCATGTGCATCCGCCTCTACAAGTGACTACCTTATTATTGAAAAAAAATGTTATCTCTCTTATATAAAAAGAAAGTAAATATAAAAATTTCATGGGAATGTTTGGTAGAAGAAATTTATTTTATGTTTGAGAATCATGATTTACGAGAATTATAAATATCGAAAATCATGATTCTTAAGAATGATTGGATTGTATTTAGTTGATTATAAATGTTTTTGAGAAAACTATTTATGCTATTCAAAAATCAAGGTTTTTACTGCATTAGACTAAATAACGGTAATGCAATATTTTTATAATAAGAACATTTTCTTTTTAACTCGGGAATTAGATTCTCACAATTTCATGAATGCTATTTTGGCTATTAAGAAACATTTAAGTTACATATGTGTGGACTAAATTACCCTCATTTATTAATTTATAAATTAGTTTCCACAAGGCTATTCGCCAGATAACATTTTTTGCTCCAAAGCTTTCTTGTGGTAAGTTGAATGTTGATTTTCACATATTCAAAGGAGAGTTTGTAAATAAGGAAGTTATTATGGATGAGAAGCAAGCTAATGTTGTATTAAAGGTGCCTTTGGTATGAATGGGTTCTAAGAAAAAGGTGATTATTGAGCTGAATGAAGAAGCATTTGTGCTCGAGGGTGGCGTAGTGGCTAGTACTACTGAGGGAGCTTCTATTATGCACACTGCACATGAAAGTGATGTTGTTGATGCTACATTAGTGGTCAATGGATCAACGTCGAATAATGAGGGTGAAGGTTTTGGAGTTGTTGGTGGAAAAGTAGACGAGTAGATGGTGAATGACTTTCTTATTTGAAAACATTTGGTAATTGTTGGTTCATGTAATTTTTTAGACTTGTTTGAATTTGACTTGAACGATATGTCTTGAGTATTTCCTTTGTGTGTGATGTTTGTTAAAGTGTTGGTAGCTTTGAGTTAGGTGTTGTTAGCTCCAGATAGGTATTGGTAGCTTCGAGCTAGCTATTGGTAGGAATGGGTTCTAAGAAAAAGGTGATTATTGAGTTGAATGAAGAAGCATTTGTGCTCGAGGGTGGCGTAGTGGCTAGTACTACTGAGGGAGCTTCTATTATGCACACTGCACATGAAGGTGATGTTGTTGATGCTACATTAGTGGTCAATGGATCAACGTCGAATAATGAAGGTGAAGGTTTTGGAGCTGCAGGTGGAAAAGTAGGCGAGTAGATGGTGAATGACTTTCTTATTTGATAGCATTTGGTAATTGTTGGTTTATGTAATTTTTTAGACTTGTTTGAATTTGAGCTAAACGATATGTCTTGAATGTTTCCTTTGTGTGTGATGTTTGTTAAAGTGTTGGTAGCTTTGAGTTAGGTGTTGTTAGCTCCGAGATAGGTATTGGTAGCTTCGAGCTAGCTATTGGTAGTTCCGAGCAAGATGTTAAGGGCTTTGAGCAAATTTTGGTTACTCTAAGCAAGTTTTGTGATACTTAAAAAATATGTTTCCCTTATATTCTTCACATATATTGTTTTATTAGGTTTTTTATGGTGTATGATGATGATTGAAGTTAATGCATTATATATTGATTTATGATGATATATAATGGTGATCTAAGTTGTTTAGACATGTGGTGTCGATACATGTCTTCATTGAGATACAAAAAAATTAGAAGAGAGAAAAGTTGTTTTCTAAAATTTTCATACCACACTATGTGGATATCAATTATGGCACCTTGAGAGACCAAGTTAGAAATCCTTTAGTGAGTAAGTTAACTCCTAAATGGCAAAGTGTTTTAAAGGTGTTTCCTCTAGGATTTATGTGGAATAATATGGAGGTTCAGTCAATCCATATTATGAATTAAACATTATGTGATAATCAATCCATATTGATCAGAGATAATCTATATTGATGATTTAACCGTTGATAGTTAAATGTTGTTAAATGATGATAGTTCTATGTATATAGATATGGGATAATATATATAGATATTTAAGTAGTTGAATTATTGATGAACATTGGTATATTATATTTGATTGGTATCATTTGATCTGAGATAATGCATATAGATGATGATTGTGTGGTTGAATTGTTAAGCATTGGTATGATATACTTAAATGAGTCGTTAAGCATTGATATGCTCTATTTGATTGGTGTGATTTGATCTCTATAGGCATTGACATGGGTAATGCATTATGTGATGATTGTATGGTTGAATTATTGAGTATTGGTATGCTATACTTGTATTAGGGGTGTTTGTGGTTTGGTTCGATTCGGTTTTTAACTAAAAAGTCACCCGAACTGAATAACAAAAATATGTGAGATTCAGTTTGGTTCGATTTTTGTTTTTATAATATCTAAATCGAACTAAACCAATAGTTTGCGGTTCAGTTCGATTTTTGCGATTTTTTCACATTTTTTTTTGTATAGAATCATAATTACATTTTGTTGTTGTTAATTATGTGCTCTTCTCCAATACCCACACAGTAAAAAGAAAGAGTTTTTAAAAAAATAAAAAAGAAAAAGAAAAGACTCAAAAGAGAGAGACTTTCGCTCTCAAAGGAGAACATCAGTCGCGTGACACAGTCACACAAAGGTGCAGAGGTAGAGAACGGAAAAGCCGTAGAAGAGGGCACTCGGGTGAGAGAGAAGTGAACAAAGAGACAACGGCGAGCGAAGGTGCAGAGGCTAGAGGGAGAGAATGACGAAGGAGGGCACTTAGGTTAGAAGGAGAGAGGCGACATTGGTAGAGAAGACTTCTAATTTGGAAATGAGAGTGAGAGACCTAGAGTTTAACCTACACTCACAAACGCAGATGCAATCATTGGCAACACTACGATTTGGTAGGTTTTGGTTCAGTTCCAACTGATTGAACCGAAAACCGAGCTGAATTGGTCGATTCTCTGAAAAACACATCCAAAAATCCAAACTTTATCAAATTTTTTTAGTTTTCAATTTTTTTGGATCGGTTTGTCGATTTTCTTTTCGATCAGGTTCGATTTTGAACATCCCTAACTTATATGATGATGTTTAATCTATATATTCATTGAATTGGAGTAATGTATATAAATGATGTATGTTAAGATATTGATGTTGAGAATGCTATAAACATAAAAACATATTGGTAAACTTACGACTTGAGAAAATAATGTTGACACTTCAATGCACTCCTTAGTAAGTGGACCAGTTTTTTTTAACACTTATATATAAATATTTTAATATCATAAATAATTTATTATCATTTATATTTTTTTATCTCTCTTTTTCTATTAATCTATAATATCTTTTTTATAAATTCTAAAAAATAATAATAATTTTGACACAATTGAAAAGAAAATGGGGACCACGACACCTAGGTCCCCCCTCCTCTACCCGTGCGTACTATTTCAATTCAATGCAATATCCCGTGGAACTCATGTTTTTTCAATTCAATTTCATATCCAAATTTGCAGTTCTCCAGCTACCAAAAAAATTAAAATACTGACCATATAACCATACTCGTTTTATACATGTTAATAATGACTTAATTATTATTAATTTGGTTATTAAATTAGAAACATTACACTCAGTGAACTATAAATAAATCATTAGTTCCAATTTATTCAAGAACAAGTTGCAATTTAATTCTTAGAATGATATAAGAAAAATGAAAGATTATAATTTGTTCTAAACAAATTATACATAATTTTTTTTTTAAAATTCAAATAATTTCCTTAGAATAATACCCCTATTGAACCTAGGAAAAATTCAAACGAATCTCTATTTTTAAAAAATATATATATATATTTGTCATTAATTTTTCAAACTCTAAAGTCTAAACATATTTCATTACTATTAATTAATTCTTTGAACTAAGAATCGAAATATTTATTAATTTTAAGAATCTAAACAAGTTGACCAACTTAATTTACATTTATATCACTAGAAAAAGAAATCATTTCTTACCTAGCTGTTTTTCTCATTCTTAAAGTAGATAAATTTTATAATATTAACTAAATAAATATATAGTTAAAAATTAACTGAATTAATAAATTTATAATATAATTTCTCTTAATTTCTTTTTCTTAATCTCTTAATAATTTCAAACGTACTATAATATATAAAAATGATACTTAATATATGAGCAATTTCTTTGAAAAAAAGAAATGAAAAAAAAAATATATATATATATATTATAACACAAAAACGTCTTGAAAATAATATATATATATATATAATAATTATTAATTAAATAAATAATAATAATATATAAATTAATTGATTGGTTTAAATTGATTTAAATTTTAAATATATAAATTTGATATTTAAACCAATTAATATAAGATTTAATTAAATTAATTTGGTTTAAATTATTAAGTCCATCCGATTAATCTAATCCGGTGAAGATATAAAAGAAAGAGTTTCTTAGTATATCAATACAGTCTTTAAATTTTAAATGATACCACAAAAATTGTGATTTTGTAAATTATGAATTGCTGAATCACAGTTCACCAGTTTTGCGATACGCAAACAGAACTCTATACTTTGGCTTCACGTTTGTCATACTTTCACTTCAGTAATGAGTATAAGACTCAAACATGGTTTTTTCATTTATCATGATATTTAGCATTGTGTTGCAAATATAATCTCAAGTTTTACACTAGAAGTTGCTTCTCACTAACTTTTCGAGTCAGATTATTTGTTTCATATGTACCTCTAACTATGTTATTTGTTCTATGTGTACATCAAGTCATTTAGGCAATTATATACACTTTATTTACAAGTTTATAAATAATAGTGTGTCAAAAATTATTTTTTAATATATTTTGTGAAAAAAATCACTATAAACTCATATTTACTTAAATTTTTTTTTATAAAATTAAGTTAATTTAAAATGAATTCTATGAATGCTGAATGTTTATTTTAAAAATATAATTAATATTTTAGTCTGGATAATATACATGTTAAATATTTATTATATATAACTAAAATTTATAATAATTATATATTTAAATAAATATTATATTTTAATATATAAATTATATTTAAAATTTATATAAATATATTTTTAACATATAAATTATATTTTATATTTATGATAAATAATTTATATTAAAGTACAAGATTATTTTTATTATGAATAATTTATATTAAAAATATTAAAATTTAATTCATAAATAATTATCATAAATAAAAATCAAATTAAATAAATTAAAAAAATCTTAGAAATTCCCTTATAAAATTTTTTTAAAAAATATTTTTATATAATAAAAATATTAATATTTAATATATAAGAGTTTATTCATAGTTTTTAAATCAAACTCAAATAGAGGATATACCAAAAAAAATCAAACTCAAATAGAAGACTATTTTAGAAATGCAAAAAAGTACGAGTAAATGAATTTCAAGAACATTCTTTTCAAATCCAATATGAAAAACATACGAGTAAATGAATTTGACGTGCAATCTATAAAGATTGGACTAATAAACAGATGAGTCCATTTTGAGTAAATGAATTTCACGTGCAAGCTATAAAGATTGGAACTAATAAACAGATGAATCCATTTTGAGTTTTTCTCTCGTTTTCTTAGAAACTTTTTCTTAGAAACTCAGAGCATAATTACCTGCATTTATAATCCAGTAGCATGTTCGACATATATTCCTATAAAGTTAGTAATATTGTTTGGATAAACTTACATTTTTTTTTAAATAATAAATAAATAAATATTTTTTTATAAATTAAAAATTAATTTATGTATAAGTTAATTTGTAAAAAAAACTCTTTCTTAATAGTTTCTTTAAAAATATAATTTTTAACTTATAAAATAATTACTTTTGAAAAATAAACCTATAAAAAGTTTATTTCAATTTTTTTCTTATTTTTTCTTCAATAAATGTTTTTCGAGAAACTTTAAGTGTGATTAAGATTGGGAAAAAACTCCACTAAAAATAATCAACTAAATTCTTCAATAAAGAACTAACACATAATTAAAGTAAAAAAACTAATTTACACTATAAAAATTCAAAATTTTAAGATAAAAAAACAAAAATATACTACAAAATTATTAAAACTAAACTATTTAAGCATACTATTACAAAGAAAATTAATTAGAGATATAGAAAATAGAATGCTAAATAATTTAAAAAAGAAAATGAAAGAATAACATAACAAAAAAAATATAGAAATAATAAAAAATATATATATATATATAATTCAAAAATATAAAATATTATATAAATAAATTATTAAAAGTAATAAATTTAAGATAAAATTAATATGATGAAACTAGGACTATTTTGGAAATAGAAAAAAGTAGGAGCAAATGAATTCCACGTGCATTCATGAAACTCAAATAAAGGACTATTTTGGAAATGAAAAAAAGTAGGAGCAAATGAATTCCACGTGTTACGTGTATTCATGAAACTCAAATAAAGGATTATTTTGAAAATGAAAAAAAGTAGGTGCAAATGAATTCCACGTGCATTCATTTCAAACCCAATATGAAAAGTGAGTTCTATAAAGATTGGAACTGAATCCACTTTTAATTTTTCTCGTTTTCTTAGAAACTCATCGGTGCATATATAATCCAGCAGCGTTCCACATATATTCCTATATATAAAGTTCGTAATATTGTTTGGATAAACTTACATAAAGATACTTTAAAAAATAAAATAAAATAAATTTTTTATAAATTCAAAATTAATTTATGTATAAATTAATTTGTAAAAAAATTCTTTCTTTTCTTTAAAAATTTAATTTTGAACTTATAAAAAATATACATATTTTAAAAAATAAATTTATAAAAAAATTATTTTAAATTATTTTTCTTATTTTTTCTTCAAGAAATATTTTTTAAGAAACTTAATTACAAAAATAAACAATCTAGATTATTATACAATAAAAAGTAGAACAAAATTATAGAGATTAAAATTATAAGATTGTAATAATGCTATAAAAATATTGAAAGAATTAATAAATAATAGAAGTGAAAAATTAATTTACACAATAAAATTTAAAAAAAATTAAGACAAAAATAAAAATATGCTAAAAAATTACTAAAACCAAATTATTTAAGTATATAATGATACTATTACAAATAAATTACAGCATGTATAATTAAAATAGATTTAAAAAGGAAATGGAAGGATAATCTACCAAAGAAAATAAAAAAATATTATACAAATAAATTATTAAAAATAATAAATTATGGATGAAATTAGTAATTCTAACTTCTAACTATACCGATAACCCATAAATAAGGGTAGAATAGAATTTTTGTGGTGATATTCACTTCAGAATTGCTATAAATAGTTGGAAAGTTTGGAAGGAGTTTGCATCCTTGAAGTAACACAAACACACATCTACTTGAACACCATGGCTATCTCTAACAAGTCCATAATTTCCGTAATTGGGTTGGTGGCTATGTTGTTGATGGCAGTGAATAGGGTGAACTCAGCAGATTCACTCTCTTTCAGCTTCAACAGCTTTGGTCTAGACCAAAAGGATCTGATATTTCAAGGTGATGCCACTGCTTTACGCAATGCCTTACAACTCACAAGGTTAGACAGTCAATTGCAACCACTGCCTTCCAGTGTAGGGCGAGTCTTATACTCTGCCCCAATACAACTTGTTGGAGCCTTTGAAACTAGTTTCACCTTTTCCATCTCATCACCTGACACTATTCCTGGCGATGGTCTTACCTTCTTCATTGCATCACATGACACTGTCATCCCTCCTAATTCCAATGGCAAGTTCCTTGGACTCTTTCCCGGCACAAATACTGCACGCACAAACTCCTCTAATATCAACGATAACAATAACCACGACATCCATGTTGATAATCTCAAAGCATCCGACAGAGTTGTTGCTGTTGAATTTGACACTTACCCTAATCTGGATATAAGGGATCCAAACTTTGTACACATTGGAATCAATGTGAACTCTATCACTTCAGCAAGAACAGCTCAGTGGGTGTGGCGAAATGGGTTAACAGCCACTGCACGCATAAACTATAACTCTCTCACTAAAACACTCACTGCTGCTACATTCTATCCTGGCACAGGCACTGAAGTTGTCTCAATCTCTCATGCCATTGACCTTAGCACTGTCCTTCCTCAGTGGGTTAGGGTTGGATTCTCTGCTTCAACGGGACAGCATAAACAAAAAAATTCCATTCACTCTTGGGCTTTCTCTACAATCTTGAAGAACAGTAAAATTGAAGAAGAAGAAGACACCAATATTGTAAGCGTTGTGTGATTGATCAGTCACTTTCCATGTGTAGATTATGGTGTGTCAATAAAGCCAACTGTTTATGCATGCATGCATGAATGTCATGTGTAAGTAAGTTGCGCAAGCCAAATAAGGGTGATGGACTCTATAGTCCATTGTTTATGTATGTCGCAATTAATGTTATGCTACCTTATTTACTTGTTTATCTCCTTCTATATAAGAAAAAAAGGAGAAACTGTATTAATGTAGGTGGTTTTTCTTTTATAATTTTTTACAAATTAATTAGATAAAAAAATAAAAAAAATTGTGTAATATAATAAAGAGAAACTAAAAATTATGAGGTTTAGAAGTTGTTTAGTATGCATGTTTTTTGTTTTCATTTTCATTGAAAATGAAAAATTGTGATGAAAATGTGTATATTTTCATCGTTATCATTAATATTATAAGATTTCTTTATGGTTGAAATTAGGAGTGTGCAAAAAGATCAAACTAATCCATAAGATAACTTCAATTTCATTTGAAACATAAATAAAAAAATAAAATAAAAAGAATTGGACACAAGACCAATAAAAAAGTTGATAGTGAGGCTTAAAAACAAGGACAATAATCATTACGACTCAATTTAAAAGCAATGTATGCAGGGATCCAAAATGTAAAAAGCAATGGATACAAGGACCCAAAATGTAAAATTAGTGGGTGCAGGGACCCAGAATATAGAATGCATTGGGTGCAGGGATTCGATGTAGAAAGCCTTGGATGTGAGGACCCAAATTATAAAAAACAGTAGGTGCATGAACCCAAAATGTAAAAACAGTGGGCGTGAGGACCCAAAATGTAGAAAGAATTGGGCGCAGGTATCCAAAAGATAAAAGTTGTGGGTGTAGAGACCCGAAATGTTGAAAGTATTTGGCATAAGGACCCGAATTATAAAAACCAATGGGCCCAAGGACCCAATATAAAAAACATTGGACATGGGAACCCAAAAGTTTTCATAAGTATACCTCCTTTATTTTTTTTTAAAAAAAATTATAAAATATTTGTAATTTTTTTATTTTTCTAATTTTCTATTTTCATTTTTAATTTGCTACTTTTTTTTCATAATTTTTTTTCTTTTTTAGTTTTCACATACACTATTTCGTCTTCCTCTAATTTCTTATCTATTATCGAGAAAACTATACACACCTATAATATTATTGAAAACTAGTTTTACGTTTTACATGTGTGTGAAAACTAAAACCGGGAAGAGAGAAGATAAGAATAAGAAAACTGAAAGAGAAGGGGAGAGAGTAATATAAAACGAAAAGAATTAAAATTACTTACCAAAATAGGTGAGATGAAAGAAAGGTAGGAAGTACATTTAAAAATTGAAAAAATGAGGAAAGATGTATAAAAAAAAGGTACTAAATTAAATATTGTTAATGTAAAATTAAAAAATTAAAAAATATATTAAAAATATTTTAAAAAAATTAATTATTTAAAAAAAAATTGAGGTATACTTATGAAAAAAAGGAGGAGTATATATCATGAAGCAAAGATAAAAGTTATGGGCACATGGACCCGATATAGAAAGCATTGGGCACAATAACCCGAAATGTAAAAAATATTAGTGCGAAGATCCAAAATGTTGAAAGTAGTAGGTTCTAGGACCCAAATTATAAGCAAGAATGGGCATAGGAAGCATTTAGGGCTAGTAGAACTTGTGGGAACATTGGACCCATGGTAATTTTTTTAGAGGCCTAATGAAAAACATTAGGCCTATAATTTTTTTTTTCTTCTTTAACTTCCATTGGAGAAATGTGGATCGTCCAGTAAATGAAGATGTTCTTAAAAAAAAGTGAGATGTCATAACAAATTATCATCTTGAGGTTAATGCCTTTTATCTTTTTTTTATTATTTTATATATAAGTATATATATATATTTTTTTAGAAATGTTTTATTTAATATTAAAATTTTATTTTCTTGTAAATTTTATAATAATAATAATTAAATAAATGAACTTATCAAAGTAAAAAAAAAAAAAAAAAGAGTTAAATAAATGTGATATCTTTTAGTTTCCTGAAATTTAGAAAATACAAGCTGAGGCAGTTTAGTATACTCAAATTTTTTCTTTGATTAATTTTTATAATCCTTATATAATAAATATAATAATTAAAATATTCAAATAAATTGGTTTGGATGTACACCTCTGTTAATTTTACAATTTAGAACGTATAAAATGTGACAATTCATAAATTCTAAGATTTAACAAATATTTAAATAAAAAATGAACACACGACTATTTTCTACACAAAATAATTATGTGATTCTAATTCTCCATTACACATATACATAGGAGAAGGAAAATCATTCCTGTCAAACCAAAAATTAAAAAATAACAATATTGACACTTTTTTCATAATAATAATAATAATAATAATTTTAGTTTTTATAAAAATAAAATAAGCAAAATTTTTATATAAATATATTTGAGTGTCATAATTAATTTGGATAAAGTAAATATTTTAAAAGTTATAAATAGTTTGTTTAATTAATTAGAGGTAACTATTTTTATGACAAACATTGTAAGGTATTAATATTTTTCTTACATATAATCAATTTCTAAAGTCAAATTTATTTTCATAGACAACTTTTTATTATATGATTTTAAAAAATAAAAACAAAAGCAAAATTGTCCGGTTGGGTTCGTGCTATTGAAATTGGTATAAAGAAATCCTAATTTGTAGTGATATGGATTAGTATAAATTTGAATATCGCCGTTTATCTTATCACATCTATATATGCTTGTTTTGGATGACAACCAATTAATCAAAATATATGTATCTTATAAAGCAATTATTTTTTTTTTCTTTTTTCCAATCATATTTGGTTTTTAAACACATTCCTATTGATCTATTCCATGACGTGATCAAATTCTATTCCTTTTGGTAGGAAGATATAAAAAGGAAGTGATAAGGAGGAAAAAATAAAGAAAAATTAAATGGCAAGTAACACACCATAATGAACATGTCAACATTTGTCGTGTGTGCGCTATTGAGTTGTGCTATGCTGGCCAGAAATTTGCATTTAAAGTATAAGTAGGTATCATTCATTCTTTCCGACATTGTCTTTACTGTTCTTTAAATTTTATGTATCTCATTAAATATGAAGTGAGACTTATATATTTTTTATAATATGTAATAAATTTTAGTGATAATAAAATGTTTTAAAAGTTTGTGTTGCTTTTGGATGTAGCACACACAAATAAAAGAAGATATCCACAAGCAGACGCATTACCTTGTATCACAAAACAAAGGCCACAAGTTCTCAACCCTTATTCCTAGTTTTCACACAATGGAGGCACAGGTACTCATTTTCATCTTCAATTTTCTTCAGATCTTTTTTTCTTACTTTGTTTCCATTCCACATGCACATGTTCATGCTTGTTTGGTTATATTTGTAAGTATGGTTTAATTTAAAATTATTTTTGTCTACTCTTGGCATTTGGTGTCCCTCACGGGATCCAAAGCAGAAGGTGGTGTTAAAGGTTCTCACTATGATAGATGAGAAAACAAAGAAGAAAGCAATAGAAGCAGCTGCAGATATCTATGGTAATTTCATTTGTGTTTATCTTGGTAATAGATACTGTAACATGTTTTTTCTATCTGTGCCTTGGATAGATATTAATCTGTGTTAATTAAGTGTTGTTACTTTGAACAACAGGGGTTGATTCAATTGCTGCAGATGTGAAGGAACAGAAGTTAACAGTGATTGGTGAAATGGATGCAGTGGCATTGGTGAAGAAGCTGAAGAAAGTAGGGAAGGTGGATATAGTATCAGTTGGACCTGCCAAGGAAGAGAAGAAGGAAGAAAAGAAAGAGGAAAAGAAGGAAGAGAAAGCAGAAGAGAAGCCAGAAGAGAAACAGGAAGACAAAAAATAAAATACAATTTTTTTTCTTCTTTACAAATTCATCCCCCTTCTTTAATATTTTCCTATATAGATAGATACTAAGCTGCAAATTATTCATATAAATTATGAATAATGAAAAGTTTTATTGGTTCAGATGACTTTTTTGAGTATGATGGTATTAATCTCCTGCTTCTAAATTGTACCAAGAGTGTGTACAAGGCAAAACAAAATTAATGGAATAGTGAAAATCCTCTTCCATTGTGGGTCATTTTCTGTGAGCGAAGGGAAGCAAGGTCCAAAAGGGGGCTATGGGTGCACATCCATGCTTCGGTTATGCTTAGATAATTTTTTTTTTTCATAAACACCCGTAGGAAAAAAAAATCAAAACAAGTTTCTAAAAAAATTAAAATTAACTTATATGTAAAATATTTTTTTAGAAATTATCTCATTAATTTTTTCAAAATGTGTTTTCAAGTTCTGTATAGAGTATTTTAAAATATCTTTTCAACAAACGCTTTTAAGAAAAGAAAAATAAAATAATTTTTTTCATTAGTTTTTTTTAACACTAAATTTTTTTTCACAGGTTAAAATTAACTTGTACATAAATTAAAAAACATTTTGGATAAGCTGGTATGAAAAAATTTCTACAAACTAATTTATGCAAAAAAATTAAATTAAATTTACCATTTCTTTCTTATTTTCTAGAAAAGTTTATTCAAATAAACTCATGAACTAATTTTAGCTTATGAAAAATCTAATTTCTTTTTTTTTAATTATTTTTAAAGTGTTTATAGAGAAACTTATTCAAACAAGTCCTAAAATAATTTTGTGAATCATTTATTGAATAGTTTGGTTAGGTTTGACTATTAAATTTTAGAGTAAATTGCATATACACATCAAGTTTTATGAGATTATCAGATTACACACTCATACTTTTTCAACCCCTAAACTAACTCCTTAATTGCCTTAATTATTGAAAAGCTATTATACTGACGCCCTTAAATGTTTGGGGGAAAAAAACCCTGTATTTAAACGTTAAAAATAGTGTGTACAATTTTATAAAATCTAAATAAAGTGCCAGTGTAATAACTCTAAATCTTATGGCTACTAAATATATATGGTCAACAATGACACGAACGTCTATTAAATTTATGGCTGTTCTAAGTTCTAACCCGAAAGTCAAGCCAATTTTAGTTAGTTATTAATTTCAAATGTTAGGCACGCCACTGTTTAACAAGTTCCACTTCAATAAATTGTACTTGCTGACATTAAATGTTTTAAAATAGGTGGAACTACTAATACAAACTACAGGCTAAGATTGATAAATTCTGTGTGGTGAGCAAAAATATCATGAGAATTGAGAAGTACAAGACTGAAAAGGAAAATACGGGGTGGGCGAGGCAGGAGCAGGAGGTCTATGTTAAACAACAGACACGTTCTATGTATAATCGTGAATCGTAATTTCCACCATAAATCACTCATGTCTTTCTATGCTTAGAATATGTCAACAACAAACGTATGCATGACTTTTATGAGAAGGCAGGGCCTTCACTACTTCAGCCTGTGAACAGAATTCTCTTTACATGACTAGGAACAGCATCAGATCCTTCAAATCTCTGAAAGAGACATTTTGACTACTTTGACGAAAGTGGATTTGAATAATAATGGTGACTCTGAATACCTTTACTGTTGCAGCATCCGTTGCGACATGAGCAGGTTGTTGTGGCCCATTGATTTCAAAGTTTTAAAAAAAAAATTACAGAAATTATAGTTAACGTGATTATTTATATTGGAAATTCAATAGTTGAGTTTTTCTACATTCTTCTTTCCATACGCACTCATATCTGATATTTGTCTTATTAATTCAAATTACATAGAATATGAATTTGAGACAACTAACTACTCATCTGCCATTCTATTTCAGCAATTTTAAGTCCTTTCTTGGATGAGAAAAATAAGATCAAAATTTCAGTGTTCTTGCTTTGCAGTAGGGGTCAACACCCTAAAATGAAACATTCGTTTTCTATTCTCCTAGTCTCTCCTCTTCCCCTCTGGGTCCTAGCCCCTACATTCTAGGGACTCTAGTACCCAAAAAAATTGTACTGATCAATTGTCCTGTTAGGCTATTATACCTTGATTGTATGTATAGGAATGCCATACGGCAACTATGTAATATTTTAATCATTCTCAACTGAACAACTCAATCAAGAATAAATAAATATACGTATAAAACCATGGTAGAAACGACCAAGAGCCACTGAGACCAAAGAAGCAATGTCCGCGTTCATCATTACAGACAGCAGCCAGATACACGAGCCCCTGGACTTGGATGATGAATGTACACACTTGGGTTCGAATTTCTGAGTTGCCAATTCCATCGGTAGAAAATTGAAGAACTTCACCCCGTATGAGGTTGTACCACCCTGTATAATTTTAATTGCAGTAAGTTATAATTTTTGTAAATGTAGTTTCAAAAGTAAATCTAATCATGTTAAAAAAGAGCCTTTGGGGAAGCCTTGACACGATACATGAAAAACCGCACCAAAGCCGCCTACCTAAGAATCACTTAGTATGATAAATCACGGAAAATTAAGCCAAAATCTGTATGTAGGAAATTGAGGAACCCTTGGAAAAAATAATTGAAACTGGCATTTGTGGTTCCTACCTATGAAAATTTTCCAGAGAACAAAGATGGAAATTGGAACAAAACAAAAGCAAGTGCAATTAGTTATGAAAAATAAAAGCAGCTCTAAGTATCAATTTGGAAAGTGGCAATTCCACAAGAGAAGATAAAACATGTAGTCATGTACTTTATCTTCAATGCTATTGATTATGCAGATGATAGTGTTTTTAAGGCCAAAAAGAGTTGTTATCTACTATAAGTAAATAGTTATAAACTTCAATATGCCTAACAGCATAGGCATCTGCAATAAAAAGATCTCATGCAAGGTGAAGATTGCATTATTGCATAGCATCCTAATTTTTTGGACTTGGTGCTCCCATTCTGCATGCCTATCAAGTATCATGTATGAACTCAGTGCAAAATATCAAGCGAACAAATGAATCATAACAATAACCTGACAATAAGAGGGGATAAGCTTTCCAATCTTCATCTTGAATGTGGCAGCAGAGTAAATATCTGTCTTTGAATCCACAGAAAAGCAACCAGCTAAAGAATGTTGGTGGAAAGCAACAAAGAAGCCAGCAGACAAAATTGGCAACACTTTATGCAGCTGGTTCTTGCTCTGGATTTGGGGAAATGCACCAATGAACCAGGAGACTTAGTCTTGGAACTCAAAAATTAAAAGGACTTAATTATAAATTTAATCTTAAAATCATGAATAAAAGACATAAGTTTCAGCTGATATAAAACAATAATCAATAACATACAATGAAAATGATGTCATTTTAAATATCAAAAGAAGGGGATGTGCACGATAATTAAATATGTAATGGATCATTTATTAAATAAATAAAAAGTCCATCCTGTAACAAAGGCCATACTTGAAAAGGATTATAGAAAACAGTCATATTATAAACTATACAAAAGACATTTCACCTCAACATATCACTGTTGACTATACAAGTGATAAATCCAAAGCAAGAAGATGACTTTAAAATCTAATACACTATTTATTCTCTTTTTTTTTTCCCAGGGAAATACGGGTACATCTATAGATATTGTACCAAATTAATCAATCGGCTGTCAAGCATCCAGATTATAAATCCTTTATGCACTTTATAAGTTATAAATAGATACAGCAAAAGCCAATGAATAAGTTTACATACACCAGTTATAATTTAGATAACTTAAGCTCAAATAAAACTAGTTACTACCAAATGTACATAATGTTTACACTATAAAGAAACAAAGACGATTTAAGCACCCTGTTCTTGATAAATAAGCTCTGACAAATTCACGCAGATATGAAGGAAAAGAAGCAAAGCCTAAAATAAAGAACAAGAAATATTAATCATATTATGAAAAAATGGGCATACAGGTCAGTTACTGAGTGTAGAAATAAGTAAGAAATATATATATTAGGGAAGGGGGTACTACATACTTTATCTCTCCAGCTTCTAATCAGCTGAACAAGCAGCAGGTCATTGGTCTCAATTAACCAGATAAAATGTCGATGTCTCATGAGTTGACTAATACAACATGAAAATCTAGCTTATGCCTTATGCCCTTTGAATCTTGAATGCATGTGGGCATACTTCCCCCTCTCCGTCATCTGTCGTATCACTTCATGAGCATCAGCAGTCTTTCCAGCATTTCGCAAACAACTCGCTAATGAATCATAGACAACAGAGTTTGGACTACAACCTTTGGTCTCCATTTCCTTGAGCATTGAGCATGCCTCGTCAAATTTTCCCACCTTACATAATCCCCGAATTATGGAATTGTATGTATAAACATTTGGAATTTGTTCTCTAGAAACCATATCTTGATACATTTCCAGCGCTTTCTCAAGCTCACCAGCCACTACATATCCTGTTATCATTACAGTGTAAGCCACAACATCTGGCATGCACCCATTCTTTATCATTTCATCAAAAAAATATTTGCAAGCATCCAGATTCCCAGCTCTGCTGAGTCCATCTATCAATGTAGTGAAATGAAGCACAGTTGGGTCTATACCAATTTCTCTCATGTGATTTAAAAGATTGAGAGCTGCAAGTGGTTTGTCCCCTTTGCCAAGAACATGAAGAAGAATATTGAAGGTATGAAAATCTGGAGAAAATCCATTTCTACCCATCTCATCAAGCAGTCTGTGGAACTGATCCAACTTTCCAAGTCTATACTTGGCATACATGACAATATTGTAAGTTAAAATATCCGAAGAAAATCCATCAAGCATCATCTGCTGATAAACCCACTCAATCAACTTGTACTGGTTTAAAACAAGAAGACCATGCAGGATTGCATTGTATGAGTGCTTAAAAGGCCTAAAGTTAAACGTCTTTGATTTTATGAACCTCTCCACCAATTTCTTAGCCAACCCCGCCTCACCACAAGTCCGGATCAAGATGTTGAAAGTTCGAGCAGTAGCAGGAAGCCCTTTTTCAATCATCTCATCAACCAACCTCCACAACGCCTTAAACTCATCGCACTCAGCATATATGTTCATAACTAAGTGATACGCATTCGCAGTGTGCCGGTAACCCTCTTGCTGACTACACCACACAAAAAACTTATATGCCAGCTTCGCACACCTGGTCTTATTCTCACAATTTATGTTCTTCAAAATTCCAAAGAGAACCTCCCTCACAAGAAGCCCCGATGGCCTTACATGCAACTCACCTAAAACCAACCTGGCATCAAGACCAGGACCATCTTGCCGGAGTACCTCAAGAACCCTCTTAGCATCTAACTTAACAGTTTCTATGAACCCTTTCCTAAGTGAAAACTGCTTTTGGTTACCACCAAAATCATCCTTCAAATGGAGCCTTTCATCATAATCTGAACCCAGTTTTTTCAAAGGCTCCTCAATAAATTCAAATCCATCATCCCCATCAAACGGATGGCTGCATAATCTACGCAAAATAATCAACGAATGGGAAAATTTGTGGACCATTTTTGGACCTAAAAGGATTATTGAATTCATGGTTCGAATTCGAACCCATCATCTCCGAAAATTGCGCAACGAACGCGATTTGGGCAATGGTGGAATGGAGTTTCCTTGCGGTGAAAGCTTCCAGAAGCCCACTGTGCTAGCGAGTCGATGGATATTCATCAAATCGAAAACCAAGTTTCGCGAAACGGATAGATTCTAGAAGATCGACGAGAAAAACGCGAAGGGGCAAAATAGCGTACCGTGTCGAACGATATTTTGAAGTATTGGTCCAAACAACGTTGCGGTGTCGGGTAGTGGCATTATATGGAGCCGGAATTCATTGTCTGTGGTGCGAGTGAAGTGTGAAGAAAACAAAAATGGCGACTCTGCAAAACCCTAACACGGTGGAGCAAGGAAAAAGAAGGTGCATAACTCTTGACGCATCGTTTCATTAACGTGTATTTTTTAAAACTAATGGGTTTGGGCCTTTTCTGGTTAAATGAGTTTGGGCTTAAAGTAGTGTTAATTGCCTTTTGGGCTCAAGTCCAGTTTGATGTTGGCTGGTGATAAACACACCTCCATTTTTATGTAAATACACCCTTTTTTTTTTTTTTAAATATATGAAATTCTTAAATTACCCTTATTTGCACCTCTTTTCTTATTCCTCCTCCGCACGCACACCTCTCTTCTTCTTTCTCCTCCGCAACCTCTCCTTCTTTTTTTCAAACTTGTGCCAATCTGTAAACCTGGAGCAGTAGACCCAGGATCCATTATTCCGAATTAAAAACATAAGTAGACGGAAATTGCTTGAGGTCATACATAACAACAAGTTGGCATTTAATTTTTTGGTATATTTCAAGAATACCCCATGAATGAAAAACAATTACATTATTGAATAAACGAAGCTTCCAACACTACTTCGACCACCACCAATCAAGCAGAAAACCAACATCCAATAAAATAAATTAAAAATACAGAAGAAAAAAAAACTTGCAGAGAACCTTATGATTTGGAGGGGAAATCTCACAAACGGCCCACATTGCGCCCAAAAAGTCAAATGTTACAGCCGAGGGTAATGAGAAAAAGCAGACCCACATAGTCATTTGAACAATAAGGAAAGATAATGAAGTTGTGATCTCAACACTGGGTTGAAAGCAATGTGTCTAACTTGCTTATATTCTTGTTGCAGAAAAGGGGAATAATAGGAAAAATTTGTTGCAGAAAGTACTTTCTGGAATAATCAAGTTTTTATTATGAAAAGAATTTTCTGGAATAATAAAATTTTTTAGAAGAGAGGTGTAAAAAAAGAAGAGAGGTGCAGGGAGGAAAAAGAAGAGAGGTGTGCAGAGGAGAAAGAAGAAGAGAGGTGTGCGTGCAGAGGAGGAAGAAGAAGAGAGGTGCACAGAGGAAAAAAGAAAAAGAGAGGTGTAAATAAGGATAATTTAAGGATTTCATATATTTTATAAAAAAAAAAAGGGTGTATTTATATAACAATGGAGGTGTGTTTATCACCAGCCTTTGATGTTTGCACTGCCCTTCTTTCCACATTTTTTAAACAAAAATATTTTAAAGGAAATTAATTTGTGTTGTGTAATTAAAATTTTATTTGCATATTTATTTTTATTAAATATTTAATTTAATCATTTAAATAACTCTTATATAAAATACTAATTAACTTAGTCAATTTTAACACTTAATTCTTATTTGTTTTAAATAGCTTTAATAGTTGAATAATATATAAATAACAAAAGAAACGAAAATATGCATAAATCAAAATAATTCAACATACTTATACAAAATAAGTCAACATAACATGAAAGATACAAAATAGCAAAGATGTCAACAGTCGTTTCTAAATAAATAAAGCTGTAATTTTTTTCTCAAGAAAACACCGATTAATTTTTTACTTTTATATTTGATAAAATCATCTTCCAAAATATAAAATCGGCTAGTAATACTAAACATGCACTTCATCTCAAAAGTAATAATTTAAGATCATTTGCCTTCCAGAATCAGATAGTATGTTGGTACAGTTAAATCCAACAGTTTTTATGTCATAAATTTGTTTCAATTAACTTTTGTACTAATTGAAATTTTGTAATAGAGATCTTCTAATCAACGGTGGAGAATCGTTATTTCGAAAATAAATACAATGGATTATGTTTCTTGTTAATAGGTTTGACATGAAACAAATTAGAAGAAGAATTAACGAATGCTAGGGGAAAAATAATATAAAGCATTACTTAGGAGGAAGAAAAAAATTACAGGAAAAAAGCAATGAAGACACCAACAAATGGAAATGGAAATAGAAAATATGCATATTATCATATGGAACAGAGTTCAGCTACTAAGTAAAATAAACATGACAGAATACAAAATTATATATAGCCAGTTTTTTCTCTTAACCTTAAAATAACTCCTACATAAACATTATTAATTATTAATTATTAATTAATATTATAATCTAAATTCCACATCTACACAAACATATAATAACTTTCACATGAATCCACCATATACAAATATATCTAATTACGAGCACTGCACAAGTGTAGTATCCAATATCCAGGAAGAAATTCAGCGATCTTCAATTTGACTACTCTTGATTTCACCCACAACTTGGTTAACCTGTTCCACTTCTGCACCAGAATTTGTATTCTTGGATAAATCTCCACCTCCTGCAAGCAACCACAACAACATAAAAATCAAAATCAGAATTATACACAAAATATTTTGCAAAATTAATTCATCACCTTTTTCCTCAGATTTGCCAAACCAAGAGCCAACAACACCCTTAAGCTTGTCAACCACACCTTTTCCTTGACTGTTTGTGTTCACACAGCAATCTTTCTCTTCACACATTTTCTCATCCTCATTTGCCACTGCCTCTTCCTTCCGCTTATGCAAAGCTTCTGAGATTACCTCAGAAAGTGCCTTGTCTTCTTCACCAGGCCTTAGCTTCTCAGCCAAATAGTCCTTCACAGAAACCCCATCTTTTGTTTCACTTCCAACACCACCAGTCACCTTGGACTTCACTGCACTTCCTACCCCTGCAACCTTCTCATAAACTGGAGCTAATTTCTCTGTCAGAGAGTGAGCAATGTTCTTTCCATTTTGTGCAGTTGAGTCAGACATGTTAGGAGAAGCATCCCCACTTTTTTGGTGCTCTTCATTTGTTATCACCTTCTCCTTTATGTTGTCATTCTCTCCTGACCCCACCTCAGAAGCTATGACTTCTTTAGGAAAGACAACTTCATCGGTGCTTGCTTCATTCAGTGGTTGTTCTTCAACCGGGGTCGTGATGGTGTTAAAAGTTTGTCCAGTTTCTGCAGGGTTTGTATTGATGTTTGTGGATGATATGTTATCCTTAGTGAAGTGATCATGAGTTTGTGTTGCAGCAGAGAGGTGTGGCACAAACTGATCATGGCTTCCAGCAGGAGGGAATTCAGGATCAACAACTACAGATGGCTGGACATTTGGTTCTGGAGTAGGCTCTGGCTCATCCTTCACATTCATTCTCCCAAAAGATTCCTCAACTGGTGTGATTTCTATTTCATCCTTTTCTGTAAGCCATATCATTAAGCATGAAAAAAAAAAAAATTGAAGGTGCAGTTGGAAAAGAAAATTGGTAACCTTGTTGAATAGAAAGTCAGTAAAAGAACTCTACTCTAATTAATAAGTTCCCCCTTTCAACTCTAAAATATTAATCACGGAATTACAACAGTGATAAAATGCATGCATGATTTATATAATAAAATAAAAATATGAAGTTGGAAATATTTGCTCCAATAATTTTCCAGTCAACATTTGTGAGGAGTTAAATCCAATTTTTTCAATTTAACCATCAAATCTTTTAAATAGTACACTAATATAAGATATTAATGCATAATGCTAAGTCTCTACAAAAATTGAGTCATCAACTATTTTCAATCGTCCTACTTACCTACACCACTTGGATCAGGGACTTTGGTGTGATAACTGGGAGGCTTATACGTCTCAGGTGTACTTTCTGGAGCACGATGCTCTTCCTCCAAGCCTATTGATCTCTCCAAATTGTCATTTGGTACTGCTTTCTCTTCCACAGAAAATATTTCGGCTGACTCACTGTCTGTGTTTTGATCAATTTCAGTAGTTGAAGAAACGCCTCCAAGCAGTGCATCGTGACCAGGTTCTTCTCCCTTAACTGTTGTGCCTCCAAAATCATTTCCTGACTTTCCTAAATTTTCGACTTTCCCAGATGTAGGTGTAATAGTTTTAACATCTTCACTTTCATGAACTGCAGAAAGTTTGAGCAAATTGTCCAACTTAAATCAGTTTCCTTGTTAAAAGGTTTCAATTTCTTACCAAAAAAAAGTTTCTGAGTTCCTTCTATTTTGAAGAGAAACTAGAGAAGTATCTACAACTAAATGCCAAATTATAGGGTAAATTATGTTTTTAAGTACTCCAAACATAGTTAAATTTATTTTTCTCTTCGTAAATTTTAAAATCTTAAAAGTAACTTCTACTATTACTTTCGAATCTACATACATGTTACATGCCATTTCAAAATAATAGCATTGATTCACGCCATCATTGAAGAACAAAACAAAAACTACAATCCTTGTATTCTAATTTTTAACATATCTAATTGGAGATGATTTAGAAAATGAACATACTTAATGTTTCATGAACCTCTGGATCTTCAGTCATTTCTTCATCCTCATGATCATTAATGGTGTGTTGATCGTCATGACCACGATCAAGAACTTGATGGCCATGCTTTTTAATTGTGTCCTTAATTTTCTTAGCCTTTGCTTTGACCTTGTTCAGAACAGACTTCTTATCATGGTCAGAATATTGTTCTTCAGTACCATGTGTCATTATATCCAAAAAGTTGAATAGAAGAAGAAAAAAAAATCATTAGAAAAAAATATTGTAACATTAAAGAAGATGTCTTAAAATATAATACAACTTGTTTCTAAATGTGATTCATACCATGCTCCGAGGCAACAATGTGGGGGCTTTGTTCATCGTTCTCATGCTCTTGATTTTGAACTACTCTTGAATCCATTATTGTAAACAAAAGAAAAGTAACTGCTAATGATAATTACCAAAGAAATCAAAGGCTTAAACGTTATATAGAGAAGGCCGTTACATTCTATGCCACATGTGGCATCTCATAAGTGGAGACACGTGTGACATAACCGACATGTCTCTATCATTTGACACGTGTTGAGTAGTTGTGCTTACGTGGTCTCGTTAACAAAACTATTCTTGTCGTCTTGATATGGAAATTGGCCCCCTCCTAGATGGTTCGTCCAAATGTGAGTATCTACAAAAGTAAACTGTCATTTTCTCAGATGACACACTACAAGTGTCCCTGCCTCTTTGGAAGCAGAGGAAAGCTTAACATACGAAGTAGTTTTCTTTATTATTTCTTGACAACTGATGTACACAAATAATTGCAATATTCGACAACTTTGGATATGGTACGGTAAACACAGTGTCTAGTTGATTCTTTTTCTATTATTGATCGGATAAATTGTGGACACTTCAACTTCTTTAAGCTCCCGAATTTAGATGGGCATAAATGTCAACGACAGAACTGGTTGTTGTTTATGCCAAATGGGAGGCTGGGGGTACAAAGTTGTGTTCAAGAACTAATTAGGAGTACATGGCAGTTATTTTGTGTCATTTTCCTAATAATTGTGCAGGTAGAAAATTTGGGTACTACAGTTTTCACTCTTTTTTTTTTTGTTTTAAAAAAATGATCATAACAACTGTCGGCAACGGCACAAGTCTATTAAGAGACTTCTATGTTCATACTCCACAACTAGATATATATCCCATCATATATCTTCTATAATATAATCTATAACTATATAACTATTTATATATTTTTTATGATCTAGTAACTAGTAATATCAAGATATTTCGTATCTGTATTAAAATTATAATTTAAAAAATAAGATTAAATAGTAAAATATGTTAATTCAATTAATACGATAATTTATGTTTAAGTTTTAAAGTTTTAAATTTCATAAAATATTTTTATTTTTATTTTTTAATTATAAAAAATATAATAATCTATCAAATATCAAAATAATTATTAAAAAAATATTCTTTTACATTATATATATAAATAATTATTATTATTATTATATAACTATTTATTATGATCTATCAATTTATCTATATCTATCTACTCTATCTATAACTATAATAAAAATAATAGTCTTTTTTTAATTAATTTTATCTTTCTCTGACCACTTTTTAACTTTCTCTACAAACTACCCTCATTCTCCAAACATATTTCTTACTAGTAGCAATATACAGCAATTAGAAACTTGTCTTAATGTGGGTCTCTTTTCACGATTATTGGGTGGTATGAAACTTTGAGGCTTTGTGACAAATCAGGCCACAAGCCATGGCGTGAATCTTCAAGACTAGTCTGTCAAATTTCTTTTATGGTAATGGCTAGTTGGAACTTAGAGAGCGATAATAAGCAAGGTGGAGAAAGGAATATAGAGATGGCAACAAAGTTGGACAAATTCCTTGTCCCCACCCGTTGGCTTTCTCCAACATACTCTAAACAGTTTCTCTACTTTTTATTTTTCGTCAAAATTATTTATTATTGATGTTTGTATTGTCAAAAATGATACTGAAAAACTTGATTTTTTCAACGCAGCAAAGTACTCAAGTACCAAAAATCAATTACTAATTTTTCGATGACTAAACATAATAGGAACTCCTAAAATAAGCTTCTAACTACTGCTTATGAAAACCACTAATCAAGGTAACCTGACAGTTACTTGTACTCATAAGCCTGTTTTTCTTTATTCTAATCGCACTCTCAATCAAAAACATTCTTCTGAGCATCATAGATCTTAACTGTATATGTTACACATGCCAAAAATGTCAAACTGATGATAATCATTGGCTACATGACCTATATGAAGCTACAGCATTGTACCCCTGGCTCACTTGCCAACGTATCATACGACAAGAATATTGGATGGACCAAGTGGCCCAGAAAAAAAATTGGATGAGGTAAAACTGTTAGTACATGTACTGATGTACAGGATATAGGTCAAAACATAAGTGCAAACTGCAATGTACTATCTAAATTTGGTTCCTCCATTCGGGTTATGATGATAGCCTGCCTGCTTCACCACTCATGTATGTTTTCTATAAGCCACAGCTCCGGCAAAGAATTCTAATTCTTCTTACCATTCTTGAGATTGCGTAGAGCCATAACAAGCTGTTGTCTTTCTCCCTCTACCTCTGCAAATTTCAAACTAATCTCTGAATATCTTTCTTCCATGTCTTTCAGCTCACTTTCCATAGTCTTGTTCCTTTCCTTTAGCAGTGCAACTTCATTCAACAATTCATTTGTATCCTCACTGTCAGAGTAAGGAGACAAAATAATAGAAGTTAGTACTTACTTCTTGGATGACATGAGCAACATTATGATTTATGACAAATTTGACATCTGTTGCACCAACTTTCTATTACAAAGATAAAGAATGATAAAAGGTTCTTCACTTCATTATGTTCAAGGGAACTAGGATTCCGAAGGAAAGAAATGAATTTGATTTTACCTTCCAGGAGCCAGACAAACTTTGTTCTCAGTTGACTTGCCTATTTTTCCTGCTTCAGACTTACTAACAGCAGCACTTGCAGCATCCGTTCCCTTTTCATGTGACATATATAACAACAGTCTGAGTTATTATTCTAGAGAACCAAGATTAACTACTGCATGTAATGCAATGCTAAATTTAAACCTTGATCAGACATTTTCTTTTAGAACCATTTTAAGTTAGAGATTTTCTGCTTATTGACCTTGTTATGTATAGTTGTATCATGATTCATGGACCAGGAAGAAAAAAAATCACTTTTTCATTACTAAAGCTCCATAACTGGTTTTAAATTGTGCTTGCTTCTGTACATACATCAGTCATTGTGTATCCAGTTCCTTAAGAATTGACTTAACTGTTTAATAGTTGCACAAGTGACAAAGAAATTATTGATTTTCTGAAATACACAGAATATTTAACTCTGCATCACCATCCTCACTCGGTTAGGATGATTTAATGAGGGGATTCTATTATTTCTTTTTATATAAAAAGGTGGGTTCCATTTTGCAATAATTTTTCACATGGCTTTTGAATTTTATTTGTTGATACGAAGACTAAAATGTACGTTTATTTGTTTATATAAAAAGGTGTTTTTCATTGTTTGTTATTTTTCATAGTACTGTAAAATGTGACACATATTTAATCTTGAGAAATGAAAAGCAAATGTACTTTTCAAATAACCTGTTGTCAGCAGGTAATGAGATATTCCTAACACCTAAAATAGCTGGATTAAAAGCAAAGAATATAATCATTCCAAGAGAAGTACTACAAATCCGATTAGTTTAAATGTTTGTTATACTCTATAAAACCACCACTAGTCCACCACCCCGAGAAAAAGTTATTATATACTGGAGAAAAATCTACATATTATATCATTTTCCAAACTTTGTACTGATCTCTGCGGATTTTAATGTTATTACTTATTTCTCTTTAATATTATGTAGCGGCGCATAAGCTATAAGGGAGTAGTGTTACTATGTAACCTGTCCTAATATGCAACAGCAATATTCATGTTATTCACATTGGATTTTAAATATGGCATCTGAACAATTACCTTATGCCTTACGGATTTTGCCTTCTGGACATGTGCCTTAGCGGTAGGAGGCTCAGCACACTCATTGTCTTTTGATGCCAAATTCATATTTGTAACTGCAGCTCGTCCTTTGTTATTCTTGAGCTTCTTTTCCATAGCATTTAACTCTGTTTCCTTCTTCTTCAGCTCTCCTTCTAATTGAGATATATGTTTCTTCATATTTTCTTTCTCCACTTTTTCTTTATGCAAACTGTGTTTTATTTCATTATGCTGGTTCTTAAATGTTTCTACCTCAGACAGTAGGGTGCCCAGTATCATCTCATCATTTGGCATCATAAGTGGTCTTCCTTTATGGGCTATTTTTGCATCTTCCCTTGCCATGTCAGCCAAGTTCTTTGTTAGCTTGGTTTCAAATGCATCCTCTTCCATCAACATTTTAATTTGAGATCTGAGCATTTGTATTTGCTTTGAAAATGAAGCATCCTTTTCTTCCCTGTGCCTTTCTGCATCCTCAAGTTGTTTAGACTTAACTTCTAGTTCTTGTGACATCTGTTTTATTGTTTTTGATTTTGAATCTATTTGATCCAAAAGCTCTTGCATTTTCAAATCATTCTGTTCTGTGATAAGCCTGAGCTCTTGATTGCATTTATGAAGCATTTCTTCTATTAGCTTGTTCTGGTGCCGCAATTCATCAGCTTCTCCTACTGCTTTCATAGTCATCTTTTCATTCTCCTCAACTTTTTGAGACATTTCAACAGAAAGCAATCTGTATTCCTCCTCAAAACGCTCAGATGCAACAGCATTATTATGTCTTGTCTTTCTCAAGGCCTCTTCTGCTTGGATTGCCCGTTCTTCCTGCTCAGTTTTTGCACATTGCATAGCATGGAGATCTTCTTCAAACTTATCTGCCTGCATTTTCAGTTCTTTCTCCAAAGACTTGACTTCATTTTCAAGTTCTTTGATGCAGACCAGGGATGCTGAAAATTCATCTTCCTGCGCCTTTAGCTTTTCTTCTAATCTCTCTACTTGGGATTCAAGTTGTTGTATTGTAACTAAAGAAGATGAATGTTCACTTTGTAACATGATGTGTTGTGCTTCATCTTGCTTTAACCTCAAAGAGATTTCTACATTTTCCTTCTTAAGAAGATCATACTCTGAAGTGAGATCTTTTATTTGCTCACTTAGTTCCTCACGTTGCTTATAGCAATTGTCTATTTCATCATTCTGGTCTGCAATTTTTTGCCGCAAGAGATCTAATTCTGTGGCATCATCGTACTGTTTAGAAGTCCTTTGGGATTTTTTATTGGTAGATAGATCCAATATTTCCTTATTCTTTTGTTCCAGCATTGCTTCAAGGTCTGTCACAGCCAAAAGTAATTCAGAATTTGAGTCTTGTGTCTTCCGCATTTGCAATTGAAGATTGGCATTCAATTCTTTTTCATAAACAAGCTCTTCCTTTATTGCCTCTAACTGAAGCTTAGTATCTTCAATCTCAGACTTGAAGATTTTAGGGGTTTTACTCTCACTATTGAAGTTCTGCTGGGACTTTAGTTGCTCATATTTGGTTTTAAGCAAATCTCTCTCCTCTCTGAGGCTGATTATTTGTCTTGACAAATTCTGTCCCCTGCTGCTTTCTTTTTCTATCTGTTTTCGTAGTGATTGTAACTCTATTTCTGATACTTCTGCCTGCCTCTTTAAGGAAGAAATTTCACTTTTGAGCTTTTCAGTGGCATTATCTGAAGGCTCATGTAATCTTTCTCTAGGGAGATTGTCTTCCAGGCTGTTAGTCCAGTCACCTAAACTTCCATCTGATGCTGAACCAATTGACCAGTTTGTGTTTGACCTCTCATGCACTTGGTTTTCTGTTGCAATGGCCTCCTTAACAGTTCTTTTTGATGGCATTGAATTTTGTCTGAAGCTATAAGGATCCTCCCATGAAGCTACCCCGGGACTAATGCCATTAGATGCATCTTGCTCAGAATACTCGGATCTGGTCCTCGCCATGTGCCCATTCTATAAGATAATAACAAAAACTAATATAACTAAAATTCTATAAATGAGTTATTTCTTAGCATAACTTATCCTCTTCAGAAGTTTATAATTAGGAAAGTTTCAACAGTGTTAAATAGAATTGTTAACCATATAAAAGTATCTTATAAGACCTTACTTCATCAACATTATAACTTTCATGATCTGTACTGCCATAGCTCAGCTGGTGTTTCAAGCTTCCGTCACTGCAAAGCCCCTCAGCTCCATTATATTCCCCATTGCTGGAATTAAGTATAAGGTTAAGAGAACATAGTGAGAAACGTAGGGAAAATTGTAATGTTTAAATTAACAGGCTGTAATGGTTCATTTTCACCTTTCAGCAGTATATCCTTCCACGTTTTGAATAGTCACCTGTCTCAACAATTCTTATGTGAGAAATATAAAATTGAGTGGTATTTGTAATCTGATTATGTTAAAGTACTTTTCATTCTTTAGTGTGAAAGGAAACAAAGCTCTCAAAAAGCTCAAATCCTTGAGACATGTTAAGAAATGAATAATGTGAAAGTGCTTGTTGAGAATTGAGAGTGTGACAAGAAGCAAGGGATGGAGGGAGATAAAGAGTACTAACATGTAAAACTATGCCTGAATTGGCAAACTTTAGGGGAAGAGAAATAGTCAATGGCTCAGTCTCTGCAACAAAATCAGCAAAATCAATTGAGGCTTCTCCAAGAAAGCCAGATTTTGAAGATCCCTGCAAGAGCCCACAAAGTTTAGACATCCCAACCAACCAACATCCTACTTGAGTAAAGGACAGTGTGAAATTACAACTACTGCTTACAGTTGAAACAATGAAATGGTAGATTTTCTCATGAATTTTTCCTGACTTTGCATCCCTAACAAGTTTAACTGGCTCAAAAACTGGATTCTCCCATGAGCAGGTCCCATCTTGGACAGCAGTTTTCTCAAGTTTCACTGTTGTCTTCCCAACATCATCTGGCACCAAAGACACCATTATTGCAGACTTTTTCATCTTTGGCACCTGATAAAATAGGAGAGACATAGAACAAGCTCAAAAACACTGCCTGCAGAATCAGTACATTGGTTTGTGCATAACATATTTCCTTCACTACACAAACTGTCAAACTCTTCTAACTAAAACAATTGTGCCATACTGTGTAAATTTCAAACTCTAACAACCTATTTTTAGATTTAATAGCGACTAAACTCTAGGGATTTGTTTTTGTCTGTCTTACACTCACCTGAGTTGCCTGAAAATCCAGTTTGAACACAGCTTTGATCTTGTTCTTCTTGCTCCATGACTTGAACATGTTTTCAGGTTGATAAATATGGCGGTTGCAGGGATGCAGATGCAAGACCAGACTCTTATAAGCGGCACCTCATTGGTGAGGAAATGCTATGTGTTGATTTTGAAACTGGGGTATTTATTAAGCGTGACAAATTCAATTAATGACAGGAATGAAGTGTCAGCGTCTTCAGAAAGCCAAGAGTCTTGTGAGTTGTGTACCTCCTGGTTTCTTGGCTAAGATACTGAACTTGCATTAGTAGCAAACTAACAAAAAAGCAATAGAGAAAATAAAACTGATATTAGAAGCTTCTCCGCATGTCTTCATGCACCAAAGATAATGTAAAGGGAACACAGCTGAATCCCATTATGGTCGACTTTTTACTTTATTTCAAGGACAAAGGAGTGAGGAAAATCAAAATGACAACATTGACCAAACACATGAGTGTAAATCACGGTAAACAAATTCCTTTTATTAATATTAATATTTGTCTTGAGTTAAAATTCCAATAAAATAATTACTTTTACTATATTACCTAACTCAGATTTATCTTGAAATGGAGTTAGGAAAAGAGGTTTAAATCAGCAGCTGGATTGTAATTGTTCCGGCATTTAAATGGGAATGAGAGAGACATTTCATTTGACCAAATTTACCAAGAAATCTAATTTTTTTCCAAAGGGTTTAGTGAAAAGATAGAGAAATAACAGTGTCCATGTGCCTGTGTGCTGTCTTTGATAAGCACCAACCCACCAAGACATAAATGTAGCACCTTTCTGCTGTAAGGGCATGATGAAGAAAGTTTACTCAGAAATGAGTTGTAAATGCAAAGAGGTATGGTCCCCACAAGTGTTGAGCCTTCTTCAACATGTCTCTAAGAGGCAATATGCAAATAAAATAAAATACAACAACTGCATTCGTAAAACAAGGCAGAGCAAACTAGGCATTTGTGAACACTGAACACAAATTCAGCACATGCCATGTCGGCGGCCAAACAGATCCTTAACGTGTTGAAATTATTTTTCTCATGTATATTAAATAATAAGCAATTAACACATCAACAATAAGATAGAAACCCTTTAAAATAAAAACCACATATTATTTGATGCATATCATTGAAAAGAAAATTCAAACAAATCAATAAATTTAATTAAAATTTAGGTGCCTAACACATGACATGAGACTCACTTCACAAGATCTGAAAAATATAATAAATTATAATTATATATATACACACAGATACATCCTTTCCGGAAAAAAAAAATGTTATGCAAGCCCTAAATCCTAAAAAAATGTTACAAACTAATTAAAATGTGTAAATCCGAAAAAAAAATGCCTCTTTTAATAAATATTTTTTCATACACATGATGAAGGAACCCTATCACATACTTGATGAACATAGTTAACGTAAAATAGAGTCTTTTAGTTGCAGGAAAAATGGTCTTCTCAAATGTGGTACGCATAAAATAAAAAAATAATAACAGTATAGCATTATATAAAATAATCGAGCATCAGGTATCTAGAAAAAGTGGCTAGTGTGGTCCACCATGAGAGAGAACCTAGGCGTATAGAATGAGAAATAAGAACGTAGTGATCCACATAGCCCCATAGAAATTTAAAGTCTTGGTGTTGCAGAAGTGAAATTTAAGAGTGATTTCCAACGCCCCATTCCATTAGAGATATCAGTGTCAAGTCTAGTGTAGTTAGTAGCAGCTAGTTGGATGCGTATCCAACCCTTGAAGCCATTCATTTGCCATAAATCAAAATACCAACTTCTTTTGCTACTTTTTTGGTCATTGTAAAAAATATATATAGGTCCTCCCTCATTCATCTTTTCTTGGTTACCTGTCTCCACAACTCACTTTCTTCCTACCACACTGAGGGCTACAACTTTTCTCCCATGTCTCAGACTTTGGTTTTGCATCATCATCATCATCATAAAAATAAAAATTGAATTACCTTTTCAAAAGTGACCACAAATCATGGATTGCGAAGCACGGCGTGGAATTGGGATAAGAGGTAGTATGTGGTTGGACTAGTGGTAATGGAGGTAGGACCAAAAGGCTAAAGCTGACGAATAAAAATTGGCTAACAAAGAATTAAAAATGAGTGCCCCACTTTCACAAAAATCAGGCTTTGAGATTTCATGAAATAATGAAATCAGTTCTCCCTATTCAATGCGGGAATCTTCACTTCTTTTTTATAGGTACAAATATCTTCAGTTTAATCGTGCCATTGCCCATTTATGTTTGCCAGCTACGGGGCTATGTAATTTCTTTTTAAGTAAATCAAAATTCACAAATCTTGTTAAAGTATAAATATTTTTAATTTTTAATTATATATATATATATATATATATATATATATATATTAATTAAGTGCGAATTGCTATGTTGTATAAAGTATTTTTAGAAAAACATCATCAAATTCAGTTTTTTTATATATAAATAAAAATTAACATTTTTAATGATTTATCAATAATTAAAAATAATTTCTTGCAGCAATATAAGTTATTTATCTTAAATTGAAAATATAATATAATATATATATATATATATATTTAAAAAATATATTTATTTAAATTTTAAATGTAATTTATATATTCAAATATATTATTTATTTTTATATATAATTTATTATTGAATTTAGCCTTTAAGTGAATTTTAATTTGGATCCTTTTTAAAAAATTATTTTTTATCACACTAAAATTTAGAATAATTATTGTTATGCAATTATTTATAATTATTTTTTTACTCATTAAAAGACTAAGTAATCATTTCTAGATTTATCTATGGTGACAATGTATTAGTATGTAATGCTTTTAAATTTTTTTATAAATTCTTAAAATTAATGATATTTATCTACCTAAAAATTATTATTAAAGATAAAAAAAATTATATTTTAAAGGAATAAAAATTAAATAAAAATATTTAATAATAACTAAAATCAAAATTTACTCATTTTAAAATTATAAAATCAATATTTAGAAACATGAAAAAACAAAGGAAAAAAAATTATAATAACCAAAATCAAAATCACTCATTTTAAAATAGACATTTAAGTAAGTTATTAATTACCATCAATTTTGTGTTGCCATCGATATTTAAATTAATTTAACTTAAACAATAATCTCAATTTTATGTTTTAAGTAATTATGTTTAATAGGTTTTCTCATTTAATAATTTAACTTAAATATGATTGTCTCTCTTAAATAATATATGGTGGGTATAACAAAAGTTATTTAATTAATAGTTAATATAAATTTAATATAATTAAATGCATCAAAATTAAACATATTTTTTATCGTGTCTTACCTTAATTGATATTTTTACTTTTAAAAATACTTTTTTTTTATCAAATGTCAATAAATATTTAGTGATCGTACAAACTCTTTAAAATGTATTTGGTCAGTATTTTTTAAACACCTTTTTATCATTTATAATAATCCTACCTTACTTAAAAAAATAGATAATATTTCATGAAAGACTTTATGATTTTTAAGAAAATATATATCAATATAAATTACTAGAATCAACGTAGTACATGAAAAAGAGTTGACATATTTTGATCCTTATTTTTTATATTTGACCACCATAATATTGTATTTGGATGGGAGACTTGTGAGTTAAAAACTAATTTCATTCACAATATCATCATTATCATTATTCTAAGAGTTTTTATAATATTGCAAGTGAAAGGTGATTATTTTCTACAATTTAATACACATTTCTTTTGGCAACTGTGGAAAGTTAAAAAAAAAACAAAAACACAAAACGAAAATACCAAAAGAAGGGTAGGTGTCGACAAGACAGCTATGTAATTCCCATGCAATCAAACGTGAGTTGTTCAATCACTTCATTAGGCGGTGACATCCAAGTGAGCTCTCCTCCGCTGCTGGTTTTCCTCGCAAGTATGTCTGCTACCTTGTTTGCTTCTCTATTTATGCAGTTGAGTTTAGTATTCCAGGTTCTTCTCCGGAAGTGGTTGATCTCTTCAATAACCTCAAAATGTAAGTGTCTCGGGTTATCACCTTCGATTATTCCCTTCAGGACTTCTTGGCAGTCAGATTCGCATATGATATTTCTCCAACCTTTGTTCCAGCAAGTCTTCAGGCCAATTTTAATGGCGAGTAATTCAGCTAAAATGTGATCTCCTTTTCCCATGTGTTTCGAGAAGCCAAAGAGCCATTTGCCATTACAGTCCCGAATAGTTCCACCAATCGTCATACTGCTAGAGGATGGGTTGAAGCTTCCATCCACATTGACCTTGACGAACAGATCAGCTGGGGGATGCCATTGTTTATTTTCATCACTGATCCCGTGTGATTTCTTCATGGAGCTTAGGTCTGACAGGTTAGTGTAAACATAGCAGATGGTTTTGTTAATATCCCACTTTTCTTCATCAAAAATGTAATTGTTTCTCCATCTCCAAGCCCTTTAATACACATTTCTAAATCTTATATAATTTTAATAAGTAAATATTAATTACTTATTAAAATATTAAATGATGTGTACCTAAATTATTATTAGAAATTAAAAATATTTGTTTTAGAGATAAAAATAACTATTTGGAAAAAAAATAAACTTAACAACCAAAACAATTATTTTAATGCTAAATTTACTTTTTTTCCTTTATGATATTCAATTCATGATTTTGGTTTCTGTTTGTTAGTTTAGCGATTTTAGTTCTCCAATAATCCAATTTTAATTTTATTTTTAAATATCTATTTATTAACGTTAAAATTATAAAGTTGATCACAACTCAATATAAAATAGATAATGTGATGGAGCGACATAGTTTGCAACATAACTTGGGAGCAAATTTTGTGTAAAAAATATGGGGGACAAAATTTGTAACAAAGTGAAAGGTTGAAACACAAAATGCGATTAAATCCCACAACACTCATATACATTACTCAACCAATTAGACTCAATTGGTAAGTGAAACAGTTTTTTTTTTTTTTTTTTGATAATTATGTTTTTGATAGTTAGTCTTTTAATATATAAAAGTAATTATTTTTCTATTTACGGTGAATAAAATCATATCCAACTTATTCCTTTTTCCAAATCATTTTATATGATAGTATTTTAGTGTGTGTAATATATTGGATAAATTTTTTATTTTATAAATTTTGAACATCTACATCACATTTTATATTTTTTATAAATAATTTATATTATAATACAAAATTAATTTTAACTATGAATGGTTTTTTTCAAAAATATTAAAATTAAAAATATAAATATAAATATAAAAAGATAAATTAATAGAGATAACAAATCAAAAAATATATATAAAAAACGTTATCGTAAAAAAATAACTAAAAACATTATTATTAAAGAACAATCCATAAAAATACTCATTCAATATAATTTTGGTAGGTTCAATCCTTAATCAATGTGTACAATTTTTTTAAAGAGAAGTCAACCTCTTATTGAGAGATTAGTCCTTTTTTTTTTGTCATGAAATACCTTGATTTAAAAAACAACAAAGTGAGAATTTAACACACTTTATATAGATATAAAATACAATAATTACTTAATTGTTGTTTTGCTGATTAATAGATTGCTTGGACATATAATAATTTTATATTTAGCAAACAAAAATGTCATAAATATAATGAAGGTGATATCATGACATATATTACGTACACCAACTCCCTAAACCCACTGTACGAAGTATAAAAGTACATCCAATAACAATGCAAAATGAAAACATAATCAAACAAAACCGAAAAAGATCAACAACTAAATCTAGCTTTTATCTCCGGTTGGGACAAAATAGTATCAATAATTTTAATCAGCATAAAGATAGAATCAATCTTTATAAAAAGGTGAATCTCTCTGTTTTTATCATTTCGTTTTGTTGTGTTAGATGGGGTACGTTGATACCATAGGCAAAGAACTAGGATTAGGAAAATTGAAAAGAAATCCCTTGCAATGTCTCTTTCAAAGAGTAACAAAGTGAAGTTCGTTACTTGTGAGGTTTGTTCATAAGCTACTTGCCTTGTTCAGTAGAAGTTCCAGGTCACGACCTATCGTCTATCAAACTTAATTTTTGACGCAATACCATGATTTGGCTATGCTTGGTCCCTCATTGCACATGCTATCTTAATCTATGCTTCTTAATCTTATCTCCCACTCTCAATGTCACATATAAAAACAAGGATAGATATGGCATTGTTGACTATTTATAACTTCTTTTGTTCTTTACGATGGATTTGATAGAGAGAAAATACATACATGAAAAATAAAATATATTAAAAAAGAAAGAGAAAAGAGCGTGGAACCCATTTTTAAAATTTTTCCGCTCTTCTATTTCTCACTCAATTTATCTCAATCAAATCATGATGTTATTGGTTAGTTGTTTTCTTTTTATCTATAAATTTTTTTTAAAAAAGTTAATAAATAAGAAGACTAAGATGGCGAATCTTGGGTAGATCAGGATTCAGGAAGTGGGGTGTGCACTTGATTTAAATATTTTGTCTGATACAGCTACATTAACATATACCGTTTAGGTGCAATTTACTAATTCTTACCCATATCCCAATAGAGTAAATGGAGCAGTATTAATTATTAAACCATTGATCTAGTTGAACTATAATATTTTACTCGATTCGAATATGAACAATATTAGGAAATAGGAAATACCCGTTCATTTCCACCTCTTCAAAAAAAGTATACATAATTAATTCATCTATAATGTTAAAAATAAATATTAAAATAAAAGGTTAGTTTAGGCTTTATATTTATATATTTCAGTGGAATCTTCCATGAGTATTCACTCTAAAATATGAAGTCATTGTTGAAAGAATATACTTTAATTTAGTGTATGAAATTAGATGTAAAAGTCATTAAGTTGAGATATATAATTTGCTAACATTAAGAGAGGGATAAATTTTCTACATAAAAATAATTTTGGATTAATTAACTTGATAATATAAAAAAAAAAAGATGTGGTTAATTTAAAAGTTTTAAAAATATTTAACATGGGAGGAAAAAAAAAAAATATATATATATATATATATATATATATATATATAATAGAATATTATACTATTGTAAAGACTCAAAACTTTATTTTACTATTTATGGACACATGAATAATATTTTATTTTTACATACACAATAACTGTGGGTAAAACCAAAAATTATTTTATCTACCTATAAATATTCAGTGTAAGTAAAAGTTAAATACTTGTACTTATAATTTTTGTTATAAGTAAAATCTTAAAATTCATTGCTAAATAATAGACAAATAGATCATATGTGAATCAATGTAAAATAGATAATTAATAATTTTTTAGTTTTTAATTATTTAATCAATACAAGTTAATTATTTTTTAATGATAGCTAAATTATGAGTTAGTTTTTTTTCTATTTTTTTATACATGAATATGATAGATAAGAGATGATATTCCATGATTATCAGTCATGAAGTTAATAACATATTATAAATCATCAAATCAAAATAAATTTTAATTACTTGAATAATAATTCATAATTAATTATTTTAATTATAGTGATTGTTATTTTTTTGTTTTAGTATGTTTTTTTACAGATCTAATAAAAATTTAAAACATTTTTTCAAATGTTACGACTTATTTTCTTCTTATAAAACTGCAACATCAATTTACAATACTAAAAAAAAATATTCAAAACCACCTAAATTCATTATATTGATATCCATCTTTTAGGCTATATATTCTCCTTTTCTTTTTGTCGAATTTCGGCTATATAATAAAGTTAAAAATCGTGAATTTTCGATTTTATTTTAACTTTTATGTATGTATATATATATACACACATTTTTTTTTTGTTCAAGTAACTTTTACGAGCACAAAATGTCATTTTTTTTAAAATTCGTATATGATATATAAAAGCCCAAAATTAAGAGGTTAAAACCCTATTTTGGTCCCTTATAATCTTTTTTGTTTCAATTTAGTCCCTAATTAATTTTTAGTCTCAATTTGGTCCCAAATTAATTAATTGGTTTCAATTTAGTCCTAAATTAATTAATTGATTTCAATGTGGGACTTTCCGTCCAAATTGTTTTAACGGTGTTAACTTTTGGCCACGTGGACGCCACGTAGATGCATACGTGGCATCCACGTGGATGAGAATTTTTTTTAAAACACCTGGATCCATAACGACCCGTTCTGAAACCGGAACAGGACTTTCTGGGTGCACTTTTGGTGTGTTAATTTTGCATCCAGAACGGCCCGTTCCAAGTGCAAAATTAACACACCCAAAATGCACCAGAACGGCCCGTCCCAGTTTCAGAACGGGCCATTCCGGTTTTATTTTATTTTTTATATATATAAAATATTAATAATTTTATAAAATATATATTATTAATTATATTTTAATTATGTTATTATATCCAATAAAATAAATATATTAATATTTTTTTTATATTTTATTTTATTATGTTTATCTTATTAATTTTTTATCATTTTATTCCTTTAATCTTAAATAAGTTGCAAAAAATTATAAAGTGATATTCCTTTTATCTTATTAATTATTATATTTTTTAATAAAATTAATTAAAAATATTGGTTTAATTGCATTTTTTATCCCTCAAGTATTACAATTGTGCAGTTTTGTGATCTCCAAGATTTTAATTGCATAATTTTAGTCCTTAAAGAATTGTAATTGCGCGATTTTGGTCCTTCAATTTTTAATTGAACAATTTTAGTCCCTCAAATATCATAATAGTATGATTTTTGTTTCTCCCATTAAAAAATAATAATTCTAATATATATATATATATATATATATATATAATGTTTTAAAATTAAATAATTATTTATCTATTCAAATTAACGTATATTATAATTTTCGATATTATATCAATAATATTATTAATATATTTATAGATAAACTAATAATTTGATAAATATAACTTGTTATATATTAATATACTTTTACAAATATATAAGTATATTAATTAGAAATATATATCTGATCTTATATATTTATATTTTTGTAAAGGTATATTAATATATATTAAGTTATATTTATCAAATTATTAGTTTATTTATAAAAAGGGTAAAAATATTATTGATATTAATTTATCAGTAATATTAAAATACTAATAATATATAAATTTTATTTATTCAGTAATAGTAAATATATATCATTTGATACATTAAAAAAAATAATATACGTTAATTTAAATAAACAAACAATTATATAGTTTTAAAACATTATATATATATATATATTAAAATTTTAAAATTATTAAAATTTTAATGAGAAAGAGTAAAATTCCACAATTATGATATTTGAGAGATTAAAATTGTTCAATTAAAAATTGTGAGACTAAAATTACACAATTATAATCTTTTAAGGACTGAAATTACTCAACTAAAACCTTAGAGATCAAAATTGCATAATTATAATATCAAAAACACAATTAAGTAAAGAATATTTTATTAACAGTTCTGGAACGGCCCGTTTTGAAAGCAGAACGGCCCGTTCTGATTTCAAAACGGCCCATTCTGCTTCACTGGTGGTGTTTTAATTTTGCAACCAGAACGGCCCGTTCCGGTTTCAGAACGAGCCGTTCTGGGTCCAGGTGTTTTCAAAAAAATTCTTATCCACGTGAATGCCACGTATGCATCTACGTGGCGTCCACGTGGCCAAAAGTTAACACCGTTAAAGCAATTTGGACGGAAAGTCCCACATTGAAACCAATTAATTAATTTGAGACCAAATTGAGACCAAAAAATAATGAGGGACTAAATTGAAATAAAAAAGATTATAAGGGACCAAAATAGGGTTTTAACCAAATTAAGATGATATTGGTTCTATGGGTTAAGTATTGCATTATATGAGCATTGGAAAAACTTTGGGCCTTATCATTGGGCCAACAGGAAAAACCTAAAGTTAATGATATATACACCTCCTTTTTTTTAATAAGTACATTTTTTTTATTTTTAAAAAAATTCTAAAATATTTATAATTTTTTTTATTTTTAAAATTTTTAATTTTACATCTTTAACTTTCAATTTATTATTTTTTCTTTTCACACATTTCTTTCCTTCTTTTTTTTAATTTTTACATGTACTATCTTATCTTCTTCTAATTCCTCACCAATTTCAGTTGACAGTTTTAGTTCTCTAAATTCTTATATTACTCTCTTATTTTTTTATCACTTTCACTTTTTCACATGCACCCAAATCATAAAACTGGTAGGCGACAACATTCTAAGTATATGTAGCTTCCTTGACAGTTTCTATCAAATTAAACACACATTTTTTCTTCTAACACTTCCTTTCCTTTCACCTTTCCAAAAACCTTAATATTAAGTTTAGTGTTATAAAAAATACATATTCACTATTTTAGAGTATTATGCGAATAGTGAAATCAGTGAAAAAAATTGAAAGAGGAAGGAAAAAGAATAATGTAAAACTAAAAGAATTAAAATTACCTATTACAATAGATGGGAGTGAAGAAAAATTAAAGAAGTGCATGTAAAATTAAGAAAAAAAGGTATGTAAAAAATAATATTAAATTAAATATTTGGAGTATAAATTTTAAAAAAAAATTAAGAACATTTTAAGAATTCAATTATTATTTTTTAATAAAAGGTGTACTTATAATTAAAAAAAAAGGAGATATATATATCATGATCCAAAGCCTAATTTGTTGGGTTACAAAATTCAATACACCTAAAAGGTTGATTCCATTTCCACTCACCTTTTTTTCCCTCCTCACACCCTTTTTTCATTCACGCCACACGTCATATGAAATAATTAACTCAAGCACGTTTAATTAGATTTTTTATGTGATTATGGATTATTGAGAGCTAAATCATGCATCCTCTTGAAATCGGTCATAATAATCAAATTTTTTTAATAGTTGTAAAAAATAATTTATTGACATATTTATTTTAATGCATTAAATAAAATATAATTAATTATTCTATTCTATTATTACATTTTAAAAAAATAAGAATGGATGATGTGACAATTGTTGTAATTATTTTTAATATAAAATCTAACTATATATAACATATCAATCTTATTATCATTTTATAAAAAAAATTATAGTGAAAAAGTGTTTTATATTTAACTATTTGGACAAAAAAATATTAATTTATTTAATTTTTGTCTCTTGATTATTAAACATATTTTAGTCACTTTGTCAAAATTAAATAAAGCAAATAGGTGGTCCGACTAGGCTAGCTTAGTATAAACTTGTTTATCTCATGGGTTTTATCTCATAAGATTAAAAAACATACATTTAATTCACATTTAAAATTTAGAGTTTAAATTCAATCATTTATCTCATCAGTTTGTTTAAATCAGCTCATTCTACCAGCTTTGTTTTGAAGCATAATATATTTTTAAAAAATAATAAATATCTCTTATTAATTTATTAACATGTATAATTATTAAAATACTTTATTTCATAAATGCACGTGTTATATTTTTTTTTGGTAAATAAATAAATAATAAACATCGCGAAGATGTTAAAGTATTTAATAAATTCTGTGTGGAAATAGAGAAGTCATTAAAATTTATTTATTTATTTTATATTTATAAGAGAGAACGTGGCTAGAGTCGCACATGATGACATGGCTGCTATGGATGTGCAAATGAAATGCTTAATGCTGTTGTTAACTTCGTCAATGCAAAAAGCTGGGAACCAACCTGGTTCCAAACAAACTACAAGTTAAACCAACCACACTGATACCAAAGAAAATGAAATGAAGCCATGAAGGGAGTGGGACCCACTTCTAGCTAATTCCCTGCTTGGTAAAAATCAATTTGAATCCTTATCCGAGGCATGATGATCATGAATCATGAATCATGAATCATGAATCATGAATCATGAATCATGATGAGAAAATATAATTGATTTATTGAAAAGGTAAAAGAGTGGTATGAGATAGAGACACGTGGCAAACATCGAGCGAATAAGGAAAAAGATCTGGATGGGCCTGGGAAGGTCAAATAAAAAGGGGTTGGTCTACGGTTGTTGTTGAACTTCCAGCCACACTCCCTTCCCTTGAGCAGAGAGAAGAAGAAGATGGCTTTGGGTGTATCCGCTCTTCCCTTCACATACGTGGTTCACCTTCTGGGCATCGTTGCCATCATCCTCGTCTTGGTTTGGAACCTATATTTCAGGGGTGGCTTGGCATGGAATTCTTCCAACAAAGCCCTCATCTTCAATGTACGTCCCCCGTTCACCCTCATTCAATTTCTCTTTTCTCTTTTTTTTCTTCTTATTTTTGTTTCTTATATGCATACAAATAACATGTTAGGCTGTTCCACAACTGTAGCTGTAACTTGTAAGCTGCTTTTTCAAATGGCGTTTGTATATTTACTTAATTTTCCTAAATTATTAACCTTATAACTATCTGTTTTAAAATTAAAAAAAAAAAAAAAAAAACTCATCAGAAGCTATGTATTTTGAATCCTTAAAAATTATAAAACTTAGTTACCATTTCTAATATGTGTTTGGTCCTGTTTTTCGATTAGAGTTAGAGTTTTACTTTCATAGTATTCGTAATTTCATAGTATGCATTAAATGAATTTGTATAATATTGAAGTAAAATTACAATTCTCATTGGAGAAGAATACCAATTCCAGATAAGTTTTATCAATTTAAAAATAGCTTGAAACGTAAGATGCAGCTAGTTTAAGGTTTTTTTTGGTTATAATTTCTGTTTGTTTGAGTAATAATCATAAAATTAATGCGATTGAATGTATTCCAACTGTTTTGACTACCTGGTGCATTAAAGATTTTTTTTTTTCTTCTTTAGCTTACAAACATTTGAATGATTTTGATATGATTCATTTATTACAAATTTTATTTACTGTTCCTCAAAAAGGAAAAAAAAAACTATTTACTGAAACATTTCTTAACTGAGTGCATGTACCTCGTGATATATATCTATATGTATAATCCGTACGAGGCTGCTGCAAGTTGTGAATAAATTAAATATGAGATATTGTTTTTATATTTAAAAGTCATTCACATCATTGCAGTACCAGATCTCATTTGTCTTTTGGTAAATTAAATGAAAACAAGTTTTGTTTTTATGGGGAGCCATTTTAATTCTGATGGCTAAATTACCTGCGTTGGTGCCTACTTTTGCTTTTTTTCTTTTAACAAAATTATGGTGAAGGGGATACAGTCTAAGATAGGAAAAGCTCCACATTCAAACTGTATTTAAAAAGGATTGTTCTAGTGATTATAGGTGTTGCAATTGCAAATTGGATTCTAAGTGATTTTTTATCTTCTGCTATTTCGTGGGTTAAGTTCTTCTGCCTTCTAAGGTTCAGAGGAGTTAACTGGAAACTCTGCGTTTCTCTCAAACAACACTAGAAGTTCAGAACGATGCTTTATCAACAAACTTTCAGGATTAAATGGATTTTTTGAGCTTCTGAAGATTAATTAATTAATTTATTTATTTTTTATGTTTTGACTAATTGTTAGCCACGTTCTCTACCTACTACTTATTTTTTAATATAATAATTCATGGGGTCCAGAATTTCTAACCAGTGGTATGAACATGGACCCCACGTGCTTATCTGTTTCGTATTAGAATGAGAAATGAGCTGTCACGTGACACTTCTATGTGCTGCTTGTCTATTTTTTTGTGATAGAGTTTTGAATTTTGCAGTGTCGCATACTCTCACGTCTGTGTGCTATTTGCATCTGTTGTTTCCTTCTGGCCGAGAATAAATATACTTATCAGTACAAGCTGATATATATAGAGTATTTATAGTTGAAATTGTGCTATTACTTTTTTGGGAAGTCCAACATCTTACGTACATTTTCTTTGTACAGATTCATCCAGTTCTTATAATTATTGGCTTAATAGTTTCTGGAGGTGAAGGTAATCAAAATACGTTTACAAGGAACTGCTTTATGAATCAATTCCATTTGATTTTATTGACCCACTAATTATTTCTCTGATTTCTCATATGTAAAAAAATTGCAGCTATTATAAGTTACAAAGCTCTTCCCCTGAAGAAGGAAGTGAAGAAATTGATACATCTTGTTCTCCATGCCATCGCATTAATACTTGGAATAGTGGGAATTTATACTGCCTTCAAGTATCATAATGAAAGTGGGATTGCCAATTTGTACAGCTTGCATTCATGGCTTGGAATTGGGGTTATTGTCCTTTATGGCATTCAGGTAAACCACTGATAAGACTAAACTATCCTATAACTTTAGTATTCCTTGAACACACAAGATATGATTATAGTCTTAAGTTTATAGTCTTTTAAATTTGGTGTAAATTTATTTTTGATTCTTGAAATTTAAAATTGATCTTTTAAGTTTCTATAATTTCTTAAAAATACTTATTTAAGTTTCTCAAAACCACTAAAAACATAAAATTGTGTAACATCAGTTCAGTTTAATATTTTAATAGATTTTGTGCAACAGATTAAGTAAGAGGTGAATTTTGTTGTACAGTTTCATTAACGAGTAACAACGTTTGAGTGGAAGGATTAATTTTTTTTTGGCAAATAAAAAAATTATTAAAATCAATTTTTAATTTGAGTGACCAAAATCAATTTTATCGCATATTTGAAGGGCTAAAAGAGTAAAAGTATATTCAAGTCCTTAAGCTTATAATTTCAGTCTGTCACTGACTCTGCTGTTTACTGCCAATACCTTACTTAAGCATTGCTTTCTCAACCCTCTCTTAAATATGACAAGTTGGGCTTATTACAGTTTGAGCACTAGGCATAAATTCTATGGTGCAAGCTCTGGATTGAAAATCTGGATGAAACTCAATTATCTACTAACATTGTGTTGGTTACTTGCAGTGGATATATGGGTTTGTAATATTTTTCTTCCCTGGTGGGACACCAGACATTAGACGCTACTCACTTCCTTGGCATGTGCTATTTGGGCTGTTTGTATATGTCTTGGCTGTAGGCACTGCTGCTCTTGGGTTTCTGGAGAAGCTCACATTCCTGGAGAACTCAGGATTGGCAAAATATGGTTCTGAGGCTTTGCTTGTCAACTTCACTGCTGTCATCACAGTCCTATTTGGTGCCTTTGTTGTGTTATCTGCTGTATCTGATGCCCCCCCTGCAGCAGATGACTATGAAGCCATATAGACTTCTATTTGTACCATATTTTTATTTTTATTGAATAATCTCATGTCTGCTATTAGTTTGTATTGGGAGTCCGAAGAAGGAAATAACTTGATGTTTGTATTCTTGGACACAAAGCTTGTAATTAACACGTAAAATCCTAAATTGTGAAATTAGTTATTGGTTTACATCAGTAATTTTAACTGTTATCTTTTCCTTGTATCAGCAGTTGAGATTAGCTCATAATTTGCAGCCATTGATTGAAAATTCAGTCTATTTGTACTTTTAATCGTTTACGTTCACTTTTTTCTCGTTTAGATAGAACGTTGAAATTTTTAAGTAGTGAACAAATGTATACATCATGTACTTTCATTTTTTTTATTTTATGATGTTACATTCTAGGTGTTATCGAGAGTGTTGAGTGGTAACCTGTATAAAAGGAGACGAGACAGAACAAAGAGTGACTTCTGGATTTTTTTGGAATTTGTCGTTACCAATTGAAGGAACCAACACAGGGGGACTATTCTTACCATCAATTTTGTTTTCACATTTTGTATTGTCTTTGATTGATCGACTTGACCCAAACCTTTTCTTTTTGACGTGAATATATCACTCACTAGTCATAGTTTTCGTGGGTTAGCTCCCGTGTTATTATCCCCTTAATCGTGATTTCGGATTTCGCAACACCCTTGCAATCCACGTTATATCTATTCATTTAATTTTTGTAAGGTAAGGGTAGTAAAGAAAATACATTGTTTTAATTCTTATCCAATCCGAAAGTGAAATTACTTGACATGATGCTTTCTAACACTTTTTTCGAGGGGTTGAAAGGAGGGGCGAAAATTTGAATACATTAGTTTCACAACATTGAATGGTTACATCAAGCGAATACACACTGTTTTCAGCTGAGCTTGATCCTAGTTCATATAATCAGTTACCTTGTATTGTTAATTATTTAGTTTGCAATTATTGATTCAAGTTTAATGTTGGAATGGAAAATGTTAAGTATAATAAATCTTTGGAAGAAACTGTTGTATGTATTTCTTCGTATATAGAATGTGTTACATCATTGAGCATATATAAATATGAAAATAACAAACTCTAACAGAAAGATAAGAATCACTGCTCCTAAGATCAAGCCACAACCAACTACTTGATAAGATAAAATAAAAACAGAAAAGGAATAAGAATGATCTGTTGTCTTTTATTACTCCCCCTCAAGTTGGGGAGTGAGCATTGTAAACTCCCAACTTGGACAGAAGATGATGAAACTGTTTGGTCCCTAGAGCTTTTGTAAATATATCAGCTTGTTGTTGTCCGCTACGTATGTAGCTTGTAGCAATATTGCCTGATTGTAGATGTTGCCGAATGAAATGACAATCCACTTCAATATGTTTTGTCCGCTCATGAAAAACTGGATTGGCAGCTATATAGAGTGCTGCTTGATTGTCACAGAAAAGTGGTGTTGGCATATCACATGAAACTTGTAATGTGGTTAACAGATTACGCAGCCAAATTATTTCACTCGTGGCATGAGCTATGGCACGATATTCAGCTTCACTAGATGATCGTGATACTGTTGTTTGCTTCTTCGTTTTCCAAGATATGGGAGCCGATCCTAACTTCATCAGATATCCCGTAACAGAACGTCTGGTTGTGGGACATGCTGCCCAATCTGAATCACAAAAACCTTGTAAACGCAAGTCATTATTTTTGGGTAAGAATAACCCTTGACCTGGAGATCCCTTTAAATAACGTAACACACGTATGGCTGCATCCCAGTGGTCTTGTCGTGGACTCTGCATGAACTGGCTCAATATGTGGACCGCATAAGTTATGTCTGGTCTCGTAATAGTTAAGTAAATCAAACGTCCAACTAATCTCCTATATTGTGGAGCATTAGCATATAATTCTCCTGTATCAATTGACAGTTTATGATTTTGTTCCATAGGAAAACCAAATGGTTTGCAATCTAGCATTTTGCACTCCTTTAGAACATCAAGAGTATATTTTCTTTGACAAACAAAAATACCTTCCGAACCACGTGCCAATTCAAGACCAAGAAAATACTTGAGAGCTCCGAGATCTTTCATATGAAAGCACCTATTTAGGTATGACTTGAAACTACAACATGCTTTGTTATCATTTCCAGCTATCACAAGATCATCCACATATATTAGCACAGCCAAAAAAATGTGTTCAGCTGAGTATGTGAATAAACTATGATCAGAGGAACTCTGAACAAAGCCATATTTAATTAGTGCTTGAGATAGCTTTGCATGCCAGTTTCTTGATGCTTGTCGTAAACCATACAATGACTTGCGTAGTCGGCATACAAGATTTGATTTTGGCACCTTGTATCCAGGGGGGATTGCCATGTATACCTCCTCATCGAGATCTCCATGAAGGAAGGCATTAGTCACGTCCATTTGGTGCAAATCCCACCCCTTTGCTGCCGCAATTGATAAGAGGCATCGTATCGTCGTCATCTTGGCCACAGGTGCGAACGTTTCTGTGAAATCTTCCCCTTCCACTTGTGTATAGCCCCTCGCCACTAGGCGTGCTTTATACTTATCTATCTCTCCATTGGGTTTATATTTTATCTTATAAACCCACTTGCAACCAATCAATTTCTTGTCAGAAGGTAGCGTTTCAAGTGTCCAAGTATGATTGTCCTTCAAAGCTGTAATTTCAAACTTCATTGCTTCTCTCCAATGTGCATGTTGAACTGCCTCTGAATAGCTTTTAGGCTCATCATTGGTAATGATTGCCGCAAGGAATGCCTTGTGGTTAGAAGAAAATTGATCATTATTAATATAGTGTGAAATTGGATAGAACTTACCAGGAGAGGATAATGTCTTTGGTGTCATGCATGAGGGGTTAGCTGTTGCCACATTGCAATAGTAATCCTTCAAATACAATGGTGACCGTCTCGTTCTCTTGTCATTTGAAGCTCTAATTTCAGCATTTGACTCCCCCTGGCTACTAACTCCAATTTCTTCAAGAACTCCTTCATTTTCTATTTCTGAGTTATTGTCTTCCTGTGCGATTTTGCCTTCAAAGGGATCATGGGATATCTCATTGTGATATGTAGTCTCTATTTCTGGAACTTGCACCGTGTCCAGAAGAGCGTTTGTGGGACTTTCATTCCCTGCACTGTATGGGAATACAGTTTCATAAAATATCACATCTCTTGAAACCATGAACTGCTGTTTTTGTAGATTGTATATTCTCCATCCCTTCTGGCCTTGAGGGTACCCAATGAAGATACAACGATCAGCTTGGGCTTCAAACTTATCAGTTTTCTTAGTGAGTGTTTTGGCATAGCAGAGGCATCCAAAAACTCTGATGTGAGCATAAGAAGGTTGTTTGCCATATAACATTTCATAGGGTGTCAGACCTTGATTAGCCACTGTCGGAGTTCTATTGATAAGGTGTATTGCTGTTAGCACACATTCTCCCCAGAATGTCAAAGGCAAATTTGCTTGAAATCTTAGTGCTCGTGCCACATTGAGTATGTGTCTGTGTTTGCGTTCTACCCTGCCATTCTGTTGCGGTGAGCTCACACATGAAGTCTGATGCAATATACCTACTTCTTGAAAGAAAGAATGAATTTTAGAATTAACGAATTCTGTTCCATTGTCACTTCTCACAACCTTTACTTTAGTGTCAAATTGAGTTTGCACCATTCTGCAGTAGTTGATAATTGCATTGGTTGTCTCTGTCTTATCCTTTAATAGATAAATCCATACAGCTCTAGTAAAATCATCAACAATGGTCAAGAAATAGTGTGACCCATTATGTGATGCAGTATGATACTTCCCCCATAGATCACAATGGATTAAGTCAAAAACTTTACTTGCTTTATTAGAATTCAAGGAAAAGGGAAGTCTACATTGTTTGGAGCGATGGCATATATCGCAGCACTCCATCTTATTATTTGCATTAAAGGAAAAACTAATTATAGTGGACAATTTAGATAAAACTTGATCTTGTAACGACCCGCCACGGTCTCTACACTTAGTGGAATCGCACTACAACAAGTTAACTAAGAGAATATTAAACTGGATAACACATACATACAGGCATAAATATAAAGATCGAAATAATTAAGTTTCTGTATATAAAATATAGCACCATATATGTACAGTCATCCCAAAATATTCCTTAGTGCCGGTCAAGCACTGACAAAAAAAATGTTACCCAGAATGGTAGATCAAAACACGAGACTCAGCTCCTCGTCTCACAACGATCATCTCTACTCCCAAGCTATCCCTGACCTGCTCCCATACCAAGTATGATCATCGCAGTTCCACCACATGGAAAACAGAAGGGTAAGCTAGAATTCAAAGATCAATAATACAAGTACAGAATAAAAATTCTATACTACACATGCATCCCAAATCCTGTCCCTAAGGAACCTTTCATCTCAATCAATCATTCATTCACCAAACATGAAGTCAAACACCACACTTCATCATATTAATAATCATGCAATGAATGCAACTCATGACAGATAGGCATACATATCAATCATCTAATGCGTCGTCACGCATACACCTAGGAGATCTCCATAACAATAGAGCTGTATAAGTGACATTCCATCCTACCGAAACCACCCCAACCGTTTTCACGCCCAAAGCGCCCGCTCGGTCACAGCTAAACAGGATATAATCCTCCCTCGGATTTACTCGGATGATGTCACTTACACACTTGGAAGTCCAGATCCACCGTCAGGTATAGCACAGCTGGGTACGGGCTTACCACGACCTTGACATGCATTAACCAAGTCAATTGTGGAGTTCGCCCACCGACTATCCGCAAGGATCCATGCACCTTCCCGAGTACTTGGTTAAGGGAATAACTCTCGACCTCATACCCCGCTCCAACACTAGCTAAGGACTTAGAGGAGACTCACCCAACCCAGTGGCCTATCTGAGCACCACTCTCCCAAATCCAGTGGCCTCCCAGAGCACCACTCTCATATATTAGTGGCCTATCCAAGCACCACTCTCAAGAGACTCTATGTGAGCTCTTCCAGTTCAAAATATTTTTCCTCTCCTCAAGTCTTAGGCTAGACTCATGCCATAGGCATCACATGCAATCATGCATCATACATCATAATGGTCTGCCCACCATCATGATCAACAACCATACACATGTCATAAGACATCACATGCAATAATGCATCATACATCATAAATGGTCTACCTACCATTATGATCAATACATACCATATGAACGTATCATATTCAAACATTCATATATATCATCACAAAGCATACATATGAATCACACCTCACCATACATCATATATCATACATACATGATCTAAAACTTCAACTTTAAACATGCATAAGCATCAATTCATTCATAAATATATTCAAGCACAGTGCCGTCAACTCGCGCCTGGCCTAACACCAACCCAAGAGCTCTAAGCTCTTCCACGCCTGATACGCTCAACCTGCGCCCGGCCTAAAACTATTCAAAGAGTTCAAAATTCTCATCCAAACTAACAAATTCAGCCACATGCAAACAATCTAGCTTCCCTTACCTGAAGATTGGCTCAGATAGCCAAAGACTGAATCAAAAGTATAATTTCCCCTCGAGGCTCAACTCGAAACTTCAGTCCTCCCAAAACAAGCTTTCTAATCTGAAATTCAAGAAAAGACAGAAGGAGTTATTGATCTAGAGGAGAAAAGGAGTTAAACAGAGAAATTTGGGAGAGAAAGGAGCTCACTGACCCAGAGACCTTCTCTCTAAAACTTCTCTCTAGAACCATAACTCCTCACGGCCCCCCCTTCACCCCTATTTATAGGCAATCCGGAGTGGCCAGAACGGCCCGTACCGATACTGGAACGGCCCGTTCTGAACTCCCAGATCACGCACAAAATCCACGCCCAGAACGGCCCGTTCTGAAAACAGAACGGCCCGTTCCGGGACTCATCCAGAACGGCCCGTTCTCCCTCAGGAACAGCCCGTTCTCCCTCCGGAACGGCCCATTCTCCCTCAGGAACAGCCCGTTCTCCCTCCGGAACGGCCCATTCTCCCTCAGGAACAGCCCGTTCTCCTTCCTAGAACGGCCCGTTCTCCTTGCCGGAACGGCCCGTTCTCAACTACAATATGTAGTTCAATTCAGTAGTGTGGAACGGCCCGTTCCAGTTTGGGAACGGCCCGTTCTGGGCTACTGAATCAGCCTCTTTTTTTTTTTTTTTTTTTTTTTTACAATGTTACAATACTCCCCAACAAATAAGAATTTTCGTCCCCGAAAATAGGCTTACCTGAAAAGAGGAATGGATACTGTTCCTTGAACCGACTCTCTTCTTCCCAGGTTGCCTCACTAGTAGCTGCATCCCAAAGAATCTTCACTAAGCTAATAGACTTGCCTCGAAGCTCTTTCAACTTGTGATCAATTACAGCTACCGGTCTCTTCTCGTAAGTCAAGTTTTCTCTAACTTGCACCTCATCCATCTCTATCACGTGACTCGGGTCTCTGATGTACTTCCTCAACTGTGAAACGTGAAACACATCATGCAGGTTGGACAGAATCGGAGGTAACGCCAACTGATAAGCTACTGGACCTACACGACGAAGGATCTGATAAGGACCAATGAACTTCGGTGTGAGTTTCTTGGCCCTTACAGCCCTTCCCACTCCAGTAGTGGGTGTCACCCTGAGAAACACATGCTCTCCCTCCTCAAACTCTAGAGGTCTCCTCCTCTTATCAGCATAAGACTTTTGTCGATTCTGAGTAGCTCTCAACCTCTCCTGAATCTGTCTCACCATCTCAGTAGTCTGAAGAACTAACTCTGGACCAACCACTACTGACTCACCCTCCTGATACCAACATAATGGAGTCCTACACCTCCTGCCATATAGAGCCTCAAAAGGTGCCATGCCAATACTCGCATGATAACTATTATTATAGGTAAACTCTACCAATGGCAACACCTCCTCCCAGCTACCCAGATGGTCCAACACACAAGCTCTCAGAAGATCCTCTAGTGACTGAATTGTCCTTTCCGACTGACCATCTGTCTGTGGATGATAGGCGGAACTCAACCTCAATCTCGTTCCCAACGCCTGATGTAGAGTCTGCCAAAACCTTGAAGTAAACCTTGGATCTCTGTCAGAAATAATACTGGAAGGCACTCCATGCAGCCGTACTATCTCTCGGATATATAACTGTGCAAGCCTCTCCAAGGACCACCTCTTGTTGACAGGAAGAAAATGAGCACACTTTGTCAACCTATCAACAATCACCCAGATAGAGTCACTATTCCTAGTTGTCCTAGGCAATCCAACCACAAAGTCCATAGTGACACTATCCCACTTCCACTCAGGAATCTCCATCAACTGTAAAACCCCTCCGGGCCTCTGATGCTCAATCTTCGCCTTCTGACAAGTCAAACAAGCGGCTACAAACTCTGCTATCTCCTTCTTCATACCAGGCCACCAAAAACTTTTCTTGATGTCTTGATACATCTTAGTCATACCAGGATGTATGCTAAGACGACTCATGTGTCCCTCCTCTAGAACAACTCTCCTCAACTCTGAATCACAAGGCAGACAAATTCGACCTCTGAATCTTAGAATCCCATCAGTACCAAGCTCAAAACCAGCTGCCCTCTCAGTACCAAGTAATCCCAAAGTCCTTAACAACTCTGGATCCTGTAACTGTTTAGTTCCCACCTGCTTCAAGAACTCATTAGTTATGGTGATCATACCACAGCTAATGTGATCCTGAACAACCTCCACCTCTAGTCTCAAATCTCGGAACTGTTCAATCAACTCCAACTCTCTAATCATCAAAGCCGACATGTGAATGGATTTCCTACTCAATGCATCAGCTACCACATTCGCCTTTCCAGGATGATACATCAACTGGAAATCGAAGTCCTTTAGAAATTCCATCCACCTCCTCTGCCTCATATTCAACTCTTTCTGATCAAACAGATATTTCAAACTCTTGTGATCACTGTATACACTGAATCTCGCACCATACAGATAGTGCCTCCACGACTTCAAGGCAAATACCACAGCTGCAAGCTCCAAATCATGAGTAGGATAATTTCTCTCATGGGTCTTCAGTTGCCTCGAAGCATATGCCACTACTCTCCCTCCCTGCATCAACACACAACCTAACCCCTGGTGAGAAGCATCACAGAACACATCAAAATGCTCACCAGTGTTAGGTAACACCAAAACTGGAGAAGTGGTTAACCGTCTCTTTAGTTCCTGAAAACTCTGCTCACAAGCGTCCGTCCAAACAAAAGGTTGATCTTTTCGAGTCAGTTGAGTCAAAGGCATTACTATTCGAGAAAAACCCTCAATGAACCTCCGATAGTAACCCGCCAACCCAAGAAAACTCCTAATCTCTGTAGCAGTCATCGGACGCTCCCACTGAATCACAGCCTCCACCTTGGCTGGATCTACTGCAATCCCCTCTGCCGATATCACATGCCCCAAAAATCTCACCTCGGACAACCAAAACTCACACTTGGACAGTTTGGCATACAACTGTCTCTCTCTTAACACCTCCAAAACCGACCTCAAATGCTCACGGTGATCCTCCAATGATCTAGAATACACCAAAATATCATCAATGAAGACCACCACAAATCTGTCCAAGAACGGTCTAAAGATCCTGTTCATGTAATCCATGAACACTGCTGGAGCATTAGTGACACCAAAAGCACATACTCATAGTGACCATACCTAGTCCTAAAGGCAGTCTTCAGTATGTCACTCTCCTTCACCCTAATCTGGTGATATCCGGATCTCAAATCAATCTTTGAAAACACTGAAGCTCCCCTCAGCTGATCCATCAAATCATCAATCCTTGGAAGGGGATATTTATTCTTTATCGTTAATTTATTCAGCTGCCGATAATCAACACACAAACGGGCCCCACCATCTTTCTTCTTCACTAACAGTACCGGAGCACCCCAAGGAGAAACACTGGGCCTCACCATCTGTTTCTCCAACAAATCCTCAATTTGTGTCTTCAGCTCTACCAACTCAGCTGGAGCCATCCTATAAGGAGCCACTGATACCGGTCCTGCACCTGGTACCAGATCAATGCTAAACTCAACATCACGCCTGGGTGGCAATCCTGGCACATCATCTGGAAACACCTCAGGAAATTCACTGACAATCTCGATCCCAGCGATAGCTCTCTCTGTCTCAATACTCAAAGTTGCAAACAACATGAAGCACTCAGCTCCATCCCTCATCAACTGCTCAGCCTGACCCGCTGATACCAACACCTCATCCTCCAACTGAGGAAACATCAACTCTCTCCGAGCACAATCTATAAGGATGTGATGGGCAGATAACCAATCCATCCCTAAGATTATGTCGATATCCACCATGGGCAACACAATCAGGTTCACTCGGAACCTCCTACCAGACACCTCTATCGGGCATCTCACACACATCTCCGACGTCACCACAGAAACTGAAGCCGGAGTAGACACAAACAAATCAACATGCAAGGAAGATACTGACAAACCCAATCTCTTCACACAATCAACAGAAATAAAAGAATGCGTGGCTCCAGAATCGAATAAAAATAAAACATCCTCACCTGCTGCCTTCCCCTTTCCCTTCACTAAGTCTGATGAAGTAGAAGCCTCTGCACCTGACAATGCAAACACTCTCCCCGCAGCTGTAGGTCTGGGTGGCCTCGGGGCACTCCCAGATGAAGTCGCCGGTGTCTGACAATCTCTAGAGATGTGGCCTGGCCTACCACATCTGAAGCAAACATTCCCCGGAAGGGAACAATCTCTCACCATATGTGCTCCTCCACATCGATAACACCGCATCGACTGTGCTCCGCCCTGAGGAGTAACAGGTCGAGGTCCCCTACTAACAGCTCCTCTCTGAGACTGTACAGGTCTGTCATAAGGTCCCCTCTGCTGGCCTCCCCTCCTGGACCCAGATGATCCCTCCTGAACTCTAGCAGCCTTACCGCTGCTACCACCACTCTCCAAACTCTCAACAGTCTTTGCCTTCTCAACCAAGGCAGGAAACTCTACTATGGACATGGGGACTATAACCCTCTTCAGCTCGTGCCTCAATCCCTCCGCAAACTTTCTACATCTCCAAGCCTCAGATATGGCCTGAGAGTAGAAACGAGCTAGATGCTCAAACCTCATAGCATACTCAGAAACAGACAAGCTCCCCTGATGTAATCTCATGAACTCTGCCTCCTTAGCGTATCTAACGCTATCCGGGAAATATTTCTCCAAAAAGACCCTCCTGAAGCAATCCCAGTCAACAGGCACACCCCTGCTCTCTAACATCTGCCTGGTGCCTCTCCACCAGTACTCAGCCTCGCCCCCCAGCATGTAAACTGCATAAGCCAACTTTCTCTCATCAGAAGATCCTAAAACACTAAAAATCTTCTCCATATCCCTCAACCACTGATCCGCCACATCAGGATCTGAATCCCCTCTGAACTGAGGAGGCTGACATCCCCTGAACTCTGCTAAATCTCTCCCCTCCTGAGAGACCACCGGTCTAGCTGCATCAGCCGCAGCTCTAGCTGCCTCAGCCGCAGCTCTAGCTGCCTCAGCCGCAGCTCTACCTGCCTCCATATGAGCAAAGTGAGCACTCTACTGCTGCATCGCCATGGCTATCATCTCCATGGCCCTAGCAATCTGGTCATACTGGGGTCTCACCATACTACAAGAATTCAAACATCCTATTAGTAACATAATACCCCCACAATTCACCAAAGGCTAACACATATCAGAGATATGACACAACAGAAACCTAGAAGGATCACTCCCCACATAGTATCCTAAAAGACTCGACCGGCTCTGATACCATAAAAGTGTAACGACCCGCCACGGTCTCTACACTTAGTGGAATCGCACTACAACAAGTTAACTAAGAGAATATTAAACTGGATAACACATACATACAGGCATAAATATAAAGATCGAAATAATTAAGTTTCTGTATATAAAATATAGCACCATATATGTACAGTCATCCCAAAATATTCCTTAGTGCCGGTCAAGCACTGACAAAAAAAATGTTACCCAGAATGGTAACTCAAAACACGAGACTCAGCTCCTCGTCTCACAACGATCATCTCTACTCCCAAGCTATCCCTGACTTGCTCCCATACCAAGTATGATCATCGCAGTTCCACCACATGGAAAACAGAAGGGTAAGCTAGAATTCAAAGATCAATAATACAAGTACAGAATAAAAATTCTATACTACACATGCATCCCAAATCCTGTCCCTAAGGAACCTTTCATCTCAATCAATCATTCATTCACCAAACATGAAGTCAAACACCACACTTCATCATATTAATAATCATGCAATGAATGCAACTCATGACAGATAGGCATACATATCAATCATCTAATGCGTCGTCACGCATACACCTAGGAGATCTCCATAACAATAGAGCTGTATAAGTGACATTCCATCCTACCGAAACCACCCCAACCGTTTTCACGCCCAAAGCGCCCGCTCGGTCACAGCTAAACAGGATATAATCCTCCCTTGGATTTACTCGGATGATGTCACTTACACACTTGGAAGTCCAGATCCACCGTCAGGTATAGCACAGCTGGGTACGGGCTTACCACGACCTTGGCATGCATTAACCAAGTCAATTGTGGAGTTCGCCCACCGACTATCCGCAAGGATCCACGCACCTTCCCGAGTACTTGGTTAAGGGAATAACTCTCGACCTCATACCCCGCTCCAACACTAGCTAAGGACTTAGAGGAGACTCACCCAACCCAGTGGCCTATCTGAGCACCACTCTCCCAAATCCAGTGGCCTCCCAGAGCACCACTCTCATATATTAGTGGCCTATCCAAGCACCACTCTCAAGAGACTCTATGTGAGCTCTTCCAGTTCGAAATATTTTTCCTCTCCTCAAGTCCTAGGCTAGACTCATGCCATAGGCATCACATGCAATCATGCATCATACATCATAATGGTCTGCCCACCATCATGATCAACAACCATACACATGTCATAAGACATCACATGCAATAATGCATCATACATCATAAATGGTCTACCTACCATTATGATCAATACATACCATATGAACGTATCATATTCAAACATTCATATATATCATCACAAAGCATACATATGAATCACACCTCACCATACATCATATATCATACATACATGATCTAAAACTTCAACTTTAAACATGCATAAGCATCAATTCATTCATAAATATATTCAAGCACAGTGCCGTCAACTCGCGCCTGGCCTAACACCAACCCAAGAGCTCTAAGCTCTTCCACGCCTGATACGCTCAACCTGCGCCCGGCCTAAAACTATTCAGAGAGTTCAAAATTCTCATCCAAACTAACAAATTCAGCCACATGCAAACAATCTAGCTTCCCTTACCTGAAGATTGGCTCAGATAGCCAAAGACTGAATCAAAAGTATAATTTCCCCTCGAGGCTCAACTCGAAACTTCAGTCCTCCCAAAACAAGCTTTCTAATCTGAAATTCAAGAAAAGACAGAAGGAGTTATTGATCTAGAGGAGAAAAGGAGTTAAACAGAGAAATTTGGGAGAGAAAGGAGCTCACTGACCCAGAGACCTTCTCTCTAAAACTTCTCTCTAGAACCATAACTCCTCACGGCCCCCCCTTCACCCCTATTTATAGGCAATCCGGAGTGGCCAGAACGGCCCGTACCGATACCGGAACGGCCCGTTCTGAACTCCCAGATCACGCACAAAATCCACGCCCAGAACGGCCCGTTCTGAAAACAGAACGGCCCGTTCCGGGACTCATCCAGAACGGCCCGTTCTCCCTCAGGAACAGCCCGTTCTCCCTCCGGAACGGCCCATTCTCCCTCAGGAACAGCCCGTTCTCCTTCCTAGAACGGCCCGTTCTCCTTGCCGGAACGGCCCGTTCTCAACTACAATATGTAGTTCAATTCAGTAGTGTGGAACGGCCCGTTCCAGTTTGGGAACGGCCCGTTCTGGGCTACTGAATCAGCCTCTTTTTTTTTTTTTTTTTTTTTTTTTTTTTTTTTACAATGTTACAGATCTGAAGGATGGCCCATTCTTGCATGCCAAAGAGCTGTGATGTCTCCAGAACTCGCTGCAAGGGAGTATCCATCTACTTGTTGAGTGAAAATGTAAACCCCATCATGCAATCTACCGAATCCAATCATCCTCTTCCTGGTTTGGTCCTGAATTACACATTCATCAACAGAATAAGTCACAACACAATTTAAGTCATGCGTTAGCTTATGAATAGATATTAAATTATAGCGAAATTCTGGAATAAAAAGAACATCATATAATTTAATATTTTCATTTAGCTTTATTGTCCCCTTTTTGTGTACTAGGACAACATCGCCCGTGGGTACAGTGATGCGAAGGGGTATACTGAAGTCCTGTACTTCATCAAGCTGTGAGTATATTGAGGTCATATGGTGGGAGGCCCCACTGTCCAAGACCCAAACATTATTTATCATTTGATTACCATACATGTAGTCATTCTTGCTACCATGGGAGCCACCGCTATCATGAGAGCCGCTAAGTGCATGCCCATCGGTCCCTTGGTTGTTTTCCCATGCCAAGTTTGCTCCACCTGAGTGCTCAGTGCGTTTAGTTGAATTTCTGGTATTCCTCCGTGGGTTCCAGTTGGCGGGGTAACCCACTATCTCAAAGCATTTCGTCTTGTCATGACCGATCTTTCCACAATGATCACATCTTGGCTTCGGTCCGTCACGATTTTTGTTCCTGTTGAAATTTGAGGAATGAAAAGCTGTTCCAGACTCCATTTTATGGTCCCTGCCTCTTTCCGTTAAGACTCGTGTTTCTTCTCGAAGTACGTGATTGAAAACACGACGCAAGGACGGCAACGGATCTGTATTGAGAATGATCCCCTTTGCATGAGCGAATCGATCGCTGTCTAGTCCTCCAAGAAAGAGATGCACACGATGCTCCTCTTCTCTTTGTGCTAAATTCTTTGCTGCCCCACAGGTACACTCTGGCAATGGTTGAAGTTCGCTCAATTCATCAATGATGCTTTTGAATTTTGTATAGTATTCGGTGACTGTCACATTGGTTTCTTGTTGCATTAGACATAAGTTGCGCCATAATTGATGTATCCGCGGTGCATTGGCTTGGGCAAAACGCTCTTCCAAGTCAAGCCATATTTCTTTTTCCGTCATGGCATGTGATATGCTTCCATGCAAAACCGGATCAGTGGAGTTAATGATCCACGCAACCACCATGGAATCTGCCCTCTCCCAGTGTTGATAGTCTGGTGATGTAGAAGTCGGCTTCTTAATGGACCCGTCAATGAATCCCAACTTCATCTTGGCTCTCAGTGACGTTCTCATAGACCTTGCCCAATTTCGATAATTATCGCCTTTAAGCATTACTGCTACCAGCGGCGTTCCAGGGTTATCGGAAGATCCAAGATAGTAAGGAGATGATGGCGTGATGGCAGCTGCTTCATCCTTGCCCACAAGGTTATTAGTTTTCTTCTCCGGTCCCTTACTTTCCCGCTCTGATGCCATAATAAATCTTTGGAAGAAACTGTTGTATGTATTTCTTCGTATATAGAATGTGTTACATCATTGAACATATATAAATCTGAAAATAACAAACTCTAACAGAAAGATAAGAATCACTGCTCCTAAGATCAAGCCACAACCAACTACTTGATAAGATAAAATAAAAACAGAAAAGGAATAAGAATGATCTGTTGTCTTTTATAAAGTACATGATAATAGTAAATCATATATAAGTAGGAGTAAATTTATAAAAGTCTCACATTAAATAAAATAAAAAATAATGTGATACTTAAGTCATGATACTCTTCTACATTTTTCTTTTGAACAAAGACTTTCTTACCTAATAACCTAATATTTTGAGTTGTTTTATTCTTAAGCAAGTCCTATCAATTAGTGGTTTCGCCACGCCATCTCTAAGCAATTGGGAATCATGATAAGCAACCAGAGAATCAACGAAAATAATATATTATTATTTTTCATAATATTGTAAAATTATGTAATTGTTTGTCTATTTAAGTTATATATTATAATTTTTATTCATGTTAAATAGAATATATATATATATATATATATATATATATATATATATATATATGCTACTAAATAATTAGAATTTATATATTATTAATATTAATAGTATTAATAATATATTTTTTGATAAATCAATATTTTAATAAATTTAAATTAATATACATTAATATACTTTTTGAAAAACATAAATCATTGAAAGAATGTTAACTAGAAATATATGATATGAAAATAATTTTTAGTGACTAAAATATATAAATTAGATACTCAATATTTATAGCATATATTTAATATTTTCATTAAAATTTCTTCTAATATATTTACATTTATATTTATAAAACTATTAGAAAAATCAATTAGTTTAGTGGTTGAGTGGTGTAATATTGTACCTTATTATTATTATTTTTATCAACAATTGTATGTTTGATGTCTGTGATGTGGTTGAATAACTCCAAGGAATTAAGGAACTCTCAAAGAGTTGTTGAGATGTTTAGAGGGTTTTTTTGACTTAAAGTTCAATTTGACCTCGAGGGGAATAATATTTAAGGTTTCTGTTAAGAATTGAGTCTCATAAGTTTAATTTTTCATAATTTTATATAGATAAACTAGAGAGAAGTGTTCTAAGTTTGTGGGTTTCTTCTTCTCTCTAAACCTTCTCTTTGTAGGAAGATTCTTTCCCAATAATTGTTGATCGATTTATATGTTTTGGGTTCAAGTCCTGATAGTCTTAAATCTTAATTGAGAATCAGAGCCTTTGATGTGGAGCTTTTGTTATTTTGGAGCTTGAAGTTCTCTTTCCCTTTCTTCCTCTTCTTCGTTTTTAGTTGCTTGAAGTTGAAGTAAGGAAAGCTAAAATAATTTATGGTTGAATGGATGAGTTGTATGTTGCTTTCTTTGACCCATAATGTGTGCATGTGTTGGATTTTCGAATGATTGGATGAAGGGGGTGGGTTTTGGTGTTGAGCATATGGTACAAATTTGATGGTTTGATCACATTTGCTATTGCATGCTAGATTTTTGGCGTGAAATCAATTGTTATTGATGTATATGTGTGGTTTGATGCATTGCATATTCAGAGGTTTCTATTTTTCAGATGGTTTGGGACAATTTGTGTTCTGAAATTGAAGATTTATGATGTTGCATGAGGCATGCCTTCATGGTGTCGGACACGGTTTCAACCAGAGACCTCTATCTCGATTCAACCTAAGGGCAGGATCAATGGTGTCAAATGTGAGGAGAGAGACTCATTTCAGGTTGGGATGACATCGAGTGTGAGAGCATTAGAAAAGCCTCTAACTTGGTGACCTTGGACCCCATATGGGTGGCGCCAAGCGTGACCAAGGTAGAGACTTTCTGCCTAGACAACACCAGGTGCTAGTGAGGTGATGTCGAGCATGAGTTAGACGGAGGCTCCTTGCCTAAAATGGGGTTGAGTGTAAGGTCCTAAGGGCTCTCTACCTTAGCCACGTCAAGCACGAGTTTAATGGCACGAGACATAGGTAGGACAAAAAGTGACAACATCCAGGAAATTAGAGGATAAGGATTGGTATCTTAATTTAGTTGTCGATCTAACAGGCCCATGAGGCGTGAAAATGCTCAGTTGATTCGATATGATTAAGCTACTTAAACAACTTAGGTGTGTTAGGGGATTTCTGCAAATGAATGCATGACAACATATTAGTTGTAATATGTGCATGTGATGTGGCGTGAGTTGATTTTGTTCATATGCACTAGATGAATACCTTGTTGTATGGTATAATGGTGGTGAATGTTTGAATTGCTTGAGTATTATCTTTTAAACATGTTGGTGTTTTGTTGAATTGGTGAATTTTATGAATCATGTGGTGTTATTGTTGGTTTGCGCATTGATGTTGATGGTAGTATAAATATTTTCTTCCTACACCTACATTCTTTTTTTAAATCTAACTTACCTTTACATGTTTTTCTAGTGGCTAGATTGGGATAATCATATTTTTATAAGAGTGGAGCAGAGTTAGTCAGAGGCGATGATGTTGTGTGGAGCCATGTTGATGGCATGTAGCTAGATGGTACTTTTGAAGAGATCTTGTATAAACATTGTTTGACCGACAACCTAAAGTTTATATTTTCACTAATACACACACACACACACACACACACACACACACACACATATATATATATATATATATATATATATATATATATATATTATCTTTGCATGTTTTTTTGGTAGTTAGACTGTGATATTAGTGTTTTCATGTTTTCATGAAAGCAAAGTAAAATTAGTTAGAGATGAATGTCGTGTGAAGCCATGTTGACGGCTCATGATTAGATGATACTTTTGGAGGTCTTATATTGACCAACAACTTAAAGTTTATAACATATGTATGTCTCTCTATATATATATATATATATATGTATGTATGTGTGTATACGTACACATATGTCTAGATGATATAAATATTTAAATAATTTTTGTTATTTGTGATAAGTGAACCTTTAAGTATAATAATTAAGATAAATTATTACAAGTGATGTTAAAAGTAAAATATATCATTATAGTCTCATTTATAAATATTTTTAAAAATATATATATATTTTACATGTCACATGCCATATTAGTAAGATTCGGGCGATTCGAATAGATTAACGTTAAAGAGATTCTAAATCCATTAAAAGAAGAGTGACTAAAAGTTATTAACGTATTTAATGTATTTGTTCAGTGGCCACAAATTCGTTATGCTTACGTGCACGCAATGGTTAGTCATGATTTTTTTTTCTCTCATACAGTATATAGTAAGAGACCCACACTATTCAGCTACTTCGTATGAAAAAAAAAATGTAAAAGCAAATGACAAAAAAACCAAATCATGACAAGCATTAGTGGGTTCGAATAAAATTAAATTTCAATAAAATTCATATATATATATATATACACATATATATATATATATATTATAGAATATACAGTATATAGTAACAACAGTGAATCAACTATGAAAAATATTATCAAAAACATGTTCAGCTACAAGGAAAATAACTTTACTATGCATTATGGAAAGCCGTGATGGTTTTACAAATTGAGAAAATTAACCAATGTGATTGGTAATATGATTGGTTGCAAGAGATAATTATCATCTTTACAAGTTAGGTCCCACATGAAGATTCTTTTGCCATCAAGAAACAAGTGACAAAGGATATCCGTGAATCACACTAAAAAAAATGAATATAAATAAAATATAATTTAAATCAATTATTCAGTCTTTTTACTTGTACCAATTTTTTTATATAATTTTTGTTCCTATGCATAAAGATTCTATAATGTTTCTATTTTATAATAATTTTATATAGTTAACAAATTAAAAAGAACTAAAACATTTAAAAATATTCATATTGACACTAGAAGTTAAAAAAAATGAAATAGAAAATTTTAAACGAAATGTTGAAGCGAATATAATACTAAATAGTAAATACGAAATAGTTAATTAAATAATAAAATATCTTAATGAATAAATCCAAATTTCAATGTTTATGAGTCGTAAGGCACTAAATGCAGTGCCGTTTCGGCACTGCCGCAACTTCGTCATAAACACGTTGAATGTATCAAACTCTAACATGCCTATTGCCTAGTCAAAACTGGGATCAGTTTAGAAGGTAATAACAATTTTTTTTCTTCATAAATATGGTCCATACTTCAAAACTAACGATTAAAAATTATTTTGCATTAATGAGTCACAGGCTAAAGAGATGATTATATTAGAATATGTTTCGAGATGATAAGAAAAAATACTTATGCTAAGTATAATCTAAATAATTAAAGGAACTCTAAGAAATGAAAACATATTTGTGTAAAATTCATTTATATAAAACAAGTAAATTAAAATGAAAATTTTATTTTATTTATTAATAATCTGTGCAGGTGGTGTCGCCATTGGTGTGCTGTGCCAACTCATACGAGGACACAAGTACCTACCACACCCACCCAACTAAGCTAAGGCTTTGGAATTTGAGTTAAGTTACCTTCCTTCAACTATAATATCCCAACCAACTTTGTCCTTCTTCCTCAACCTCTCTAGTCTCTACTACATATATATCAATATACATATATATTTTATTTTTAACACTCCTTAATAACTCACAACTTTCTCCCATCACCCTTAGGAAATTAAAATGACAGAGGAGCAATCCAAAAAGGAAACTGAGAGTACTCCTTCTCATCCTGAACCTGAACCTGAACCTGAACCTGAACATGTTGTTGATGACTCTCTAAAGGAGGATGTGGCTGAGGAGAAATCTGTAATTCCACAACCCTCTCATCCGGATAACAAGCCTGTTGATGACTCCAAAGCTCTTGCCATAGTTCAGACTAGTATGACACTGTAACTCACCTTAATTTGCATTTCTCTTATCTTTTTAATTAGTATCTGTTACCAAAACCAGATAAGGTGACCAGTTTTAAATTTCTGAGTAACATGATGATTTTAATATAAGTCAAATTGATCACTCTGCCTACATATGTGTGTGTAAACAAATCACTTGATATATTTAATATTTTCATTTTTCGTGTTCATATTTTTTTAAGTCACTCTTGTCTCTTCAGTTCACCACAATTCATTTTCCTATTTAATCATCATGATTATTGCTATAAAGGCTCAAACGAAGTAATTTTTGTGTTATTGTTGTGAATTTGGTTATTGTCAGAGACTAATGAAGTTGCTGAAGAGAAGCCAATTGAGGAATCTGTGAACCGAGGTGTGTTTGTTCGTCTTTGTGAAACTTGATATCCCTTTATGCATTTCATATGCTGACGTCACATCCTAATTCCTATGTTCCCTCATTCTTATTCAGATGCGGTCCTTGCAAGAGTAGCAACCGAGAAGAGGCTGTCACTAATCAAAGCATGGGAAGAAAGTGAAAAGTCCAAAGCAGAGAACAAGTAAGAGCTTGAACCATGTATTTGATGTTAACATTAGATATTCATATTATTTTATCAGGATTTTTGATTCTTTGATGTTATTTAACTAGTTCTTTTCTTTTACTAATTTAAATGAATTTGATGAGCAGAGCTCACAAAAAGCTTTCAGCCATTTCAGCATGGGAGAATAGTAAGAAAGCTGCTACGGAGGCTGAATTGAGAAAGACTGAAGTAAGAACTCATTATATTTTGTAACTTGTTTAGTGAGTACTGTTTAAAATTGTGTCCATTCTTTTGGGAACTGGTATTGTATCTGTCTTTATCTTTTGAATTGCAACGAACAAACTTATTTCTACTCGCTCTCTCTGAAGAATAAGAGGGTTGGGTGGATCAATCATTTCTTACAATAAAAATATAGAATAATTATTTCAGTTCCTTATTCAGAAAAGTGGTCTTACATTAATATTTCAGCTCCCCAAATATTTTTTTTTTATTAGAATGCAATCTGCATATTCTATTATAAATGTTTATTCCAAAGTCAACTTAAAATGAAAATTTAGCACACCCCAATGAGTGTACACATTAGGATAGAGAGACATACTAAGAAAAAGGAGAGGAAGAAAACTAATGTAGAGGTAAGAAATAAGAATTGGTGTGAAAAATTTAGAGTCAAAAGAAAAAAATGCATCAAACTCTAACATGCCTAGTCAAAAGCAAAATAAAATTTCCAATTTTCATGGCTGACAGACGACATACTGAACTTGGCAAAGATGGGGAGGAAAAATGACTTTTGACTGTGTGTGTGAGCAGGAACAACTGGAGAAGAAAAAGGCTGAATATGGAGAGAAATTGAAAAACCAAATAGCTACGATCCACCGAGAAGCCGAAGAAAAGAGGGCATTTATTGAGGCCAAAAAAGGAGAAGATTTCCTGAAGGCAGAGGAGACAGCTGCAAAGTACAGAGCAACTGGAACAGCCCCTAAGAAGCTCTTTGGTTGTTTCTAACTAGTCTCATTAACAATAACGTTGTATTATTATTATTATTATTTGTTACTATTAGGTATTTTCTTTGATAGTTCAAGTCAGTACAGTGTGGTTTGGTTGTCTTTTAGTGTGTTGTAGTTCATATTCATTTATTATGTCGTGTGCAGTGATATGTTGGTGTGTATATATAACAATTACTGGGTATAAAAATAAATCGAATTATTCAATTAGGGTAATTCGAATTTCTTGTAGCATTAGGCCACTAACCCTTCTCAGTCCCAAACGGGCAATTTTTCCAAGTATTTTAGCCTTGTTGGACAATTTGATGGTTGACATACGGCTGTTCATGATCCAGAAGAACAAATTTTCAGCGGATTTAATTTTGATCTTAAGTCGATTTATCACCCCGTTAGTTCTTTGTTAACAACAAACTTAAAAGTTAGGTTATTGGACAATTTATCAAATTAGGACATTGCTTAAGAATTAGATTATTTTACTCAAGTATTCTTGTATTAGAGTAAATAATTCACGACATTTAAAACGTAATGTGATTTATTAAAATTCAAAACTAAAACACATTTACTCTCTTTAAAGCAAATTTAGTTTAGACTAACTTGTTTTCTAATTAAATAATTATTCAAAAGGTGTAATATTCTTAAATCTTTACTCAACTAGATAATAAATTACCTCCCTTGAATTTTGTAGTCTCTTGACTCTCTTCAGTAAGCCTCATCTCAGCATAACAGAATGAGGATTTGAAGTTCAGGCTGTTTCATGTTAATTATTAGCATGTCAATACTATAATTCCTACTCGTGACATTTCAACCCTGTACTTTTGTGAACCAAAGAACACATCACCAACAGATGGAGCCAGCATATACACATGCAGTAGCAGTTGAAGGACAAGAACAATATCATTAATTCTGAATCCATTAATATTTTAACTTTTAGCTACTGTCATCGAGTGGAAGATAAACTTAAACTCTAGCAACTATCAATATATCTACCATTTTTCCCACTCTAGACCAACTATTGAAAGCCAGCTACATGGTGAGTGCATTTACAAAAATGAAGAAATCATAAAAAGGCAAAGAAAAATTTCCCATCAGTTCAAAGTATTGGTTGCCTTTCTCTGAAGAAATATGAAAGAGGACTATCTTAGTCATATGTACCATCGAGGAGATTTAGGAAATTGCCATTCTGTCCCAAGAATCCTATATCACTATCATGCATATCTAGTAGGTGCTTTAGTGAAGAATCAGAAATATCAAGAAATTCATAATTGCCAGACTCTGACCCTGCTGTGTCATCATCAAGCTTTGGTTTGTAGCTACTTGTTTGTTCATGAATTATGTTCACATCCTCAAGATTTGGATTGCAACTACTGGTTCCAGTGTTTTTCACCTGCAATGACTCATCTGAACAAGACTCCAATTTTGATGAGGATGATGGTTGTGAAACACAACTTTGACACAGTACTCCTTCCTTTCCCTTGAGCATGCGAAATGACTGTCCAACCTCAGAATGCCAAAGTTGAAGAAAGTGATCAGAGCATGTTTTAGTCGTTGGCCATGAATTAATCAACAAGGATTCCATTGACAACCTTGCCTCTGCCTCAACTCTCACACTTTCCCATTGTACCATGTGACGCGTTGAAGGAGATTCGGACTTGATAATCGTTAAATCAGGAATGACACATGGTTGCTTTGCTCTTAGGGAATGAGATGGTCCAACGAGGCGCTTCTTTAAATGGGTGTTCCAATAATTCTTAATCTCATTGTCTGTTCTTCCAGGTAGTTGGGATGCTATAGCAGCCCACCTAAGTGAATATAATATCACAAGTATAGATAATTCAAACAAATATCAAAGTACAAGCACGAGACTACAGTATATAAGTCTAAGGTAAGTTTTAAATAGCACATAAGAGTCCTTGTCAACAAAAAGGATCGAGAGAAATGGCAACAAAACTCCAACTGAAACAATATCCAATGGTTGTGACACATTTTTTTGAAGCATGCAACATATATACTATGCAGCTTATAAGTAAAATAAGGCTTCAGGACCAAGGGTTTCTGTATAAGCATGTTGAAGAGAATAAGCAAATGGAGCACCGTGGTACCTGTTGCCAAGCATGCCATGAAGTTGAACAATTGTACTTTCTTCTTCATTAGTAAATGGGCCACGCTTGATGCCAGGGCGAAGATAGTTTATCCACCGAAGCCGACAACTTTTCCCACATCGTAGAAGACCTAGTTGAAAAAACACATTAATTAGGTGATTTTTCATTGAATAATTTCACCATCTTTATATCTACGTCTTCACCTTCTTCACAATGACTCAAATTTTCACCCTTTCCATAGCACATCAAATCCCCCATGCAACACAAACTTCCAAAATATTTTTCCAAAGGGGAAAGTACAATTGGATCAAAATAAAGCTACATGCATATGGCAAAACAAATTTGGTTACAGCAAGTATTGAATGAGAGCACAATCAAATTAACAATTTAACGTTCTCAATAGTGAATAGTCCATGTCTATAAAGAAACTATACTTAACCCCCCAAAATAGTACTGTAACATGCAGAAATTGCTGGTAGAACACACCTAAAAGCAACAAGCAGGCTTACTTCAAGAGCAAGCCAAGATTTTTCTGAAGAAAAATGAAAACTTTAGTAATAAGCAAATAAGCCATGCCCTTCCCCATGATGAAAATTTTGCATGAAATAAAAAATAGAGAAAAGCATCATAGAAAAAGCAGAGAAGAAGAAAGTGACCTGCATGCTTGGGGAGAGTACGCCAACTTCCATGGCCATGTTTGTTGATGTAGTGAACCAAAGCTTGGTCTTCTTCAGGGGTCCAAGCTCCCCTTCTGACTCCATGTTTCTCACAGCAAGGTGCTTTACCCATCTAGTCTTAACAGGAGTTAATAAGGTGGTTTTGGTAAGTGGTTTAAAGAAAAAGGTTGGGTGAGGCTGAGGGTGTGGACATGTCATGAGTGATGAGTGATGAGAGAGGAAGAGTGTTGCAGAAGTAAATGTAAATGCATGTGTTGATATGATAATAGGACAAGTGGGCGGCTACAGAGGAAGATTCATGAGAAAGAAAACATACATACTCTTGTAAGTGGAATGTTGAAGGAGGAGAGGAAAAGGCCAAAAGGGTAGGAGAAGAGGATTTCGGAGCGGTGGAAGAAAAGACAAGAGAAGAGAGAGTGTCAGTGTGGTGTGGTGAATGGAATTGGAATTTGGAATCCCTCCCGTCAAATCTAATGAATGCTTATTGGTTAAGGTGAAGAGTGACGGTGTTGACGAGGTTCTGCATTTATGTTCTGAACTGTCCCTACAGTCAAACCAAAGTCAACGTCCCTTCATCTCACTTGGGAGGAATTGGAAGGAAAGTTAGGGTAACTTAATACATTTCAATCGTTAGATTTGTAATAAATGATCAGATTGTGACACGTGTATATTTAAGTTAAAATATATATTGTACACGTGTCACAATCTGATTTATTTTTATACATTTAACGGTTGAAATGTATTAAGTTATCATAACTCTATTTTTCTAAAGTCAGAGAATCCGGATCCGAATTGAAGAATGAATGTGGGGCCGACTCTCCTTTCATGGTTCATATACAAGCAATCTTCTTCTCCTCACATTTTATGGGTGCATGTGGTACAATAAATAAATAAAGCCAGAGGAATACCGACTGCACTTCCTTCTCTCATTCAACATTCATCCTCTTCTTCTTATTATTCATTCACCTTTAGTAGGAGAAAAACAAATAAAATGAAGAGAAATAAGGAAAAAAATTTAATTATTTGATTATATATATAAAAGAGAAGAGAGAAATAAATAAATAAAAAGATGAGATTCATTTTTTTTATTTTTATTCTTTTTAATTTTTTTTTGGCCAAACAATTTCTTTCATTTTTATTTTTTTTATTTTTATTTTCTTCACTTTATTTCTTACATATTTCTTTTTTATCAAACAAAGTATAAATAAAGTTTCACGTGTTAAAGAAATTAGATAAATTTATTAATTTTATAAAAAAAACTAAATGTTACTGAAAATAGTATTTAAGTTTAAACATTTTAGACAATATTTTATTTAGAGAGTACAATTAGAAAGAACTAGAAGTGTTTTATACGAGGCAGTTTACAATTTTTATAAAAAAAAATCATTTTAATTTTGCATTTTCGTTAAGAAATTATTCAAATATGTGTTTTTAGGTGATTTTTTAAATTTTAATTATTATTTATCATTTTTATTAATATTAATAATTTTTCACCTGTCATGAAAATTTAATGACAAATAAAAAAGATAAAATTATTAAATTATAATTTTATTTTATAAATTCATTAAATTAACTAACATGATTATTTAAATTAATTTATGTAATTCAATTAAGAGTGTTTTATAATAAAAAATATTAAAAAAGTAAATTTTTTGAGTCGCACATCTTATTTAATTCAATGGTGGGAAGTGGGAACCCCCAAAATATTTGGTTTTCAATCAATTAATAATGGAAAAGACAAAACATGTCATCCTAATAAAAATATCTTAGCAAATACAAACATAGGAAGGTTCTCAAATTATCAAATGAAAATATGACTTTTCATAAAAGATGAGAAGGTTAGGTAATAGGCTATGATTAAGATTAAATCAAAAATCAAACTCTATTATAAACATATCGATGATTATTATTATTATCTTTACAATTACTCATGATGATTGTTAATAATGATATAAATACTAGTATTAATAATAATGATATTGATTATAATAATAATATTCATTATTATTATTATTATATTTATTATTATCAATTTATTATTGTCATTACATAATAATAATTAAGATAATAATAACAATAAAAATGATAATAATGATAGTTCTATGAAAGAGGTGTCTGTATTCAAGTTTTACTCATTTCATCTCTCAGTAATTAATTTTACGAGCAGTTTCATTTCAAAATAAAATAAAACAATAGATGTATAAACTAAAAAAAATATACTGACGTAAAAGAAGAGGTTTGCAGAAAATTAATTAGGGAAAAAATGTGTATATAAAAATGAAAACCAAAACACAGCTGAAAAAGTGATCCCTGTATATGATAATGGAATATCATAATACTTTCTTTTAATAATTTTTCAACACTGAAATAGTTATTTTAAAAACTAAATTCTGTGTCTATTTGTTCACTAAAAATTTCATTACTCGACTCTTTATATCAAACACATTTCAAATGTATTCATGTGGTTGCTTTTATGCTTTAATATTTTAAGATACATTGCACTACGATCGCATTAAGAATTTATATATTTTTCTAAATTTGAGTATATACAGTACTATAATATAGTAAGGGTATATTATTCTTAATTTATTTTAAAACGGATAGTTTATCTTTTATGGTTACGAATGATCAATTCCCCAAATCACAATACTCGCATTGCACTAAAAAATGGGGGAAAATGTAACAATTTTCCACGAGTACCATGACAATTGAAAAGATGGAAAAAGTGAAGAAGGGGAATGCATATTCTTCTTAAGGGGTTTATCATATTAAGTTTTGCCGCCCTTATCTTTTGTCCATCCATAATGGTTACTTTTGCACACACTAGGAATAACTTATTTTCCAAGTTCTCTGACTCATTCCTTCACCTCACACATTCTATAAAAGGCCTTGCAAATAAATCCATCTATATCTAAGTCATTAAGAAAGGAGAACCAAATCATTATTTGAGATAATTATAAAAGAAAAATTTTCAGAGGCTGGTTTTAGCTCAAAGGAAATGGTTAAGGTAACTATAGTTGGAAGGGTAAGCGATGGATTGCCTCTAGCACAAGGACTGAGATATATGAATGAAGAGAATGGATATCTTGCATGTTACAAACAACAAGCAGAGTTCATACTCCAAGAAATTTCAAGGGGGGCATTGATGGCTTCCAAGATGACTATTCATGCTGATCATTTCTGCTTCAAGTATCCTTCCTTTTTTCTTTATCTTTTTTCTGTTCTTTAAGTTTCAGTTTTGGTTCTTTTATCGATGAAGTTGTTGTCATGTTTGCAATTTTCTGTTCTTTTACTTGCACCCTTTATCACAGGCCAATCTTTAAGAAAATGTAAAAAGTCGAGTTTGTGTTGAGTCTATTAACATTCCATTTAAACCACGGTGTTTAAATAAATGAAACTTGCCTTTTTTGGTTCTTCTTTTTCCTCTCTAGTTTCTTGAATTGCAATGCAATAAATTTGATTGTGATTACACTCTTGTGGCATTAAGTTACTTGGTGGAGAACGGGGTTGTTTTCATTGTCTTGTGTGAGTCCACGTACCCAAGAAAACTGGCTTTCCATTACCTACAAGATATACAAAAGGAGTTTGAGAAATTTGATAAAACCCTCATAGGCAAAATCACAAGGCCATACAGCTTTGTCAAATTTGGTAATTCCCTTAAACCATTAGTCTGCTACAATGAATGATCTCATTGTCTAGCACTTGGTGTTAATGTTTGCTAACTTAGGAAATGGATATGGAGGTTCACTTTTTTTTCCCCCTAACATTTCCTCTTTGTGTGAATTTTTTGCTTTCCCCATATTTCCTTGTCAAACTAATCACAATCTCTATTGTCAGATGGTGTAATTGCAAACTTTAGTAGACAATACACTGATACAAGAACCCAGGCCAACCTGTCAAAACTTAAAGCTAACCGGAAACAAGATTTAGATATTGCTACTGAAGATATTTACAACATTTTAGAAAGAAAGAGAAACTCAGGTAAGATTATTCCCCCTCCTTAACTTGATACTTCTGATTGTTTGCACTAAGAAGCATGAACAAAATGCAAACACAAGTCATGCAACTTTTTTGGTCACACGGCAATATCTTGTAATGACAGAAATAGTGAGAAGGTTACAAGCTACTCCTCAACCTGAATCCACAATATGGTGTTCCCCACGCCTTGAGGTATGCTATAGTAGAAAACGAGTTTAATTGTAATGTACTTTTTACTATAAATTTTTTTCTACTCTATCAACTAATAAAAATAGTTATTTATATTGTAAAATTTAACAAATTGATTATATAGTGATTTGTGATTGAATGTCTCTCGGTGCATTTACTTTTTTCTCATAGAAAATTAGAAACTAATTCTTGAAAATTGAATTTTCTTTCCACCAGTTCCTAGACAAGAAAGCAGAAGAAAAAAAAAATGTTAATTAATTGATGATTTCATTCTTTTGGGGCACAGGTGATTGCTTTGAAATGGACACCTATTATGATCATTGTAATTACTTCGATGGCTCTTGTGTGGGCTAGCCTAGCCCTCACTGACGACTTTATTATTTCAAGGTGGTGACAATTAATCCCTCTGATCATGACTAAAGATGATGATTTAATACGATAAAACTTCAACACTGCAAGGACTTAAAGAAATGTCATGGCCCATTAGTGATACAACAACATTAATCGATGTTGGAGGAAAAAAATAAAGATATGGGGTTACCAACTGCCATCTCTTCCCAACACATGATCCAGGAAAAACAGAGAAGGAGAGATACATTGTGACGGTGTTTCTCCTCTTTAGCTTGAAAGTGAAATGTTTCCTTTTTAAATGAACTGGTGCATTGACTTGTGGATGCACGAGTTGCGTTGATATTTAAGTATGTACTAAATGATTTGTAAATATAGTAATAATTTGGCATTTACACGTACACAATTCAGAAGTTCAATCGACTGCTACAGGAGCTCTCACTGTAGACTCAAAAAGGTTAATGATAATAACTTCATCAACTAAAACTGAAGAAAATTAATAATAATAATATATATATATATATATATATATATATATATATATGAAGGAATGTTTTAAAATATTATATTATTTTATGTTATTAGACTTGTACTTTTTATCGTAAAGTTACACAATTTTACAAATTTTGCTTTTAAAATTTTTTTTTATGAGTTTTACTTCTCAATTTAAAATATCACGAATTTTATCATCACGTATTTAAACTGCCATAAATAAGACAAGTTGTTTGTGGTGAATAATGTCACAAAATTATCTTATTATGGTAGCTTAGAGGAATAACTGTCACCAAAATATATTAGTTATGATAGTTTAAATATGTGGGGTAAAATTATGACATTTTGTAAAATGAGAGGAAAAATTCGCATAATTTTTTATATATAAATTTTGTTAGATTGTGTAATTATTATTAAAATATAAATAATCATAATGTATTATTAAAATATAAATAATCATACATGTAAAATAAGTGGGGGAAAAATTATGCAAATAAATAAGTTAAATTGAGCCTCACATTGATTAGAATTAGAATCACATACTTAATGTCTTAAAGTTTTAAATTATATTGTCAAACTTACTTATGTAATTTACTCACAATTCATCGATATGTTTCTAGGTGTTTAAACACTTTGACCCAATAGTGATATCAGAGTTGAAGTTTGACCCAACATAATTGATAGCAGATGATCCCTTGTATTGAAAATCTTTCTAGAAGTATGAATCTTGAATAATGAAATTGGCAAAAAATTCAATAATGAAATTATTTTTTATATTGAAAATCCCTCTAAAAATATGGAGAATATGTGTGTCGTTGATGTGTAAAGTAGTATAAGTAAAAAAGATACGTCTACCTAAGTTTTGAGATTTAATGTTATTATAAATAATTATACATGCAAAATAAGTGAGAAGAAAAATGCAAATAAATGAGCAAAATAAGAGAGAAAATAAGTCGAACGCTGAAATAAATATAATTTATTTAGCTCAAATTTAGAATAAAAAACAATTGACTAATTTAATTAATTTGGTTTAAATTTTCAAATTTATGGGCTCAACCAAATCTGACCGATACCTCTTGACTAGATGATAGAGGCATCATTGACTGCTCAACAAGCCAAAAAAAAAGTTGCATTTAAATTGTGATATTGGGCCTGCACCATGTTGAGTTGAATTTGAAACGGACCCCCTATCACCTCAATCTATCCTCTTCGAACAGTACATTTTAAAATGGCACTCTTCTAACTTCCATCATCTATTTCTATGAAAATTTTAAGAAATTTAAAGAATTTAAAATTTTTAAAATCTAAATTAATTTAATTTTAATTTTTTTTATCATTTTTAAAATATTTTATTTGAATAATTCTATTCCAATTTTTTTTTAATTTAAATTCTTAATTTTGATATGATAATTTGATTTTTACCATGATTAAAATTGATTATATATATATATATTAAGATTTTAAAATTAAATTTTATAAAAATAAACATTAGTCAAATTTTAAATATTTAATAATTAAAAATTATTGATTTTTGAATATTAAATAATTAAGAAAATAAATTGAAAAAGATAGATAAAAGGAAACATAAGAGATAAAAGAGATAAGAAAGAAAATATATGAAGAATTTTTATAAAAAAAAAAAAGGTTACAAGCCGCGACCAAATTTGTACACATTATGAAAATTTTCAAATGTTTTGGGATTTAGATGGAGAATTTCAAATACTATTTTAATGAATTTCACATTAAAGACACTCTTAGAGGTTACCAAAGAAAAAAGAAAAAAAATTTAAGTACATTAAAGTTGTTATAAACCACGACCAAATTTATACACATTAACGCTTATAGCAATTAAATCAATGGCAAAGATTTTCAGTAAAAACATTAAAGACCTCTGGAAGTTGACTTCTTAATTTGAAACGAAATTACATATATTTATGCAATGACAATCATGGAACAATAACAATTAATCAAGTGTGGTGGCATTGAACTCATTGGAAGTGGGTAGGAGTATAGTACATACAACTTGAAATGGAACTATTATTTTATATGGCTATAGTTTGATTGTTTTAAGTATGTATAATTAGAAAATATTATTCCTCACTCTTAGGCCTTAGCTCTCAATCATACGTACATTATTGCATCATTGCTCACGCTGAAATTGCTACATAAGTCAACCCCGGTTACACAATGGAGGAAACCATTTTCCACCGTTTGATTTGCATACTTTAGCTGTGAATTGAACATCTCAGAGGCTGAAATGTTGGTTACACATCTATGATACTCTCCACCAAAGGGTACCTCTGACATATCATGAATTGAAGCTTCTTGAAAAGTTGAATTTTGATCAAATCCATTTCTCAAACCCAAAGAGTCAACTGAATTTGTGTTCCCACCATTTACATGATCCAATGAAAGCCACTCAGCAAATAAAAGTTTTGGTAATGAGCTTTGACAAGCCTCTTTGTTGAAGCCATAATTCTGAGGGCCTTGAGTTGCAAGTTTTTGGAAAGAATGTGAAGAGTCCATGGTATCTGAGCTTGAGCTACCATACTTCATTTGGTTTTCATATTCCATTTCCTTAGATTTGGCCATTCTCTTTTTCAAATATGAATGCCAGTAGTTTTTTATTTCATTGTCTGTCCTTCCTGGCAAATGCTGTGATATCTGTGACCACCTAGTCAATATATTCAACTTGTTTTAATCAAAATGGGAAGAAATTATATAAGGAAAGAATTTACACAAAATTATTTTATGAATTTAATGATCATTTACTACTATAAATTAATTAGAAATCATTGTTGATATGATTTTTATAAAATTAATTATAAAAATTAATAAAATTATCATACATGATCATTTATAATTTGATGCTAATATAAAATTATTTTACACTTATGAGAGACAATCTTCTTTTCTCTTATTTTATTCCTTCCCTCCATATTACTGAATTCTATTCTATATTTAAGGATGGCAACTGTGAATTAATGTTATTCAGTATACACACATTCTTTATGTGAATAGTTTATTTTCAATGTGTAAATGTTTGATGTTTGATGCTATGTGATTAGAATATTTGAAGAAGGGGCACTATAAAATGGACAAATAACATTGGGTTGGGGCAGACTTGAATTGAATATACAGAATTGAGGAATAGTAACATAGACTTTTTTTGTTTTCATTGTTCACCCCTTTAAAAAAATGATCATGTCATCGAAGGCAATTCATGGCTTGACTTACTTACCAGTTCTTTCTTTTATTTTTCGTTTTGAAAAGGACCCAGTTGCTTCTATAATAGAATTAAATATGAAGCTACTCCCAATCCAATTACATTCTCTAGCTTAAGCCACAAACATTGAATTAGATAAATTGTTTTTTTCCTATATATTTGAATCATTTTGCACTAATTAAAGCATAATTAACATATAACACCTACTCCTGACAAGTCTAGATCAATATTTTAGACTGAAACTAATAAAAATTGATAAAGTGGAAGAAGATTTACTCTTGTGGCTTACTTGTTGCCTAGCATGTGGTGAAGGGCCAGAATTGTCTCCTCTTCCTGTTTGCTGAATTTCCCTCTCTTTAATCCTGGCCTTAGATAGTTAATCCACCTTAGTCTGCAGCTCTTTCCATTTCTTTGCAAGCCTGTACACAATGTATTTACCCCATCAATATCATCAGAAAACATTATAAACAAACTGAACAATTCAAAAACTAAAACAAATAATATCGAATCGGATTGATTTTCAAATTCAAATTAAAAACCAATCATATCCAAATTTTATATTTTTTTTAAACTAATATTTTAGTTAAAAGCGTTTTATATTGTCAGTGCTTATTTATGAATTTTTTTCTCTAGCTCTTATCGTGCCACAAACACCTCTTCGTACAAATATTACTTTCCTAATCAATACAACCTTTTCTTACCATAATTTATTGGACAAATTTATTAGAATAAATTCAAATAAAGGGAAAAGGAAAGCTTATAAGGTATCTCCAATTTATTGATGTTAAAATCAGTGAAACATGCCCACATTTCCCATTGACAACATAATCTGAGTTCAAATAAGTTGTAGGCAACTTTCAAATCAAAGAAGAGAAACATGAACTCTTCAAAAAAAAAAAAAAAACCAAGGATGTCTTCATTTAATTATATAACAGTATTAAGATTATGCAATAATGCCCCTTTGTCTAGTACATACTAGGAATATGGTCACTGTGATATGATTGACAAAAGATCACAAACAGGGATTAAGAAAGAAATTAAACCAACCTGCCTTAATGGGGACAGAACTCCAGCATCCATGACCATGCTTAAGGATGTAGTTTCTGAGCTTATTGTCTTCTTCAGGTGACCATAAACCCTTCTTATGTTTAGGTTTTGCCTTTTCCAATGGCTGGCACCCCATTTTACTTCGCCTCACGGAATATCACTTCAATGGTAGGCTTTGATTCTCTAAAAGCAGACTATAAGAGAAGGAGGGAAAAATAGTTGGTATGGAAACAGTGCACAAACATACTTATATATAAAAATGCCAGGAAATAGTCGTGCTTATGCATTTTTTTAATTTTTTTCATTACTTATTCACAACAAGCGTTGAAATAACAAAATAAATGTATAAACGAAGAAACTTCTATTGAATAAAAAAAAAAAATTGTCTTGCCCCAAAGGGTTGAAAATCTGTTCTACCTTGCTGGAATTCACCTTTACAGACTCAAAGGATGCCAATTTGGAAAATGTTGGAACTTATGGCATCATTATTTGCTACATTTCCACATCCTTCGTCAACTTTACTAGATCGTATGTCCAAAAGTTACACGGTTTATTTTTTGGTACAATATTGATGGAGTTTGTTTTTGCATTCAAATTGCCTATATTAAACAAATATGAAAGTCTTACTTTATGTGAAGGGCGTGAATTCGTTAAAGAAGTGAAGAGTGTTCAGTCTTCACCTACAGCATAAATTAATCTAACTGATGAAACTTGATTTTGTTCTCTAGCCATGTAGATTGAATGGTAGTGAGGCTATGGAGAATACTATTCATTGAGGCAGTGCACCAAATAACTTGGGATTATTCAAGTCAACATCTGTCTCGTGCCGACACATTCTCTAACGCATAGGATAAAACTTGATCATCAATCATTACATTGTTTTTAAGTGTAACCAGTTGTAACTTATAAATACAATGAAACGTGCTAAGCATGCAAAAATATTCATCTTTTTACCCTTCAAATTCATATCTCTTAAAATGACTTTAAACATAAAATCAATTTGTAAAATAAAAATTGTTTCCACTACTATATATTATTTTAACTACCTCATTAGTCAATATGAAATATTTAATAATGTTTAAAAAATAATATATATTTTAACGAGTAAATTTTTTTTACAAATACATCTAACGAGATTTATTTGTTTCATTTATTAATATGATTTGATGATAAACTTCTATTATATGTCTGTATAAAAATATTTTATATTAAAAATTCTAAAAAAAATAATTTATATGCATTGTGAATATGATTTTTTTTAGAATTAGTTTTTGATTCTCACCTCATCATTTCATTTATTAATATGATGCAATAATAAGATGAATTTCTACTAGATATTTTTGTCTAAACGTGTTTTACACACAATACCTAAAATACACTTTAGTAATTAAACTCAACACCATGCAAGTAAATATGCTTTTAGATAATGGATTTTGATCTTTTTCATTATCGAAGTTTTGCATCTACCTATTCAAATTTCAGGTGCTGCATAATTCAATTTAAAATAAGGCACTAAATGCCCAAGAATTCTGTTTCTGTTGATGCTGCTTCTGCTTGCATGTTCACTGTTCTTTTAACCGTTGTCCACAGTTGAATTGGATAAGATACAGTTGAGTTAGATTAGTTTTTGGGAAAATATGGCAAATGAGAAAAAAAAATAACAGACCAAAATACACAAGTAAATTTAAAGGAGTATAACCAAAACAAAGACCAAGAATAGGAAAAACAAAAAAGATAATATAAAGAAAAGTCATCAAAATACGTATTTTTTATTCTTGGATACAGAGTCAAGTTTTTATTAAAAACTTAATGCAGTTAAGAAACCTGGTTCTATCCTCTTTCTGTGGCTGATTATGTATGCAGTTGATGAAATAAATGCCAGCAACAGTACTGAATCAGGTAAGCTTGAAGAGTCCATAGTCCGTGCTGCTGAAATTGCAATAGGAGAAAATTGTCCTCACTACACTTGCATTATTGCAAAAGGAACGTTTGTACAAATTTGGCAGATAACAGGATAGGATTGCATTAATGATGGAAACCATGCATCAGGATAAAAACAACTTGGGTGAAATGGGTGCAGCAATTTGGCTTAAAGGCTGTTCAAGCGAGATCATGTTTAACACTTAGGCAATGCATTTGCTTATAACTGCATATTGACATGAAAAACCTTTTGCTCAACAAAATGATAACATCATCTTTATTGAATACAATATTACAACAAAATCAAATGTATGATTTGGACTGTACTTGCCCGTTAGCAATTTAATTTGGATGATTTCCAATGGTTAAGCACAGAGGATCAATTTCTATTGCACTAGTTCATATTTCGTATGTGGGTTGGATTAACTTACAGTGATCGGAGTTGAATAATTGATACTATAAAATATAGATTTTAGTTGATTTTAACGAATGACTTTTTGTTCTGAAGTGATAAAACAAATCCCCTCTTCTATGGAATTATTTTTCACTGACTAATTTATGACCAAGTAAACGAAATGGTAATTCCTAATTCTTAAAATAATCCATTATCACATCTTATCTGATATGAAATAGATACCTCAGTATTTTCTGTTTAACCTTTTCACATCTCAAATTAACGATGATACAATTATATGGCAAACAAAATGTGCAATAAAATTTTTAGATATCTTAATTGCACATTAGTCATGCTATGAGGATCAAGAATGAATTGAAGCGTATTAAAATGAAAGACCTTAGGTAATAAATTAGTTGGCATAGGCACATGTATGCCTAACTTATTCCAGAGATGAAGGACGATCATGTTTGATACTGGATTTTAAAAATGGAATCTGAGGAGTCCCCATGTATATCTTCGAGTAGGTAGTGTCCCTTCAATGAGGCATATACCAAATCAAAACAAGTCATTGACTAAGAAAACAATCCCAAATTAGTTTTTCAAGGAACACAGGAATCCTAGTGAGACAAGACAAAGGTACAACAGTGTTGGTGAAGAAATTCCCAACCGCGTATGTTTGTGTTGCATTATTGTTCCGAATTTCCGATAATTAAATCAATTAATGACTGGATGAGATCAACAAGGAATCACAATTATTGTTGAGAATTCGACAAAGCGGTTCTTCAATATATAAACAGAACAATATTTAACTAATAAGTAATATACCCCACAGAAGTCCTTTTGCCAGATTACACTTTCATTAACAAAAAAAAAATGGTTGAAAAACTAAACCCACAAATTTCAATGGGGATAAAAAAAAATTGTCACGCATGGCCCAAGGTTGGCCTCCTCTAAGTACCAAGAATTATTCAGTTTGTCAAATAATATTAAATAATAATATTGATAAGAACGAAGAAACAAAAAGACTTTTCTAATTGCCCTTTAAAAAGACTAATAAGATGGATGCTCAGAAGGAACATAAAATATAGTTCTAAATTTGCAATAAACTTTCAAGTTTCAACGGCTTGTAATCAAATTATCCTAATAAAAGTGTAGGCGTGCCTAAAGCTCTAAAAAGGATGTATTTTCATATAGCACAACTTATGGAATAGTTTCTAATTATTCTCCCTGAACTTGTCGAAAGGATGAAGAATCATTATATGCCGACTATTATTATCTTGCAGGGCACAGGGGAATCTTAATTTCAATTTTTTTTTGCACTTTTAACTGAGGTGATTCCTGTAAAACTTTGGTATTGGAAGAAATTTTGACTTTAAAAATTAAAAGAAGTATGATATAACAACCCTGAAGTGTGATTAAAAATGTTTCACGTTTGGTAAAAATAAACAAGTTGGGTAATATAATAGTAGGAAAAAATTATACAATATGCACTTAACACCTTAATGTTTTATATTAGACTTAAAGTTTGTATCATTACTTGTATAATTTGTTATGGCTAGTGAACGAAGAAGAAGATCGCGAAGGTGATGAAAGAGCGACGAAACCGATACACCAATCAATGAACAGAAAAAATAATATATATATATATATTATTTATCTTGTTTTCATCTTTTAAAGTAACTGCATCTGAGATATTTATATCTCGATGAGTTAACAGATGAAGATATTTATAAATTATTACTGACATCAATTACTAAGAAAAATATTAATATAAAAGGGAAAAAAAACTACAAGTAATTAAAGTTGAAATTTGAAAAGAAAAGACAAAGTTGATAATAATTCAATTAGTGACTATATTTTCAGAAAGTCTCCCCCCTGACATTCTGAACATGAGAATGATAATATTCTTAAAAACTCTATAAAGACTTTGTTAATCAAAGTGAGTTTTTTTTTTTTTTTAAAGATAAGAATGATTAGAAAGATGGTTGCATTAAGGATTGAACCTAAGTCTTCATGCTTCTAACTACTCTAACCTCTTTCTACCCAACTATTAGGCTAACTTTAATGATTATCAAACTGGGTGTTTAAGTGCATTTACTAAATATCTTTTGCTCCCTAATCAAACTACATGTGTCTTTGATGACATTATTTGATTCTATTATGTGCTATGATCAACTCATGATTGAGGAATACGACAGATTGAATAAGATTAAAAAGATTGATGACGATAACTTTATACAATACTATGTGTTATATAATAAAGCCGTCTAGCCAATTCAAAAGTGATCGTTAGTTACATAAGACTTATTGCTCTGTATAAACAACCCCCTTACCCCCACCCTAACTTTTTAAAATTAAATAAAAGAAGATATTGTTCTAAATTCAAATCGTTGCTTGTTAGCAATAAAATCTCTCTAAACCAATAATATGATGCCATGCAAGAATATGATGCATCAAAGTTTTGTATATCGAATAAATTTTATTATTTATATAAATTTATAATGAATAAATATTTAATATATAAATTATATAATAGTCAAAATTATAACAAATAAACATGTTATAATATATATATATATATATATATCATATTTCATTTTAAACTAGTATTTTAGCTTATGAAATGCTCAAGCTAAATATTTATTATATGTAATTAAAAATTATAATAAGTTACATATATAAATAAATGTTTGAATTTATAATATATATATAGAGAGAGAATAACTTGATTTGATATATATATATATATATATATATATATCTATATATATATATATATATATCTATATATATATATATATATATATATATTTAAGGTGATTTTATCCATTAATTTTTAAATAAAAAAATAATATTGAATAAAAATAGTATTAAACACAAGACTTGAACTTAAAAATCTAATGTTTAAAGATCAAATGCAACACTAATTAATCTAACAAATATTTATAATTTTTAAATATCTTTATGATAAAAATAATTAAATTAGATATTTAATTAAAAACCCATAAAAATATAATTGAAAAAAAAATCTTAAAAATGCTCACACGTGTTTAATACATTGAGGATTGATTTGTTAGCAAAACAGATGACACTATTCAGCTAAGGCCAACTACTGTCCCCGTTTTTTGGGTTTTTTAAGGAGGGGCCATGTCCTAGTTGTTGTTTTTTTGGTAAATGGCCATTTCCTAATTTGAACCATGGTAAAATTCCATTTACCCATTAAATAAATTTAATTTGGAACAATGAAAAGGGAGGGGGAAATATCTCTGGTACTCACGAACAAATATATTTTATACGTCATTATCAAATCAGAAAAGAAAAAAAAAACCCAATTAACCTAAAATAGTACTAGGATTAATCTTATGTCAGTGGCCCTAGTCTACAGTTCTTAGAGATTAGTCTATTATTTCACCTTCAGGATTTGGTCTTACTATAAAGGAATCAAGTTCCAAATATCCTCGTAATTTTTTATTTGCGTGCTTTTATATTGGATTGCTTAATTAAAAGAATAAGGTTTTCAAAGTTAATGTTTCTCAAACCGATTAAAAAAACTATTAATTAAGGACATTCTTAAGCTTTCAAAAGTAAAAAAACAAAAGAGATATCCAAGAGCAACAACCGCCCTCGTTACAGAAAATTCTTGGTCTGGATTATCTTCCCTTATGTTTCTCATTCAGAGGAAATCAAATGTACCATGATGCGGTAACTTTAAACCAAGACTTATATGACATGGTAGGGATGACCATTTGTCCGTGTGAAACTTAGTGTGTTCAGAAATAGAAACGGACATGTAAATTTAATTAATCCTAGAAAGGGAACTATGTGTTAAGAGATACGTGTTGTTGATTCAGGTAACTAGTGAGAATTTCAATAGAATTCAGAAGTAACAATTTCTATATAAAAAAAAAATGGCATGTGCAAATTTAAGTAGAAGTCTAAAAAATAAGGAATCTAGAAGTGTGACTTTAGATAAAAGATTGAAAAGGAAAACGAGCTACTATCATCAATAATTGAATCAGGTGATACTTTACCACGCGTGCACTAGCAACAACTTCGGGAAGTAGTAGTGGATACACATACACTAAAACTCTGTATTTAATAAGTAAAAGTACAGTTTAAACTTAGCCGTTGTTTTATACATTTTGCCCCATGAGGATTATGTTGGAATTCATGCGTATAATTTTGTCACTCAATTCCTTTCACCACAAAAACTTACACTAAAAACCAATGTCATCCATTCCTTACCCCTTCCATTCCAATATTTTGGCATCCTGAGCAGGGCAGAGGCAACATACATAGGATCGAGATACTTCTTAATCACATTGATTTCTCCTACGGCTTAGGTATACAGCCTACGAATTGATTACATGATAATATCTTGGGTTGATAATCGAGTACAGTAAATAAAAACAGAGAAACCATGTCACAAGCTTACTCTATTCAGAAACCCACTTCAAAACTCAGTTCTCTAACTAGTCTCTCAATGATAATGTCAGTCCTAGTTACGAAAATAACAAATAAAAATAGTGATTTATCAGCATGCAAGCTTCAATTTACGTTTAATTGGTGATCATTTTAAACTGGAATCTGGACAGTTGCTGGGGAATGGTGGATATAACTGGCCCGTATCTCTGCAAAAAAAGAAAATGGTACACAAATTTCATACAACACAGAATAAATTATAACAATTTGATTGATAAGCATAGTTATGTGAATAAGTTTCATAATTAATACCATAATCAATCATCAGATGAAAAATTTTAATAAGTGCCAAATAAAAGCATTTTAGATATGCCCCATAATCTCCCACATCAATTGATAGGATTCCTTTACTTGAAACATTTTCAGTTAATATATATGTTTTCCCATTAAACAATAGATGATAAGAATTTTAATTCTTCACATTATAAAGAATTCATTATACAATCTAGTGATAGAAAAAAAAAATTAAAAATATTAAGTTCAAACCTGGACATTGTCATAGAGTTCAAACAACGGAACAGCAAGCAGTTTTAAATTTTTGGGCACTGCAAAGTATTCTCTCTCAGACAGATGAACAAGGAAAAGCTTTTTGCACTCCTACATTCAAGATAGTCAACCATATTATTGTAAACAAGGACCAACTGACTAAGAAAGCCAGGAATGCAAGATATCCAATGACATTGTCTTCGTAAATTACCTTGGGTTTAGTTATATGAGGAGGGCAGTATGGATACATTATAGTTTCAAAATTTGGCCTCCACCAAATTGCAACACACTCGCCAATCTGCAGTTTTCCAAGGATAAGTGCTAATGAATAACAAATATGGGGATAGTCACAGAATGCCAAATTTAACGTATTTATCCAGAGTCCCAACATCTAAAGAGTAAGTAATAATACCTCCCAGTCAGGCACAAGAGCTGGTGAATTAGCACCAAGCTTGCTAGTCAACTTTCTCTTCAAGCCCTCAGTTTCTGTAAACAGCATCAAATAACCCCAAAAGAAAAGTACATTAGGAAAATCATAAGCTGCTATTTTCAGACTATCATATTCAGAATATAGAAGCAAAATCTTACCATTCTCTCCTGGTTTGAGACGACCACCTGGTAGTTTGCAGAATGTGTTTCCTATTTGCAGAAGAAGTATATGAGGATGATTGTGTTCTTGTACCTACAAAATTAAAAGCATAAAGACAGCAATAAGCAGATTCTCAAAGCAAATTAGATGAAAGTCTTTCTTAATGAAAGCAATGTGACAGATGAGAATTAACAAGAACATAGTGGGAAGCCATGGACTAAGTAATTGAAAAAGTAAAAAATCTAAGTGACCCAGACGAATTTAGCAGGGAATTGATCAGATGTGTAAAGGATCTCACTGACAGTGGAATCCACTTTTTTCCTCACTTATAGAAGTGCCTTTCTGACCTCAGCGTGTCAAAGCTTTTTTTTATTTTTTGTGGGGGGAGGGGAGGATACCTCATGACCACCAAGTTGAAAGTTAACAATCTTATTTTCTTATTGGAGTAAACCAAGGATATCCTCCAACCGTTAGTTGAAGACTAATTCTTTTTGAGACATAGAAATCACTGAAAAAGGGCACCGCTAAAGAACTGAATTATTGTCATAATGGTTAACAATCTTATTGTTGCACCAAGATTCGCCCTCATAATGGGCAGCACAATGCATAAGGTTGTAGAGGGTCAAATGTAAATAGTCTTACCATTATCCAATCTAAGCATAGAATTATAGATGTCTAGGATTGGATACTTGTCAATTCTTTATTATTCACCAAAACAGCAACTAATGATTAGTCCCCATGTTCCATAATATATGTCTATTCTATTGTATACAATTCCTGCGTGATAAGTCAAACATGCCTCTCTTCTACAAAATGAAATTAAAGTTGCATGGGAGAAGTGACAAGTATCCAATCTATCACGCAGAGAAATTGACTCGACTAAAATCAGGCAGGTATCATCTATCACCAATCCTTCAATTCAGATAATTAACACAACCAAACATTGGCATACAAAATCTTATAATTTCAGCAAGTTATTGAAATCAATTAACTCAATTTACTATCATAATTCAAATCTCAACCAACACTAGTTCCAACTTTTAGCATCCTACAAGAGAATATTTCAAGTAAAGATCACAACATCAATACTGTTCTGTACCTTCTACACACCAAAAAATAAATAAAACAGCAAAGCCCCAAAACGTGGCAGATAATTGTACGTTATCCTATATACTGTGTTACAAGTTCATGGAAATAATTTTCTAGCTAATGATAAGTTTAGATAATAATTAATAAAAATTCAACCATGACAAGTAGTCTAGTCTAGGGACCAAATTGAAAAAGAAAAAAAAAAAAAAAAAGTGTCATGTATGTAAACCATAAATACTGTATATTTAGTTCTTATACGCGATTATCATTTTCAATTTAGCTTTTTCATGAAACAATTGTTTTGAATTTTGCGCTTATACTTAAGGGTAACTGAATGGCAAGGCAACAGATGATTAGGAGGAAGTTAAAAAATGTTGTTCATATAGGGAGGAAACTGAACTAGAGAGAGAGAGCAGTGACTTAACATACCAGTAAAATTCCTTCGACACTGGTCCTCATCCCTTCCTTCATGTAGCTGAAACAAAAGAAATAAACAAATTTCATAACCGTTAGGGTATAAAACGAAGAGGAGGTTAGGGTTTGGGGTTTAGGAAAAGAAAAGGGAGAAAGGATACGAACTTGACTTTCATACGAGCGAGACGATCGGCGACGGAGGTGTCCTTCTCCATCTTGGGCTCCTTGGTGCCGAAGGTGTAGCTGGACAAGGGATACGTATTCACCACCTTCGACGACACCATTTTGTGTTCCCTGCTATGGATGAATCGAACAGAAGAGAGTGAGTTTGTTTTGTCTTTTGGAAATTGGGATGACCGATTGATTAGGTCTGTGTGTTTTCATATTTCAATGTCCGTTCCTTACTGTTAGATCTCACCCGCACCGGATCATGGGCCTTAGCCTTAGCCCGCTCCCTTTATCCACCTTCATGTAAAAACACACCGCTTCAACTCGGCTTTAAAAAATAATTCATTTTCATTAATACTATCTTAGTTTGCCTAATATATACAATAAATATTTCTTTTATATTTATAATAGGTAATTTTAAAGGTTTAAATTATATTTTATGTAATGCACTGCTTCAAATCTTAGTTAAAATATAATTTTATTGGCCGGAAGTAGTTTATAAAATAAAATATCCAACTTGAAAAAAAATAGAAATGGTGAATGTCTCTTTTCAATTATATGTTTTCTAAATCAATTTTACCAAACTCTAAAATAATAAGTTAAGAATTTATATATATGAGGTGACATACTCCATAATTAAAGAAATTCATTATATATCCAACTTCACCTCCAACCCAAGGATGGCGTTGCCCCTTAAACTTTGAGGTTATCTCATTGGTTTCGTTTCGAACATTGTACAATATTAATTCGTTTAATAGTTGTGACTAACTGATGGGGTTATTTTATGGTACTTGTCTGAGAGGATATTTTATAATTTTATTACAAACATACTCCACAATGATGAGATATTGTCCACTTTGGGACTTAGCCCTCACGATTTTATTTTTTGGTCATCACCCAAGGCCTCTCAATCATTGAAATATGTTTATGTTATATAAATTGTTATTTCTTGTTTTATTTTATCGATGTGGGACTTGTTTAAATTTCAACACTAACCTACAAAACAATATTGTTTGGAGGTAGTAATAATGAGGGTGGGAGGAGGTAGTAGGAGTTCAATGTCCTTGAAAACAACGTTATGGAGAAACTTGACGAGGAGTGAGAACAAGGTTGCATGAGGAGATGTCTAACCGCAATGATGAGAGGAAGGGACATCAAGATCAAGACAAAACAAAGACATCAAAAAGAAGCTAGTTTTAGCTTTTGGTGCCGAATAATGTAACACTTCGATTTCTATAAAATATAATATAAATCTTTTATCGATAATTTTGATATTTTTATTTTTTATTAATAAGAGTTCTTTTATATTTATTTAATTATTTTATATTTTTTAAAATATAATATAAGATATTTTATTAAAAAGATTTATTATGATATTTCATTAAGATGGAAGAGATTTGTAAATGTGATTATGTATTTATTTGAAGGAAAATCATGGGAAGGTTAAGGTTTTTAAAAAAAAAATTAATCAAACATTTTTTACGTTTTCATTTTATACATGCACTTTGGAGTTTAAAGAACAAAAGTAAGAAGAAAATTATCTTGGAATCGTGCATTCGTCTTCTTCTACTTACTAAGGTAAGAATGAGTGAGAAGTCTCACTTTGAATGTGGGATTATATGTTGGATAATGGGATTGACATCGATTATGTGCATGTTGTATGCCTATGTGTGTGAGAATTTTCCAAAATGCGTATGTTTTATCTCTTTTTCTCTTTACACGTTCTTAATGACATGAATTGTTCAGATGTATGGTGAGTTATATATGTTTAGATTATAATTGTATGACTTGAGGTTCTTATGGGTTTGTATGGGAAACCCTAAGGGAATTTGTTGTGATAATTTGTTCAATATGTATCAAGCATATCTTGAGATTGGTACCACATACATGCAAATTTAAGAGTTTGTGTCATTTGCATTTCATACTTGCATGTAAATGAATTAATTATGATTGATGTGTCTTAGATGAGTAATTGTATAAATGATGGTAAATAAGTTTATTGTATTGATTGTGATAATAGAGGAATGTGTGATGTGTGAAATGAGAGCATGTGTATGTTATTGCATAAAGTTTGTTTGACATGCATCATATGCACGTAAATTGACAAATCGACAAAATGTTTAATATGCATTGTGCATATCTTGAGATTGGTACCATGTGGATGCAAATCAAAGTTCTATGTTCTCTATATTGCATAGTTGCATGTAAATGAATTAATAATGGTTGGGGCGTCATGAATGAGTAATTATATCAATGATGATGAATAAGTTATTGAATTGGTCGTGATAACTATTATTAATATCATGTTATTGTGTAAATAAAGTGTGTATGATTATTTGTTATTTATTTCATGTCATTAGCTAAAGTGGAAAGTGTGCATGGCTACGTATTGTTTTATGTCTTGTTTGTGTTTGACTATCCAGTTTGCATTTTTGCACCATAAGCTAGAGTGAGGTGTTTGTCACTCCATTTGTCTTGTGTTATTTTCATTAGTTGTTATGCATGTGATCATCAACACGAGGTTGAAGATGTTGGTGATAAGGCTTAAACTTCAGTGTTAGGTTTTACTTTAATAAAACATGTGACATTGGACTAGTTAGGACTAGATTAGGATATCGTTTAGTTGAATTATTTTGTAAAATATTTTTTTATTTTCTTACAATTTCATTGATTATGTTATTTGGTTGAGTTAAAAATATGATACTTAAAACCTAAACATGTTTAGTTTATTTATAGAATTTGTATTATTTAGTTTATTTCGTTACTTATGTGTTATGGCATATGTGGAATAGAGGTGTTACAAATAAAGCAAATGGCATCATCGACCTCTTTAGGATATCAAACATGAACTAAAAGACAAATATTTTAATTAAAGATTTAATAATATTTTTATTATAGTTAAAAATATTTTAAAAAAATATTTAATTATCTTAACTTGTTTGGATCACATGACAAGCTTCCTCGTGATAGTATTAACCTAGTTTGATATGATAGAAATTGAGAAGAAACTAGATAGAGTGAAAATGAATAAGAGATAGGCAATAAGATTTTTTTTATTAGTAGGAAAGATGTAAACAACAAAAAGGAGAAAAAAAATCTAACAAACTACCCCTCAAATACAAGGTTCTCATTATATCCCAACAATGAAAACATGTGAGTAAGATAAGAAAATCACATGACCAACGTGTCAAATAAGATATTTCCAATCTTAATAAAAGAGTTTGCTATCCTATTCTATTCCTGATAAATATATAAAAAAAATGAAAGTTATTTGGATATAGAAAGTTTATAATTTTAGAAGTTAAAAGAACATAAGGAGAGTCAACAAAATTCAATATTGAATAAGAAAAGTAATCACTTATAAAATTTATTCACATATTATATTTAGAAAATCACATTATTAAACTATAAATGAATAATGAAAAATAACAAACGGTTCATTTGTATTTGAAGAAAAATTACACAATTCACATATCTCTTTATCCAATTTCTAATATGATATTTGAAAGCTCCTCCAAAAATTGAAAATTAAAAAATACAAACAAATAAATAAATAAAACATTAAATATATTTGAATTTATTAAATTGATTTTGATTTAATTCGATATAAATAATTACAAATTCGATTTAATTTATTTTGATGAAGAGGAAAAATTAGGGGGATAGAGTGAGTGCAGTGACAGTGACGGTGATAGCATTGGGGACGTAACAGAGAAGAACATAAAAAGGCGAAGCGCGCGAAATCCAGCATCGGCAGTGGGCAAATGGGAAAGCAAAAGCAACAAGTGATTTCCCGCTTCTTCGCTCCGAAACCCAAAACTCCTCCATCAGCCACTTCCCAAACACCTCCTCCTACTCCCACTCCCAAAATCTCAGCCACCGTCGCTTTCTCCCCTTCCAAACGCCGCCTCACTTCCCATCTCACACCCCCTCGCAAACACCAGAAGCTTCTCGAACCTTCCACGTCCTCTCAGCCACAACCTTCTTCTTCTTCTTCCAAGCCCCCAAACTACACTCCCTTGGAACAACAGGTCCTAAACCTCAAGGCCAAACACCCCGATGTCCTCCTCATGGTCGAAGTCGGTTACAAGTACCGTTTCTTCGGCCAAGACGCGGAACACGCCGCCAGAGTTCTCGGCATTTACGCCCACGTGGACCACAACTTCTTAACCGCGAGCATACCAACTTTTCGACTCAATGTCCACGTCAGAAGGCTCGTCAGCGCGGGCTACAAGGTCGGCGTCGTCAAGCAGACCGAGACCGCCGCCATCAAGGCCCAAAGTTCCAACCGTTTGGGCCCATTCTGCCGTGGGCTTTCGGCCCTCTACACCAAGGCCACGCTAGAGGCGGCGCCGGATTTGGGGGGACCCGAGGACGGGTGCGGGGGAGAAAGCAACTACTTGATGTGTGTGGTGGAGAAGAGTGTTTTGGGTGAGAAGGGAAATTGTGGGGTTAATGTCAGGCTTGGGTTTGTTGCTGTGGAGATTTCCACCGGGGATGTTGTTTATGCGGAGTTTGGTGATGATTTTCTGAGGGGTGCGCTTGAGGCTGCTCTTCTGAGCTTGTCTCCGGCTGAGTTGCTTCTTGGGGACCCTCTTTCGAAGCAAACAGACAAGGTAGTTTTATCTGTAGGAATCACTCGCCTTTTAATTTCGTCATGTTCATTAATGTGTTGTCAATGGAACTTCAGTCTGTATGTAGTTGCTGCACGTTATTTGAAATGGTTTTTATTCATGGGATGTTGAATGTTGATGTCTTGATACATGGAGCATGTGTAGTTTGAAGTTCAGGTTTCAAGGTAGCTTCTTTCTTGCTCCCTCGAAGAGGTGGAGCATGTTTGATACTGCAATGTACTGTTTCTTAACATTGCTTCTAGCTGAGCCATCTAAAATTGGATTCATTTGGATTTCGCTTGTTGAGGTTGGTAAAATATTCATGGGCACGGGTGTTTATTGAGGAAAAGTAGCGAAAACATTTGATTTATCACTCATTGTAATTTATATATGGTTATGCAGTACAAATCCCTTATCATAATACAGATATTTTGTGTGACAATCTGATTTAGATTGTCACACAGATACAATAGATGGAATTTTGAATAATCTGAACAGAGGATTAAAGTTTCCAGTATTGTATGTTTTGATTTGAAAAACTTATCAACAAAAATTTAATGTGCGTGAGTGTTTCCATTCTTAGTGGAGTTTATACGTCGGTCCTTCATAGTTTAAAATATATCATCAATTTAGGGGTGAAATTGGTGCTATTTTATTTTAAGCATTAAAGGACCAAATTGATGTCCAAAATCATTGTTGGACCAACATTACATCTTATGTGACAACCAATTTGATTCTTTACTCTTACCATTTATATACTGTACAATTGGGTATATCTTCGCCACTTTTTGAATCATTTTTCTATTTATCTCCATGTTCTTGTATCTTGGCAATCTTCTCTTCTAACAAAAAGAATGATGTTTTAACAATTTGAAGTTTGTTGAAATGATTTCATGCTTGGAAAACTTATTTCTGAAACTATAAGGTAATTACTGTTCTTAATATTTTTTTAGAATAAAATATTATCCCAACAGGGAGAATGTTCTTATAGTTACTAAATGAATTACTGTAAAACTCTACTATCATTGAACCCAATTATGTGATCGGGTGTTCTGTTATTAGTTATTGTTGAATTTTGCTGGACCTGCCTCAAATGTTCGAGTAGAGCGTGTTTCACGAGATTGCTTCACTGGGGGGGGTGCTCTTGCTGAAGTTATGACCCTGTACGAGAACATGCATGTAGAAGGTTCATCAGATTCAATACAAAGCAATGATTTGGCTGAGAACAGAAGTCAGCAGTTAGTAATCAAGGTATCAACTATTGGTATATATACTTATATATAAAGATGATTTCCTATTTTTGTGCATACATTTTTTTTTTTACAAATTTTAAATTTTAAATAAAAATAAAAAACTGCACGATAATAGTTAATAAAAAGGTCATAAAAGTCTTTTAGTGTACAAGTTTTATTCTTAAAACTATTATTGAATAAGAATAACTGCACACTATTTCACTAACATGTGTATTTAAGCGGAGACACAAATTGTTTTTTTTTTTTTCCTACTAGTTTATTAAGAAAAGTTATTCCCTTAGAAGGCATTAGAAACTCTTAAAATCATTTTTTTTTGTTAGTTTGAGTATGCATTTTTAAGTCAAAATCTATCTTGTGATTATTGACCATGCCATTGTAATTTGTTATATTTTATGACAAATGTAACCAGGTGCCAAATTTCCATATACTTCTCTCGGTGTTCTTATAAGACCCAAATCAAGTGTTGCTTGGTCCTTTTTATAAGAATTAAGTTAAAATGTCTCTTGCATTAATTATTTTCTTACAAGAAATACCCTTTAATTGAAGTAGTTGGTAGAGTAAGAGTCTCATTAATATTAGGGTTATTTAATATTTATGGGAAAAAAACAAATTTAGGGCAAATTTAATTCTATCAACTAAATTAACCAACTTCCTTAATCCTAGTGAATTAAGTAATTGGGTTTTATAAAAAGGAATGAGGGAGTACTTCTCTTTTCTATCAACTCTTATGTGTTTAATTTTTTATTCACCAGATCATAGCTTGTAGTTTTTTTTTTCTTCACAGATGCTAGCTTTACATTTATTGTTTTTGCTCTTTCTAGTTTCTACTCATAACTAGTTCTGTTTTCATCTCTACTCTTTTTATTATAAAGGAGGTGATGAACATGCCAGATTTGGCTGTCCAAGCTTTGGCCTTAACTATTCGCCATTTGAAGGAATTTGGTTTTGAAAGAATTCTGTGTTCAGGAGCTTCTTTAAGGCCCTTCTCAAGCAAAACGGAAATGACTCTCTCAGCCAATGCACTTCAACAACTGGAGGTGATTATAAACTGTACATTTTTTGATAACGTTTAGTAAGTACTGGAGCATATTTTATGCTTACTTGCTACATGTTTTAATTTTTTCGATGTCTCAAAGTGAGCAATTACAAATTGTGCATATGTGTGTAGGTTAAACTTAAATATTCAGTAGGAACTAATCAGTATTGCTCCTTTGTCTCACAGTCATGACAATTTTGGCTAATTACCAATCTTGTAAACATACACTTTGACTACGATTTCCTTTCAGTACTCCTACAATGCATGAATAAACTGGCACTATTAATAATATCTAATCAAACCAAAACCTGAACTGCCCTTTCTTTGGTTCAGGTATTAGTTCTCGTAGATTCATATAATTGTATAGCAATCAAATATCTTGGCTTTATGCTGGCCAGTTGCTTCTGGCCCATAACATGAATGGCTGTATTCTTTTACAATGAGTCATAAGATGATGAATATATTTTATACTTGTGAAATATATTTTATACTTGTGTTCTATAAGCTAGAAGATCATTTTTAATACCAACATAATATTCCCTGTAGTTCTTGTAGCCAATGAATGCTTCATGTATTTTCAGGTTTTGAAAAATAATAGTGATGGATCTGAGACCGGTTCCTTGCTGCAAATTATGAATCGAACTCTTACTATATTTGGTTCCAGGCTTCTTAGGCATTGGGTATGAGGTGCTTTCATTCCTCATATACAAACACTGAATGTTGAATTCTTGATTGTCCTGTCTCTATGAGCCATTGAACGAAGAAGATCCATCTTTAATTATTGTTCTTGTGGGTGATACAGGTATCTCATCCTCTGTGTGATCAAACCTTAATTTCTGCTCGTCTTCATGCTGTAACTGAAATTGCAGAGTCCATGGGATCTTGTAATAGTGTGAAGAATCTTGGACATGTTGAGGAAGATCCTGATGTAGCAATTGTGCAACCTGAGTTAGCATACATACTTTCACTGGTTTTGACAACTCTTGGCCGAGCACCTGATATACAACGTGGAATTACAAGAATTTTCCATTGCACTGCTACCCCATCTGAGGTGATAAATGGATTCTTGTTGTCAATTGTCATGTTCTTGTATTTCACTATATTCTGTACTTCAATCAATTGTCTTTATATTCCTTGTAATTTCTTTTCACAATGGAGCTTTATATGAGATAGGGAGACAGAAAGAGAGCTAAACATATTCTGTGGATTACTTAATGACAATATTCTCTGCATGGGCATGGCAAGATTTAACTGTTCTGATGTGAGTCTCGTTTCATGTTCAATTAAGAGCAATATGCATGCTAAGAATCTGTTAGGAGTTCTACAATGCATGCTTTGAGCATTTGAGTGGGAGCAGCCAAGGATAAGGCGTGTTTCAAAACCCATACTACAACACAAGAATACAAGTGTATTTCCAACTGTAATAGCACTGTGCCTCAGATGAGGCCTGGACCTAATCTGAGTGTTTCTTTAATTATTACCAAGATACAAGGAACATATGAGGGGTATGTCATTATGCTAATTTGTTTTAAAAACACCAGCTTCTATCTTTAGAACTTGAGTATTTAAAGTTTGTATCTAATGTATATAGTCAATGAAGTGATCTATACTTGATCTTTGAAAAGATTGAGACTGTTTTTAATATGTGTGAATTTCAGGTTTAAGAAAGTGATCAACTGTAATGAAATTAATATTTTTTTTCATGAAAATAGTCTCATTGTTTGATAACTTTGAGTTTTAATGTGGTGCAAGGGAATGGTTGAGAATGTTTGTGTCACTGTTACTGATCAACTGTAGGCATTCAGATTCTTCATTTATCATATTTGATGTGTTCAAAAAATTGACAAGAAGGCTGCTATGTATTGATTGCTTGAATCTTCTTGTGTTTATACAGTTCGTTGCAGTAATTCAAGCTATTTTGTCTGCTGGAAAACAGCTTCAACAACTTAACATAGGAGATGGGAATAATAATACATTGCACTCTAATCTGTTAAAAAAGTTAATTTTGACTGCTTCCTCTGGCATTGTTATTGACAATGCTGCAAAATTGTTGTCATCTTTAAATAAAGACGTTGCTGATCAAGGAGATCTAACAAAATTAATCATTGCATCAGAGGGACAATTCCCAGAGGTTTGTCAATGTCTTTTGCATTAAAAATTTACTTTTTACAATTTCCTTCTTTATACTTTTATCTTGAACCATGTTGGTTTTATTACTGTGTATAGATCATTAGAGCTCGGAAGGCTTTCAAGCTGGCGGTGGAACACTTAGATTCATTGATTGACTTGTATCGCAAACGGTTTGGAATGCAAAATTTGGAATTCATGAGTATTTCTGGAACAACTCATTTGATTGAGGTAGTCTAATACTCTAATTAGATGGAAAATCCATAATTTTTTTTTACTAGAAGAAAATCCATAATATTTAAACATTGCAGATGCTTGAAATTTGGTTACAAAATTCCATTTAGTATTCCAGTTCTTGCTACTTCCTCAGTTTTCTCTTATTGCCATGTAGTGCTCCAAATTTGCGTCTTAATATTCTTAACTTGATAAACTGAAGGAATGTGTTTTAACTTAAAAATAAATTACGGTAATGGCTCTCTTTCGCTTGCCCTACCTGCACCCCTCAAATAAGGGTATAATGTATAAGATAAGACCCTTCTTTTTTGGCTTCTTTTCTCCTTAAGCCTCTGGTTGGTATCAGTGAAATACTATGGAAATTGAGTAGAGGGTTAAGACTTAATTTGTTTGGTATCAATGAAATATCTAGGAAAGAAATAAAAAGGTTGTGGGGCTTAGATAAAAAAATCCTCTTCAGAAGGAGAGCGGAAATGTTGTGGAAATGGGAAGATGTGAGGAGAGAGAGTATAAATTGGGAGAGTTTAGGAGAGAGTGTACTTTTTTATCCTTTTATTCTATTTTCTTCTTTACTTCTTTCAAACCAAACACCCCTAAATTTCACTCCTTGTCTGACCTATTTTCATTCACTTTATTTCTCTCTTCTCTATTTTCATCTATCTGATTTATTTCTCTCTTATCAAACACACCTTGAATGTAGAAGACAAACCAAACATATTTACAATAGTCTTAAAATCAAAGTAGTTTTTTTGGTAATACACAAAAGACAAAAAAATAGAGCTTTTGTAGGAAGGAAAAGAAGCCCCAAAACTGGGCCTACCACTACTAAAGATGGGTCGAAAATGCTTATTGCATGTTCCCAATGCCCATTTGGTACTTTTAAACTTTTTCTACATTAAAGTTGATATTACCAATTGTCTCTATTTTATTTTCCTTTCTTTCCTTAAACAATTTTTTATTTATTTATTTTTTTTATAATTTTCTGTTTCTTGTTTATTAGTCAAGAGCTCTGATTTAACTCAAGTTCAAAACTGTTGTATTTTTCCATAGAGTAAATGCTTGACAGTGAAGACGTTTTAATTGCCATTTATTTTATGTTTGGCTGCAGTTATCAACTAATGTAAAGGTTCCTTCAAACTGGGTCAAGGTAAATAGCACAAAGAAAACAATTCGATATCACCCTCCTGAAGTAGTGTCAGCATTGGACAAGTTATCATTAGCAAAAGAAGAACTCACTGTTGCCTGCCAAGCAGCTTGGAATAGCTTTCTTAGGGACTTCAGTAAACACTATGCTGATTTCCAAGCTTCTGTTCAAGCACTAGCTGCTTTAGATTGTCTACATTCACTTGCCATTCTTTCAAGAAATAAGGTTTGTTCTTAAAGGAATTTTCAAGTGTCTTCAAATATTTCTTGCATCTTTAATATAATTCTCTATTTTCTGTAATAGGGTTATGTTCGGCCAGTGTTTGTAGATGATCATGAGCCTGTTCAGATACAAATTTGTTCTGGTAGACATCCGGTATGAATTTAATGGCTTATACTTTTGTATGAAATTCTTCACCTTGTGGGATTAGGCTTTTGTTGTTGTTGTACTTTTGTATGAATTGACATTCATGTTTTCTTGAATCCATTTGAGTTGCAAATCCTTGCCTGTAATATTTGTGGTTTTGCTGGTTTGTGTATTTAGTACACACCCTCATGTGCATTAATTTTCTTCAAATTGGTTCTTGGATGACTAAGGCATTGTCTTGTGCATCGAAACAATTGTTTGACGGTTGCAAAAGTAGTTGAAATGACTTTTGCAACTTTATCTAGTGTAAACCAGAATACACTTCCCTCAAAATTATCAGTGTTGCAATACTTTTGACTTCAACTCAGTTGATTCAAGTTCGTCATTATTGATTGGTAACCAGAGGTTCATTCTTCTAAGTCATTTCTCACCAGGTTTTGGAGACTACCTTACAAGATAATTTTGTTCCAAATGATACAAACATGCATGCAGATGGAGAGTACTGTCAGATTGTTACTGGACCCAATATGGGGGGAAAAAGTTGCTATGTTCGCCAGGTGGCTCTGATTGCTATAATGGCTCAGGTATCAATATAGCATCTGCCATATTTGTGCTTTGATTTTCTCCCATTAATGCATCAACCTGTTGAGGTTGTGCTGTAGAGCATAAGCTTTACTTTGTAAATACTGAAAGGCAATTATATAGTGTGAAAGGTTCTGTATATCATGTCTTGAAATTCAGTTAACTTTTTGTTTCAAATTATTTTCTATATTTTCAGCTTAAGTTGATCTATTTCCCCCTCCAAAATATTTAGCTTACTGCTTTTCTTTGACAACCTAGTCCCTTCCGGCTGTTGCTTTATTGAAACATCTCTGATCTCTCTAGGTTGGTTCCTTTGTACCAGCATCATCAGCAAAACTGCATGTCCTGGATGGAATCTACACTCGGATGGGTGCTTCTGACAGTATTCAGCAAGGGAGAAGCACCTTCCTAGAAGAACTAAGTGAGACTTCACATATACTACATAGTTGCACAGAACATTCACTGGTTATCATTGATGAGCTTGGGAGAGGTACAAGTACACATGATGGTATGGCCATTGCTCATGCAACATTGCATTATCTTCTGAAGCAAAAAAGAAGCATGGTCCTCTTCGTCACTCACTATCCAAAGATTGCCAACCTGGCTGCTGAATTTCCTGGCTCTGTGGCAGCATATCACGTATCACATCTGACCTCACGTGATGCAAGTAAAAATTCCAACTTGGATCATGATGTCACTTACCTCTACAAGCTCGTGCCTGGTGTTTCAGAGAGGAGTTTTGGCTTTAAGGTTGCTCAACTAGCACAGGTAATAAATTCACAAAATTATATATTACTATTGCACACCTGTCAGAAATACAAACATTACTAGTGCACTGCTGACAGAGCAATTGGTTGATTTTGTTTGAGTTGATAAGAGATATGTGATGCATAAATCTTCCTCAAGTAAAGCTAGTCCATTCATTACAGACAAACATTAGGGCTAGGAAATTTGGGGATTGCCTTAGTCCTTAGCATCTGAGTTTGACTGCTGAGGTCTCTAATGATTAAATTGTTGAAATTTATTATATATTGACTTTCATTTAAGAAAGTTGGAAACATCATGCTTTTCAGTTACCATCACATTGCATCAGTCGAGCCATGGTCATGGCTTCCAAATTAGAAGCACTAGTAAACAATAGAATACATAGTAGATCAAGAAAGGAACTACTATTGGATATGCTGGTGATTGGTCAAGAGCAAGAACAGCTTATGGCTCAACCATATGATCGTCCACATCAAGAGTTTGGTATGGCTTACAAAGATTTCTATTTAAACTTAAAAGCTGCTCTACAAGATGATGACTGTGCAAAAAACTTTCACCTTTTGGAGCATGCTAGAAGCATTGCAAGGAAATTAATTGGCAGGTCAGCTACCTTGTCTTTTCTTCTTCTTCTTCTTCAACTTCTTTTTTTTCATTTTTTAAAAGAATGGATATTGTTAACTAATTTTTATCTCATTACTCACAACTTAATAGCTCCCTTTAGTTAACTAATATGTCAGTACTTTTCCACTATAAGAAAAGGAGGAGGGCTTGCTTAGTGACAAGATTATCAGTTTAGACCTTTAACTCAATTTTCTCGTCAGATATTATCTATATAATATATTTAACATCAGAATAGTTGTTTAGTTACATGAGGCTGTAACAAAGAAGCTTTGATAATTATGTTTGGAGTGATTGACTAACTGATTTCTTTGTGGTTGATGGAGTTAACGTCAAAAATTTTATTTATCACAACTCTAATTAAGTTTGCATATGCATTAGCAGATAAATGCATTATGGGTAAGACAGGATGACTTGCAGAAGCAGGGTTCAGGTCTCCTCCAGTGTTGTAGAATGTAGATAATATCTAGCATAAAATAAAATTGATTCCGTAATTTTTGCTTCTTTACCTTTCTCCTGCCAAGCTTATAATTTTGTAATTTTGGTCATGCTTGGGAATTGATTTTGTTTACTGCCATGTATAAGGATGTCCGTCCTTTTTGAGCCTACGGAAGTAAAAGCAAAGGTATGACTGTAAATAACTACGTTTATCCTTAAAATATTTATTTAATATTATTAACTACGTTTATTGACAGATAACTTGCATGCTAGTATCATATAAATAATTAGGCTCCGGTGTTCTTTCAGTGCGGCATATGGTTGTCCTGAGGGTATCTTTTGTAGAATATGGCTTCGAATTTAACGGGTCAGTATTGGGCTAATAGAAGTGTTAGTAGGTAAAATGTCTTTCTCCAAACATTAATGGGTGGAAAGTATTAACAGTACTTCATGCAAAGGAAGTTTTGTGCAAATAAATATCTTTCAGCTGCAAAAGTATATATATATATATATATATATATATATATATATATATATATATATATATATATATATATATATATATATATATATATTAAATGACACTATTTCTTAAGAGGGGAAATGTGTTGTAAAATGATTGGTTTAATAGAGAAAAATTATGTTCAAGAAAGTTATTGTATTATATAATTTAAAAATCTTCATCTATCAAGTTATTCGATCACCACCCATTCTAAAAAGTGAAATAGGAATGGTGTGATGGGAATTTTATGCTTTAATCTCGCAAACTTACTTTTTTAGTAACCGTGCATGGGAAGTTTGTGATCAATAAAAATCTTCAACAATTCATTCAAGTCTTCACAGGTTCTGGTAGAGTAGATTTGCATATCAATCGGTGTTAATAGCTTTAGCAGTGAAATCAAAATGAAAGAATCAGGGATACATGTCTATATCCTAATCACAGTGGGTAAGTTCTCATTAGCGTGTGGTATTTGGATCAGTGTTGACTGTTGATCCTCAACAAGACTAATAAATCAAATTGATTGATAGTGTCTTCTACATGAACATCTATTATTTTACCCTAAAAAGAAAAAAAGAGAATGAATAATAATAATAATAATAACCTGTGTTCTATGGAGGGATTAGGATCTGTGTAGTAAAACCTTTTTTTTATATCTTAAATGAACCACATACTTTACTTTCATTACGAAAAGTAGAACAAAATGACATGCTTCACTACTAGACGATATTGTTCGGCTAACTTGGACACTGGGCTATTGTCACTCACCGCTTAGAAGTTAGAATCCTCCTATAACGTCCAACCTTAACGAAAATTTAGATTGCTGAACTTGCTATTCCAGTTTAAGTGAAAATAAATAAATAAATTATCCAAAATGGAAGATTTCGTATGTCCATTCCAGGCAAAACTGTTGATTATTTTCAATCACAATATTAACTTGATTAACATTTACAATTTTGCTATAAAAAAACGTGAAAATGACGCATGCTTAGTACTTATGTGACACTGCAATGCTTAGTACTTAGTACTTATGCTTAGTATTTATCGATATCTAATTATAGAGACAATATATAATTCCCATTCACACGACATGAAACCTAAATCTTAGGTTGCAATTTTGTTGTGCGACCCAAATTAAGTGTAGTATGGTAATCGAATATATATTAAGTGTTATATTCTACAACTACTCATATTACATAAGAATGAATATAATATTAGTTTTTTTTTTTTCAACTTTCGATTTTTTAAGTTTTTATTTTTATATGATAAATTCAATGATCCGATATAATTATAGTTGAATTAGTTTAATTCAATTGTAAAACAAAATTAGAGAAATCTAATAAAATCAATCTAATTAAATTTAATCGGATAAAAAAATACAAATCCAATCTAAATAGATACGTGCCACTACTAAGAAAAATACAATTTTTTTTCAACAAAAACAACAAAACTTCTAATTTAAATGAGACTAGTCAAGACAATCTAAACTTTGCATGTGATTTTATACTACATTTATACTTTATGTAAATTTTTATATTTTGCATTTCTATTATTCTGGAAAAAAATACTTTATGTCTGTTTTAAAATAATAATAAATAATAATAAAACAATTATTTATTAGTAGTTTTAAAATAAAGTAAAAAATGTTATATTTCTGACATGTGAGCAATAGTATCATAGTTTTATTACATAATATAATGTTACCGTTTATTTAAATTAACTTTGACTTAATAATGAATTAATATTTAAGTTAAAAGAAGCCTCAAATATGTTTTTATAAAATGATGGAATCTTTTTTTTTTTGGTAAAGATAGGAAAAATTACAATGATGATCGCAATGAGGATTAAACCTAGGTCCTCATGCTTTTAACTACCCCAATCTCTCCCCACTTAACTACTAGACTAACTTTAGTGGTCATCTTGATTTTGGTTTATGTATAAAGAACTTTTTTTTTTATCTTTCTAAAATTGAGAAACATTACTTTGATCTATTTAAAATGAATGGATTTTAGTTTTGATTTTTATAAAATATTTATTTTTAACTTTTATCTCTTTAAAACCTAAAATTGTTAATTTTTTTAATCTTAAATAATCATTTGAAGGTAAACCAATAAGTTTTGCTTTAATAATCAATAATTTTTCTAGACAATATCATTAACAATTGTAATAGTACTTGAGATGACCATTTAATAATTTAATAGATAAATAATAATTAAAAATAATTATATAATAGAATGAATTAAAAATAATAGTTCTAAATTTTAGAGAAATAAAAAAATAAATAATTTATAAATACTAAAACCAAAAAGTTTATTTATTTTCTAAAGACTATAAATATATTTAATATGAAAATAATTATATTTAGAAAAAAATAAAAACAGGCCGAATAATAGACTTTGAACATAATAGATGCTTACTTCGATTGCAAAGGTGTGAGCACAATATGGCAATGCAACAAAAAGGTTATTTTGAGTGGGATGGTGAACATATATGTTACCGCTAATATTAAAAACATGAAATTAAAACATATATGTCGTAAAGATAATAATAGAGTGATTTATTTTTTAATTTAGTCCCTAAAAATGTAACGATAAGTTAAATTAGTTTATAAATTAATAAAGTAAAAATTCTTAAAATTATAGATTATCAATCAATTTACTCCTTAAAATCGTAATGAACAGTCAAATTTAACCTTCTGTTCCGAAATAAGTAAAATGTATGATAAAATAATTATTGAAATTATAAAGTATTAATCAATTTAGTTCATGGTCCATTAAATTAGTCCTTAAAATTAACAAGGTTTTATATTTAGAAAAGTATTAAAATTTAATATAATAATTTTTTATTAATTATTTTTTAATTATATATATATATTTATTTATTTATTTATTCAATTATATATAATTATTTGTACATATTCTACCCGTTTATCTGCAGTGTAGTATTTTTTTAGAGATCTGCAGTGTAGTTATTCATAAAGAAATATGTTCAATCAATAAATTGATAAGATATTTTATAATTTAACTATTAAATAAATTTATAAATTTAATAAATAAATTTTTTTAATTTTGAAAATTTTTGAATGTTGCAATTTTTTTTTAAACTTTGAGAGTCAATTTGACTGACTGTTATAATTGAAAGAATTAAAATGATTGATAATTTACTATTTAGAGATTATTTTTTCCATTTAAATTATTTATGAACTAATTTGGCTGTGTATTAAATTCTTTGACTAAACTGATTGATAATGTATAATTTAAAGGATTGTTTTGTCACTTTATTAATTTCAGCAATCAATTTTATTGACCACAATAATTTTATTGATCATTGATTAACATTTTAAATATTGTTTAATTATTATTTAGCAATTATAAAAAAAAATTGGACAGAAGTTATCAATTATAAAATTATTAATTATAATTGATACATTTGACTATCTTTAAGAATATTAAAATTTGGATTTCTTTTTATATATATAAATGACCTTGTGATGGGTTGAGCCAGTTCTGCATTTCAAGTACATTTATCAGTGAAGATAGCACATCCTCAAAGAGAAGATGATGATTTCAAACCTTCTCTCAGGTACACAATTATCGATTTTACTCTTAATTAACATGCCATACAGTGCATCAACTCACGATTGTTACACAATCACACCCTTATGAAATAATCGATTTAATTATGTTTGAGGGTTTGATTTTGTGGCACTTTAATATTTGGATGAGAACTCAAGTATGTATTGGTGATATATTAAATTGATTTTAGGCTTTCGTTTATTAGTGAATTTTGATTCATTTGTCCCAATTTTGGTTTGCATTTAGATGATTAAATATGGAGAATTCGTATAATGCACTACCGTCCCTTAAAATTAAAACAAATTATTGATTGGACAATTTTACTTTTTTTTTTAATGAACTTATGAATATTTACACCGGACTTTGACATCATGAATTATATCTTCTTAACAAATAAAAAAAAAAAGTGTGTTGTTTCAAATTATTTTTTTTTATCATTAATCTTTAAGTTATTCTCCTTTTTTTTTTGTCTATCACATCATTTATTATGTTTATATGTCTTTATAATTTTAATTTATTTTTCTTTCTCTTTACAATTATTTTTCTTACAATTGATAGCATTAAATTAAGAACAATGTCATATTTTCTACTTCTTCCTTCTACAAATTCTCTTCTTACCTAGTAAGAAAAGTATTAAATGAAAATAATATACTATTTTGAATGTATTTTTAAGATATAAAATACTATATATATATATATATATATATATATATATATATATATATATAATACTTTCTTTATAAAATAATAGTTGGTTTTTGAGGAGGGTGAAGAGAAAATAACATTACTCTTAAGTTAAAAGTAATTTGATAAATTGGAAAAAAAAAAGTGAAATCTATAAAACTATGTGTGAAAAAGTTACGCGTGATAAAAAGATATGTTTGGTTTTTTCTATGTGAAAATTTTATTGATGAATAATCTATAAGTATATTTAAAAAAAAAAATTGAGGTTTAGGATAATGGATAAGTTTCTGAATTTTATCTCACCTAATTTTTTTATTATAAAAAAATAAAAGAGAGTAGAGAAGGGCATAGGTGAAATGGAATAGATATAGAAATTGTTACACACATTCTCATGTGAGTATAAATAGATTGAGTTGAATGTACGTTTAACTTTTTTAAATGATAAAACAAACATGAATATAGTAAGTGGCATGCAACTAAGTTAAGGCTGTGGCTGCGTTTGTAGGCAACAATTGCTGCTAACTCAACCCACCAATTCATTATATGATGTCAATATTTCTATAAACAAATATCTTACTTTAAACTTTCTATATTTATCTCACACTAATCTTTTATTTGGGTATAAGGGATGAAAAAAAAGTTAAGATAGAAAAAAAAAAAGGTCAGCACGAGATACACCATTTTTTTAATATGAACTTATGATATTTTTATTTGTGATTCATTTATTTGTTAAAAATTTATATTGTAAACTTATTTTATTACTGTTGGTAAATTTATTTGTGACTTTTTTTTTTTGATGAATAGACTTATTAAATATGTGTGTCAATGAACATTTGAATTATTACTAATTATATATATATATATATATATATATATTAATTATATCTGATCATAAGATTTGAGATATCTTTAGATAAATTTTTTTGAACAATTAAAATAAGTAGAATGAAAAATAATTTATAAATATTTTCAATAGGTTGGCAACCAATTCAGTCTTTTTTTTTATAATCCAAATAATTAAAAATAAAAGAAGTACAAAGAGTATTCCAATCAATTCAGTTTAATTCATTTTTTTAATAAGATAAGAAAAAATTAAATTAATTGAATTGATTTATTTGACACTCTTATTGATTTATATTTTTTTTGTTATATTATTTATTTAAGTTGAACATGATTATTTTTTGAGAATGTATTTGATTAACATTTGAAGAGTATATAATTTTTTTAACTAATTTATAAGTTAATCTTATTAAAATAAGTTTAATTAATAAGAGTTTATTTTCATGAACTAATTGAAATAATTTATAATTCATGAATTCTTATTCTGTTTTCCTTTTTTTTGTAAGTTTAATTAATAAGAGTTTATTTTCATGAACTAATTGAAATAATTTATAATTCATGAATTCTTATTTTGTTTTCCTTTTTTTTCTTGTTAATTTACTATAAATTATTTCTTTTTATCTTTTTTAAATTTATAAATTATTTTTCTTATCATGTTATTTTCTCATACTCGTTACTAAAATCATTTAATAACATTTAACATTTATTAGTTAATCTTTAAAAATCAATTCAATTAGCTAACTTACAAGCTTTCAATTCTTTTGTTTCTATCTTGTAACCAATAAATTTTCACCTAAACTATAAGTTAACTTTTTCAAACATATCTAAAAAAAATATTAAGAAAAAAAAAAAGAATATCACGAATGATAATTTTTTAAGTTTCACAGTAATTTATTTTTAAGAAAAATAATCACTTTTCGTCTTTATTTTTTAATAGACTATTATACCCTTTAAATATATATAAAAAAACTTTTTATATTTTTTTTAAATAATTACATGTAACCTTCTAATATTTTGTTTGTGTATAAACTCTTGTAAGATTCATGACGTATTTTTTTTATTGATTAACGGTATAAAAAATAATTATTGATAGTAAATCAAATTTAGAGTAATGTTTTTTTAGATACTCAAAAAATTACAAACACACGACTGAAACTCTTTATTTCTCTCTATCTCTCATATAACATTACAAATTATATCAATTATTTATTTTTCATTTATTATTTTTTTAAAGTGTCTAGTGAATAGAGAAGAAACGGTTAAGATTAAAATAGTTAAAAATAAACACTTTGATTCGAATTTTTATTATGATCATTTTAGTAATTTTTTGTATGTTAAAAGAAATCGAATCTTTTAGTATATAGAATGTGAAGTGAAACTCAAATTTTAATAGCAAAATAATATTAAAACCATGTAATTAACTGTATTTAAGTGTTTTTTACTTCTAGAAATGACTGCATATGATGATGACCTAAGCTAAGCCTTTTCCCGTAATTTCTCACCGTCCCTTGGAATCCGCATCTACATCCACCTTTCTCTTTGCAATTACATGTTTCCCTAACAATTTTATTAAAAAAAAAAAGGGGAAAAAAAAGCGTAGCATGAACACCTCACAACCTTTGCACTTGTTCATCCTCAACTCAGCTACTCAACAACGACACCAACATCCTCATCCACACCGCACACTACTTGTGTTCTCTCAAGGTCTGTTTTTTCTCCTCATTCTACACAAAGCAATCACCTTTACACTCGCGTACTTCTGTGTATGCCTTCCTTCCTTTATTTTATTTTATTTATTTATTTTTATTTTAAACAAAGACCAAATTTTGGGGTAACGGGGGATTAGATCTTCATCTTAAATGACCGACCCATGATTTTTAGAGTTTCCAAGGCTTGTTTTCCGTGCCTTTTCATTTCTGGGTTTCTGGATTTTGTTTGATCACAAATTGTGGTGGTGATTGGTCCTGTACTTGTTTCTGTCTCGGATTTGGTACTTTTGCGATCTGGTGTGTGAGGGGGTTACAAGTTTTTATTTTTATTGAGCAATTATTCTGTCATGAAAATTTTCAAGTTGGCCCGAGTGGCTGAGTGAAACAGGACTAATTGGGACTGGGGAGTTTAATTGAATGAGTGTCAAATTTCCTTTGGGAGTTCAGTAATTTTCTTCATTCTGTGCTTAATTGTTCATTTCCCCACTCATTTGACATCCATTCTTCATCTTTAATGATCAAGTTTTATTTTTGCGCGAATGTGGTTTGGACTCGTAATACACTTTGCTCGTCGTTTCCTATGTCTTTTTCTTTTGGTTTGTTTTTCTTTGCTGGCCTCACATCTCTTTTGTTATCCTACTCGTAGTTTGTAGATGAATGATGATATATTTGCTAATCAAAGATCTTTCTGAAATCTGAATTAAAAGGTTTTATTGAGCGTGTTTATGAGAATCATGGAGTGGAGTTAGTGGTGTTTAGTATAGAGGTTATGAGAATTGTGAATTGCTTCTATGTTTGTCATTTAGCATTTTATCTGTCTAATTTGTAAGTTCAGGCGAAAATGATTGAGTTCAGTAACAATGGGGTTGTATCCATGGTGGTTCTGGATGATGAGTGTGAAATTCTCTCTGTCTCTAAAAGCTTTCCGATGGGGTGATGAAGGTTAAAGGTTTTTAGCCCCTGCATGTTAATCGGAACTTATGCTGATGCTTAGTACTGCCAATTAGTTATTGGTTTATGATTAACACTGTATATTAGCACTGGGGTGTTTGGTAAGGGGATTCATTTAGGTTTCACAGGAATCTTAAGTTAGGAGTGATAAATTTGTATGTTTGGTAGGATTTTTTTATAAATATCCTGGAGAAACTAACATTTTGGGGATTTCCTGTAGGAATATTTTACCCATATTCAAGTTAACATTTCAAGTAGGATTACTGAGACACCTGATTTTTGAGAAACATAATTCATGAATTCTTTGAAGTCTACATACTAAATGTGCTATAAGGAAATGTTATCACTCCCATTAATTTGTTGAAGAATAACAAAGAAAGTTGTCTTTCTCAAAACTTGTGATGTGAGATTGAGTTGTACTTGTATACCAAATTAAGAATTTGAGTATATTAAGTTATTTGTGAGCTAAAATCTACATTTTTTGTGAATGAAAGCTAGCATCTCAGGCTCAGTGTTTTTAACTCTTTTAAAAAGAAATCTTTGTTTATTTCTCCATCTATTATCATTGTTTTGAAAAAGAAATCTTTGTTTATTTCTCCATCTATTATCTTTGAATAATGTGGTATTGGCAGAAAGGAGACTTGAAATATCGCTGTAATGAACAGAAGATTAAACATTAAAGACCAAAGACTGAAAGCTTAAAAAGACCAAAAGGCAAAGTATAAAAGTTGTTAATATAAGTTAATTATGTATTTATTTATTTATTCCAAAGGCAGCTTAAAACAACCTTACTAAATAAAGTTGTTAGTTTATATTTGTCGTTTACTTTGTTGGTCCAAAAATGTGGCAATCTGGTGATGATTGTAATCAGGGTTGAGATTAGTGCGCATATAGTGCCGTGGCAAAGCACACATAGCAGTGTGGTTCGGTGTTTGCGGCTGTAATGGCTGTGATAGCGCCATCATTTTGTTTTTCCTGAAAATTCCCTCTAAGGATTACTGTTAGAGCTTTTATGTAACGGTGTTTTTGGAACATTATTCTGCTTTGTTTGCATGTATATACAACAAAAAACTCTTCTAAAGTTTGAAACGCTTATGACAGTTATGCAACCAAACTCCTTTAAACCCTTTCATCTTTCTTGCTACCCACTCTTCCTGTGATGTCCTTCTCTTCTCCAGCAATGTTACACTAGGAAATTTATTTTTGACTTTTGTTGGTATTTACTTTTATCTTTTGTTTAAGACACCTATGCTTGTTTATTGTTAATTATGAATGTCTTGAATTGAGTAATTTTTATCATTTTTAGAATTTATGTGTGTATATAGTTTACATTATATATATTATATACTACACAATATTTTTTTAGAATAGAGGCTATCCCGCTATAATGTTTTTTTGATCAGCTACTAAGCTGTTGAGATTTGAAAGCTTGCTTGTAATTGCTGTTACCCTGTGTTTATTTCAGAACTTTTATTCGTTTCATTGACTGCTGTAGTTTTTCACTCTGATGGTTTAAACTTGCTACTGTTTTTTAATTTGGTTTCTGCAGGTGTTTCTTCAAACTGAAATTGTGTTAGAAATTTGGAAAACCAGCATAATGGAAGACAACGACTCTAACATAAGGAGATGGGAGGATCTGGACATAGATATTTTGGTGAAGATTTTTCAGTTGCTTGACATTTTTCAGTTGACATCTGGCATCTCTCGTGTTTGTAGTGCATGGCGCATGGCTTGCTGTGATCCACTTCTTTGGAGAACACTAGATTTGTCACTGTTAAGATCTAATTTCATCAAGATCCCATTAGAGCCATTTGTTTACGTTGATGGACGATCTGATAGGACATTGACGCGTATATTGAAGATTTCACTGGGTCTCAGCCGGCTGAATATAATGACTTTGATCTTCCATTTCAACTTGTACGTAAGTGATGAGCAGTTGACATACACTGCTGAAAGGTAACTTTTCAACTTTCAAAATCAGGATATCTATGTATTAAACGTATACAGTTAGCATAAACGATATGAAATCAATACACACAGGTTGTACATAACAATGAATATTTTTAGCCTTTGTTTGGAATATGATATCTTGATCCATCATGTTTCCCTTTGGTTTTAACATCTTAATGATCTTGCTTGATATTGGGGGCAATAACTTCCACTAGGACTAGCTTTTGTGAGATTTTTTCCCGTGGATTGCTGTAAAATTTATGAAAATAATGAAGTACTAGCAAATTAGTAGGATAGTTTGGTTGTATTTCAATTTTAGAAGAGAACGGGGCAACCATTGTCAGTTATTAACTCCTTCAAAATGAAGATTGCATATGTGGTTTGTCTGAAGAGCTAATCATCTCGCTTTTGCAGGTGCCCAGGACTCAGACGACTCGTGCTGCCAGCTTGGAACAGAATCAAGAAACCAGGAATGTGCAAGGCCATCCGCGGCTGGAAGGAGTTAGAGTCCATGACAATGCCTAGTATAGCAAATCCACCATATATTTTGGAGGAAATCTCAACGCACTGCCAGAACTTCAGTGAACTCAAGATTATGGGGCCATGTGACATGTTCTTTGCTAAGTCTCTTGCTGTGTTTCTCCCAAAACTAAGAGTCTTGAGCCTTCGATGCTCAATATTATATAAGGATGTTCTCATTTTCATCCTTGACAACTTGCAACACTTAGAAGTGCTCAACATATCACATTGCATTCTGATGGAAGCCCTTCCAGCTCCTCATCATAGAAGAACCATTAAAGAAATTGATGTGTCTATTTGCCAGAAGGCTTCTCGGTTGCGTGAATTTCTCACATGCATGGACGACGCGTGTGTCATGTGCCAAAGAACAAGAAATGATGAAGGATTGGTTAGGTGGTACAAGTACGAGGAAGGGCTTTGGAAAACAGATGAGGTGAGGTCTCTCGCACTTTAAGCAAACAAAAGCGATCTGATACTGATCTAGCTGTTACCGAAACACATGTCACATTTTCTTTTGTCAAGTTACAATGCTACCTTTTTTTGGGTACATAGTTACCATGCTACCTTAAGTCTAGATCCAAATAAACAAAGTTTTAATTCTTATGCATGAATGCTGTTGCACCCTTTAGGAGTCAGCCATATCTTGTAACTGTATATAGGAATAATAAGTTAGTTTCTGTAGTTGGTTTCATTTTGAGAAGTATTATCTATCATGAAAATTTGATAAGACAATAATTTTAGTTCTTTATAGAGTACAAGGAGATTAGTTTTGGCCTGTTCTTTAGTTTCAAATTTACATGGCTACCTTTCTTCTCTTCCTCTGCCATGCTAATGGATAAGTTTTGTCTTTCTCGCATCTTATACTATCAAGTAATATGTTTTAAAAATCGGTTGAACCGACTAATTGGAAAGAAAGATTAGGATCCTCTGTAGTTGGTAAAAACTTCAAGAAGCTTCAGTTTTTAATGCGAGTTAATAGTTTATATATTGACGGTTTAAATGTTTTTTACGTTTTCTAATCAGGCAATTGCAAGTTGTTATGTAGGGTGATTTTGTTGAATTTTTTTACTATAGTAGTTTTATGAGTCATCAAATTTATGATGGATTCTGGTATAAAAATATCTATATCAACAATATATAGAAATCAAACTCTTTTTATACAAGGTTGAAATTTATTAAAATACATTACTTGATAAAAATTTTCATCGCAACAAATCTTTTTTTTTTTTTTTTTTTCGAGATCTCATGCAGTTTTTGCAAAACCAGAGACGATCTTCCTTGGAAAGAAGGGTGATTCAATGTTCATGGGTCAATGAATTTAATTAGTGGTTATACTATATTTTAAAAAATAATTAACCTTACGTGATTATATATTGAGATTTGTCGATGTACACCAAGAAGTTTTCGAAAGGAGAATGTTAAAAGAAAAAAAAATTCTTAAAATATACCTAGAGATGTAAGGTGTTAGCATATATTTTTTTTTAAAAAATAGATAGGTGTATTGTAGCAATCATGATTACTAACATACATCTGCTTTTTCTTTTTCTTTTTTAAGGTATAAAATATGCTATAAGTTTTATTTTCTTTAAATATACTAGGTATAATTTGACAACAAATAATATTATTAGTGCAAAGCATTAATGTTTACTAACAATTCAAATTCTATTAAATAAAGACTATCCAACTACTACCATTTATTTTGTATTAGCATATGGTATGTTTTTGTAGTGTTAGTTTCCTTTATTTCTTTAACTAATATTCATCTTCTTTTTTTTTTATATATCAATATTAAGTGCAATTAGATGTTTACAAAATATCGTTAAAATACTGTTTTATCAATTGAATTAGTTTTTGAGACTTTTCAAAAGTGAAAGTTTCAATTCTATTTATTTTTATTTTATTTTTTCATCAATAAAATAATTTTCTAATAATTAAATTAATCTTCTCGTAACTAATCTATATATGTGTCATATGTCTTCACAGGGACCCATATATAACGCATAAACTGCTGGTTAGCATAAAGTCATTTTGTATTTTCTAATAATTTTTAGCAAGAAATATATTTTTATACGAGCGAGGAACGATTCAACAATAGAGAGATAATTAATATTAGAAGTTAATTACTTAAAATCACCTGATTTTTATGTTTTAATTGATTTAAGTTTTTTACAGTAAGTTTTAATAATTAACAGTTATTTATTTTACTCTCATATATGTATTATGTAAAAGCTTCTAACTATTATAAATATTAATTACAACTATCTGATTAAAATCAATTGTGCATTTTCGTATTTAATTACAAATCACATGTAATTTTTAAAATTTTAGTATGATCTTTATTATACAAGGAAGAAAAATGTGTGTTAGATTTGTCACTATACAAACTTGAGCCATCAATTTTAATTTAAGGGTTGTAATTAAATTTTTTCATTTCTCGTAATAATTAAAAACTTTGACATGGTACATTCTTTCTTTCCCTCTCTGTATGTAGTTATAAATCCTAAAATTTGAGGTTCATCATTCATCCCCCTTAAAAAATATACTATATGATGTAAAAGATTGGCGCGGAAACATGCTGTAAAAACAAAAAAGTATCTTAAAACTTCTAAGCCCAACTCTTTCACTTTCACTTTCAGTCCATAAAAAAGAACATCAGTCTTCAATCTGCTAAAATACAATAAAGATAAATTGAACTGGTTTTAAGCATGTGTTAGAAATCTCAACCCAGCATAACTTGAAGTGTGAGTTATAAAATGATGACCCAAAACACTAATATTGTGTTTAGACCAAAAATTTTACAAATTAAATTTTTTTTTAAATTCTTGATATTTAAATTAATTTGATTTTAATTTCTATCATTCTTAAATAAGTCAATTTAAAATTTTTAAAATTTTAAGTTATTAAGTTGAATATGATAATTTAATTCTACCATGATAAAATTAATTTTAAAAATATATTTATATATTAATATTTTTAAATTAAATTTTATAAAAATAAATATTAGTTAATTTTTAAATATTTAATAATTTAAAAAATTAATATTAGATAATATTTAATAATTTTAAAAATATTTTTAAATATTCAATAATTCAAAACATGAAGAAATAAGAGATAAAATAAAATATATAAGTGAAATAAGAAGAAAAAAAAAATATGAAAAATTTTAAATTCTTACTTGTTTGGGAGAATTTAAAATTCTACTATTTCTCTTTAAGTTTCTTAAAAAAATAAACTTATAAAATTTAAGTTTTAAGAAAATTCTATATAAATTCTCCTAAACTTAATTAATGTTAACCTCAACTCAAAATAATTTCTAAATAACTAAATTAATAAAAATTTCTTGATGCTTAAAATTTTATATTACAATAACTATTCACACAGTCTTTTAATTAATAAAATTAAACAAATAGTCTCTCAGTTTCACAATGTTACAAATATTTTATTCACTTCTTTATTCTAAAACTACTTATATTTTTCAAAAGTTCAAATATCACTTATATTTTAGCATAATATATGTAAAAAATTTATTTTATATAAATAAAAATTATAATAAATAAATACTTCAAATATTATAAATATATTATAACTAGTATTAATAATTAAAAACAATTGTTTATTATAAAATTTAATTATATAAAATAAATAATTATTCTGTAGACGGCACGAAGTAAATAATATTTTATGAAATGGAAAAAAAATGCTTAATTTTTAGAAACGTTTAATGCCTTAGGAAGTTGTAGAGAAAAGTAAAATTATTATTTATAATGAATTAATAGTATAATTAAATTTATAACCTTGCATAAGTGACAGGGTAATAAAAGGGGTCTGAAACGTGTGGTACATGTCTAATTAATAATGAATTAATTTGGTGGAATAAATAACGGGGTTAGGTGCGTAGATGCCACAACTTACAAAATGAAGTGCAAACCCTCCACGTTCTCTCTTCATTCTTTATCTACTCTCACTCTCACTCTCTCTCTCTCTCTCTCTCTCTCTCTCTCTAGCCATGGCTGTGCAAGCGTGGGAGACCTTGAAGGAGGAGATCGTCACCTACACTGGGCTATCTCCAGCCACCTTCTTCACCGTCCTCGCGCTCTTTCTCGCCGTTTACTACGTCGTTTCGGGTCTCTTTGGCTCTTCCGACGACCACCACCGCCGCCACCGCTCCGTCGAGGACGAGGAGGAGATGCCGCCTCTCCGCCCGCCGGTTCAGCTCGGCGAGATCACGGCCGAGGAACTCAAAGCCTACGACGGCTCCGATCTCGAGAAGCCCTTACTCATGGCCATCAAGGGCCAGATCTATGATGTCTCCCAGAGCAGGTTTGCCCTCACACACAAACCACCCCTTTCTTCTTAAATTTTACTTTTTTTGTTTCCTTTTCATGCTCTATGCTTATTTTGGGTTTTGGGTTTATTTTATTAGGTTTTCTTTGCTTAATATTATTAGTATATTTTCCGTCTGTGCTGTTTGGGGGTGCTCTTTTGTGCACGTGATCGATCATGTTGTAATTTTTGAGTTTGAGGTGCTTTTGCTTTTGTAAAGGTCTGATTTTTTTTTTCTCTTTGTACATTAGCTCCTTTATGTGGTTATTTTTTTGTTTGTGCTTTATGAGGTACCTTCTCGGTTGTTTTACGGCTAAGTAGAATTAATTTTGAATAATTGAACCTATTTAGAATGCATGTCCGAAGCGATTCGAGCGTGTGTTGTTCGTTTAAATGTGTGAGAATTGTTGTCATAACCACAGACTGAACAAACAGGGGCGAAGTCCATCGGAAGGTGGCATTTTAAAGGTTGAACACAGGGTTCATAGGAACTTGTGTTGTGTTGAAGTTCTTTTTCAGTTTTCAACGTTCCATTTTCCATCATCGCCATTATATTAACTTTACTGTTTGCTTGTATGAGTGGGTGGAAGGGGGAAACTTCAGTGTTTGCTCCTTATTTCCATGTCTTCATGTAAGTGTACACCTTCATATGAATCGCAGAGTTGAAAACATGTAGTGCTCATAAGATCTTTAATTTGAATGGGTTTAACTTTGATTGAATTGGAACTAGATGCTGATTTGAGGAGTTGAGTAATATGATATCAGTCATGTTCTTCTTTTGTAAATGTAATATTGGATTTGTGTGCGTATTTAGTTTTCCCTTGAAGTAATGTTTCGGGATTATTTCCAAGCAGGTTCTGTTGACTTGGAGCGTCCCATTTATTATCCAAAATCAAGTTGTCCGATAAGCTAGGATTTCCATTAAAAATTATACAATATTTAACAGTAGCATCTAATTTATGTATAGATACAGAGTCCTTGTTCCCATTGTATTGTTTGTAGATGCAGTCAAAATATCCTCACTGCAACCTAACTTATTTGTTCTGAAACTAATAAGTAATGAGCAGGTGTGTGTATGTTTTCCCTCATTGTGTTTCATTTAATTTTGATTACAAGAAGCATCATTTGTTGCTGCTGCAATGTCTGTTTAGTCTGCTCTAGCTACTTTAGCTGAGCTGGACTTTCAAGTCTTAAAACTATAAAATTGGACACGACATTGAGTATGAACCTTGGCCCTCTTTAAAAGAGTGTGTACTCTTAGTTTATAAATGGTGATATCCAAGAAACTGAAGTGACATACGATTTTGCTTGACAAAATGGTTGATTCTCCATTAAGCAAGAATGAATTCTGTTTATATATATATATATATATATTGCTTATTCTTTATGTTTAACTTAATAGGGTGCTAACACCACTCCTTATTTTTATCACCTGGAATTGTGTACTTTCAGGATGTTTTATGGACCTGGTGGACCATATGCCCTATTTGCAGGCAAGGATGCTAGCAGAGCTTTAGCGAAGATGTCTTTTGAAGAGAAAGATCTGACGGGGGATATTTCTGGACTTGGCCCATTTGAGCTTGACGCCTTACAAGACTGGGAATATAAGTTTATGAGCAAGTATGTAAAGGTTGGAACTGTTAAAAGTGAAGTTCCAGTAACTGAACCAGAGTCCACCAGTGAACCATCAGAATCTACTTCCCGTGATATTGATGCTGCTAAGCCTACTGAAGATGCCAAATCAGAACATGTAGCTGTTAAAAGTGATGAAACCCCTTCAAATGTTGAAGCAGATAAAGAGTAATGCCCGAGTTGTCCCACAAGTACCCCTGCAGAAAATGGAGAGAGAAAAAACTTCATAGTAAAGGCTGAGCAAATGTAAGTCAAGTTTTCGAAGATAGAGTAGGCTATCACTTTTGCACCGGGCCTTTACTTTGAATTCTTAATCTCATAAATAATGAATTGTCAGGGTTAAATTTATGCATGGACCAAAAAAATTAGGGCAAATTTAAGTTAGATCTTCTTTTCATTTTCATATTCCATAGTATGTATATCATTTAAAGGCAACAGACCAATACATTTGGGGTCATATGTTTGGCTTTAGTAATGATCTTCTGTTTATTTGAATAATACGTTGTTGTATGGAAACAATAATTGAAGCACAAGCCTTTTGAACAATTGTTGGTGAACTAAGCATTGGTCTAGCTAGTGAGTAGTAACTTAAAATACCTATCCAAGAAATTGAGTGAGAATTCATCCGATGGCATGTATTAAGGAAAACAATTGACAGTGTATGGTGATGTTGCTTTCTGGATGCTCGTTAGAGCTCTCAATTGGATGCATTTGTTACCTTGGAGCCGAAAACATGGAATAAGTAAAATTTATGGCAAATGTCAACAGAAAACACAAACAGGGACTTCGTATCATAGGATAGGTAGATATGCAGGCTAGTATGGTTTGATCTGCATAAAAGTCAAAAAAAGGCAACAAAGAAAATTGTGGTGTAAGTGTCATCAATGAAAATAGTGTTCGGTATGCTGAGTGCCAAACGGAAATGTATGCGCGATACACGAGTGTCAAATAAAAAATACTTGGAAAAAAATAGGGTATGCACATTGATCGTGGAAAATAGTTTTATATTGTAACGCAATAATATTTTTTGTAGATTTTTATAATAACTTAAACGGCATACTGATAATAATGTTTTATTGGTATGCTGTGTAATTTATTTATTTTAATTAATAAAGACTATTTGATAAGATAAAATAAATATTCCAACTCTTGATATGATAGCTTATTTTATTATTTTAATTTAATTCGTTGTCTGTTGTATCAATCCTACAGGATAATTTAATCTTTTTCTTATTTTATTATGTTAATTTAACACATTTCTTATTCTAACATTTCATTTGGTATAGACAAAATAGGTAGAAAATAAGTGAGAGGTGAAAAATAAATAAAATTATGTGTTTGGTTGAAAATAAATGAAGAAGAGAGAAATAAAAAGTGATTCAGCTCACACCTTATTATTTTTGTCGCAAAATTAAGCGCAAACATTGAAGAAGTACACAATTATGTTAAATTTAATCAATTAAACATATATTTCATCGGTTAAAGCTAGTTTATATCTTCAAATCAAATGATGATTTAAATGGTATTTTATGTTATTCTATTAGCATAATCAAATAAATCTTTTATTTGAATAATCATTTTAAAAAATTGATTTAAAAATATTTTTAATTTTTCAATTTTATTTTTATTATTTATTTCTTATTTCTCTTATATATTTTGTTTATTTTTTTTCTTTCTATTTTCATACACTATTTCTTTTTATCTATTTATCCATATTACCAAACATACATAATATTATTTCTTTTTTTCCCTCTTAAATCAAATACCAATTTCATTTCATTTCTTATTTATTTTCATCCGCCTATTTGTCTTTACATTATTTCTCACATATTTCTTTTTTTTTTTTTCTCTAACAAATGGACCAAAGAGAGAATTGTGTTAGAACCAACAAAATATGATATGTTCTCTCTCCCTTTCTATATATCCACTATATATCTAATATGTTAAATAATATAATAAATTACATATATAATGTATTGAACCTATAATATATAAATTTTGTATTGAACATATAATATATATTTATAATACTTAAAAATATTAATTAAAATATTAAAATTAAATAATAATTATTTTTAAAAAAATTTCAAAAACTATTTGAATAATAAATATAACAACTCACCATGTCATTACACTTAACGACACATGCTAATAGCAGAAGAATATAAAATTACAATCGATTGAGATTAACATACTAGTAATACCTGAATATATAAATAGTATATATATATATATAATTAAAAAGTTAATCAACTATTGAAGCCTTACAATATGAAAGAAATTATAGTTGTCAATCAAGCAATACTACTAACAACCATCCACACTAAAGTTACTAAAAAGGTTCGTATTACCATCGTCCAACATGGCTTCAAAACAAGTTTCAATAGTAACTTATTCCTACTTTATTCTTATATGATCATCGCAATCCAATCACATGGAAACATGCAAAAGTAATGCATAAAACTCATAAGAAATTACTTAACTCTAAAGTTTTTCAATAATTGTTCAACAAATCAACACAACTAGCAAAATGTACATTGTTACAACAAATAGACAACACACACATCCTCCCCCTCTCCCTCTCTCAAGATAAGTATCTACATAAATAAACAATTATTTTGTATAATTTAGTTAAAATTATAATTTTATAATTTTAATAATTTGTAAAAATTTGAAAATTAAATTAATTTTCTTAGAGAATTATATATAATTATAACAATTTTGTCATTCGAATATAATTTATAATATACATATTCATATATTATCATTATATAGATATTTGGTTGGTGGTAAGTAAAATTAAGTTTTGTATCTAAAATTGGGTTGAAGTAGAAGTAATAAAAAATAGTTTTTTGAGTTTAAATAGAAAAATCTATACCAAAGTTGTTATAGGTAAAGTATGGAACACTTGAACTTTAGAAAAAAAAATATTAATAATATTCTATTTTATAGTAGAAAAAAATATTTTTAATTAATTCTTTAACCGGTGACTTAATGGTGTGTTTGGATGATGAATTTTATAAATTCAAGAAATTTTAAATTCTTGGTATTTGAATTACTTTGATTTCAATTTCTATCATTCTTAAAATATTTTGTTTGGATGAATCAATTCAAATTTCTTAAATTTTAAATTGTTAGGTTGAATATGATAATTTAATTCCATCATAGTAAAATTGATTTTAAAAATATATTTATATGTTAAGATTTTTAAATTAAATTTTATAAAAATAAATATTAATCCATTTTTAAATATTTAATAATTTTAAAAATTAATATAAGATAATATTTAATAATTTTAAAAATATTTTTGAATATCCAATAATTAAAAGAATGAAGAGATAAGATAAAATATATAGGTGAAATAAGAAAAACAAATATGAGGAATTTCAAATTCTCTCATTTTTTAGAGAATTTGAAATTCTATTATTTTAAGGAATTTCACAAATGCTTGGATTTCAAATTCTTTGTAAATTTCTCATCCAAACAAAACATTTCACCTCAAGAAATTTAAAATTTTTCAAATAAATGAATTACCCTATATAAATTCTTCATCCAAACACATCATAAAGACGTAATAACTACTAAAGTTGTGAAAAGTGCCATGAAAATTTGTGGTCCTTGCACGTTTATTAACCTCTTCTATAGCCAATTATGGATCTCAAATTGTACATAGCTTTCTGCTCTTATCCAACATAATCTGTTTTATTGTATTCATCAAGGAGACATAGTTCTGAATCCCTTATTTCACATGCAATCCTAGCTAGTGCAATAAAAAACTTTCAATTCTACCTATGCATGTGGACCCATTACCTCTTTCAATTTTTTGAACCAATATTATGTATTCTCCATGTTAAATAGCTTTTATCTACACGTACTGTAGATTTTCCCTCTACTTCAATCAAGCTATATATCCTTACTTCCAAAATACTTTCAGCTTTTCAACCAGAAACAAAAACACTTCCAGCGCCACATTTTATATGCTTCTCCTTTACTTCAAAGTAGATACCCTTCTCAAGTGAATAACCTTTTAAAGTGTTTGATTCGATCAAGCTATCGACCGTAGATTAGTTTTGTTAGTCAATGGCAATAGAATATCATGCAATAATTAACAAACTTTGTCAAGAATTTTGGTTGTTTTTTCCTTAATTAACAACAATAATGTCAATTTCTTGTTTGTTTAACAAAGCAGCCTGCATGCCAGCTAACTCCCCTTAGTCGTATTATATTTATTAAAATACAAAATATTATTATTAAAACGTATACTTGTGAATAATTATTCTACCTTTTTCTTTTCGTATTGAAATTTGTATACCAGACATTACCAAGAGAAAAACTGAAATACGACAAGGAAACATAAACTTCGATGAATCTAGCTGAAGTTTGAAAACAAGTTTATGAAATCAATGACGTCCATTATCAAAGAAATTTTCATACAGAAGAATTGACAACTTGGCACGATCATCAATGGATTACTTGGGGCAGCCACTCATCGCTTTCTGAAAAGTCAAGTTTTGACATTTGGCATGTGTGAGTCACAGAATGTGCTCGTCACATATTCTCTCTCAAGTAAATTTATATTTTAAATCTGCTTAATTTGTCAATCTATAGCCTCTAATTTTCACATTGTCTACGGTTAAGTATAGACCCTGCCATAGACTTGTACTCAACCAACATATTCATAAACACAATTTCTTACTTTCAATTTCTATCCTCTATCGCAATTATGGGAGTTCCAAAATTCTCAACCCTTTTTCTGCTTCTCATCATTTTGCTGTCTTTAATGCAAGATTCAACCTCTCGTTATGTAGAATTGAAAAGGAGATCAGAAAGAAAGGTATCTCCCATGTTTATTCAGAGTTATTCTGCCATTGTCTCCTCTTTGAACTCAAGAAAGAGTAAGTTCAAGCAAATTCATGCAGTTTCTCACCGGCTAGTTCCTAGTGGACCAAACCCTCTTCATAATTGATCAGATATATACATGGTTCGTTCTAGATGGATAGCATGCATATAAATAAATTAAGAGTTAGCAGTCATGAAGTTATATTTATTTGTCAGCTTTAGTGCATATATGTATATATATAGAGACCTGAAGAGTTTGATTGCTGCTTAGGCTTTTTTCTTGAGTAAGTGCATGTGCAAGTTCTCCAGTGATTACAGATAAAAAAACAACTACGAAATTTATGTTTTGGTCTGGTCTCTGGTAGATATATATGTATCATGTAATCATATGTTACTCTTTTTTTTTTAATCTTAGTACAACAAGTTCAATGATCTATGTGGTTTTATATGTTCTAAACTTCAATGGATGCTTCATTTTCAATTCAATATCATCCTAAATTCAGTTCCCAACATATCATCGATTTCTGATCATTTGCTTCTCATCACGTAGAAATTCGCAGACTTTTCACATTGCAAATGTTAATTTTCATTTGTGGGTTTGGTTTCGTAATTCAAAGAAAAAGAGACTTTGCGATCAAAGTTATTTTGGTGGAGAAGAAAACGCGAACTGTATAGTTTTCTTCATCGTTTAGAATCATAAGGAAGGGTATTAGCTTTCGGAATTATTATCTAGCGTGTATAATGTTTCCTTTGAATGTGTTTCTCTTCGTTGACCAAGTTTTCTCCATGCCAAACATTTCCTCTGTTTAATAATTGAGTTTTATACTTTTAAGTTCTGCTAATGCTACAGTAATGTTTTTATGCTGTTCTTGTTATTTTGTATCTTATGTACATTATTTTGTAATATTTCATCTTTGTTATTTTGTACGAGTATATTTACTTATTTTGATTTGTTTCATATTTTTATTTATCAGGTCATTCAACTATATTAAGATTCTGTAAAACAAATAAAAAATAAGCGCTACAATTAAGTAAATTGATTGATATTTTATTTAACAAATTATTTCACTAACTAAAGTTATTAAATCTTTTAATGAAAAATTACATACAAATAATTAAAAAAAAAATAAGTATACGAAGATTAGTTTTCATTGTGTATTTCAACTAAAATATACAACACAAATGTATGTTTTTTATTTAAATTTAATGATACATGAACGTGTCAATCTATATGGGACAATAACTAATTTCTGTTATGTATTTAGAACACATACAAGAGAAATTAATTTTTATTGTACATAACTACACAATAAAAAACAGCATTTTTTCTGTTAAAAAACAAAAAAATACTTTTTCGATCTTAACTAATTTTGAAAAACAAAACCAAAAGAAAAGAATGGTGCGAATATCGAAACAGGTAGTGTATGATAAGTTGGTAACCATTTCTCTTTGGGCTTCTTCATTTCACCTTTGTCACTTTTTGAAATAAGAAATATTGCTTTTACGAATGTGTTGGCAGTCGCTTATGTTTTGTTTGGTGGAGGGTAAGGATCAGAAGGAAAAAGGTGGAAAAAAGTTACAAAATATTTAATAAAAAATATATATAAGAAATAATGTGAAATTTGTTTAATAAGATGAAAGCAGATGAGCAATAAAGATAAATTAAAAACTTTAAATTAAATATTTATATGAAATAAAATCATTTATATAATTATTATTTTATCTTTTTCTTACTTTTTTTTACCGATGCGTAAGCTTTATTTATATATATATATATATATGTGTGTTTATGCTTATTATATATAATATAATAAATTAAATTTAAATATTTTTAAATTCAAATAAATATATAAAATTGTTATTTGCAACATATGTTAAATTTTAAATTATAAATTTCAAAATAAAATTAAATATATTATCATTTTTTATTTTCATTATAATAACTAGAAGGATCAAGACATTTCGTGTCTCTAATAATTATACACGGACAAATATTATAAATTATAGAAGATATAAGAATTTTTTTTTTTTACAATCAAGGATATAAAGGTTCACAAAAAAGTAGAGACCAAAAGAGTAGTTAATAAAATGTATAGATAAAGATGTATTTTTTTTTATTATGCTAGGATTATTTTTTTTATCAAACTCTACTCAAACTTGAGACTTTAAGATTTAAAAATTAATTATATTACCAATTGAATCAACTATTGTTAGTATAAAGATGCATTTTGGAGTTGTTACGGTACCCTCAAAGATCGAGGAGTTTCAATACATTTTTATATATAAACTCATAAAAATTTTAAAAAAAATTAATTTAATTATAAAATGAATAATCCAAATTATACTTATAAAATAAAAAGTAAGATAAAATTATAGAGATTAAAATTATAAGATTTCAATAATATTATAAAATATTAAAAAAAATAATAAATAAATAAATAAATAGTAGAAATAAAAATTTATTAAAATTACAATATAAAAATTCAAAAATTTAAGACAAAAAGACAAAAAATATACTTAAAAAATTATTAAAATTAAAATATAGAAATTCAAAAATTTTAAGTAAAAAGATAAAAATATACTTAAAAAATTATTAAAATTAAATTATTTAAATATAATAATATTATTACAAATAAATTAGAATATATAAAATAAAAATAAAATGACTAAATAATTTAAAAACTAAGAGAATAAAATATCATAAATATTATTTAAATAAATTATTAAAAATATAAAATATAAAAAATTGTACTGATACTCTCTCAAATAACATGAGTACCATAGAATTTCTTAATATTTAAACGGAGGAGACGAAAATCTAAATATTGAGATACATTTTTAAGATGTGGAACTAAATTGATTCAATTAATTAAAGTAAGACTAAATTGAATCTAATAAATAATATAAAGAACAAAAAAATATATTTTTGTCTAATATTTACTCATACAAGATCATAATTATTTGTGATTAACTTTTTTTTATTATCAAGATTACTTATGACATTCATATATTATATTATAATTATTTTTTATTGGTAAAAAAATCATAAAGACATAACGAAAATTCTTCTCGCTTTAATCTAATTTACGAAATATTATATAACAATATAAGATTATAGTTAGTGTTGCATTAAGTTTTTTTCTTTTACCAATAAGATTACTTATGGTAGCATCATGATTACTGATGGATTATTAATTTTTTTTTTACCAAAATAAAATTACTTATGATATTCTATAATAACATATTTATTACATGTAATGTTATTGTTGTCTATATTAATTATAAATATAGAATGTATGTTGCATATTACAGCTATATATTGTTGTTATTATTGTAAATGTATATTAATTTGTATATAGGTAAATTTTGACTGAGATGATAAAAATAAATTTAAACCGAAAATATAAAATTAATTATGGTCAACTGTTTAACATAATTATAATGCATTATACTGATATATTTATTGTGTAGGGTTATATAAGTATAGACACAACAAGTGCCATAGACTACTCATATTCACATAAGCAATATATCTTCTTTCAATTTGTAATCCTCTGTTACAATCATGAGATTCTCACTTTCTCTTCTGTTTTTCATCGTTTTGCTATCTATAACGCAAGACTGTACTTGTCGTTTAGGCGACAATACAGATTTGAAAAGGAGTTCAGAAAAAAATGTTTCTTCTATGTTTAGTCAGAGTTATTCTGCTATTCTCTCCTCTTTGAATTCCAGGAAGATTAATAATTTTAAGAAAAAGCAAGAAAATGTGAATCGGCTAGTTCCCACTGGACCAAACCCTCTTCACAACTGATCAGATATCAGATATCAGATATGTATATCGCTATTCCAAAATAGACGACATGACACATGTATCTCATATGATACAAATAAAATAAAAGTTTCTTATCGTGAAATTATATTATTTGCACTTTTAATTCTGTGCATATTTATTCTTTAAATGTATTTTACGGGAGAAATTAGTCTCTATCTATTCACGAGAGATATTTATAAAAAAAAAACAAAATAAAACCATCGTTGTGGCCTTGAGCACGAATTGGTGAGGCAGCCGTTGAGAGTTTTATTATTGAAGGTACACAAAAAAAAAATGTTATTTTAGGAGAAATAGAATTTATCTTTTTTGATGTCTATTTAAATGACACACATATTTCTTTTAATTTTTAAAGATCACTCATACCTCTTAGAATAATATCATTGATTAAAGTAAGATAGAGAAAAAATAATAGCAAATTCATATTTGGTTAATTATATACATGTTTATCTTTTATTTTCGAATTACATACAATACTCTGTTTATTGTTCTTTAATTTTAAAAATATTAATTTCTTAACTCGTGCTTTAAAATTGTTTATTAAAATTGATATATTTTTAAAAGTATAACACGTGATATTTATGATATAATTTGAAGTTAAAATTGAGTAACACATTAAATCTTATTCAATTATTGGAGGGTGACTCTTCTTAACGGAGATAAGCCTAGGTGCAAGGCGGCATGGCAACATATGTTAGAGGTTTTATGTAGTAAATTGGCTTCATGGGAACACAAATATATTTCAATGGATAGAAGGGTGACTCTTATTAATGTCGTCTTTAATACTCTTCCATTGCATTATTTATCATTTTGGAGGATGCCACCGAGGATCATAAAAGAAGTGGTGAAGATTCAATGATATTTTTTATGGAATGGAGTGAAGGAGTCTTCTATAATTTGTTGGGTAAAGTAGGAGCAAGTGTGCAAACCAATTAAAAAAGGTGGTTTTGGTGTAAAAAATGTGGGATGGTTTAATATGAGTCTTTTAGATAAATGGGTGTGACAGGGATTGAAATTTCCTAATGTAATGTGAGTTCAAATTTAGCTTATCTGTGTTTCTAATTTCTTTAATTCTCTTTATGTTTTAAATTTTAGCCTATCTTTGTGATGTGTCATAATTATTGATTCATTTTTTAATGTGTAATGATCTATAATGATAATTCATAATCTCATATGAATGTGTTATATATTTAGTCATTTTTTAAACAACTGTGTATTTAATTATTTATTTATTTTACACTTTTAAATTTGATAACCGAGCACATAAGTAGTTTTCAAATAATTATAAAAATATTTTTTTTTTTACTTTGCCCAAGTCACTAAATATGATTGCCACCACCACTACCAGGAAATTTACCATTAATCAAGAAAAATTTATAAGGGCAACCTTTAATCCTTTACTTTTTTTTTTTAAGTTGAAAATGTAAAATTCATCTCAATTCATTAATTTTAATATAAAGACTATTATATAATTATATTTCTCATAATAAAAACATTTCTTTCACTCTATAAATTTTTTATATAAAACTATTATGTGTGAGAGAGTGACTTATTAACTTACACTCATTTTTTTAATTGCGCTATATTAACAAGTTATGATTACAATTTTCTTAAAATACATTCGTGATGAATCTTGCTATTTTATTCCACCTAAAAAATTGTCGTGGTGATGGTTGTGGTGATTGCACCGCCGTTGACCGTTGTCACCATTATTTCTATCGTTGTTGTCATTATTGTTATTGTCATTATTACTGTTGTCTTTGTCATCCTTTTGCTATCGTTGTCATTGTCACTACCATCATTGAAATCGATGGTGGCAACAGTGACAATGACAACAATGGTGGTAGTGGTGATAATGACGGTGATGATATTAGAGACAATGATAGTTGTAGTAACGATGAAAGTTGTGATAACAATTATATAATTATGAGAGTACATACTAATTTTGTTTTTTTGTCTTTTAATCCCACCTATCTATTTTAATCTAATGATTATTATTAATAGTTCTTATTTTTTTATATTAAGAAATTTCTTATTTGAATCATCCTCCAAAACTTAAATAAAATTGATTTATAGTCCCTGTAATTTGAAAAGAAAAATCTTATTTTAGTTCATCTACTCCAATTTCATTAGTGAATATGTAAAAGAAAACTCATCTTTTTGTCACAAAAAATTCACCTTCTATTGTTCTTATTAATCAAATATCACATTAAATTTAGTTGATGTTGCATATTTATCTCAATATATTACACTCAATTATGCATAATTAAGTTAAATGCATAAGTCAAATGTTTATTATATATAATTAAAATTTATAATAAATTATATATAACAATAAATATTGTGTTTGAATATAACATATATTTAAAAATTATATAAATAGATATTTTTAAACATATAAATTATATTTAGATTTATAATTGTTCTGGTATATTTAAAAGTCTTACATCGATTGAGAATTTAGGCTAAGGATAATTTATAAAAATCTTCTCTCCTTGACCCACCGAGACATCTTTATTTACCAATATTTATTTTTAAAATGTTAAAATTTATTTCATATATAATCATGATAACTAAAAATTGAATTAGATAAGAAATTAAAAGAATTCTTAAAAATCTTTTAGAAAAAGAAAAGTCCCTAAAAATACTATTACTCAAGAAAGATGTTCATGTTTAATATATAGGAGTTAATATTTTGATGCATGTTGTATGTTGTGTTTTCAACAGTTTAATAAGACTATGAGGGTTAAGAGACCTTAAGGGTTGAATTGTAGAGTCACAGTATAAGTTGAGTTCAATTGGACCAAAAAAGAAAAGAAATATAGGTTTTTGGAAACTAAAACTTCATAAGTTTCATTTACCAAAAACTATAAAGAGAAGTTAGAGATGAGAGCTTTGGGACTAGGGAGACAATTTCTTCGCTAGATTCTTCTGGATGCTTCCATATCCTTCCTAGAAGTTGAAATCAAGCTTTAGAAGCTACTTAAACATCTGTGGAGCATATTTGAGGAGAGAAGTTGATACTATAGGAAATTGAACTCTTCCTCCTCTTCCTCCTCTTCCTCCCTTTATATAAAAGGTGTTGTGGATCGTTATCAAATCTCAATGTCTCAAATTCGAGTCTTAGGTTTAATAAAAATATGACGCAATATATATATATATATATATATATATATATATATATATATATATATATATATATATATATATATATATATATATATATATATATATATATATATATATATATATATAGGATAGATTAGTTTAGAACTACTTTTTGTCCCCACTTGATAAATTAGTTTAAAACCATTTTTCGCCTCCATCTTTTTTTTTTTTATTTATAATTTTATTCTTAAATATTCAAATAATAAAAAAATATATTAAAAGTAACTCCTAATATTAAAAGTAACACCTCCTCCTCCTCCCCCTCCCCCTCCTCCTCCTTCTCCTCTTCCTCCTCCTCCTCCCCCTCCTTCTCCTCTTCCTCCTCCCCCTCCTTATCCTCTTCCTTCTCCTTCTCCCTCTCCCCCTCCCCCTCCCCCTCCTGATTGTTAATTATAGAGACAATAATGTCCAATACAAAAATGGAAATCAAAATTGTTACCAAAACTATCTCCTTTATATTTTATAACTGGAGTTGAAACATTTCATATCTTTATTAAAAATAAAATTAAAATTAAGTGATAAAAGTATGTTGGTCCAACTAGTATTATAGTTGGTCCTTGAGCCTTAAGGTCTTGAGTTCAAATCTTGGGTTTGATGAAAATATTAAAATTTTAAATTATTTTTAAAAATAATAAAAGGATATAATGGTCTAACAAATGTGGAGATCAAGGTGGTTATTAAAAGGGTATGTGTGGAGATCAAGGTGGTTACTAGAGGTATCCCTTTTATATATTAATATAGATAATTGGTGTCTCTATTAAAAATAAATTGAAAATTAAAATTAAGTAATAAAAGTATATTGATCCAATTGATGTTATAATTGGTTTTTAAGCTTTAAGATCTCGAGTTCAAGTTTTCAATTTGATGAAAATATCATTTTTAAATTTTTTAATAATAGAATAATATAATGGTCTAAAAAATATGAAAATCAAAGTGATTAGAAAAAGAAATATTCTTTTATCTAAACAAATATAAATATAAATATAAATATATAAAGGAGGGATCAAATGACTCTAAAAGTAACTTTTACTTAAGTTACTCCAGTTAATAACTCATGTTGTATGTTAAATTTTAACGATCCAATCGTTGCATTAAAAGATCTTAATGTATAGATCAAATATACAAATTTTAAAAAAAATTGAAAATCACATGATACTAGATTCAAATCAATGTATAAAATATTTTTATGATAATTTGCCAATTTGAATTAATGAAATGAAATATTAAATAATTTTAAAAAATTTAAAAATTTGTATACTTAATTTATGCATTAAGAACTTTTAATTTAACGGTTTAATCATTGAAATTTATCGTACAACATAAATTATTGAGTAAAGAAGTAAATTATTTGATTTCTCCTCCATAATATAAATATATATATGAGGAGGGTTATAATAATATTGGTATAACTTTTACTAGGTATTATACCTGCTTAATAACCTTATATTAAATGTGAATTTTGCAAATCCAACCGTTAGATTGAAAGTTCCTTACTCTTAGATCATATATACAAAATTTTATATTAATCCAAGATGATTTGATATTCATTCTTATAAAATAAAAATTGATATAATATATACATTTTAAAATATACTAAAATGTAATTACTTTTAAGTTCTTATACAATTTTAACAAAATTTAGTATACATATATAAAATGATATGAACTTTCAATTTAACGGTTGAAATTACAAAATTCACATTTAATATAAAGTTATTAAACAGTGTAATACTTGATAAAAATTATACCGGTGTAATTATAACCTCTATATATATATATATTATAATTCTTTATTATACTCTAATTAGCTTTTACAACTTGTAGGAGTTTTACAGCGGATTGGGTTTTTGAAGGTACAACTGTCTCTCTCTCTCCCTCTCGTGTATTTTCACTTCCATTTTAGATTTTCAATTCCGGTAGCTATTTGCTTCCCGAGAAAATGCGAGAAAAATGGAACATCACCTTTTGCATCTTTCATTTTAGACGGTGGCTGGGGTATACTTTCGTGCTTTCAATTTGACTATCAATTTTATTGCCACGATCTTCATTTTCGTAAGTCTACCTCCTTTTCCTGTTAAGACGACTCAATCAACAACTACATGCGCTGATTGGTGGTTAATAACATACTTTTTCTACAATAAGATGTTGCATGTGCTATTTGGTTATGAACTTCTCTACATTCATGCCTTTTGGTTATTTGTTCTGTGTCCCTTAAATGGAAATATCATTGTTTGATATGATTGAACGGCTTTAGTTGTTTATAGTTGTAATTGTGTTTCGCAGATTTGGAAAATTTTGTTAGGGATCAACGTTTTGAATTTTCATTTTATAGTTGCAACATAACATTATTTGATGTTATCTGGAATTTCAGATTCATGTCGTACAATGATACGGTCGCGTTATAAGTTCATGCAAAAGTGTATACCTAATGATCGATGGAAGGGATGAGATGGAATGGAATGGAATAAAATAAAATTTGGCTATTTGGTTATGAAATAGGGTAACGTCTTCATTTTATTAAGGAAGTTAATGAATAATAAGTTAAATTTCATCCCATTCCATCCTATATATTTTTGTGGGGAAGGGGTGGAGATTGGATGGGATGGAATGAAAACTTACTTCATTCCATTGCATGCTTTTCCACCAATCCAAACATAATGCATCTTCTTTTAATTATCATGACTGCAGCAGTAAAACCTTATTAATCACCGGTAGTTGTAGATGAAGACATGGTTGCATTCTTTCCCCAGTCTTTCCGTGAAATGATTTGCCGGCCTACTTTTTTCTTAAATTTTTTTTTTTTGAATCTTATCTGGTGGGGCAATACTTCTTGTCCTTTTTCTTATTGATAATGTATTTGATCAACTTTCTGTGGTTTTTGTTGATATACATTTTCCCTGCCTTCTATTTATGTAATTATCAATTTAGTATGTACCCGACAGAAAAACTATACTTGTGAGAAGATATGGATGAGTTATTTTTATTGGAATGCTTGATCATCTTGCGTATTCCATTTGCTGCTTCATCAAATACTCAGTTGACGTATATATTTATAACTGCTTTGGAATTCTTTAACTTGTTTTGAATGTTGTTTTTTCATTGATTTTGCTTGCTCCTTCCTTTGTTGTTCCTTTTTTATTTTTTTGTCATAATTTGTTTTGGGAGCTCTAGGACTTACCACATATAAACTTATTTTTTCCCAGTTGACCAAGCCACTTGAGAATAGCTTTGCATACTTTTGGTGTTCGAAGAGCTCTTCCATCAGCCAAAATGAAGTAATATTAGTAGTCTGGTTTATATTAATTTGCTTATTTGATTTGAGAAAACAAAATTATATTTGAAATATATCATAATATCATAATATCATAATTAGAAATATGTTTGATGAACTGACTAATCTTAATATTATGTGTCTCCCTTTGTTTTCACATAGCAGGGGACGTGTAAGATGGAATGAGGATAATATTGGCGAAATTGAAGCAAACAAACCCGTGAGGCAAAAAATCACTGAACCTAAGACTCCGTATCATCCTATGATTGATGACGACAGTATGTAAAGAAGATCAGTTAAACTGCATTTATCCTTGTAAACTTTCTTGCACGTATCAGAATAAGTACATTTGTATGGTTGTTGACTTGTGGCTTTCCATTAGAAATAATATTAGGAGGAAAAATAGAGATATTTTGTTACCGTCAATTTTACTGTTGCATTTAGTGAGTATCAAATTCTAAACCTTAGTTTGTCTCCCACTTGATTTAGTTTTTATATGATAAAAGCTACTTTAGTGGTTTAATGAAATTCTCTGTTGTGGAGTTTGATGAAGATCCTTGTTTGTAGATTTATTCTCAAGCTTACCCTTTAGCTCTATATCATAAGTCACTTTATTTGAAGCTACCTTTCATATGAGTAACCAAATCTTTCAGGTTCTCCGTCCCCTGTACGAGGAGATTTTGACGAATATATTGGTGATAAAAATCACTCAGCAAATGCTGAACAAAGTGCTTTTAATAATGCGGGGTGTTGTAGCAGAAAAGGAACTAGTCCTAGACAATCTAATGGTTGGACATCATCGGAGGATGAGGCAGAAGAAATTGAAGGAGATGAGGAAGGTAATATTAGTTCGTCATTTGGTGTTTTTAACAATGATCATTACCTTCATTTTTTATTGCAATCATTACTGCTTATATATTGCACTTGTTCATGACAATTTTGGTGTTGATGATCAATTTTTTATACCAACAATTTACATCTTCTGATAATATATCATATTATTACCTTACTTGGTAGAAATTATGTGTAAAATGGAAAGATAAGGTGGAAAGAAGTCGACCTATTTAAATTTTGAGATGATATTTAATCTGTTTTCAGTGTAAACAAGGGGAGTTAATTTAAATTTGTTTGTCTAAGACAGCTACAAGAAATGATTGTATAATGCAGTGAGTGTAGTAAATATTAAACAAGATGATTCTAAGTTTAGGACAGATCGCGCATCTTTGACCCGAGAACCCTGGGCAATTTTTACACATTTTCCATTTTTGGCATATCTAGAGTTTGGAGTAATTTAGTTATTAGCATCTTACAATTCACTGTTCGTTCGAATCTTCCGATTCAATACAATATGGTTTACCTATCAATTTGCATCACATGATAAATCTCAAATGATTTTGTATCTTTTAATACATAAATGAATATGTGCAATTTCTTATGATTAATATGGAGCATACTATTTAACAGTGCGTTATTTTTTATTACTTTTCTTTTAGTAATTCTCATGAAAAGAATTGAAAAGTTGCATCGGATTAAATTGTTAAATGAGAAGGAATTGAAGTAACATTTCCAAACTTGTCCTATTTGATTATTTAACTACTTTATTTGTCATCTACTCATTCAATGCATGTACCTATTTGGTTATTAATTTGCATTACACGATGAATCTCAAATGACTGTATCTTATGTCACATAAATGAATATGTGCAATTTCTTATTATTAATATGGATCGTACTATTTAACAATTCGTTATTTTTTTATTATTTTTTTGTTACTTTTCTTTCACCAATTCCCATGAAAAAAATTGAAAAGTTGCATCAGCTTAAATTGTTAAATGAAAAGGAATCGGAGTAACATTTCTAAACTTATTTGATTATTTCATAACTTTATTTGTCATCCACTCATTCACTGCATGTACTCTTTTTGGTTATTTCATTGCTTGGTTTCCATTTGTCTAAAATAAGACCTATGGTTAAGTTGTTTTTATCTGTTTCTAGTTAAAATCATTACATTAAACACTATATATTATTTATATCATATATTTAAGGTTATTTTTCATTGTCTTTTAATCTTACAATTGAATACAAATTATGATTCATGATTCAAAAATTAGATCGAAAATTCACTCTTTGAATCTCAGTTTGATAACCTTAAGTTTTTGTGTTGGTAGATTACTTATACTATTCTGACCTAGATTTTTTTTCCTTGGTTGGGAATATTATTTGATTCTTAAACAGATAAAAGTTTCAGTTTTAAAGAGCACAGGAAGGCCCACTATGATGAATATCTCAAAGTCAAAGAACTGCAACAGAAGTCTTCAATTCTAGAGGATAGTAGTGATGAAGATAACAATGCCGAGCTTCCCAAGGGGAAGAAGAAAAATGACTCATCTTCTCCAATGAGTGATACCGGCAGTGGTGAAGAAGACTAACACCGAGGAGAAATAATGTCTTTCATTCAATGCCTCCAACTAAATGCTTCTTATATGTTCAACAAATAAAACCCACTCTGTTTTCTTTAGCCTTTGTGTATGATCGGCAGGAAATAACAGAAGGATCCACTGTATTTATTGTGTCTTTTGTGTAAAATATCTTTTCTTTTTTTCCCCCTCAAAAAAAAAAATCTTTTCTTTTTTTCATTTGGTATGTTCATCTGAACTTGCATGAACATTCAAATTAGATCCTTGTAATATGTCAAATTAGATTTCCTTTTTGCCAGCAACAAACATTCTTGTGATATGATTATGAGTGTGATTTCTAAGATGTTGCACTCCAAAGGTGGCATTTTAGTAACTGTTTTTTTTGGTAAATAGAGATGATCATAAACTAAAAAAGCTAAACAATTACAATCTTAGATACTGCATCTCTAGCAACAGCCAAGAGATAATGTTTCAAGGGGAGGGGGTGGAGAATCCAATTCCAGATACGCAAAATTATAATTCGGACTCAACCGAGCAAGAAAATTAGTACATACATTACTCTCTTGTAAAGTATGTCTTTGCTCAACAGTCGAATTATAAGATAACAACTCATGAATAATCATAATAATAGAAGCATATATGATATATGTGTCTATTGTCACAATTCTGTTTCACCAACAATAAAGCACAAGACAAGTCTAAAAGATACAAAACATTGGAGTACTTGAGTCTCTTTGCCAAGCACAACCCAAAAAGCAATGCAATTAATTCAATTTTTGTGTTATCAGCATTTCCAATATGGCCGTAAAAGCCTCTAATCCAAATCTCAGAGGAATCCTGAATAAGGCCTCCAAAATCAGCTGGTCTTGGTTGTCTCAGATAGTCTGAAAGCTGCCATCAACATGCAGTGACACCTGATTACCCATAGCCTATGCATACAAACCCAAACCTCCTTTGTTCTCGAATTAGGCAAACTGTTGCCTCCCTCATAAGCCCGCGAGCTGGCTTCATGCAAGGAAACCACCTGTTGCACTAAGCTCCAAGGATTGCTCACCTTTTGGTTAAAAATATGCTCATTCCCAGCCTTCCACAACATCCAGCATGCAACTAGAGGGAGCGTTCCAAACTGGTCAAGGCTTGTTCGCAACCAAGTGATCCATTGAATGCTCAATGTCGGTGGTTTAATTGCCTTCAAATGCAACAATTTCCAAACCGTGGTTGCACACTCACATTGAAAGAGAACATGCACAACATCCTCACAACCATTGCCACACCTCTGGCACACTTCGTCATCACTGACCCTGTCTCTTAAAGAGCATGTGTCTCGTTGGCATCGCTTGCTTGCAAAGCTGCCAAGAAAAAAACATAATAAATTGTTAGTCACCCTCCCTGCTCTGTTTAGCGCCCTCCCTTTCCAAGCTGCAAGTTTGGATTGCTCACCTTATCCACCACCTCATTAAATAAATTGTTAGTCACCCTACCATGCACCATGTTAGAGCCGAGGTACTTATCCAAATTATGCGTAAGCCTGAGTTGAGATATAGCAGTGTCTTGTTCTTTCTGTCAGTGTCTTGTACTTATGAACATTTACTTTTAAGTCCGGAAGCTGCACAAAATTTCTCCAAGATAGAAGCCCTTTTGAAGGCATTTCAGTAATTAAGGTTGTCTTATATTATTAAGTTTTATTGAGAGAAATTAAAACTCACATTTAAGATTTGATTATATTTTTAATAATATTACCTATTGTATAAAATACTAATAAAAATAAAAACCAGTGATCATCCTATTGCTTTGTAAAACAATTATTCTAGGAATTGATTGTGAACCAAAATGAAATGCTTGTTTTTACCGATAATTAAATTAAGCCCACTTGAACACCTTTTCAGCGGTATTTGCAACTTCAGAAGTAAGAACGATGGTCGAGTTTAGTGACTCCGTCAAAACTCAAAAATAAATAAATAAATAGACAAAACCCTAGTACTATACCAAATAAATACTTGGAGAGATGTTTCCATCGTTTGACTTATTTTTTTGTAAACGTCAATTTCTATAATAAAAGCTTACATCATAATAGTATAAATAATACAATGCAAATAAAAACAAAAGCTTTATTTATTAAATGCATAACTTGTCTTATTAGTAATATAAATATTAAAATTATCAAGCAGATACACAATGAATCGTTTGTTTTATTAATTAGTGATTAATGATTTTGAGTTTGAGTTAAAGATGGATAGTTAGTTGGGTTAAATATTTGAACATGGAGTTTTGAGTTCAAATTAAAGTTAAAGTGAGGTGAATCTGTCCAAATTTTGCTTGATAAAAAAATTTGAGCTAACCAAATTAGTTTTAGGATGGTGTGTATCCCAAATTTATCTGATTAGAAAAATCTGATACAATAAAATTGTGTTAATCCTACATATAAAATCATTTTTGGATCTTTTATCTCTAACTCGTTTATAAGTTTAAAAATTGAAATCCAAACCATGGAAATGATTCTAAACAACTTAGATAGCACAAATCTAACATTAAATCCAACATACAACATAGATGCATCAAGAAATCATCAATTTTGGTTCTTAGGTTCATCAATCCCAAAGTCTCAACTTCACCATCCTCAACAACTACCTCAAGAATAACAATTTAAGCCACCAATGGGCTAATCAACAACAAATGCAACATGCAATAACTTCAAAGAATAAAATAACAAGTTTTCCTTACCTCAATTGTTCCAAAATCAAGGAAAGGAAAGGAAAGGAAAGGAAAGAAGAACAACAAAAATCAAACATTTCAAAAACTATAACAACTTCATTATTTGATTCTCAACTCTTTAACTTTGAATCTCAACTCAGCTATCACAACACTATTTTAGGAGAAGAATTGAAACACTCCTATAAAGTCAAAAAGAAGAAAATAACTATTTTAACTCTAGAGTTTATTTTTTATAGAACTCTAATAAATGAACTTATGAAGTTTAAGTCATCATAAATTCTTATATACCTCCCCCAAAACTTTGTTAACTTTAACCTTGATACAAAACAACCTCAATTAACTAAACTTTTAAGAATTTCCTAATCCTTTGAGTTTTAAAATACCAAAACAACACATAAGCATAAATCAATTAAATATTAAAATTTAAAATGAACAAACAACTCTCAACACAATGTTACACAATTTAACTAACAAAAATATATAATTTTAATAATTTTGTGAATATTTATTTAACTAAAAATCATTTTAATAATATTTTGTGAATATTTATTTATGTTATTAACTATATCATTTAGGTATTCAGCTGACCAATACTTTTAGTTGAAATAAGCATTCACCGGGTTTTTTTACATTTAATTATTCAAGTTTAGAAAGTTAGAGTCAAAAGTAAAATGTTTAATCAAGTATATGTATACTAATATATTAGTTATTTATCAAATTTAGTCCCGCAAAAATTTAATGTTCGAATTTTTAAGAGTTATAAATATTTATGGTAATTAAAGTGAAAGAAAATTATGTGAATTTTTCTATAAATTTTTTTTATGAAGAATCTTCAACTTTAGTATACCAAAAATAAGTATATAACTTTTTCTTAAAATTAAAAGATAAATTACATTCTTAAATATTATTGATATGAATTGACGATAGGTTTCTGTAGATGATGTTCTCCATATCTAAATTTTAACTAAACAAATTTAAGTATATGAAGAAATTTAAAAACAAAAATAAAATTCAGTTGATAGAAAAAATAGATGTAAAAACACAAGTTAAACTCTGTCTTCGTTTATTTTCTTACTATACCAAAAAGTAAAAAGACAGAAAGTATTAAACATAATTATTACACATTAATATTTAACTGTATTTATGATGATAGTCATTTGTTAGGAGAGATTACACTTATATTAATGATCTCTCTATTTTAAAATATTAATTTAGCCTTCTACAAAATAAATAATGATTTTAATAAGAAATTATTGTTAGCATAATTTTTTTGAATATAAGTTAAAAAATAATCATTATAATTATGATGTAAATAAGTTATAATTAAGGTAGTGATAGATTTTGGTTAGCAGAAATGAATTTGTTTGGAGCGTGGGTAGTTGATGATGGGGATTCCTATCCGTCTGGACAAGATTAATTAGTACGCCCTCCATTTTTTATTCATACGTTTAAGATTTTACATAAGAATTAAAAAAATATTAAAATTTTAGTTTTAAAAATATTTATTACTAATTTTTTTATTTTATTCTTATTTTTTATAAGTATTTTATTAAAAATATGTTATTTTTTTAAATGTAACATTAACTTCTTATAAATAATTAGAGAAAAAAATAAGTAGACATTAAAAATAAATAAATACATTATTTAGTAAACATATATTAATTATCAAGGATAAAAAAGAAAAAAAAATTATTAATTTTAATAAAATGATAATAAAAAAATAATAAGTTCTGACAAAAATAAAAAACGGAGTAGTTAAAAGAAGTATGAAGATATTTTGGTTCTAAACTAGGCTGGGCAGCTAATAAAGCCACCCTATCCCATTCGCCATGCTCATCACTTCTGTTTGCTACACCTCTTCTCTCTTGACTCTTGATCCCATGGAATTGGAAAAGGGATCCACCCTCCACCTCCAACAACCCCAAACGCCGTGGGTTTGGACCGACGAAAAGCACCTTCACTTCCTCAACACCATGGAAGCCTCCTTCGTCCGCACAATGCTCCACCACTACGGCCTCGTCTCCACCCAACCCCTCCGCCTCGACCGCTACCTCCCCGACACCTCAGAATCCACCTTAGATTCCAAACCCAACCGCACCCGCACCCGCACCCGACCCAACCACCATGCACCTTCAGGTACGCAACCCTACCCTCTTCCGCAAGTGTGTTTGACCAAACAACACGCAAACAAAAGGAATTTCGTAATTCCTGGAAAATACGGAATATACCTCTTAGATATTTTTACTTTAAGTCTTTCATTTTTTTATTCCCCTTCCTTTCTTTCTTTTTTATATTCCTCATTATCTCATCACAACTCTAAAATATCTCTACCTCCACCTACATCACCTTTTATTTTCTCACCTTATTTAATTTAATTAATTATTTTTTGTTGTGACAGATTCAATGAGCCCTAGGACGCGAGTGGGTGTTAGCATATCAGCAGAAAACATGAAAGGGAAAACTTCAGATTATTATTGATCAACCTGCTAACAATGTACAATCCTTATTGTTTAAATACAAAAGCTAGAGTTAGCTTGAAAACAGAAAACGGTTAAGAAGATAACCAAAAGATATTTGACTAAACTAATTAGATAAAATATAACGGATTAAAGTGTTAATCCTAATACCCCTTCTCAAGTTGGGTGATAAATGTTTAATAAACCCAACTTGGAGATAGCAGTATGAAATGGTTTAGGAAATAATGCTTTTGTAAAAGCATCAGCCAATTGATTTGCAGACAGAACATGAATCAAATGTAGAAGACCCTCTTGAATTTTGATGCGAATTAGGTGACAATCCACTTCAATGTGTTTTGTTCTTTCATGAAATGTTGGATTTTTGGAAATTTGTATAGCTGATTGACTATCAGAAAAGGTTGCAAATGGAGTTGGAATTTTGATATGCATACTATCACACAAGTATTTAAGCCACTGTAACTCACATGTAAGAGAGGCCAATGCTCTATATTCAGCTTCGGATGATGATCTGGAAACAGTGGATTGTTTCTTGGATTTCCATGAAATTAGAGAGTTGCCTATAAAAATACAATAACCGGTAACAGATCTGCGGGTAGTGGCACAAGTGGCCCAATCTGAGTCGGAAAAAGCTTGAATTTTCAATGGATTGGTGGAGGAATAAAACAAACCAAGACCAGGAGCACCTTTAAGATATCTAACAATTCTTAGAGCAGCCTGCATATGAGGTTCTCTGGGCTTAGAAACAAATTGACTCAATTGTTGGACAGAAAAACTTATATCTGGCCGAGTATTTGTCAAATATAGAAGCCTGCCAATTAGTCTTCTAAAAACAGTGGGATCATGTAACAAGTCACCATGATCAGCATGTAACTTCATGGCTGGATCTGCAGGAGTTGGAGCAGGTTTACATCCAAGGAGACCTGTTTCATCAATTAATTCTAAACAGTATTTTCTTTGATTTAAAAGAATCCCCTTCTTAGATCTAGCAACTTCAAGGCCTAGGAAGAACTTTAAGGAACCAAGATCTTTGATATGAAATTTATTATGAAGATGAGCCTTGACTTTCTTAATTTCTGTCATATCATTGCCACTGAGGACTATGTCATCAACATAGATTAAAAGTATAGTAATAGAAGACCCTGTAAAATTTACAAATAATGAATGATCTGCAAAACTTTGCTTGTAACCCATTAAGGTAAGTTCTGAGGTGAGTTTTTGGTTCCAATTTCGACTGGCCTGTTTAAGGCCATAAAGGGATTTTTCTAGTTTGCAAACTAGTTTGGATGAAGGTAATCTTAAACCTTGAGGGGGTCTCATGTATACTTCCTCATCTAAGTCCCCATGCAGAAATGCATTATCTATATCTAATTGATGTATGAACCAATTATGAGATGAAGCAAGAGCAAGTAAAAACCTTATTGAAGTAATCTTAGCAACCGGTGAGAAAGTTTCAAAATAGTCAATTCCCTCAGTTTGTGTAAAGCCTTTGGCTACTAGCCTAGCCTTATATCGTTCCACAGTACCATTTGCTTTATGCTTAGTTCTGTAAACCCATTTACATCCAATTAACTTCTTTCCTGGAGGAAGAGTTACCAAAGACCAAGTTCTATTTCTTTCTAAGGCATCAAGTTCAGCAATCATAGCTTGTTTCCAACAGTCTTTTGTGCTAGCTTCTTTGAAACTTGTAGGCTCAATATGTGCAGATATGGAATTACAAAAGAAGGTATGATCAGTAGAACATTTTGAATATGACATATATAAATGCATAGGATAAAGAGAATTAGAAGTAGAATCAGAAGAAACAGTATTGTAACAGTGATATTGATCTAAGTATCCGGGTCTAGATTTAGATCTCAAAGAGACACGGGTAGTAATAGGTTGAATTTGTCCAGTTTCTATTGGAATAGATTGCGACATCTCAATAGGAGGGTCTTGAGTATGATTTTCAAAATTGTTAGAAGCATTTTCAATAGAGTTGGGATTATTAGTTAAATGATCACTATAGGATGGAAAAAAATCATATGGCTGAAAAATATTATCATTACTGATAGGTACAATATTAGAATTAGATTGATTATCAAAAACATTGATGTATGGAAAAACTGTTTGATGAAAAATAGCATGTCTGGATAATAAGATAGATTTTGAGTGCAAATTAAAAAGAACAAAACCTTTAGTTCCAGTTTTAAAACCAAGGAAAATGCATTTGTGTGCTCTCGGTTCTAACTTGTTTCTTCCTCCAGATAAAGTAGAAACATAAGCAAGACAGCCAAATGTTTTTAAATCATGCAGATTTGGCTTTTGATTAAAGATCATTTCAAATGGAGATTTGTTGTTAAGGAAAGGAGTTGGTAATCTATTTATAATATGCACAGCATGTTTTATGGCAAATGACCATAATGACTTAGGAACTTTAGACTGAAAGAGAAGTGATCTACAGACATTCAAGATATGTTGATGCTTCCTTTCAACAATTCCATTTTGTTGAGGGGTCTCAACACAGCTTGTTTCATGAAGAATTCCTTTAGTATTAAAAAAATCTTTAAGAATAAATTCTTTTCCATTGTCGGATCTAAGCTTCTTTAATTTGCATGAAAACTGATTTTCAGTAAGGAGGATAAAATTTTGTAAAATACTCCTAACCTCAGTTTTATTTTTCATGAGATGAATCCATGTGAAACGACTATAATCATCTACTATAGTTAAAAAGTATTTGTAACCTTCAATAGATTGAACATTTAAGGGACCCCAGATATCAACATGAATAAGTTCAAAAAAATGTGTAGATTTGGTTATACTTATAGGAAAAGATAATTTCTTTTGCTTAGCAAAAGAACAAGTGTCGCAAGCATCAATTTTATGAAAAGGAATATCAGTATGATGAGAAGAAATGATTTGAAGAATTTTATTAGAGGGGTGACCCAATTTATTGTGCCATACAGAGCCAATATCAGTAATGTGTTTGTTATATGAAACAGAATTACAATCTGCTATTCCAATAGAAGAAGTAGACAATTCATTTTGTTCCAAGAGCTGAAACAATCCGTGAATCTTCTTAGCTACTCCAATCCTCTTGAAGGTGGGTATCTGCACAATAATGCAATTGTTTTGACAAAATACCACAATGCAATCATTGGTGGCAATAAGTTTTGGAATTGAAATCAAATGTACTGTGAAGTCAGGTACATATAAAACGTTATGGAGAACCAAGTTATTAAGATGAATGGTGCCTGTAAAGCTAGCAACAGAGTATTGATTATTAGGTAGTCTAATAGATATAGGTTTAATGGGTGTAAGAGTATTAAAACTAGCTTTAGAGGGGCAAATATGGTCAGTGGCACCACTATCCAATATCCATCTAGGTTGAAAAGAAGGAATACCTGGATGATTATCAGTGCTTTGATAAGCACTGTTGACAGAAGAATTATTGGTTGGGGGTTGTTGAAGAAGAGCTAAAAGAGCCTGATATTCATCCCGAGAGAAATAGAATTTGTTCTGAGATTTAGTTTCCTCCAGTACAGAAGTATCTTGAACGCTTGTGGATCCAGTTTCAGCATTGTTGGCAGAAGATTTTGTGGAATTAGAAGGCAGATTGTTGTTGTTTTTGTAGCCAGGAGGGAATCCATATATTTGAAAACATGTATCTATGTTGTGGTTGGTTTTTCTGCAGTTAGTGCAGAATTTTGTGGTTTTATTGTTTCCTCTACCATTAGCTCTGCCAAATCTTCCACCACCACGAGTATTAGTGAAGCCACCTCTATTTGGGAAAGTAGTTTTGGTTGAATCGGAATTAATTGTTGCTAAAGCTATAGACTCTTGAGAATTTGATCCACCAAATTCACGTTCTTGTTGAAGTATCAAGGAAAAAGTGTGAACCATATCAGGCATAGGTTCCATTAACATCACTTGAGATCTGACTTGGGAAAATTCATCATTAAGGCCTCGTAGAAATTTAATAACACAATCATCATCACGTTCTTTTTGAATCTTGGCAATAAGACCACAAGAGCACGTAACTGAACACTTACATACCAAAATCGTGCGATACATGGATAATTCCTTCCAAAGAATTCGTAAACGAGTATAGTATTGAGACACAGAGAGATCACCTTGTTTGAGTTGTTGTACCTCCTCTTGAAGATCAGCAATTCTGAATTTGTCGCCATGGGTGAAACGATCGCAAAGATCTTTCCAAATTTCAGCAGCGGTATCCATCCACATGACAGATTGCTTTATGTCAGAGGTCATAGATCGCGTTAACCATGACATTACCATCTTGTTGCAGCGACGCCATGCCTCATGCAAAGGATCTTTTGAATCTGGACATGGAATCTTGCCAAGAATAAAGTGTTCTTTGTTCTTTGTTTCCAGAGCCACGAGCATATCGTGTTTCCATTGTTGAAAATTAGTATCAGAAAGTAATGGTGTGACGAGAACAAGAGCTGGATTTTCTCCAGGATGAAGAAAGTACGGATTGCTTGGGTTGATAAGGTGATCGGAAAGTTGGTTTTGGTCGGAATTTTTATTGGATTCTGCCATGGTTGGTAAAGAATAGATGAAAAAGGAAAGGTTCAATGAAATTAAAGGAATGCGGAAGTTATGGATCTTGAGGACGATGATACCATGTTAGCATATCAGCAGAAAACATGAAAGGGAAAACTTCAGATTATTATTGATCAACCTGCTAACAATGTACAATCCTTATTGTTTAAATACAAAAGCTAGAGTTAGCTTGAAAACAGAAAACGGTTAAGAAGATAACCAAAAGATATTTGACTAAACTAATTAGATAAAATATAACGGATTAAAGTGTTAATCCTAATAGTGGGGAGCAGAAGAAGGAGAAGGAGATCATCCGCGGAGCAGGTGAGTTTGTGGGTGAAGAATTGGAACAACTTTGCATTTCCATCTCTTTCTTCCCAAGCACGTTTTCCTTTTCTTTCATCTCCCTTCTTGTTGGCCCCTTTAAGTTCCATTTAATTCACTACTTGGCACACCCATCATATTTAATACTATTTTCACGCTCCAACTTCAATGTGGGAGCGCTTTTCTCTTTTCACTCTCCATTTCCACAACAATACTATCACCCTTTCCGCCCAAAAATTAATACAATCCATCTTCAGACACCTCATCATTTCATTTCTTAAATTTTACAACTTAATCACATTTTTTGTAAAAAACAAAATTTCACATTTTATTATATATTTATCAACTTTGTACAACTGATCCTAGATTTTCAATGCACTGCATTCATGAGACATGTCATATTCACCATTCAAATAATACGTTACATCAATAATTCTAATTAATAATTAACATCTCACAATAATAGTTAATATAGTACATTAAATAATAAACAAAATAGCAAAAATATGTAAAATTTAAAGTTTAAACGACCAAACTTACAATTTTAAAAATTAAATAATAAATTTTTTAAAACAATCAAACTTATGTTAAATAGTGTTATTAAGCCTAAATTTAAAATATCAACTGAAAATGTAAATCATAAGATATTAATCGAAGAATTTAATTTTAGATTGTGATGAATATTAGGGACTTTATTATAAAAGTGAATAATTCTTTTATAAACAGTAATTATAGTTGAATCATAATGTAAAGATAGCGTGCATGATTTATTTTGTGTAGAATATGAGTATTAAGTTGAGATATATAAGGAGTAAGGGGTTTATATATGTTTCCGCAGGCCATGGTGGCAGAAATAGAAAATGGAAGAGAAAGTGGTGCTTGCCTTGTCGGAGGGGATGATAAACAACCCACAGCTAACATTTAGGGTGGTATACCTCTTCGGAGTCTGCCACCAAAGAAACATTCATCCACTCTCTTTTTACTTTTTTCTTTTCATTACCAATTATTCTTTCCCCTCTCTATCTCTCTCTCTTTGGTTTTTAATTTCTTCTACTAGTATTTCTTTTGTTTGTCCAAACGATTATCTTGTAATGCAGTGCTCATTCCTTTTCTTTTTATTTTTTGTGTGTTTCTAATATTTAAGTGGTATTATTTATTAGATGGTAGAAGCTTGCATGCGTGTGCAATAAGAGCAAGAATTTAAATAAAGTATTAGGAAAAAAGAGTCTACAATTTTTTAAAAAAATATTCAATCACAAATCATTAAAAAGTATGATCAATTTAAATTATAAATAGATATAATGTGATACAAATAAAATAAAAAAAATATAAAAAAATATAAGAGATGAATTAATGATAGATATAGGTATATCATTGCTCTAAACACATCAATGTCCGTGTTGCATAACCTAGCTAAGCTATGCTTGATGATTTTATTTTTGATTAAATGGAAGATATTTTATGCAAGTTCTAGGTAAGATCCGACGAAGATTATACGACGGTGGCATGAACATAGCGAACAATAGAAAAAAATGGAGAAAATAACTTTTTGTGATATTTTCATATGATATGATATGATGTATACTAATTATTAATGTCAATGAATGTATAGTAGGAGTACACCATGGGACGCATAGGGTTTTCAATCTTTTCCCTGTGATAGTGGTAGTTGATGGGTTAATCCTTTCAAATCCAACCCATTCTTATGTACTCTTTATTTTCATTTAGAAATTCAATCTCGTCCACTCACACCAACTTTTGCTCCTTAGTGCATGACTTTTTATTCTAGTATGTACGTAAAATAATTTATATAATACATTATTTTCTTTATTTCATTATTTTTATACTTTAATTTTTCTTTTTTCTTTTCGTTATTAAATTTATTGTACAATTTGTTATATAGGTATAATTTTCTCTTTTTATTTTTAAAAAAATAAATAAATCATGTCAAATAATTAATATTACTTAAGTTGATAGTTTACATAATCGATTCAATTCATTAATCTTGTCTAACCAATTAAAATTTTGTAATTATATAAACAATTAACAATCAGATGTGTATAATTTTACATGAGTTTGTACAATTATACATTTATACAAACAAATTGTTATGTATTATAATTTATTTATATATAAATATGATGTTACAGTATGAGTATAATTAAGTTTAAGTTATTGCCTATATAAAACTGTTATCAGTAGAACATAAAGTATATATTTAAATACTAATTTAAAATTAGATTTAACAAAAAAATAATACGTATTTCAATAATAAAAAAATAATTTTTTTTTTTGTAAGTATAACTTTTTTTAACCCATAATTATAAACATTACTATTGAGTTTCATTATATAAAAGTAGGTGTGAGATGTGTTTCAACAACTTTGAGCATGTTCAAAATCACATCAATTTTTGTTAAATGTAAATCATAAAAATAATAATTAGTTATTTTTATTAACTTTTATATTATTATTTTTTAAACGTAGATCTAACCACTTAAAACATCCATATCAAGTTATCAACAGTTCTTAAATTCCATTTTTTCTTTACCGATTCATTAAAATCTACCGATGCAGGAAATAAATAAATAAATAATACTCCATGTTAAACACTTGATGCTTATACAAGTATCAATGCTTAATTAACAAGTCAATGGGTCCAATAAAAATATTTTTAATGATAAATACTCTTTATATAAAATAGTCAAAATAAAATGTATTGAAATTAAAAAAAAATTGTAGCAGTAAAATTTATTTAAATAAAATTAAAAAAATGACGGCTTGAAGACAATAGTTACTTAAATCATAAAAAAGAAAAATAAATTATGTATATAAGCGAGATCTTTTTAAGAATTTAAAAACTAATGCTGAACTATGGATGCTCTTAATTAGGCATAAAACAAAATCATAAATGATAAAGTTTTGCATTAAAAAAAATGATAGCATGTATAAAAAATATATGAATTATTATAAACCAGTTATTCAATTACATAAGAACGTAAAGTGTTATTTTTTTTTTTTTTTTTTAGACAGAACGTAAAGTTATTATAGAGAGCTTAGTAAGTAGGCACCGCAGCCATATGCTCCTTAATTCATATGCTCTATTTATATAGTTTTAATTGGACCATAAATGATTCCCTCCAATACTTTTAAACTTAAGTAATTTTTAAAATACTATATCTCATGATGAGAAAATATGTATAATTAAAATAAATAAATAATTAAGGTAAGTAGTCTAATTTTTTGAGAAAAAACATATTTAAAAATAAACTGATGCAATGTATTTGGGTGGGTGGGATCCAGTGTGATGGACATAATTCTTATCCAGTTCTACCAGACCCATCAAATTTCCCCATTAAATGTTTGAAATTGAAACCATGTGCAAGAATTATTGGATTGTACTTCTGCTGAAACTGTGTTTCTCAAAAATATAATTCAAAACTATAATCCATATAAAAAAAACGAGGGAAACTCCACCAAAAACAAAATAATTCAATACTATAAATTGAAAACTTTACTTTAGAGGGTGAAAATTTTCATTTTCCCTCACTTTTAAATTAAATATTATTAATATTTTTTTCTTTTCTATTTGGAGGGTTTATATACTATTTTATTTATTATTTTCTTAAGTAAACAAATCTCTATAAATTTGTCTATGCACTCATTAAAAGTCGAACTCTTATACTCAAGTGACAAAATTATATACTAACCATGATACATCTAGTTAGTTATATACTACTTTTATAATTTGTTAAAAATATTTTCTCAACTATTTTAGATTTTAATTTTTTTTATCTACATCTATATGCCTAATTTGTGATGATTTTACTAACTCTAGAAATCTAATTACAAAAATTATAAATGATTAAAGATTTTGTTATAAAAATTTTCTTTATCTACATCTATATGCCTAATTTGTGATGATTTTATTAATTTTAGAAATCTAATTACAAAAATTATAAATGATTAAAGATTTTGTTATAAAAATTTTCATTCAGAAATTTAATTAAAAATTCATAAATGAAATAATATATTAGACCTATATATAATTCTCTTGCCAATGTCATGGGCTTTGAATTGTGCTTATTTAAAATTAGTGAGGAAGGCTCGCTATCTTTTTTTATGCCCAAATATAACACCTGACAAGTAGAACATTTAAAGGTTGGGTCTGTTTTAAATGTTTGTTTAAATTTGGTTCGTTTCTTTAATTAAGTCTGATTTAAAGTTTGTGTTTTATATATATATATATATATATATATATATATATATATATATATATATATATATATTTTTTTTTTTTTTTTTTTTAAATTGAACTTGACTTGTATAGCTTATATTTAACTTAATTATTTTTATTTTATAATTTTTTAAAATTATTTTTTAACTTAGTCAATATAACATTTGATAATTATTTTAATGCTAACATGGGATAGGTGGAATTAAAATATTTTTGACTATTACATTTTTATAATTTAGTAAATAAAAGAATCACAACTTAATTGATTATTAAAAAAAAACTTCAAAGTTAATTTAAGATTTTTTGAATAAATAATAATGTTTTTAAGATAAAATTGAATTTATTAAAATATCAAACTTAACACACATAATTTTAGGTTTGAATTTATTTTTAAACTAAATGACTCTACTAAAACAAATTATTGAAAAGTCAAACTCAAATAGTTCATGAATAGCTTGACTCATTAAGTGATATATGAATATCCTTTTTACTTTTTATTAGCGATGAACCATAAATATTTTTTAAATGTTAATATATATTTGTAATACTTAAAATCAAAACTCCTAAAATATAGTATTTATCATTTTTTTAAAATGGTAGTTACCATTTTCCTAAAATACAAGAAAAATTTTATTTGACACAAATCAAATATTATAAGATGGGTAATTAAATACACATTGTTTAGTAATATTGCACAACAATTGCACAACACAACATATCACAAAATAAAAACTCACAAGAGAAACATAATAGAATCACCCTTATAGAGTGTCCAAAAATCTTGACCGATTTTGATACTATAAAAGTGTAACAATTAGTCATGATCTCCATACTTAACAGTTCAACCATTAATAGTGAATATCATACACAACTATCTAAGGTTAGCATACAAGCAATTTCTAGAAAGTACATGTAAAAACATAAATATATGTATAAGGATAAACCAATCAAAAGGTAAATGTTCCTCAATTGAACAACCATAAGTGTATCCAAAACAACTGTAATATAAATATAGGTTGTCAGTCAATCAAATCTATAAAACTATATAGAGGTAGCATCAAGCTACACCATCATCTAGCATGGCCCTTGACTTGCTAGACTCTTCCAACGTAACCTTATCTTACTCCCATGTAAACATGATTATCGTAGCTTAACCACAAAAAAATATATATGGATAAGATAATATTCAAAAGAATAAAAGTATAACAAGTATAGAATAAAACAAATATACTACCAACAACATCATGTAAACCACACAACACTGCACCTCATGGCTTACAACAGAATCAACACATCAACAACTCATCAAAATGAAATTCAACAACCTTAAAAAGGTAACAACAATTTCCTCACACACCAAAAATCATACCATTCAACAATAAAGCAACCCAATATATGAACAACACCAAAATTAATGCATTATATACACGCATTGTCATGCATTCACCTATAAAGATTTTCTACAACAAATGTGAGCAGTCTAAATTGGTTGGCCCTACCAAACCAACACAATTTTTTTAAATATGCTAGATCAACAACCAAGTTGGATATCAATCCATAACAACATGATTTCTCGAATTTTATCACTTAAACTAACAAGTCTAGTATTATTACCAAATTAAAACAACTTAAGTGTAAGTATACCACGACATTAACTTGCATAACTAGGCCTCGTATGAAACTAGTATGTCGATTACCCTCCAAATACTATATATTTCTAGTACTCAGTTAGGGTACCTTAGTCGGTTAGTCACTTTATATATGTATGTATCAACCTTGCCAACATACGGATTAATAATAATCACTTGTAATCAGTATAACTTGACATGGTCCCTATATTGTGGTCACTTCTAACTAGTATGCCTCGACCTGACCCACATATTGTATCAACTAAGATCCTATAAAAGACCCAACGATCCACTTTAAGAGTTAACTACTCAATAAAGGGGTTTTAACAACTAGGCTCATAAAGCACAACACAATATCCTCATAATGGGATATTTAACTTTAAAAAATATTATTTTATTTAGTCATAAGTCAATCAACAGAACACATCTTAATGTCTAATGCCTTAAGCACTCTCAACATCATCACCCTAACTTTCACTATAGTTAATCGACATAACATGCCTAAAGCATTCTCAGCATCAACGCCTCAACAGTTCAATAGTTATTCATCTATATGCATTATTTATACAACATATATCAATATATAACATGTAATAAATTCACCTAACCTACACATGTTCATTATTTTCTCCACTAAACAACATATTTTTACAAGACACTTAATGTTCGGTGTCCTTAACCTTATTTAGGGATGGTAAGTAAACTAGCACCTGTGGCGGCAGTGTTTTAAAACCCGGACCGACCCAGCTGGTCGAACCGGTTGGACCGGGAACCGGTGGTCTAGCCGGTCCGAATCTGAAGTTAGATCGGTTATGCAGTCGATCCGTTTCAAACCGGATTGAACCGGTCAATTTTTCGGTTCAACCGGTGAACCGGTGGGTCAAACCGGTTCAACCACTTTTTTTTTTATATAATTTTTTTAAGGGACCATAAATCACAAAAATAATAATGAAAATTGAATCTCTTAATGAAAAAGCAAAGAGTCTTATTAAATATAACAATGACTACTTGTTCTAATATATTTGTTTGCAATATATACAACTTAAATAACTTTTATAGTATATTATTAATTTTAAATTATATATTTAATAATTCAATATCTATGTAAATATTACATATATTATTTTGTGATATTAATTGCAAGCATATTATATATGTACGTATTATTTATATTTTTAATTTGTATTAATATACCGTTTAACATGTAATTTTTTTATGTATTTTTTTACAAAATAAAAATAAAAATAATTTTAAATAAGATAGAAAAATTTAAATTTAAAATAATATATGAATTTATTAAAATTTATAAGTATAAATATATTTAATATGAATATTTTTTAATAAAAATAAATAAAAATCGAGTCATGCGGTTCAACCAGTGACCCACCAGTTCAACCTTTGACCCACTGACCCAATACCTTAACCGGTTCGATGACCGGTCCGGTTTTTAAAACTATACCTGTGGGTAATGTTTGAACCCATCCTGACTTTGGTGAGGAATACTCAATTTGATCGAATACAGGTATGAGTAATATTTGATTTATTGAATTGGTTACAAGGACAAGGATGAATATATACATACTTACCTTGTACCCGTACCCACTTTAAATTTTTAGAAACTTAATTTAGTTTTTAAAAAAATTTACTTGACATTTTTGTTACTTTATATAATTGTTGCTTTATGTTGATATTTTTGTTATTTTTTTTAAAAAAATATAATTAATTTTTGGATGAGTATGAGACAAATACGAGTATAACTGATACCTAACGGAGACAAGGATGAGACACAAATTTCATACCTACCGGGAATAAAGATAGGGATGCATATAGGATACAAGAACAAGAACAGAGACAGGGATAAGGATGAGGATATTGAAACTCATACTCTTCCTATCCTGTTGCCATCCCTACCTTGTGCTTAATGTTGTTGAGACAGAAACTATCTATCTCATCCATATTTAACACCATTCAACTTGAACCTAATGTGGATGAGGTTAAAGAATTCCTGGGTCAATCACATATGGCGTGACTAAATCTATGTCTAACCTCATTTCAAGTAGAGAAAAATTCTCACTCCTCACACCCAACACCACCAATTATGCACCCAATGCAAGTAAGACAGAGGACTCAAGAAGGAGGAGGAAGAGGAAGAGAAAGCGGCAAAAGCTTTGAAGAAGAAGAAGAAAAGGCGAAAACTTTGCACCAACTCAAATTCTTAACTTTATCAACTCAGTTGATCAATAATGATCTTCTACACACTTGAAAAGACTAGAAAGAAAGAAAGAATAATTCATAATCCTAAAGTTTTTCACTCTAACTTTTTTCTAAAATTTCGTGATAAATTAGTTTATGAAACTCAATTTAAAAAAAAAAACCTTATATTTTTTCTTTTTCTTATAATCAAACTAGATCGTTATCTAGAAAAACACCTTAAATATCTAAAATTCATGAGAATTCTTCAAACTTGCATAATTTCTCAATAATAACACTTAAAACCACTACATCATATAATTATTAAAAAAAATGTAAAGTATTATAGCTGTCGTGATTCATATTACAATTTGTTGAAACTTTCCTTCGCTGTATTTTTTTCTTTTTCTCTTTACTAAAGCTTGATGGTACAAATTTGTTAGATGTTTGAAGGTTCTTTCTTTACATCCCATTTTTTTATATTCAATTTTGAAATACACTTACACAATAGTTAATCTTATTAGATGATGATGTTGGATTTGAAAATGATATTATTTGAGGAATAAACATGCAAATCAGAAGATTTTACTCGTTTTTTTAGGTATTTAAATGCTGTAATTTTAAGAATTTGTGTTATGTGTATGATTTGATGGAATAGGATCTTATTAAATAGTACTATTAAACTTTTCGACCTTATTATTTTAATATGAAATAGAAATATTGAGTTGTAATATCGTTCATAGTTGATTCTAAAATCCAGCGAGCAACAGCATTTTACATTAACAAGAGTGAGTTAGAGAAGAGGGAGAAGAAGAAAGAGCAACGACGATGCTGGAGTTGGTGTTGTTGTACAAGAACCCATTGCTACAGATATCACTAACCCTAATTATTGGTTTCACCTTCGCCCTCTTCAAAGTCCCTCTCCTCTTCCTCTACGGTCTCCAGACCTACATCCACCCTGATTCCCAGCCGCAATCCAACGGCGCCAGAGCCGCCATCCGCCGCCCCGGCGTCGACGGATACCAACCCTTGTCGGCCAAAACCGCTGCCGAACTCAAAAAGAGGAACAAGTCGAAGGACAAGTCCGATTTCGACGAAAACAATGCTCAGATCTTCAGAATCCGACTCAACCAGGATCACCTCCAGTCTCGTCTCTTCATCGATCAGTACTGCGTCGCTTTCACTCTCTCCTTCGCTGCCCTTCTCTCCCTTTTGCTCCACAACTTTCTCCAACCGCAGAACAATCGTGGCTTCTTCGCCAACGGCGTTTTCCTTCCGTTTGCTTTGTCAATTTTGAGTCTTTACATGTGGGGGACGCTGCTGGCTAGGGTCACGTTCGAGAGATCCGCGTCCAGGAGGTTTGATAAGAATTTGAGTGTTGTTTTGGGGCTTTTGGGGCTTTTCTTAGGACTTTTGTTTGTTCCTGAGGGTGTTTCGTTGGTTTTGGAGTTTCGTTTTGGGGTTCCCTTTGATGGGTTTTGGAGGGTTTTCGTTGCTGCATTGATGGGTTGCCTTGCGGGGTTTTTGTTTATTCCTGCTTCTAGAAGTGCTCGTTGTTTTTGGATTGGGACTGATCAGATTCGTTGCAATTTGTCCATGATGACTTGTGGGTGGTTTACCCGTGCGATTCTTTATGCAAATCAGGCGTTTGTTATATTTGTGGCTTTGTTGTGGATTACCCCGTTAGCTGAGGTTTTTGTAAATAAGAGAGATGGTGTGGCAAAGAGTGCATTTGGCAATGCAGAGAAATTGCTGGGGAATGTGGGGTTCTTGGCTTCTGATTTTGATAGGTTTAGGCAGTGGTGCTTGTTGGGGTCTAGTTTGTTGCAGATTGTGGCTTTAAGGCCTAACCTTCAGATGTATCTGAATGAAGCTCTCTTGTCTTGGTACCAAAGGCTTCATGCTAGCAAGGTTCCTGACTTGGATTATAGTAGGGCAAAGATGTTTCTGCATAATCATTACTTGTGCCTTGTGGTTTTGCAATTCCTTGCACCTCCTGTGCTTGTGCTTCTCTTCCTTGCCTTGTCTCAGGTTGATGGTGTTTCCTTTGGAAATAGGAGTTTTCCCTTGTTGAGTGGTTTACTGCCCAGCTTTGCTTTATTCAAGGAAGTTGCTTTGTTTTTGGCTTGGTGGGTAACATTTCTCTGGGCGCTGTTCTCTTCAGCTATCCTTTTGCTGCATCGCCATTGTGTTTTGTATGTTTCGTGAGCCTTTGCTTTCCCGAGTGCGGTTTTATTGGGTCTTTCAGTGAGCCTTTTATTGTAACTTGAATACTTTCATTTTCAGAGGAGTGTTGCTCTGTTGGACTTGTAACTGAAGTTTTGCAGGTTAGTTGACACTTAATCATTCTTTAGGAGACCTCAGATTTTCAAATATAACTGTGTTGTATGTTGCTGTTGAAGTTATTGGCAATAAGAAAATCATACACAAAAAACTGACCATAGAAAGGCCAAAATTATAGGAAATTAGACATTCCCTTCAAACTATCGTTCAGACTTATATACGTTGTAGCTTGTAAATTAGAGGTATATTTACAGCCGAAACATCTTTACATATCTTTCTATGTAATGGGAAAGTCTATCATTAGATAAGCCATCTGAGTACTTTTCCTTTAAGTGAACTTTGTGATGTTTGTTCATTTATCCTTTTGACCTTTTGTTGTCTGACTCTTTTTGTGGCTTTGCTGCACAGTTCCTTCACTTGCTTGAAACATTTATAAACTCGGTCTTTTAGTTGTTTTTTCCTGCTTAATGATAGCATTAGTATATCATTATTATATTTGCACCTTTTGATGCTTTCTTTCCCTCCATGATAACAGTGTATTAACGTGAAACAAGTACAAGCATTGTTTGCTAAAACAATTTCAAACTCCCTTTAGTATTTCAAGATCTATATTTACTGTTAGTTGTGCTTTTAATACGGTGTAATTGTGGTGCATTAAGTATAATTATGAGCATGTAAAGTAAAGTGTATCTGTGTATGTGACATAACATTTAGTTTTTGAATCGTGTTAATTAAATAAAGAAATAAATCACAGTTATGACTTGGGTGTAAATTTATTGGCCCATCATTCTCTGCCATGAGATTGTCGGGTTGTAAATGGAAACTAGAAATGTAAACATTTTGAGGTCTTTGCAATCTGCTGTCTCTTCATAAATGTTTTGTACTTTGACCAGAAATTCATCTTTGCTGGACATTGCCTTATCTTTTTCTCTTTCCCAATAAGAGCTTCGCTGTGTCTCTGTTTAGATAATCTTTTCATAAACACTTACAAAAAAGAGAGAGAAAAAAATTGAGTCTTTCGCGCAAGTTAATATCAACTTATCATTTCAACTTTTGGAGGTTAGAAAGGGAGACTTTTACAAAAGTTAAAGTTGTAAATTGATTTTAACTTACGGTAGAAACTCAGTTCATTTTACTTTTTATTGTCTTCTATAAATTTATTCGAACAGGACCTACTAATAACTTACTACGTCAGGAAACTAAAGCGTGAAGCTTGCTGTGAATGAAAGTGAAATGATGAGTGACAATCGGAATTCTGGTAATAAAATATTAAAACTCCTGTTGTAAATTGTCTTAGTGTTTCAAGAAATAAAAGGATACTAAATGACTTTGTTGCTGCATACTAATTAGTTCATCATCTGCTCCTGCTCTTGGTTTTACATACTTTTATGGGAGTGTACATGTAATATGTACAAATGATTCTCTGCTATTGGCTTGTGTATAGAATACCGATGAAATGTTAAAATTAACAAGGTATTTAAATTTATGGTTGAGAGGCTGTCTTCACTTGTTATTGTATTGGAATTGGAGTGTATACAAAATGGGGTGCGAGATGGAACATATTGGGTGAGAACATGAGAAATAAGAATAACTACTTAACTAGTCTTTACGATTCATCTATTGTTGATTGGTAAAAAATTTAGCTGATCTTATTTCTTATTTTCTCACTTGATACACAACCATTAGTCCATGATTTTGTTTTCCTGTAGCCGTTTTAGCTTCATTATGCCTAAGCCAATTTCTATGTTCAAGAGTAGGAAGCACCTTTATGTTGAGACTGGAACTTTTGCTATGGCAATGAGTTTTAATAATTACTTTGCCAGCTTCACCGATGAAAGAGTGGGATTTGTTAGACAAAATTCCTTATTCAGTAATACGTTTCTATTTGACTGGAGGTGTCTGTCTCAACTTTTTTTAAATTGGCATTCACATTTCTATCATTCTTTCAAATCTAGATCAGGAGAGCTCGCTGTATTCATGGAATTTGATACCTGCAGTATGAACTCTGAACATCAAAGGTTATTATGAAACTCAGATTCTTATTGATTTTCTGTAGGCATCTATTGTGAATAAAATAATCATTTTTGGCCAGTGATCATGTTTTTAGTGAACACAAGGTTTAAAAACTGTGTTTGGATGAGCATTTGCATATTTAATCTTGGATAATCCAAGAGTCCAAGACTAAGCTTAAAAGCTGTGTTTGTATATTAGTGTAGTGATTTGTGATCAAAACTTTTGTACCAGAAGAAAGTATTTATTGAAATGTAGTATGAAATTATTGATGAAAAAAAATTGTTTGATTTTATTTTTACTTCCAATGAAATATGTTTTTAAGAGAAAAGTTGATTTTAATGGGAAACAATCAAGCCTGATTTCTGTACACAAGATCACGTAATTGGTATCTTAAGCTGAACGTGTTTTTTAATGGGAAAAAATGTTCTTATTTTCTGTTGAGTATGTATAAGAGAATTGGAAATTCAATATACAAATAGAAAATAACAAGAATAAAGAATTTTTCTGTTCCTGTATAAAAAATGTTAGAGTGAACAGTTAATATTATATAATATTTTTGTATTATAAATTAGAATATATAAGTTAGAGAAAATTTATTTTTCTCAACTTCATTAACCATTCCCAATGTTTTTTTCTTTCTTTCGAATGAGTATTATACACAAAACCTTGGTAACCTCTTATTGATGACGAAAACAATAATATAAAATGAATTAAATTTTTCTCGTTAGTTAAAGTCAATTGTACTTTTAATTGAAATTATTTCATTTAACTTTCGCAAAAAGTTGAGGTGTATTCATCTACCACTACTTTCAAATCCATCCCACACGTTTAACAACTATGTTCGGCCTTAAATATAAAATATACTAATGTAAAATATTTATTTTCCTTTATAAAAAAAATGGGTTTTTTTTAATAAATTATCTAATTCCATGGATAATGTAACATTCCTCGTAATATAATATAATATTCAACGCTGATACGACAACTATCTTGGAGTGTAATATTCAAAATGACTTTTCTAAAGTAATTATCTATTCCGCTGGAATAAAAGAAAACATCTATACTTGTAAGTATGACATTTTCTAAAAGAAAAATTGGGAAATATTGAAACTTGAAAGAATAGATAGTTCATGCACCTATAGGAAAAAAAAGTTTTTTTAACACTAATTCAATTTAAAACTTTTTTATATGATAAATTTATTATTTGTTATAATGTTTACTTTAAATATCATGAAAAAAAGTTTATTGATTGAATGTTCACTTATGTTTTAACTATTATTTTTTTTCTATCCAGATGATACAAACTTGAGACCTTACTTGAAGGAATTGAGTCAAGTTTCACTCATCAAACAACTTGTTAGTATAACCTTAGTTATCCTTTACTAACTTAGTATCTCAAATTAAATAATTATCAATTTAAATATTCAAAGTTGTAAAAAACCAAATAATACATATGTAAAAAATTAAATATGTTTTTAGTTTTTAAACTTTTGTGAATTTTTACTTTTAATTTGCAAACAAAATTTATTTGATTTTAGTCTCTAATATTTTTCTCCACCAACCATTGCCTTAACATTGGGAACAAAACATGTTAACGAAATAAAAAATTCAAGGACTAAAAGTAAAACTCAACAAAAATTTAGGCACTTAGACTAGTAAAAAAATGTTCAAGACTAAAAGTGAAAATCAACAAATGTTCAAAGATTAAAAACATATTTAATTCATTTGCTAACCTAGCCTTTTAACCTAATAGTTCTATGATATAAGAGGGTTGATCTGGTGTTCTTATGTTCAATTATTGTTTGTGTTAAAATAATATTTGGTCAATAGAAACTAAGTTTCACGAGCATAGATAAGTCATAAATTATCAATTTTAGAATATTGCGTAAACTATGTTTATGAACAAAAAAAATTCATATGCATAAATTATATTTAACTATAAAAATTGTTTCTTATAACATGTCATTTTCTTTGTGTCACCATGCACTACCTATGAGGTGGTTCGCCTTAGTCTCAACCTTCCAACAAACTCATTATTTGTTACCTTTTAGACTCAATACCAAATAAACCAAAACACATAAAAAGGAAGGGGTTGAACTGTGTGTTGGTGTTTTTTGAGAAATTTTTTGCAAATAGGTTTTCTTAATGTTTTAACATAGAAAGAGAAAGATTGTTCAAGATATAAAATATAAAGGATAAAGAAAGAGAAAAAACACAAACATTTATTTTATAAGTTAGAGCTATATTAAGTCCCTTCAATGTGAAAGATTTTCACTAATTACAACAACTTATACCAAATGTTCTTTAAATTTTTTTAGACATTAGAACAAATAATCTTAATATATTCAAGATTACCAAAAAAAAATCTAAGTATCCTTTACCACTAAGTCTCTTTTGACTTTCATAAAAATTCATATATGAAGAATAACTCACAAAGTAAAAGTAAAAAAGTTAAATAGAAATACACGACTTCTTAAAAAATGTTATAAAGTATGTTTGAAAATACATTTTAAATGGAATTATCATAATTTTTGCAAAAAAAAATAGTCAAAAAAACTAATTTGTATGTTGACTTGTTCATATCTCCATCTTCTTTGTCAAGTGAAATTCTCCTTTAATAGATGAATGAAGATAACTATCAAAGAAGATTTTCTTCTAGTATAAGAGTACATTAAATACAAGAGTATAATTACTTCCAAATTACAAAGTTTGACAATAATATTTAATCACCAAAAGTCATATTTTACGAACACAAATTATTGTTTGCTTATCAACTTAAAAATATTATATATATTATTTTTATGAATAACAAAAATAGACAAAAATTTATCTTCCTCATACGTGAAGAAAGAAGAGTAGGCACAAGTGTGTTACACTTAGACAAATATTTTGACCAATACATTAAAAGTCACATAAAAATGGATATATTATTATAATTTTTTTATATTTAAATTATCCAAATTGTATAGAAAAAGATTCATGGGGAATTTATAAATTTTCACAAGCTGCGTTCAATTTTTTTTTTTTTAAATCTATTGAATAATTTTTTGCAGATTTTAACATTTTATTAATTCAAATTAACTAAATAATGAGAAAATAAATATTTTTATTTTTTCAATTGAACTTCTCAATCCAATTATGGGTATTGCGATTGGAATTTGCTTCATTTGAATTTGAAGAAAAAAATAGTTAAAAACTTACTTTGACTATTGGGACATTTTGAAGATTAAAACAAAATAAATTGACATTTGACAGTGCCTTTTGATGTAGTTACTTTAGTTTTGAGTTTTGACTTTTTGAGTGGTGTAACGTAAGATGGGAGCGGCTGTCTTTAAGAACAAATAAATGCTCCCAAATCAAATTGACCGTCTTATTTTTTTAATATTAATATAAAATATCTATTAACAAAAGTAATAATAAATTTCTGACTAAAATAATATTTTAGTTCCTTATAATAATTGTTTATTTTAATTTAGTTTTATTTTTATTTTTTGTCTCAATTTGGTTCTTAATAAATTAATTGGTTGCAATGTCGGACTTCCGTCCAAATTATTTAGACGAAATTAACTGTTAGTCACGTGGAAGCTACGTAGATGTCACGTGGAAGCTACATCCATGTCACGTGGACGTCAAATTTTGTTATGCATCTGGAACCAGAATGACCTGTTCTGAAACTGGAACTGCCCATTCCAGTTGCAATCATGGTGTGTAAATTTTGCATCTGGAACGACCCTTCCAGATGCATTATTTAACACCAACGCGTGCAGCAGAACGGGTCGTTCTGAGACCAGAGCAGCCCGTTCTGACATCCAAGACGGGCCGTTCCAGAACGCCAACCAATATAGTGCACCAGTGTAGTTCAAAAATCGAAAGCAAACCATTTACACATACACAATTTTTTTTATCTAAAAAATAATATATTTTAAAAAATAAAAATTATATTCTAATATATATATATATATATATATATATATATATATATATATTTAAATTATCGTATGTATAAAATATAAATTTCGAGGAGTTATTCATTTATCTGATATTTGTCAAACTTTTGTACTTTCTATTTATTGTTTATGTTGATAAAAAAAATTAAAATTATAAAAAGGCTTAAATATGTTTTTAGTCCCTCAAATTTAAGATAAATATTTTTGGTCCCTCAAATTTAAAACTGTTATTTTTAGTCCTGTAATTTTCAAAAATCTTGTTTTAGTCCCTTAGGTTACCAATAACATATTTGAAAGTGTTAAATTATTATTAAGTAAGTTTTTAAAATTGTTATGTAACCAAATATTTTAAAAAATGTCTAGACAGATAAATATATAATATTTATAACATGTATTTTTAACAAAAATTAGGTTTAAATCTGTTAAATTATAGTCTGATCTACTTTATTTTCATCCTTAATCATAATTGTAGATATAAAAACTTGTAAAAAATAACTATAATATATATTTATACTTAAAAAAATTATATATATAATTTTTAATATTACAAATATATGAATAAGTATTGTCATCACGATCTAAAATTTATGGATATAATCATTAATTGTATGTATGACATTATAGAACCAGAACGACCCGTTCTGAAACTGGAACGGTCATTCTGGTTTCACTCGTGGTGTGTTAATTTTGCATCCGAAACGGCCCATTCTGGATGCAAAATTAATGCACGAAGAGTGATACCAGAACGGGCCGTTCCAGTTTCAGAACGGGCCATTCTGGTTCCAGATACATGACAAAAATTTGACGTCCACGTGACATCTACGTATCTTCCGCGCACGTGACCAACAGTTAACTCCGTCTAAATAATTTGGACGGAAGTCCGACATTGAAACTAATTAATTTATTAGGGACTAAATTGAGACAAAATAAAAATAAGACTAAATTAAAACAAACAATTATTATAAAGGACTAAAATAGATTTTTAGCCTAAATTTCTATTGAGATCACGAGAACACACAAGTGCACATTTCCTTCTCTACATAGTCAATAATATCAAATGTTAAAATTTGAATTTAGATAAACTTAATTAAAAAATATAATCCACTACCAATTCTTTCGATAAATGTTGGTTTGACCGTGCCATTCTCTTCTACTTTTGTTTTTGGTGTGTAAACCCAATACTTGATTCATGCTTTATTATTTTTTAAAATTTTTTTAATTCTTATAATTTTACTTATTTTACTCTCATATATATATATATATATATATAAATAATAGTTTCACACATATTAAAGAAGGTAGTTAAATGTATTTAATTTTTATAATTTTATATAAAATATACTATATATTTACTAAAACATCCATAATCTCATTTATTGTATATAGTATTCTTATTTATTATTTTATGGATATTTTTGAATTAAGAGTAGAAAAAAAAAAGTTGATTCAATTTGTTTATATTTGAGTTATATATATATATATATATATATATATATATATATATATATATATATAAGGAATACTTTTTATTCCCAATGATTTAAAATAATTTTTTAATTTTTATATTTAATTTTTTAATATTTTTTAGTACTTATAATTTAAGATAAGTCTTTTTATATCTATACTTGCATATTTTTTAATCATTTTAGTTATTATTGTTATTTTTTTTTTTGTAACATTTGTTATGTGTTAATATAGTAGATGTCTTCAATTTTATGAAGGTAAAAAAATATACAACGGAAATCACAAATAAAAGTATAAAAAAGACATAAAATTTTGAGAAATTTAATTTAAAATGATCAACAAAATAAATTCGACATGAAAAATAAAGTTAAATTAATATTTTATCATGCATATATAAAAGAAATAACGTTATAAAAAAAATAATGACATAAATTTAAAAAAATTAAAAATAATAAATACAAACGACTATCTTAACTTATAAGAATTAAAAAAAAGGTAAAAAAAAATGAATTTACAATAATAAATTGAAATGAGAAAAGAAAAAGAAAAAGAAAAACTTGTGTGAGGAATAATTTTTCATGCTTTTGGAATATACATGCATACAAATTGTAATGATTTTGATATAATTTTAGAAAGAAATGTAGGATTAACGTAAGTTAGCACTAAAGGCAGTGGAAGGGGAAGGAAGTTTGGGGAGAAAAAAGAGGTAACGTATAGTAGAGCTGTTGTTTTCTTTGAAATGATTTTCCATTCCACGTGAACCTTCTAGAACTATCACCATACCATGCCTCCGCCGCTCCAACGCAACAACGCCCATTCCACCACTCTCCGATCCCTTCCCACGCCCTTTCTCGCCAAGACCTACCACCTCGTCGACGATCACACCACCGACCACGTCATTTCATGGAACCACACCGGATCATCCTTCATCGTCTGGAACACTGCCGTTTTCGCCACCGATTTCCTTCCTAAATATTTCAAGCACAACAACTTCTCCAGCTTCGTTCGCCAACTCAACACTTATGTAATCTACTTTTCTCTATCAATTTCTTTTCATTTTTCTTTTTTCTTTTTTTCTTCTTCTAATTTTCCTTCATTTCTAGGGTTTCAGAAAAGTAGTGCCTCATCGTTGGGAATTCTCCAACGACTCTTTCCGTAGAGGCCACAAACGTCTTCTCTGCGAAATTCAGCGACGGAAGATCCTCTCGCCGTCGCCGCCGCTTCCTGCGATTCCGATCGTTTCACCGTCGAACTCGTCGCCGGCGGCGCTGTTGGACGAAAACGAGAGACTCAGAAAGGAGAATGTTCTGTTGACGAAGGAATTGGAGGAGATGAAATCACTCTGCAACAATATATTTAATCTGATGTGGAATTACGCAAACGGTCAGGCGGACGGCGGTGCGGCGGCGGCGAAGACGCTTGGTTTGATGCCGGCGAAGCAGTGCTCCGGCGAGGAGGAGATGAATCCGAAGCTGTTTGGAGTGGCGATTGGGACGAAGCGAGGGAGAGAGGAGTATGATAGGGTTCTGAGTGTTGATGATGGGTCGTTCCATGTGGAGGTGAAATCTGAACCGTTAGATTTGGCGAGACATGGCGAAAATAGAAAAAGTGGTGGTTGAATGAGTGTCATGCATCAAATGAAAGAGTGTGCAATTGACACGCGGCGTTGTTAGAGAATCAGAGTCCGTGAGCACGGAGACGCACGTGTTGAATGGAATGTGTGCCATTACTATGAGCGTCGATAAGCCTTTGGGACTTTTTTCTGCACAAGTTTCGCTTCTATCTTTTCCAACTTAGGGGCATAACTTCAAGTGTTACGTGTAGATTCGCCTTCCAACAAAATAATTAATTAATTCTATATCATATTTTCTTTTCTTCCCAGCTAAATAATTTTATTTTATTTTACACAGAATGGTTGCTGTGAGGTATTTATATTATTAATTTACCATATAAGTTATTAATTTTAAAATGCGTTGGATCATATGAAATTGATTATCAATTATGAAGATCCGAGTGCCGTTTGGGACATCTTTCGCATAAGTTTCTCAGAAGAAAACGTAACTCTGTTGTTCACTTCCTTTCATGATTCTCTTTTATCTTTTTTCAAGTTAGAAACATGTTTTAGACTATTTTTAATATGCTTGGCAAGAAAAAAATTAATTAATTCTATATCATATTTTGTTTTAAGTATTTTTAATGTTATTTTTTAAAATTATAAATAGCCATATGAATTTTTTTTATTTTTAATTAAAAATAAGTTATTTTAGGTTTATTATGTGTGACTTATGTATTCTGTTTGTTCCTTACTGCTTTTAGATTATTTTTTTCAAAATTTATTTGCCTCTCTACAGTTTTTTGAGTTTATTTACTTTTTGCATGCAGAAAATAATAATAATAAAGCTTAAACATAAAATTTTATACAAATTATTCAAATATCTCATTAGTAAGTTGATTTTAATAATATTTTTTTAGTTTAATTTATATGCATTATGAAATTTATTAATATAAAGCTTGTGTAATGTATAAGATAATTGTTTATTTTATATGACTACAATTTATAATAAAATAAATATTTTAAATACATAAATTATTTTATAATTAAATTTTATAATAAATAAATACTTTTAATGCATAAATTATATTTTAGATTAATAATAAACAATTTATATTGTAATATAAAGTTGATTTAAACTATTATTTTAAAAAAAATATTGAAATTTAATTTTAAAAAAATGAAAGAGGTGAAATGTTGAAAAGCAAATTCTAGAAGTGTTATCGTTAAAGAAAATTTACTAAATAAGTCATTAAAAAATTAACTAAAAAAAATCTCGTTCAAGTATAACTACAAAAAATATTTTCATTTAAAATATTCATCATAAAGGAGTTTTCAATCCTAAAGAGATTTAGAGTCTAATTTAATTGAGTGCTTGAATTATTGTAAACCTCCTTAATATATTCTCTTATATAGAAGAGAAAAAAAAAACAGAGAGAACAAAATAAACAAGCTTTAAGAAAAAGAAAACTCGTTGTATGCATGTTTTCTTCCTATCAATGCATGCAATATAAATGAAAATAAAAATTTAGAACAAAAAAGGATTAGATAAAATTACAATTATTTGTGTCGTCAGCCCATGTATGCAGGTGGATATGGCAAAAATATTTATACTACAAAAACAAAGGTTTCATAACTCGTAGTAAAGGATATCTTTGTATCGTAAATAAATAAAATAAATAAATAAATGATCTCTCTTTTATTTAATTGGCATAACTACTTATCACAATATATATTATAAATACACGCAAACTACTGGTGTTAATCTAATAGTGGAGATTAAAATAATATAGATGTAATATTGAGTTCGATTTTTGATGTTATTATAATTTTGATGAATAAAAAATATTATTTATACATGAATGGAGAAAAAAAATCCCTAACATTAATGTAAATATGTAATGAATTGTTTTTAAAACAAACTACTTAATCAGCAGAAACTAAACTTACCTAGAGTGTGTTTGTGTCACTCTCTTCCTACATTTCAAGAAATTATAACTTGTAAAAATAATTTTTATTGGACGACTTGATAAGAAAGAACTATATCTCCTTATTAAAAAAATATATATTTATTAAAGACTCAAATTTACGTGAGTTATCACGTATTTAATTTACTACCTTACAATTTAATTATTAAATGATTCATATAATGCTTCATAATTATATTATAGATAAACTAAAATAAGTTATTTTACAATACTCAAAAGTATACAATTTAGTGAACAATTTTTTTAGTGGAGAGAGATTTCGTAGTGTCCAATTTTTATTTTCTAAAATTTATAATTTCATGAATACAAAATAAATTTTTTAATTCATTTTAAAGTTTTTTTTATTTATAAGAATTACAATGGTGATAATAAAGTTCAAATCAATGACCATGTGTATATTATCTATATATAAGAAATTTTTAATTAGCTTAGTGAAAGATGATGGTGGTGATGGAAGATGAATTTTGAAATTTAATTTTAGGCATAAGTATTTTATGGACTTACAAACTTCATTTCTTATCATAATCCCAAGATAACCAAGTGATAAGAGATTGAATCATATCTTTTGTGAATACAAAAAATTTAAGTTAAAAATATAATATTCACTTATTCAGTATCTGTCAAACTCATCATAGATGACGGAAAGGAACCCTTATAATTATATATATATATACACATATATATATATATATATATATATATATATATAAATTTAATCATCTATACACTGTCAGTGTAAAGTTTTTTTATACTGGCAATCAATCATATCTTTTAATAGTGTCATATTACTTGCTTATTTAATGAACTAAAAATAAAATAAAATAATTTAAAAGATATGATTAGTTGCTAATATAAAAAAACTTTACACTGATAATGTATAGATGATTATATATATATATATATATATATATATATATATATATATATATATATATATAATATTCATGAGGTCTCACTTGATATGCACTCTTATCTTTTAAAAAAAAATTCACATCCTTGATTCCATTGGACCATAGAAATTGCACCGTTCTTAGCCCATTCCATGTTTTGGAGGTTCGTAGCCCATAACCATTATCTTACTTTAAGTTGTTCTTCAGTTTCTCTGAACTGGGTCCGGAGTGAGTATAGGAGGTTGAAGTCCAATAGTTGAGCCCATTCATCGACTAAAGCACATTCCTTGACTTATCTTAAGGTCCAAGGCATTATGCCATTCTTTTCTTCCTTCTTCTTGGTCACAATCAATTCCCTATCGGGATATGCGACTGAAACATTAGTCTCCTTATCGATGCAGGTCATACATAAAAGGAAATAAGTTGTTCCACTTCGCCAATAGCCCATTAGGCCACCTGAAACCGCATTTTTTTTTTCATACAAGATTATGAATAAAAAGTTAATCATTCATATATTATCAGTGTAAAGTTTTTTATATTGTCAACCAATCATATTTTTTAAATTATTTTATTTTATTTTCATTTCATTAAATAAGCAACTGATATAGTACTATTAAAAGATATGACTGGTTGTCAATGTAAAAAAACTTTATAATGACAATATATAGGTGATTAACTCATGAATAAAACAAGGTATTTTAACAAATAGTGTTTGAAATCTCATATCAACTTTCATTAAAATAAATTATATATAAGTGAGAGACAACTTTTACTTCATAAATTAGTTTTAGAGTTGAATTAAGATTAAATTTACATTTTTAAGAAACTTTAATGCCTATTTTTATGTTGTTAGCTAGTATGTTAAATTTTGTACTTAATAAGAAATAAAAACTAATGATTGCTGGCTGATTTTTTTTGGACTATAGCACGTTAAAAAACTTAGTTGTTGTAATTTTTTTATATCTAAATATTAATGTTTACAATTAATTAACATTATATTTTTTTTCCATAACCAACCTCCTCAAATTTCTTTCTCTTTTATTTGTTTTCATCCAATGGATCATATCAATTCAATCTAAATCCTTGATTAAACTTGATGCAACCTTATCAATTTCCCACTAATCCAAATTTTCAAAATCCTTCACTTTCACCAAACCTACAAAATAAAGACACTTTTTAATTACCTATGCTCCCCTTTCATATTAATTTTTCTTGTTTCAATCACCGCAGTATATATAACAATATCATTAAAAACAATACAAAAAAACTTCTATTCTAGTATATTTTAATTCAATCTTAATTTTATTTTAGACAATACAGATTTTCTCATATATTGTTATTCTTTAATAAACTCTCTAGCATATAATATCATTTTCATTGTGCGAATTAGGGATATAAAAAAAAATATGGGAGGAATAAAAACAAACAAATCGGTTATGAATAATAATTTTATAAGATAAAACAAACACAAGCCTTGGTCTTTAGTCCAAGTCGGTTATGAATCTAATCAATCCACCCATAATCCTCTGGTACAATTATTGCTTTTAACCTTGATTTATTTGTGTGGGTTTGGATTTGCTGAAAAATTATTTTTTAACCTTAACTTTTTAAATATCAGTTCGTTAGTCGGTAACCTACTAGCATTTTTCTTCTAAGTAATCAATCCTCCCGTATGAATGGAATCTACTGCTGTCATCTTCAAAAATATGTTTGGCATTGTGAAAAAATATAACTTGCATACACGATATTAATCAACATCTTGTCAAGACATGAAATCATTTGAAAAATAAGAACTTTTATATATATTGATAAAGCATAGTCTACATACAAATGCAATTAGATTGCTGATGTACTAAACTCCTGTTAGAAAAGATTGCAGTTAATTGTTACTACTGGAAATATCATATCAGCTCCTAATGACTTAAGCTATGAAACTACTCTCCCCTGATCCCCTTCAAGAATTTGTGCACTTGAAGCATGTTAGGCCTGCTTGCAGGATTATCAGATATGCACACACAAGCAATTTGCAGCATTTGAAGCATCATCTGCTTTGAGTCAGCATCAAGAACTGTTGGATCAAGAACATCAGCAGCCTGCCCCTTCTTGATCTTCTGACTAACCCATCCAACTAAGTTACCACCTTCGATCTCCTTAAAATCTGGTCCTGTTGGCTCTTTACCAGTCACAAGTTCAAGTAAAATGACACCGAAACTGTAGACATCTCCTCTTGTTGTGGATCTCCCACTCTGCCCATACTCTGGTGGAATGTAACCAAACGTTCCAGCAATATCAGTGGTGATATGAGTCTCACAAGCACTGATCAGTCTTGCCAGTCCAAAGTCTGCAACCTTTGGCTCAAAGTCTTCATTCAGTAAGATGTTGCTGGCTTTAACATCCCTATGAATGATGTGGGGTATGAAACCATGATGAAGGAAAGCCAATCCTCGAGCTGCGCCAGTTGCAATTTTGTAACGTTTGTTCCAGTCAAGGATTTCAAGGGCCCCAGTCTTATTCCTCAACCAAAGATCTAAGCTCCCATTTACCATGTATTCATAAACAAGGAGTTTCTCCTCACCTATTGAGCAATATCCAAGCAGTGCCACGAGATTTTGATGCTTCACCTTGCCTAAGGTTTCCATTTCAGCCATGAACTCGCGGTGACCCTGCGTTTTAGCCTCGCTAAGCTTCTTCACAGCCACTGTTTTTCCATTAGGTAAAGTGGCCTTGTACACAGTTCCAAAACCTCCATCTCCAATTATGTTTGCCTTGCTGAAGTTGTCAGTAGCTTCAAGGATGTTCACCAAAGTTAATTTCAGGAGAGGCTGCTCAAACATTGCAACATTGATACTCAGAGGTTCCTTTGATCTGCTGCTGCTTAAGAAATAAAGATTGTGATCCACATAACTGTTCAGTTTGCGCTCCTCAAACTCCTCAGGATCACTTTGCCTCTTGGTAATCCATCTATGTAGAACAAAAGCAATGCTTAGAGTTAGTAATGTGAGTGCAACGGCAATTCCAGCTAGCCTCCATGCATTATCCAATGCTGATCTGCCAATGCCACTAGCCTGACAATTTATACCCAACATCTGGCCACAAAGGTTTTTGTTCCCCACAAGTCTAACTCTGGATAGGTTCTGGCAAATACCATTTTTTGGTATGGGCCCTTCCAACCTGTTTTGAGAAAAATCTAGGTATTTCAGATTAACTAGGCTGCATAACTTGTCTGGAATCCTTCCAGATAGCTGATTACCTGAAACATCAAAATACTCCAGTTGCATTAGATCCCCGAGGTCTAAAGGAATCTCTCCTGTCAACATATTTCGATGAAGATCCAAATTTGTCAAGTAAGAAAGATTTCCCAAAGATGGCGGCAAGTTCCCATTGAAGAAATTAACACTTAAATTCACTGTCTCAATCCTCCATGTCATGGGGTTTGAGAAGAGGTCCCCCACTTGGCCAGAAAGCTTATTATTCTGCACGTAAAGCCCAACAAGGCTTTGCACTCCTGAAAGAGAGGATGGAAGCTCGCCACTGAGCTCATTACAGCTCAAGTCCAAGTGAGTCAACCCCTTCATGTTCCCAAAACTAACCGGAATTGGTCCAGAAAGCTTATTTCCTGTCAAATTCAGCTTCACCAAACTACTCAACTTGCCGAAGCTTTCAGGGATGGCACCTGATAGCTGATTCTGTCCCAGATACAAACCCTGGAGTTTGAGGGCACCTCCAAGCTCTGGTGGAATGGAACCCGACAACAAGTTGCCAGATAAATCCAAAGTTGTAAGATTCGTCAAGCGTGAGAGTGATTTGGGAATGCTCCCAGAAAGCATGTTGTTGCTGACTAAGAGATCCACAACCACTACACAGTTCCCAAGTTCATCAGGTATGGGGCCAGACAATCTATTATATGAAAGATCAAACACACCAAGGTGCTGAACAAAGCTCAAGTCAGGGATGCTAAGTTGTCGAAAATACGACGATTTCTTGGCAGGAACAGCCCCAGACAGATTATTGTGAGAAAGAACTAGGCACTGCAGCTGGCTCAGTTCCACCAGTTTCTCAGGAATAGACCCATTCAGCTGATTGTTTCCAAGGTCCAGCGTAGTAAGGGAAGTGCAATCACCAAGCTCAGTTGGAATATTCCCTTCAAGCATATTCCCATTCAAATTAAGAACTGAAAGGCTTAAGAGACTTCCAATTTCCTTAGGAATAGCACCTGTCAGGCGATTATTGCTAAGAACAAGTCTCTCCAGCATAACCGCATTCCCAATCTCCATAGGAAGAGAACCCTCCAAACGGTTATTAGCAGCAGAGAATTCCATCAGAGTTGAAGAATTCCACAGACCAGAAGGTATTTTCCCACTAAAATTGTTAGAATCAAGGTCCAGCACCATCAAGGGAAGCTCAGAAAGGTACTCAGGTATAGAACCAACAATTTGATTATTCATCAAAACCAACTGAGTAAGGTTCTTACACTTAACAAAAACATTGTCGATAGTACCAGAGAGGAAGTTGTCATCAAGATCAACCTCCAAAAGTGAGGCAGCATTACAAAGCTCCCAAGGAATGGGACCTGTCAGCAAATTGCTGCTCAAACTGAGGTGCTCCATCACAGAACAGTTCCCAAGCTCAGGAGGAATCACCCCAGATAAACGGTTAGCAGAAAGCAAGAGAGAATCAACATTGGCCCACTTTCCTAGCCAAGAAGGCAAAGGCCCGTGAAGCTGATTCTTCTCAGCAGAAAAGGTTAACATAGGAAGCTCAGAAAGTTCCTCAGGCAGTGACCCAGAAAGTGAATTGAAAGAAAGCATGACAGACCTCAGATTCTTACAATTCCCAAGCTCAGCTGGCACTGACCCATTAAGCTGGGAAAACACAAGGTCCAAAATTTCCAAACTCTCCAACTCCCCGATGAACCTCGGAATCGAACACCTCAAGGGGTTGTAAGAAAGGTCAAGCTTGGTCAACGATTTCAGCTTCGCCATTTCCTCAGGCAAAGGACCCTCGATGGAACAGGAAGGGGAGTACAAAATTTCAAGTTTTGAAAGCAACCCAATTTCCCTCGGCAATGTCCCAGACAGCTTGTTAATCCCCACGTAAAGGGCACTGAGGTTCCGCCAATTCCCGATTTCCGGCGGCAGCGCGCCGGAAAACGAGTTGTTCGAGATATCAATGGAAATCAAAGACTTTGCTCCGACGAACAGACTCACCGGAAGAGCACCGGATAAAAGATTGTTGCTCAGGTCGAGAAACTCAAGCCGGGTCAAGTTCCCGACGCTCTCCGGCACTTCTCCGGCGAGCGAGTTCCCGGAGAGGTCGAGAGTTTGGAGGCTCGTGAGGTGACCAACCACCGGCGGGATTTTTCCGGCGAGCGAGTTGGAGCCGAGTCGGAGAGTGTGGAGCTGAAGCAACCCCCCGAGCTCGGCGGGGATCTCGCCGGAGAGGTGGTTGTCGCGGAGGTTGAGGAGAGAGAGCGAGGAAAGAGAGAAGAGTGAGGGAGAGAGTGTTCCTCTGAGGTTGCGAGAGGGAAGAGAGAGCGAGGTGACTCGGCCGAGTTGGCAGGTGACGCCGAGCCAGTGGCAGTGCGGGGTGGCGGGGTGCCAGACGGTGAGGACGTGAGGGTTTTGGAGAGCCTGTTTGAATGAAAGGAGGGAAAGGTTGTCGGAGGTTTGGTCTGCAATGGCAGAGAGTGTGTGGAGGACGAGGAAGTACGAGAGTACGAGGTTAACAGGTAGAGCCATTGAAGAAGACAGAGAGATAGGGAGCAAGATGAGGTTTGTATTGGTTTAGCATGCAAATGGCGTTGCAGATAATGACTAATGAGTAGAAGAAGGTGAAGCACGAAAGCCACGCATTGTTTTCGTTTTTAAATGAGAGAGAAATAACAGTGCCAAATGCCAATGCCAAAAGAGGTTATTTGTCAGAGTGCGCCACGCATAGCACGTGACTTCCACCTTCCCTAACGCCTAATATTACTTTCCCTCTTTTCTTTTTTACTTTTTACTTTTTACTTTTTACAACGCACATACACTTCATTTTCTCACTTCAATCCTTCTTTTATTTCTACTTTTTCTCTTTTTTCCACTTCAATCTACCCAAAATTAGATACCCCAACTTTATTAATCAATTATTAATTATTCATTCTTCAAGTATACTGAAACATTGAATCAATTTTAACCAAATAACTTTTACCATTCTTGGACTGCATATAACAAAATGATAGAAGAGAAAAATAAAAAAAGTTAATTTAATAAGTGGTGTTGCGAAAAGGAATACACGGATAAAGTTTAAAATGTATTTATAAAATGAAGATAATAAAGACGGTAGATAAAAATTAAGAAGCAGTAGAGATACAGTATTACAATGTATGATTGACAGTTGTTACCTATCCGCAACATTAAAATCTAAAAGATAAATTCAGATTATCCTTTTCGTAATTTTTTAATGCATTTTTTAAATGATGAATGACATTTTATGAATTCTTTTAGTGCATTTTTTTAAATATTAAATAAGACTTTACGAAGAAAAACTAAGTTAATCATGATTATTTTGTGTGATAAATTAATTTTTATAATAATTATTTCAAAGTATTGATTATATTTTTAATTAGTTGGTTATATAAATCAACTTCTATATATTAAACATTATTTTTTTTTAGACAAATGTATTTTTTTAAAAATTTCTTATAAGTCAAATTTTAGGAATATTTTTAACTTTTTGATATTTTTTATTAATTATAATTATTTATAAATTAAATTTTAATATTTTAAAATAAATTATTAATAAATAAAAAAAATATTGCACTATGATATAAATTATTTATCATAAATCTAAAATATAATGTATATATTTTAAACATTTATTTTATACAAATTTTAAGTATAATGTATATATTAAAATATAATATTTATTTGTATATATAATTTATTATAAATTTAGTTGTATAATAATCATTTAACATATGCATTGTATCAATTAAAATACTAAATTTTTATATTTAATATATTTGTTAGTTCCTTAACTTAAAAAAATAATTAAGTCTCTAAATTATAAAAATTGTAATTGCGTCTTTAATTTTTTTCAAATTTTCGTAATTAGATATATGAGATCAGTGATATATTTTCAAACACTTAACATGTGTTCCGTGACCCATAGGCAAAAATTGATAAATATTAGGGATCTAGTTAAAAAAAAAAAACTGAAGACATAATTCATATAAAAATTTTGTTTGTTAAAGTGTTTTTTTATATTTTTAAATGAAGAGAAAACTATTTTCTAAAATATTTACATGTGGGAAAAAAATTATAGCCGCTTTTAAAAATTAAAACTATCAAATTTGGTATGGCTCAATGGTTTGGTGGGTTTAGTCACCGCTAGGATAAGCTAAATTGAACTTTTTCTTTGAGAATTGAAAATAACAAGTTGCTTAGAAGGTTACTAAAACTAATTGTTTGGATTTATTTTTTGTAAACATACGTAGGTTTGTGCAAAGGAAAAAAAAATAGCTAGACATGTCAAGTTAGACAAAAAAAAAAAAAAATTGTGGTCTATATGAAAATCAGCTTCACTCATTAACTTATTTCACTCATATTTCATATTTAGCATAGTGGAAATGATTTGATAAGAAGAGAGATACATTTAAAAAAAATATTTGTATTTAGTAAAAAATATTTAAGAAAAATTATGAGAAATTAGAAGTGAGTCTCACATTATTTTATATCTTCTTCATTGAAAAGATTCTTATAAATTTTTAAAAATGTGTAAAATTACATAAATTAAAAATATTATTTCTAATTATAAATACTAAAATAAAAGTAAAATAATAATCATAAATACTAAATTCACTTTATTTCTTGCTTAATTTTAGTTTGTTAAATAACTACAAATTTCATTTTTTTTCACTTAATATTTTTGCTTAATTTTTATCAAATAAAATTTTATTTATTCTCTGTTATTATCTTCTATTCCTTTCCCTTTCTCCGGAACAAAATCTTTGACACGAATAGCACTGATGAGTTTTGTTTTTATGTTAAACAGTTGCAATATGAAACTGAATCTACATAATTGTTTTTAATATCCTTTTATATTATTTTTAAGAATTAATGATTGGTGGAGGAAAATCCTTAAACAGTTAGTAACACTGTATCTTTCCTTTGTGAGATTATAATTTAGTAACCTATAGTCTATAGCTAACCTATTGGGTCAGCTCCTTCAGAAAACACGGGCTTTGTCAATCCCCTTTTCATGGAATTAGGGAATTTGTCTCTTCTCTCTTCCTTTTCTTATGCTATTACCTTTGTTTTCATAATAAACAAATCGATTGAGTTTTTCATTGGATTGGACAGGCTTGTAGGATTTGCACATTGCACGGCTATACTTACATTCGTTATAGAAAGTCCAAAAAGATTCCAACTTTTCTTTAAATTATATTTATATTATTATAGGACACCTTTCTTAGTTTCTTTTATCTTCTTTGCTTTGCCATCAAATTCATATGCATTCTTTTTGTTCGTTTCCACCTCTGCATCATGCCATGTCACTCTCTTTTTATCACTTTCCCATAAACCACTCTAACTTCCATTATAATATTCATCAATCTTTTTGTGTCTTTCAGTATTTTAAATTTTATTGTCATTGCTATATATAAATTAAGATCATTCTCGATAATTTAATTAAAACCAATATATAAGAAATATGTAAATATAACAGTATCAAGCAATTAGTATGCATGTTCTATGTTCCTACTATTTTTAGATTTAACTTATATTTAAAAAGATTAAAAAAAAGTATATTTTTAAAAATCTCTAAAAGTTATAAAAAGATGTCTGCATAGTTAATTTTAAATGTTTTAAACAAATAAATTGAAAAGGAAAAATATGATATTTTGAACTAAAAATATTATGTATAACTAATTATAATAATTGGATTAAAATTTTTTAAAAGTTTAAATGACAGAGATATATATTGCATTTTAAGGAAAAAGAGAGTAAAAATAAATCATTGTCGTATTTTATTATTATTATTATATAAACAAGTATAAAATAGATATTTTGTGTCTTTATGTCTTTTTTAAAATTAAAAAAAATTATTTGAACCAAATTCAATTCCTTCAATAACTATTTATAATTCTTTTCACTTCCTCTGAAAGAAAAGTAAAAAATAAAAATAATAGAAGAAATTACAAAATAATAGATAATTTATATAATAGAAGTAAGTGATTTGAGAATGATTATAAAAATAAAAATATTATTAAAAAATTATGCATAAAAAAGACTTTATTGTCTTTATATATTATAGATTAATTAATTTAACATAAAAAATAAAAATAAAAATAAAAATAAAGACATAGTTAGCAGTACTTTTGTAGGATGTCTAGTTTTAATTAATATGTCATACTAGTAAAAGGGAAAAGGGTAAAAGTTAGAAACGAATTAATTCATGACCATGTGTCGACCATCTTTGGATAAAAAAAATACTGCTTATTTACCAGTTTACTATTTTTTGCTCTACACTTTTTTTTCCTCATCCACTTTAAGGTAACTAATTTTAATTAACACATGATAAAAGTGGTAGGTAGAAATTAGAAATTAATGAATCTATGAAGATTGTGTAAATTATTTATGGAAAAGAAATTATATATGTACAAGTTTCTAGTTCTGGCTTTTGGCATTTACATAGCAGGTGTACTCTCCCCCCTCTTTTCGTTGTAATAATAGAACTGAATAATTTAACCAAAAATATGACATGATAACTTGTTGTCTATCTTTTGCAAGTACTTTCCTTGTTTCCATAGGCTTCTCATTTTCCTCATATTGTTTTCTTACACAACACTAAATCATTTATTTATACCTTAATATTACAATAGAATACGCGCACACATCAATTTTATGTGTAACGACCTGGCTGGCCACTACACTTTCAACCACCGCACACCGGAAACACTAGACAGAATAGAATGAGTATATAATTATAAGGTCTAGAATATAAATATATACAGAGTTCCAATCCAACTAGAGTTAGAGTGTACAAAAGAAATTACAATCAAATGCTACTATCCCAAGTAGCTACACAGCAAAAAAAATCATAAAAGCAATCAGCTCTACTGGTCCGCCGGAGACTCATCATCAGACGCCCACCTATCCCTGCTCTGCTCTCATACATAGTATGATCATTGCAGTCCAACATCATGGAGACAACAAAAGGGTAAGCTAGAGTAATTAAAATTCAACATACAAATATATATATATATATATATATATATATATATATATATCAATATAAATAAACAACAGATACAGTTATCAGCACACTTGTACAGCTTATACCACTCAACAATATCAGCACCGCAATGCGGCAATATCAGCACTGCTTAGCAGCAACAACAGCACCACTCGAGTGACTATAACGGCACCGCAAAGCGGCAACAACAGCACCGCCTTAGCAGTTAGAATCAGCACCACATGTGTGGCTAACAACAGCACCGACTTAGCGGCTATAATATCACACAACTCAGTACAGCCCAACATAGCATAGCACAACACAGCACAACACAACACAGCATAACACAACACAACAATTCAACACAATTATTATTTTCTACAATTCAGCCCAATAGTCTATAATTCCGCTATACTATAAAATTTCACTTATTAATCCATTGATTCCAGCTCAACAATACACCTCTAATACAACTAACATATTTATCTCAGCTTTATCCCCTAGTCATCACAACATATTCATCAAATACAAGTTGGTTCAGCATATAACATCATTGATTAACAATCTCGGCATAATTCAACAGCCAACATCATATAGGTCATCATCTCCTTGCGCGCCCGGCGTACTCGAGGTCGCGCCCAGCGCGGCTTAACCCGAGAGCACCAGGGCCAGCGCGCCCAGCGCAGGAGTACTCGCGCCCGGTGAGACTCAACCCGAGAGCACCAAGGCTCTCCCGCGCCTGGCACAATTCCAAATTGCGCCCAGCGCCTGCCTGGCAGAGACTCAAGGAGTCTCGTGCGCCCAGCGGAGCCTAACCCGCGCCCAGCGTACGGAAGGCAGAGACCTACCAAGGTCTCGCGCCGGCGCAATTCGTATTGCGCCCGGCGCAATTCGTATTGCGCCCGGCGCAATTCGTATTGCGCTCGGCATGCTCTTGGCAGAGACTCCCAAGGAGCCTCCGCGCCCAGCGAGTCCAAACGTGCGCCTAGCGCGACACCAATTATCCCAAAACATGTTACTCTTGATATCGCGCCCAGCGCAGCTCGAGTCACGTCTGGCGCGGGCCAACCAGAGACTCCCATTTGCAAGCTCGCCCAGCGCACACAGCCTTGCGCCCGGCGAGCTTGCCTAAACAGAGTCTCCTGGTGGTCGTGCGCCTGGCGCGAAGAACAGCGCCCAGCGCGAACTCATCAGAAACTTCCCCAAGTTCGAAAAATTTCCAAAAACCTGCAAAACTTAACAAAAAAACTACATGCAAACGGTTCAAAGTGTCACAATTTCATCACACATCATGAAAAACATCTCCTTTTCAGCATGCATTCACAGATTATGAAGATCCCCCAAATTTTCACCCTACCCCGAAAACCCCAAAGGTGAGTGTTCCTCACCACTGCTCATCAATTTCATGAAATCGGTTATGCCATGTGATTATGCATTCTTTCACAAACCAAACAGCCATAAGTCTAACTTCCCTTACCTCGGTAAAGAATCCGAGCTTCCGGGAATAAAACAACGAGAAGAAGATGAAGAAGAGTTTGAACACCCACTGAAGGAGAAGAGTGAACCCCGAACACCAACTATGCACTCCACTTACTCAACTCTACCACCTTGAATCAGCCAAAAAGAAAGGTCCCAAATCAAATGAGTGAGCAAAGAGAACCAAGAGTTAGGGAGTTAGGGAAGGGAGAACAAATCCGTACGGGTCTCACCAAAAAGCTTGAGCAACGAAGGAGGAGAAGAAGAGAGAAGGTTTCGAACACTCAGCTAGCACCTCCCAACTCTAGCTCAGCACCTAAAGGTACCAAAGGTCAGAGAAAGGAAAACAAGGCAAAGAGAGGAAGAGTGAATGGGGGAGAAGAAAAGAGTGAAGGGAAAAGTTGAGAGGGAAGAGGGGTCTCACTAGGCATGGCAACGGGGTGGGGCGGGGGCGGGTTTTATGTTCCCCGCCCCCGCCCTTGCAAATTTAAACCGCCCCCGCCCCCGCCCCCGATACCTGCCGGGGATAAAATTTGAGTCCCCATCCCCGCCCCCGGCGGGGTTCGGGTTTCCCCGCCCTGCCCCCACTCCCGCTCCTATTTTTTTTTTCTTTTAAATAAATATGAACAATTTAAAAAAAATAAAAGAAAAGTAAAATAATATAAATTTTTACATATAAATATTTATAATTTTGGTTTATATATATATAAAATTAATTTTTTAATTATATTATTAAGCGGGGCGGGGGCGGGGGGCGGGTATGGGGGCGGGGGCGGGGTGGGTATTAGCATCCCCGCCCCCGCCCCCGCCCCCGATTTTATCAATCGGGGAAAACCTGAACCCGATAAACACGGGTTTTCCCCATCCAAATCGGGACGGGTTCGGGCGGGTACCCACGGGGGCGGGTTAGATTGCCATGCCTAGGTCTCACTGATTTATGATATGACTGTGCTCTAGAATGATGAGTTGAGTTGTGAGTAGTAAGCTGTGTTGAATACTACTTAGCTGTGTTGTATACTGACTTTGTTGTGCTGTGTTGTGAGCTGTTTTGCTGTGTTGTTTATTGCTGAGTTATATGCTGTGGTTAGCCACTATTGTGGTGTTGTTATAGCCGCTATGTCGGTGCTGTTAGCCACTATTGTGGTGCTGTTATAACCGCTATGTCGGTGCTATTAGCCACTATTGTGGTGCTGTTATAGCCGCTATGTCGGTGCTGTTAGTCACTATTGTAGTGCTGTTAGAGCCGCTGAGCGGTGCTGATATTGCTGAATTTGCTGTGGTGTAGTATAAGCTGTACGGGTGTGCTGATACTATATGCTTTTATTTACATATTTATATATGTATATCGATTTCTTTACACTAGCTTACCCTTTGTTGTTTCCATGTGATTTGGATTGCGATGATCATACTATGTATGAGAGCAGAGCAGGGATAGGCAGGTAGCTAGTGGTGAGTCTGCAGCTGGTAGGCGGAGCTGGATCTTTGTTGATGTTTTGTTGTTTTCAGCTACTTGGTGTAGCCGTTGATGATGTCTTTTGTTTTTGTACACTCTAACTCTAGTCGGATAGGAACTTTGTATATATTTATATTCTAGATCCTATATTTATATACTTGTCCTTTCTGTTTGGCGTTTCCGGTGTACAGGAGTGCGTGTAGTGACCAGCCGGGTCGTTACACTTGCTAATACCGTTAATTATTAAAATAAATTACGCAGATAAATGATTTTATATATATATATATATATATATATATATATATATATATATATATATATATACTTTTAAGGGAATGTTTGATAAGGGAGAATTTTTTTCATACCCAATAATTCTTAAGAATTATAAATCAAGAGAATCGTGATTTATGTGAATAGTTAAAATCTATTTGATTACTCATAAATATTATTGAAAATATTCATATAAAATTTTCAAGAATTAAATATTTTTATATTTGATTACAATAGTATATTTTTGGATAATAAATATTTTTTTATAAAATATCATTTATTAAAATAACTTTATTAAATATATTTAATATTTTAATTTTATTAAAAACATGACATTAAACTTTCTTAATAATCTAATTATTTTTTAAAGATAATAAAAAATTAGTTACATATATATAAAAAAATTATATAATAATATTTATACTTGAGAAAACTTAAACTATTTTTAAAAAGTTGAAAATTTATAGTTAAAATTATTTAAATATAGAATTCAATAAAAGAACCCAATAAAAAAGTGCAACCTAATAATTAAGATAGATAAAAAAATACAATCTTTTATTTTATCCAAAATAAATAAATAAATAAATGTTAACAAATATCATTAAACGGCAAGATTAAGAAAAAATGAAATACTAGAAAGAGATGGAAAAATAGAGATATGGGTGAGAATGAGGATGAGTGAGGGAGAGTGAGAGAGAGGATACGAAAAAAGATAAATAGGAGAGAGATATTTAAAAAAAAACTAAACTTAACTATTTATTTTTTATTTTAAAAAAATATTATGATTTTTTTTTAAATAATTAAAAATTGTCCTCCAAGTCGAGAAAGATATATTATCGATAAACAATATTTCTTAATATTTTTTTTAACAAATATCAAACATGAAAAACTAACCTTCCCTATCTAGTATCTAAGATTCTCAAGAAATTTAAAACTTTTTTCCTACCAAAACGCCCCTAAACGTAAACCAAAATTTCACATATATTCGTTACTAAATAATTTTCTTATGTATATTAATATTAATAATGATATTGATAAATTAATACTAATAATATTATTACAATACCGATGCATTATAATATGTTTTATAATATTTTAAATTTATATAATTATTGATCTAGCTATTTAAATTATCTTGAACTTTAAAATTCTCATATATATAAATAGTTTTTTTTCTAAAATGCAACACAAAAAAAAAGAAATAGAAAGATTGAGTATAGTTAGTTCTTTAATAATTCTGTATTCAATATTTGTGGAAGGTACTTAAGTAGTTACAATTAATTTAATCTCAATTTTGTTAAAATGTGTCATTGTTTGTTAACTATTAAATAGATAAACATTCTGTTCTTAATTTTTTTTCCAGAAATATCTTTGATATGGATAAATAGTTATATTTAGATTCTATCGATATATTTGTTATATTCATATATTTATCTGCATCTCGTTTTACCAAATAAACAAAAGAGTAATGATTATGTAATAAAGTGTAAAATAAAGTTTTATCGTTTGTAAAACTGTTTCCTACCGCACATAGTTTTAATTCTTTCTAACTGCCATTTATTTATTTATTATTATTATTACAAGAACTACCTGTTTTATTGTACATTTACATCGTTTAAATTATGACACGCAACAATATATATATATATATATATATATATATATATATATATATATATATTTATTTATTCTACGTGTGAGCTTATCTTAATTTATTTTATTTAATAACATATATTTTGTATCAAATTTTCACGATTTAATTATTGAATTTAAAATTCTTAATACATAAATGTAATTTTTTTAAATAATTATAAATTATTTTTTATTTCATTTTATTAATTTAGATCAACATATAAAATATTTTTATGATTATTTGTTAATTTAAATTAATGAAATAAAATATTAAATAATTTTTAATTTTTTTTATAAAAATTTATAGATTTAATCTATGCATTAAGAAATTTAAAATTATTGATTCAATCATTAAAATTTGATGTAGAACATGAGTTATTGAATGAAGTAAGTTTAGGTAAATACACACAATCCTATATATCAATAACTCTTAGAGTAAGTCTACAAAGACTTACTATTAGAGTAATGTAAATTTACTTTATTCAATAACTCGTGTTTTACATCAAATTTTAATGTTCTCACTGTTAAATTAAAAGTTTTTAATGTATATATTAAGTTTGCAAAATTTTAAAAAATTTAGAAACTGTTTGATATACTTCGTTTCATTAATTCAAAGTGATGAATAATCGTAAAAATACTTTATACGTTAATTTAATTTAATGAAATGAAGTATCAAATAGTTTTAAATTTTTTTTAAAAAAATTTTCCAAAGTTGATCTATGTATTAAATACTTTTAATTCAACAATCAAATCATTAAAATTTGATGTAGAAGGTGAGTTATTAAGAAAAGTAAATCAACTTAAACTTACTTTTAATCTACGTATTTATTTATGTTTTATATTATAGTGGCCACATTAAACTAGTAATCATGAGTGTGACTAATGTTGATGAAGCGTATGCTCATCGTCATTACTAGTGAATTAGGGATCATGAAGAGAAATAATTTTTTTAAATCAAATTAATTATTTTAAATGATTACAAAATAATGTAATGATTGATTAATGTTTAAATTGTTTCTATTTTGAATTGATTGTGTAGATATTCAAAAATCTACATCCATTTTGTTATGAAGACATGGAAGATATCCATAAAAGATGGAAGATGTCTTTTCTTGAGGCAATTAAAAATTGATTTACGTTTTTGTACATTATTTTATATTTATTTGTGTAAATCAACTACATATTTATGTTTAGTTTTAGCATTTTTGTACACACACATATATATATATATATATATGTATATATATATGTGTGTGTGTGATATATATGTGTGTAATGAGGGATCTATAAATTTTAAGTAATTAGGACAATATTCATATACAAAATTGTAGTAATAAAATACAATTTTTCATTTTTTGGAATAAAAATATACATTTAAATTATTCTCTACGATATTTCGTATTCTAAAATTACTAAATGATTTTCTCATTTTTGAACATCTTCAAAATTATTTCTTCTTATATAAGTAATCAAACAATCATTTAGTCATTAATTTCTCACATTAAAACTTTGTCTTTTTAAAAAAATTATAATATGAACTTGAATATAATATCATCTTTTGACTAATTTACTTAACTATAATTAACATGATACACTGTGCACACACACGTATAAGTTTGGTAAGTCACAGTTACTTATATTTCTTAAAAAAAAAAAAGAGGAATAAGTTAACAAGTTACATTTAAGTGCATTTTAAAAAATATTATGATTATAACTTATCAATATACTCCTTTTAAAAAAGAAGATGTATTTTAACAAATCTCACATACATTTTATTACTTACATCCATTTATTTTTTAGAAAAATTAAGTTAACAAGCTACACTCATATATATTTTTTTTAAAAAAATATATTTCAAAAATAATGTATTGATTTAAACCTTTTTTTTTTACAACATAAAACACAAAACATAGTGAAATATTTAGTTTTTAACATGATATATAATATATTTTATTATCATATATAAAATACTTGACATAAAAAATTTAGTAGGGACATTTGTCCCCACTTCTACCGGAGTGGATTCGACCTTGTGTGTATATTGTTATTAATTAATAACAATTATTATTAACTCTAAGATTAATTGATATAAAGTTTAATTTATATATTATTTTAATTTAAATAACATATTTTTTTATATTAGATAGATTTGTACTGAATGGACAAAAATATGTTGAATTAAACTGTTTTGAATGTATTAAAATATATATTTATTATGGAAATTTGAGAAAATTCAAAAAGAAAAAATAAAAAAAAAACCCAACATTTTATGATAAATGTGACATTACTTGTTATAAAATACACATTTTATGTTACACTTATTATAAAATGTGGGTGTAACATGTCGTATCCTATACTATGACGGATGTTGACCATCTTACATAGAAAGTGAATCTTTTAGATCACGTGTTGACCTGTCATAAATTGTCAAAACATTTTATATCATCAAGATTTATATCATATCTCAAATCAACATAAAATATCCAAAACATCGATTAAGAAATGTCCCATCTGCGCTAGTGATAAAAAAAAAGTAATTAAATTAATTCAAGTAGATTGAACTAAAAGGCAAATTGTTACTTGCTTACACTCTTAGACAACAATAATAATGCAATAACATAAATAATAAAGATAACAACAATAATAATAATAAGTATGATTATAATAATAATAATAATCATAAAAATGAAAATAAAAATGATATTATAAAAAAATATTTATAATTAATATTTAATTTTAATTATTTTATTAATATTTTAAAAGATTATTATTTAACCTCTCATAGTCTCGTTGTTTATAATAAGAAGAAATTTTTTTTTAATATTTCTTATTTATTTTTAAAAAACCCTGTCCCAATTTAAAGTACTGTAAAGTGCTTGCTAATTAGTGAACTGACATAACAGCGCTGGATAGTGATTAAGGTTGGGATTTGGGATGAGGTTGTTTTAGTCATTATGAACCAATTGACTTTTGTTGTGATTGTGAATTGTGATTGTGATTGAGGCATCAAACCGAGTACTGCCTGTTTCAGGGCTGACCTGTCTCTTCCCTGGAAGCATGTCCACATTTGGAATATTTTGGAACTCTGCAACTCTCTATTGCTACCCCCACCCTCTTCCATTTTTACCCTTTATTTATACCATATACTCAAATCCTTTTTTTTAGTAGCTTGGTCCTAATATGAAAATATATATAAAATATGATTACATGAATGTCCTTTGAGTTGTTTACCGGGAAACAAGTCTGGTTGAGCTGGATTTTAGTATTTTTTTTCAACCACATGAAACCCATCGAAATAAAAAAAAAGTTGAGAGTTGAAAGTGAGTATCAAGAAATTTGGAACATTATATTAATTTAATAATTAAGTACATGTATAATTATTATATTTAAATAAATTTGCTAAAAATAATTTTAAAATAGTTAATATCATTTGAATATATTAAAAAAATGTAATTTTTAAATAGTAAATTAGTCTTAAGAAATTTTTTTAAACAATTATAATATCCAAATTCTAACCTCATGAAAATAACTTATATTTTACAAGTCCTATAGTTTCATCAATTTTATGTCTTAATTTCTATAGTTTCATAAATTTTATTCTATTTTAATTTTCATATATATTACTTTTGTTTTTTAACCGTGTCATTTATTTTTATAAAAATGAAAATGTAAACATGAATTGGAATTGGATTGTGATAAACACAAGATTAAGAAATTTGGATAAGCACAAATTTATGTAGTTGAATAGGAATTGGTGAAATAGAATAAAAGGAAGGGGGTATGAAGTATGATGGATGGGTAGGGTGAGTAATAACGTCCTTTTGTAGTTTGTCGTATTGAGAAGCAAGAAATAGGAAAAAGGTTGAAGAGCAAATCTACACTTTACTCATTGCTGAACCGTACCATATCATATCAAGAATATCATGTGCAGCCCCATCCCATGCCTATGTGGTCCCCACTACCCTAAACTATCCCCTGCTAGCTGCTACTCTACATCTGCATAAAGCAACCCCGACTCACCCTTTCCTTGTGACTTCTGACCTACCACTTTCCCAGGCCTTCATCATTTCTTTTTTATTCTCTATAACCAATATTTTTATATATTCTTCACTTGTAGCCTTGTAATTTGTAACTTCACATACCATATTTTGGCTTGAATTTATCAAACCTTATGAGTTTGGAGCAGCCACAAATTAAAATGGTCAAAACCTTGTAACAATAATAACAACCTGGTCCTGATTGTGGCAACTCAGACGAGGTAGAAACATTAACAATTACTATCACTTTCAATCCAATATAATCAATCAGACACCAAATAGTTTCTTGTACTAATCAAGCTTGCAACATTCCTATCACCAATGCCTATGCCTCCTTGATCCATCGCCATCTCAATTCACTATTGTTTTTTGTTTTTATCTCTTTTCCTTGTTCGATCTTAATTTTGCCTTCAACAAAACCATTCTGCACCAGAATACACTTATATTCCACGTAATTATGAACAAGGTTAATGCATGTATAGCAGCTTCATTTCAGGTATGTTATTCATGGTTGTCACAATCACTGCATTGATTTGGTTTTGGCAGGGAGCTGCCAGTTTCTGGCCATTACTGCCATGACACATTGATCACACTAAGTTTTGATTCCCCTTAGTTTCGCATTATAAAGTATATAGTATAGTCTTTTTCTCAAGTCTTAACCTGTGTACATAAATAATGATGTTAACTGTTGGGTCGAGTCCTTCTTGGTCTTTTAGCATTAAGACTCATAAACGACTATTACATTTTAAGTACGATGTTCAAATGGATCAGCTTTATCGTTTTCTAAACCTCAATTTTGGCGTTGTCTTTTTGCATTCAATTTACTGCTGCACGTGAGTCTGCTATCTGCCATTGGGTTTAGCCATCCAGATCATACCATTTTAACTAAAGTCACTAGTACTACTATAATGTGTTTAAAATTAATATTATTGTCGTTACTCTTGTACTTAGGAAATAACATAACATTTCACCATTTTTCATCCAAAATAAACTCAACTTTCATATATTTTTAAATGTGCATCAACATATTTCACACGATGTAATAAATTTAATAATTAAAATCTAATTTATGTTTGCAGGATATAATTCTTATTAAATAAATATTTTTTAATACTAACAGAAGTTAATTAATATCAGAAACACTAGGTTTGCGTTGTAAATTTTAGCACACACATACTTCCTGTATTCTGTATTATAGACAAAATGTATATAAAGAAATTTAGTTATTTGTATTGGATTTTATTTCTCTCATAACAATTTTTTTCTTAAATTGTTATTATTATAAATATAAAAAGAATAGTATAATGGAAAAAGTCATACATTAAAGGAATGACATTTTAGAAAAAAAATATCATTAAATTGTAGGAGTACTCACGTGTTAACCCTCTTGAAGACCAAGTTAATTGCCGTTCAGGTTCCTATCCATGTGCTGTTATCCTTGTTGAAGTTGTTATCATATCTGTTGTTATCTTTTCGTTTTATTTAGGCTTCAGTTATTACGTTAAAACAATACTATACAGTTTTCCCTTTTCCTATATAAATAAGGTAAGAAATAGTTAAAATTTGTTTATACTTAAAAAATGTATTTTTTTCTCTTCTTATAATAGAGAATAGAGGGGATTGATGTTGCCACCGGTGCGAGGTTAATTAAAAGATGTATAAGAGAGAGATCCACTTACTCTAATGTAAGTCTTAGTAGACTCATTACATTCAATAATTCATGTTCTACATTAAATTTTAATAAATTAACATTTAAATTAAAAAATTAATGTATAACTAAAGTTTACAATTTTTTTTTGTAATATTTAAAAATCATATGATATTTCATTTTTTCTATTCAAATTAACATATAAATATCTTTACGAATATTTGTCAATGTTAATTAATGAAATCAAACATTAAATAACTTTCAAATTTTGAAAAAAATTGTAGACTTCATGCATATATTAAAAACTTTTAATTTAAATATTAGGTTGTTAAAATTTAACGCAAAATGTAAGTCATTAAGTAGGATAAGTTTAAGTAGACTCCTTTACACTTATAATGGATCCCCACATTATATATATATATATATATAGAGAGAGAGAAATTAATTTACTTATTCTAAGAATAAGTTTACTTAGACTTACTTCACTTAATAACATATATTCTACTTCAACTTTTAATGATCAATTGATGAATTAAATTTTTTTAATACATAAATCAAGTTTATAAATTATTAAAAAATTGAAAAGTATTTGATACTCTATTACATAAATCCAAATCAACATATAAAATATTTTTATGATTATTTGTCAATTTGAATTGATGAAACAAAATATTAAATAGTTTTTAAGTTTATAAAAAACTTTATAAACTTGATCCATGCATTAAGATTTTTTAATTTAACGATTGAATCATTAAAATTTGATATAAAATATGAGTTATTGGAATAAATTTAAGTAAATTTATTATTAAAGTAAATAGATTCCTCACATATTAATTCTTAGACATTAGAAAATAAAGTTTAAACACATATTGAAATTTGATTTTTGTCTTAAATATAGAATCATGATAAAAGAAAATTTCATTTATTTCTATGTTAACTGATTTGGATATATAAGTGGGAGTTATAACTCTTAATCATAAAATATTAAAAATTAAATGCAATATTAATTTATTTCCTTTAGTTTTAGGTTTAATTTACTAAAAATTATGATAGAAAAACTAATTTCTTTAATAATCTAAATAATTGTCGAGAGAGAAAAACTAACTCAAAATGGTTTATTTATACCAAAAAAAACTTAAGTGTATCTTTTTTTAAGAGGAAGAGTATAATCAAAGAGAGGAGAACGTAATTTATCTTTATTTATATGATTTTTCATGTGATTTTTTCTTCTATTTTTTCAATTGTATTTTTATAACAAAGAATTAAAAATGATTTTTTCAAACTAAAAATTGATATTTTATTCATCACCGCACTTACTGGAAATTTTTAAATGGCATATGAAATGAAATTTAATTTACGCAAGTGTTATTTAAGTACGTAATTTGAATTTCATTAGCTATCCAAGTTTTTGTTTAACTAAGTGTGTCTGGATACACGTTTGAAAACCATGTTAACGGAGAAGTAAAAAAAATTTGCTTCTTATTTTTACGTTTTTGATGTCAAACGGACGTGATTAAATGTGTGAAAACGTATTTCCAAACACACTAATTATTTATCGAACAGGATAAAACGCACGTTTAATTCGTTATTATTTAGTATGAAAGATGTCGTTTTTCTGTTGTTGTCCGTACCACTAAACAAAGTTGCAGTGGTCAGTGGATAATATCATAATTTTATGATACCAAAGTTGAGATCTTCATCCTCAAAGTGGCAGCGTAAGGACGAAAGTAGGTCAAATTATATATTCCTTAAAACTCAAAACCTTGTGACTACCTTACATTAAATATAAATTAAGTTAGTTAGGTTAATATCTTTTGCAAAAACTTTATTAAAAATGTTATATATTATGTTTGAAAAAATAACTGAGAAGTTAGTCAAAATAAATAGTGTAATATAAAAATATTTTAAAAATTACATAAAAAATAATAAAACTCCGCCTTACATAAAGAAAAGTAAAAAATAAAATATTGTTATAATAATAATTATTATTTTTAATGAAATTTTTTTATAGCAATATATTTAAAGCTTTATATTTGTTAACTTTTGCACAAAGACTTACTGTCATTATCCTAATTAGCATAAAAAACACTTTATACTTTCGTATATTTTATGTAAAAAAATTTTAAATTAATTTTAAATATTTAAGAATAATTAATGATTAAAATTTTTAAATAATTATTTAAAGTTTGTGAGATGTTTAAAAAATAAATTTATGAAAAGTAGACGGAAATAATAATAATAATAATAATAATAATATAGGAGAGAGAGTATTTTGAAAGTTAAGAAATAAAATAATCAATAAAATATGTACATATAAAAATAAAGAATGTATCGTCTTTATTAATAATATAAAATAATAGCAAATTTATATTATTATTTTTTAAAAAATTTATAAAATATATTTTTGAAAAAAATGTTTATACTTAATAATAAAAAAAGTTCATATTTAATAAATAGACTGTATTCAATCTTTAAATTTGAAAAACAAGATATGCTCAAATCTTATTAATTAAAATACATGGTATAACTTGCTTTAACCTTATGTAAAAAAATAAGAACAACAACAACTTACTTGAAGCCATCTTCACTCGTAAAAAACTCCTTGGTCATATTGATATTTTTTATATATTAATTCTCTTGTTATCCAATTTCATTTAATTTAGTGAAAAGTTTCTTTATTGGTTGATAATAAAATATCAAATAATTTATATTTATTATAAGATATTTAATTTTTTTATAAAAAATAAAATAAGATTAATTATGTTGATTCAATTGATCTAACCTATACTTATTTATGATCGAGTTGAGTTAAGTAGAATTTTAAAAAAAATTTGCACAAATTCAATTAAATTCAATCTGTTAAATTTTGATCAAATTAGATAACTAAGTCATCTAAATTCAGTCAATTCAACTTATTTATACACCTACTTTATATAAAAAGTAAACAGATTCTATTTTATTATCCTAATTATAAAAATAGTCTCACTTTAATATATATTAATTGCTATTTTTTATATTCTTCATTTATTGTCAAATATATTAATAAAATATTTATATGTCCGTCATGTAAGCCAATGTATTTAATAAACTATTAAGAAAACAAGATACACTTCTCATCCATAAATAAAAATAAAAATTTGAATGAGGTATAATGTCATTAAATATAATAATTGTTTAAATTATTTAGTTCAAAAAATATTTTATAATAAAATTGAAATTTAGCACATTAGTAATTAAAATTAATTATCTTAATTTTTTTTATGAATTATTAATTATTAACTTTTAATATCAACAGCATTATATAAAAAAACTAATCTAAAAGTTTGCTTTAGACATGGGCTGACCCTAAACCATAATTAAGTATGCTACAGAGACCTGATTTGAGAATCGATTAAACTTCTTAAAATTAATTGAAATTGCCATGCAGTTCATTTTGCTGTCTCCTTTTGCAAATTTTTAAATGGATATTTTCTTGTTCTTATATATCCCCTTGTTTTGGGGTGTAAGCAATGTTTTCATTATGATATACCTATACATGCAACCTAATTAGTCGATCACTTTTTCATAATTTGGCTGCATTATTTTATAATTAACTATAGGTATAGGGGATATGTGTGTCTAAGCATCCCACACTAGCTCATAATTGAGCCATATGAAAATAATACAAGAACCCGCACTCAAAATAAGAAACAAGGATTTGAAATTTCATTATTAGCACTTTATGCGGTTGTTTTTGGGAGAATTATTCAAATTTAAAAGTGGAGAGATTCAAGAAGAATTATTTTAGAAATTTAAATCTTTAAGATATTATTTAAATTTATAAATTTTATCAAATTGTTTTAATTTTTTTAGAGATTTGTTTTTCTATATATAAAGTTAAGAAATAAAATGGTAGGAAATATGTTCTGATTAAGATATTTGGCGTGTGAGTAATTGTGTTGTGTGAAAGAGTAGTGTTTTTCCCATCAGTTGCTGTATAGAAGAGCGTCCTTGATTAATATTAGTGCATGGCCAAAAGTGAATTCCCATTAGTGGGTAGTTTTCTAGGAAAAAGAAAGAAACAGAATGGTGACAGTGGCAAGGCAAGAAAGAAAGGCATGAGCATGCATGCAGATGCAGATAGGCCCCCCATGGACCAAAGCATAAACCCCAATCACTTATTCACTTCCAACTATGTCCTGTGCACACACAGTACTCAAATTGCATTTGCATTCGCATCCGTCACCTTCTCTAGTTACAGCATTAAATAAAGGCATTCTCAAAAGCATAAAACTTTCATGCATCATGATAGTGTTAGGTGTGTTTTTTTTCTTCTTAAAATAGATATGATTCAGGGAGAAAAATAGTTATTAAAAAATAATCATAAGTTTTAAATTGACAAAAAAAATAATCTTAAACATGCTATTAGATTATCATAACTGAGTTAAAATTATAATTTTTATTAGAGAATAGAACAAACCTTTCATATTGGATATAAGTTCTTAAATGATTATTATGAATTTAATTCAATCTTACGATCTGACTTGAAAACTGAGTTATATATTTTTTGTTTACTGCATCTATAATGGATGTTGAAGTTGATTTTTTTCTGGTATAAGTTTGATCCTTTCCAAAAATGAGGTAGAGTTAGTTTGGTTATGTGCCATAATTACTAATTAGGATCTTATGGGGATTGAGAGAGTGATGGGATTGATGGAAGGGTGTACGCTTAAAATGGGTCTCCAAGGTGGGAAAAAATTTCCTCTATTTGATGACTGAGGATTTTGCAACTGCTAGAAAAAATGTCCCAAAAATGGAAAATTGAGAAAGACTGTGATATGACATTGCGTGACAAAAGCGAAGCGAGGCCAAATGAAGTCTCTGAATCTGACTGCTTCTCTATCTGCTTTATTGCCGAGAGAGTGAGAAATAAAGCGAGATTCTTATTCTATTTTTTTTCTTCTAATGTTCGGAGTTGATTGATGGACATGTTTTGCACCCAAAATATAAAAATATGAACTCTTGGTGTTGAATTGTAGTTAAGGTGGTATCTCTATCACTTTTTAATTTTGTTTTGTTTTTTTGGTTTGTCATGAAGTGCAGGATCGATAATAATGATGTATAGGATAGTTTAGGTAGTGAGCACTCAAGTGGCAAGGATGAGAATTGGTTGAAGCAGTGTACCAAAAAGGTTGGATTGAAGTAAGTGTTGTAAATAAGATCATGCACTGCCACTGTGCACTGTGCACTGTGCACTGTGCAGTAATGTGTTGGGGCCCTTAGCAGTTGAAGTGGAATCTTTATATAGTTTCTTCCTCTGCTTTTGTACCCAAAACTATTTCTAATTGTAATCCCAAATCAATTGCACCCATTTTCTGGAATCCCTAATCAATGGCCATTGTCATATTTTCTGACACCTTAAGCCTACATTCGGATACGCTCAATCGCCAACATGTGCTGCTATCCTTGTTACCAGAGCACCCTTCAAATTTCCCTTTTTTTTCCCCTAACATTTTCATCTTTGTTATGTGTTGATAATATATAAGCATGTTTATGCAAGAGCATTTTATTTTTAATTCATTTTAGCAAGGGACAAACAAATAGTAAAAGCAACTTGTTATTTGATAAAATGAATAGTATAATAATAATAAATATGTGGGTGAGGTTGTTCATAATAGCATGAGTGACAGTGAGGCTAACCCTAAGTAGAAGCTAGGCCGTACTATGGAGGGAAATTGAATGGCACCGCACATAGCAATTGTAGCAATTATCATTCATCAACTTGTTGTAATTGTAATTGTACTCGCTATTCACCGCGCCTACCACTTTAATTATTTTGGCTATCTATTATTAATCATTCACCTACTCACTATCACTATGCAATCATCATTTCATCATTTTACCCACCACTAATGACTAAATCAACCTTATTTATTCTCCATCTAAAACCTTTCTTCATTCACTACCAAATTATAGCACTTTTTTATAATTTTTATATATTATGTGATGTAATAAATCTCTTCTATTATTTCTTTTTTATCAAATAATTGACTAGTTAGCTTAAAATTAATTATTCTACTTTAACATGTTATTTTAAATTTGAATTCGAGTTTTAATATATATTTACATTGAATATTTTTTTAAAAAAAAATTATCGACCATTGTAATTTTACTTAATTTAAATAAAACTATTTCATATAAAAGATATCTATGAGATTTATTTGATAATATCAAATGTTTACTTACACTTTACATTAATAATTAGTACTCTCGTCATTTGAATGATATCATTAAAAGAAAGAAAACATATGTTTGGTATTTTAAGAAAAAAATACTTATTTTTTTATATTATTTATTTTTTAAAAACAATGTAGGATTTTCAAAAAAAAATGAAAACATAAATTATCTTGAAAAATTTCTTTGATAAAAAAAATTATTATTAAAATAGTTAAAATATAATTGTAAATCATTTCAATGTTTAAATAAAATATTAAAAGAATGTCACAAAAAATAATTATTATTTTTATTAATTTGATCAGGTAAAAGTACTTTGAGAAAAAGGAGTGTAACATTGTGTGTTTGGGGTCATATTGTTCTTCCTTCTCTTATCCTCTCTTTGGTTTGGATCAATAAGAGGTAAAATAGGTTTTGTGTTGTTTGTTGAAAATGCATGTGGATTATTACTAAGCACGAGAGAGTTGGAGATTCTTAGTCTCAACCACACTAGGCGTGGCTAGTGTGAGAATGGGTGTGGGCAAGATAAGAAATCCCTTGCCTCTATGGCATCGTGCGTCCAGGGGATGACACTGGGTGCGAGTTGCATGATTATAATGTGATGTTTTGAGTTGTTTAATGATTGAATGATGATGATTATTTTGTATGATGAAGATGATAAGATGATAGCTCATTATGTTTCAAGTTGATATACTAGATAATGATGTTTATGTTAATAAGTTGTAAGTTGATAGATAATTAAGTTGTAAAGTTGTATGATGCTACGTTTGATTTAGATGTTAAGTCATTAAGCAAGTGGTGTAGATACATGTCTTTGTTGATATATATATAAAAACTAGAGAAGAGTAAAAGATGTTTCAGAAATTAAAATATCTCATTGTGTGGATGTAAGTTGTAGTGCTTTGAGAGTCTAATTGAGAACCCTTCAGTAAGTAAGCTTACTTATAAGTGAGTAGTTGTTTTAAGTTGTCTCCTTTAGATTTTATGTGAAATTTATGTGTGGCAAGGTTGAGACATATGTGAATAAAGTTACCAACCAAGTAAAGTACGAGGTCAGATGCTTAGTTCCTAACTGAGTACGAGAAGGGCATAATATCTAGAGGATAGTTAGTGGGCTAATCTCATAAGAGGCTTAGTGTTGGTAGTTAATGTTGTGGTAGGTTCATATCCAAACAATTCTATCTTGACACTAGTAGTAGACTTTCTTATATTAAGTGACAGAACCTGAAAAATCAATTTTAAGTTGTAAACCTGATACTCTTTGAGGCTTAAGGTTGTATATGCTTGACTTGATTCCAATAGGTCAAATAGTGTGGTTTAGTAATATTTAGTCACTTAAATTATTCACCTCTATTGTAGAGGATTTTTGTACTTGATATATGTGACAACGTATTAGTTGTTTAAATTTGTTATGATGATATTGGTTTGGTATTATAAATTGTTGAAATGTTGATATGATGATGTGGTTTATAAGTTGAAGTTGATATGTAGAGTTGGATTAAATGTTGTTTAAGTTGTTTATATTGTATTGTTATAAATTGATGTTGTGAATGTATTTTGATTTCATTTAACAAACTTACCCTTTCTTTTCTTTGTGATTGAAACTACAATGATCATACTTTATATGAGGGCTTTTTGACCAAAGTGGGGTTATTTTAAAAGTTTATTACGTAAATGGGGTTGTTTTGAAACTATTTACGCCTTTGGGGCTGTTTATAACGGTGTCGCTATGGGCCATAGCGACACCGGTGACACGTGGCATTTTTTTTCACTTCAGGGAAGCCATGAAAGCCATATAGATAAAGTCGCTACAGCCCACAGCGTCACTAAACGGCTTAAATAAAGTCGCTATAGCCCATAGCGCCACTAAACGGCTTAAAAAAAATAAATTCAAATATAAAAAAAATTAAGTTAATAATTAAAAAAAAAAAAAATAGTGGCGCTATGACCTATAGCGACACAGTGTCGCTATAGGCCACAGCGCCACTATGATAAATAATAAAATACATATTTAATTCGTGATAAAATAATCTAAAAAAAATATATATATAAAGAAAAGAAATTACACAAAAAATAAGTTTATAAATAGAAATTAATATTTAATTTGTAATATAAAATAAAAAAATTTTAAAAATAATTAAGTAAATAATTCAAATAAAAAAATTAGTGGCGCTATAGATATGTATAAAATAAACAAATTATAGAAATAATAAATTTATAAATATATATTTATATGAAATTGATAATATAATTTACTATGAGTATATAATAATTTTTAACAGATATATTTTATTTAAAAAAACTGGGCAAAAAATAAGTGAAGGAAAAAAATGTAGAAAAACAAAAATGAAAAAAAAAACTGGTAGAAATCTGGAGAAAAAAAGAGACCCAATAACCCAAAAAAATGAAAAAAAAAAAAAAAAAAACTAGTGTCGCTATGGGCCACAGCGACACTGTGTCGCTGTGGCCCACAGCGACACTAGCCTTTTTTTTTTTCTTTTTTTTTTTTAAATTTTCGTTTTTTTTTTTCTACTTAAAGTCGCTATGGGCTATAGCGACAGAAAGTCGTTGTAGCCCATAGCGACTCCAGCCTTTTTTTTTTTTTTAGTTTTTCATTTTTTTTACCTCAGTTTTTTTTTTAAATTTTTTTTTGTGTTTTTTGGTTATTGGGTGGGTCATTTTTTTCTCCAGATTTATTCTACCAGTTTTTTTAAAAAAAAAATTTTTTAATTCATTTTCTTTTGTTTTTCTACATTTTTTTCCTTCACTTATTTTTTACCCAGTTTTTTTTTTAAATTTACATATAAAAAAATTATTAATAACTTAAATAATAAATTTTCTTTAAACTACACAATTAATTATTTTTAATTAAATTTATTAACAAATTAATGATAATATATTTTTAATTATATTAAATAAAATACTTAAAATATAAATTTAATTAAATTTATTTATTTCTGTACTTATTTAATTAAAAATATAAAATTAAGTTTTTAAAATGAAATTTTAATATTTAAAAATAATAATTTTCCCCATTTTTTTAAAAAATTAACATATTTATAAAATAATTTTTGTTTTTATTTTATTTACTTATTTTTGCCACAATTTTTTTAAAATTTAACATATTATAATATAATTTTATTTTAACTATTTAGTTTCTTTCCAAACAAAATAAGTTAATAACTAAAAAAAAAATTAATAATAAATAGTGGCGCTGTGGGCCACAGCGACACTAGTGTCGCTGTAGGCCACAACGCCTATTTAAAGTTTTTAAAACGAGAAAAATATATATACAAAAACAATATAAATTACAGAAAAATAAATTTTATAATTAAAAATTAATATTTAAGTGCTAAATATAAATTAAACAAATTTCCAAACAAAATAAGTTAATAACTAAAAATAATAATAATAATAATTAGTGGCGCTGTGGGCCACAGCGACACTAGTGTCGCTGTAGGCCACAACGCCACTTACATAAATAATTAAATCTATTTTTTAAAATTACCTTTTTAAATAAATATTTTTTATTTTTATAAATATATAATAAGTATACTCAGTTGATTATTTTAAGATTACATTTAAATTATTTCAGTTTTTTTCATTTTTTTTCTTAAGTGGTGTCGCTATGGGCTACACCACCTTTGTTGGCTCACAAACTGTGTTGGTCCAGCCCATAGCGACACTGTTGTGGCTCATTCCAGCCATCCCTACGCCATAAAAAAAAAAGCCACGTGGCATGGGTGTCGCTATGGCCCATAGCGACACCGTTGTAAACAGCCCCAAAGGCGTAAATAAGTTCAAAACAGCCTCATTTAGGTAAATAACTTGGTCAACGACCCCACTTTGGTCAAAAAGCCTTATATGAGAATAAGACAGGATTAACAGGTTTGTTAGGATGGTTGGTGGTGGTGAGTCATCCTGGTGATGACTCTTTTGTTTGATGTTACTATGATATAGTATGATTGAAGTATAGACATTTGACTAGCGACTACGAGTTATTTTGTGTACAATTATGTAGTTGTTGTAGATCTTATATATGTATACGAGGTATATGTGTAACCCTGTAAAGAGATTTGTTGATTTCAGTTGTTTTATTTTCCATCTTATACATGTATAGATTGTATACATGGCTATGTAACTATTGCATGAAAATCCTAGGTTAGTTGATTTGAGTTGATGTCTACACTACGTAATAGTTGAAGTATATTAAGTATAAGGATCTGTCAGGTTATTATAAATAAAATATATTAAGAGTTTGAGAAGACATTTTAGTAATTTATAATTTTTTTAGCTAGCTCGATTAAAATGAGTTTGTTTCAACCAAGTTTCTTGATTCAATAATTGTAAAATGTGTCCTAGGACATGGGAGTTTGACCTAGAGCACCTAGGTTCGATTTTCGTCAGTGTTAAATTAATGTTTCACTAGTAGGAGACATGTCTTACGAGTATCGATTAATCTTTGGTTATCAATTTTGAAACATTATGTGAACTATGCATATGAATAAATAAATAAATAAAATTTTTAAAATAATACTTTATTTTAGAAACTTATAACATATTTTCGTAAATTAATTAAAATAACTTATATTTAAAAAAAATTTAGTTTTTTTATCTTAATTAATCTATTTAGTTGTTTTTTTTTTTCCTTTTTTAATTAAAAAACCTTTATGCGTACGTTATTGCTTAAAATGTGTTTGTTTGTGTTGGGCTTAAAATGTAGATAAGACGAATGATGATGAAAGGAAAAGTGTATTGTTATCTTGTCTTGTCCTTTGACCAGGAAGAAAGAAAAAGTGAGGTATCGGTCATTGAAACATGAGAATGTGATGTGAGTGAAGTGTTTATGTTAATACTAATAATTGCCTAACAGTTAGTACAAAACCCAATTATTTAACATGGAAGCATGGTTACTTTGCAATCATGACCCGCGGTTCAGGGTAAAAACGAGGTCGCCATTATCATATGGTAAAACAATTTTAAATTAAAACTAATGATTTTTAAACAATTATAATTTTATAATAGAAAAATATTTTTGATTATATAAGTCACAATAAAGTTTAAATATAATTTTAATCTTATAAATAGACGAATTTTAATTTTCATCTTTGTAAGTTTTTTTTCTTAATTTTTAATTATTTCGTAATTTTAAATTTCTAAATTTAGTCAAAGTGAGTGAACTATAGTTATATTTAAAAGTCATCCCTCAAAACTTAAAATTACATTTTTTAATCTCTATCAATCATTTTAAAGTAAATAGATAATATTCATTTTCGAGGATTAATTTTTTTTAGAAATATCATAACTAACTCAGTACCATAACGTACACAAGTGGATATCACTTGAAATTGAATAATCACTTTGACTTTCATCAAATATAAATAAATAAATAATAAATATCACACAATAATAGAACAAAATATAATGGTTTTAGATTTTTGTGAATGTAAAACCAAATACATATTGTTTTACAAAAATTAAAATCACTACTCATTTATTTTATAGGACTAAAAATGTATTTTAATCTTATAATAAATAAAATTTTAATATATAAATTATATTTTAACTATTATAACAAATAATTTATATAATAGTAAGAGATTATTTTTAGTTATTTTTAATTCCATAAAAATATTGAAATACAATGTAAAGATAATAAGAAACAAATGTGGTAGATTAAAACAGATAAACAATTAATATAATCAAACACCCGAATAGATATAAAAGAATGGTGGCTTGAGATAATAGAAGAAAAAACAAAAGTCCGGAATCCACATTCAATTCAAATGAGAAAATAAACAATACTAAGAGTGTTTAGTTAAGAGAGCATAGAGTCTCACTCTACAAATTTATATTCTAATTAATATTTTAGTTTATGTAATAAACAGGATGAACGATCTCAAATTTAAAATTATTTATTTTTAATTTTTATAATTTTTGAAAAATATTTTAATATTTTACTCAAATATTGTTAATAAATTTTTTAAATATTATAACATAAAATTCACCAATTAATATTTTTATAATAAAAATATTACATTAAATTTAATTGATACATAATTGTCTTAATTTATTAATGTTAGTTATGTTATTAATAATGTAAAGAATTAAAAGAAATAATTTTAAATTTAAATATTTAAAAATATATTTACTCTAAATTTGATGTCCTAAAAATATATTTAAGTTAAAAATAAATAAATCGAGAGTATTGTTAAAAGAAGAAGAAGAAAAAACTTAAGAAGTAAGGCCCAAATTCTGCCTGACAATTAATGTTTTTTTTTTCTTTCAAAATTGTTGATCTAGTAGGGTATTGAGGAAGTAGTATCTTAAAGTTAGGGAATAGAAGATTGTTTTCTGCACCCCAAATATCTGACAGATATCAAATGTGTTCTGGAATGGGAATATATGATTAGTGGATGAGCATGCTTCATTTATGCTTTTCACCCAACTGTGGTCGCTGGAGATATTCATTTTGCTTTCTCACCGCTTTTATTATTTTGGAAATTGGAATAACACATAATTCTGTTCCAAATACAATTTGAGTATTATTTAACAATGCTTTGTTAAAGCATCTCTAATGATTACAGATGTTCTTAAAATCGACAAAAATTGTATTATTTATTTAGGAGAGCATAAAGAAATGTTCTTTAGATTATATTATTATTATTATTATTATTATTATTATTAAATGTTCTTTAGATTATATTTAGACGTAGAGAAAATTAAAGAAAATCATTGAAAATAAATCAGAAAGAAAAAATAGCTTTAACTTAATAAACAAAATTTAGATTTTTTCTTTCTAAATTTATTCTCCAATTCAAGTTTTTTCCCCCTCTCTTTTCACATTTTCTTTCTTCTAATCCTCTACAAAGTGAGTTTCAAATCCATAAAGTGAAAGTCAATTCCGCTTATATAAAAGTCAGTTACTAAAAACCTTATTTCACTTGAACTAAAATTCTTGCACATATGTTGTGAATTACTCTTTACAAAAGATTCATTAATTTACCCAACTTTGACCAATTTAGTTAAAGACATTTTAATATTTAGCGCAAATTTTGCACGGAAAGGAAATTGATTGAAATCCGTGAGATATTGCAAATTTCGAAAATAAAGTATCGTCCAATAACCATTATTTTTCTTCATAAAGTACATCGAGGAATAAAATTCAAGATAAATGGAATCCTCGTAGTATGCCTCAATCTAGCTAAATCTATAACTAACGCTGTATTACTATGTCGTGCTAGTTTTAAGAAGGTGAATTCGTGAAGATATTTTATGGCAAGTGACTATGTATCATAACTAAGTCTTTTTTGTATTGTTTCTATTGTTCTCTAATTCTATTTATTATTAATATATATTAGTGAAATAAAATTCTAATTCTAATTAAACAACAACACTAACCGTTGTCTAAGTTTTGTTCTTTGTATCCATGTTGGACAGCATTTTGACATTACTATAACTTGGGCTACAAATATCTATTTTTAATGGTTTTTACATGCTAAAAAAACCAATAGAGATATATGATCCTTGTGAAATACACATCTAGCCAATTTGAAAAGCTAAATTCATGGGCCAGCATTTTCGCTGGGGCAGACCTAATGGCTAATAGATTTGACAACTTCAATTGAATTTAACTTGATCAACAAACTAAATATAGGGATAGGGTTGTAAATTTGTATTGTTTCTCGTTTATTGAAATTATTCAGAATAAAATTCCTTTGGAAGGCATGATAAATTTTAGTACAAGCTTAAATTTCTTGACTTGGGTTTTGATAATCGACTCTCTGTTACATTTCTTTGTTGGATTTCATCTCTGTTACTATTAAAAATTCCCCCTTTCCAACAATCATAATTTAATTGAGAAACTTAATTTGATCTTTTGAAAAAATAACCTAAGTTGTGTATACTACAAGTAATTAAAAACCTAGTTTTATTTCGACTTCCATCAAAGACTTACAGAACCTATAACCGAAGCTCCACCTAATAGCTAACAGACGGAATTCACTCTACCATGCTGTCACAATCAGTTGACCGTTGTGCATTAGCAACTCTATTAAGAATCATCACAAAAAGTTCCCTTTACAGAAACAAATTTGGCAACAACAAATACATTACCTGCAAATTTAAACAAGCATACTTTCTTAAAGTAGTATTTCAGCAGCGCAATATTAATGTTGATGATAGAAACCCTCAAGTCCATAAAAAGAGGTATTTATAACTGCATCAGCAAGTTTCAGTCTCCAAATTTGTGCTCTGTAAACCTATAAATTCATGGCAAGCATAATATACAGATTCTCCTAACATGATACATGCTATAACAAGCATACGATATTCTTTTCCCCTTGGAAGACACTTTTTTCTTTGATAAAATGAAAAACAAATTGCAATAATCACAATAACAATCTCAAGAAACCGAAACTAATTTCACACACGCTCTCTAAATATCACAAAAGGACATATCCAGAGGGTGGTTCTGTTGCTGAAACACCAGAATTGTATCTATCTTCTAGCATACAGCTTTTGCGACCAAGCAGATCTGCAGAACAGTTTTTTCTCTTCTAGAGATATCTCGAGTTCCACTATTTGAGGCTAGATAATAATGCAACTATGGATTGCTGTGTTAATATAAATTGTACTAGGTTTCCACAACACAAGCATAGGTCATACAAGCACCTCACGAATCAAGCATTTATTTCTGAATTGCATTGGTGCTCCCTGCTGCAACTTCTTCTACCCCAGAACATGCTAGAACAGGTTGTTTTATCCAGTCTTGGCCCTTCAACTTTATCCTGATCCATTGTTGATTCTTGAGAATGATGAGCTGATTCATCTTGTGTTTCTACTTCACGGGGTTCAAATGATGGACATGGACCATCATTGCAGGTACACATGGGAATTGCCATAGATGGAAATGGACTACAAGTGACGGGGCAGAGTATCTCCGAAGGAACAGAAGCTACACGATTTCTTCCAATCTCTGGTGTACGAGAAAGGGATGGCCGGTCTATGTCACCTGGATGTAGCATGCATGGGGTACACAGGCCAAGGGACACGTGTAATTTATTTTCTTTTGCTTGGGAACCTGGTAACTTCACGAAAGATACAATTCCATGTCTACAAAGGGGGCAAGGAATAGAGCCAGGAGGGCCAAGCATTTCGGAAGAAACATTGTTTGTTGAGCAAAGATAGAGTGCACATCTTACACAAAGCTCATGTCCACATCCTGCATGTATAATCTAATGATATCACTTAAGCTATTATGCAGAGCTTAATGTGTGTTTCAAATTCTAATACCAGAATCTTGAAATTGTGAGCAAAAAAAGGGTGAAAATATGGTGACAGAGGACGAGACACCCGCTCCCCCAGCGTGAGGCTAGACACACAAAGGTATGATAGCTTATTATGCTCTCAATGATATTTCTATTGTATTTTCTGGGTTTTGGAAACTAGTCCTTACTCCTTATATAATTCCCTGCTTTAGGGAATTAGGATCTGGGTCCACTTTGAACCGATGCAGTTCATTAGATATTTACATGCAGAAGGCAAGCAAACAGATATTCAAAAGATAAAGAAACCAGTACCTTCTGCAGCCACTGAACATGGCCTCTCCAAGCATACAGCACAAAAGTCAATCTCATCCGAGGAGGAAGCAGATGATCGCAATCCATACTCTCTGCAGTTATTTCAAATCAATCTTAGCACCATTTTTCAACATAGGAATGCGTCTTCCCCTTTTCTTAATATTTAACTACAAAATAAACTTCAGCTAATATCTAAATCAACAAATCCGTGAGGCCAGGTCAGACAGAAATTCAGATTTAGTTGTAGCAGATTTTATAAATAAATTTGTGTAGTTTCAATGAAGGAGAGTTCTGAGTAGTGAACATAAAATGCATGATAAGAGGGAGTAATTTACTTTCAAAATATTGGTTATGTCAATTGACATTTCAAACTTTCATTTATTTCCAATATTTATATTATCAATCAACACAGATGGTGCATCAAATGCCCATTATAAGAGTCTACCAACACAGTTACAATGTCCTGTTCAACTTCACATGATTACTCTCATTTGCATTGGCTTACAATTCACAATTCAACTGAATCAACTATTTCAAAAGGCATGGTATCCCATTCTTTTTTATCTAGAAAATGAAACAAAGTGTAACAATGATTGCCTTGTAACATACAATTGAATTTTCATTGTGATGAGTAAATTAAGGTTCTGCTGATGGATCACAAGTTCAGGCATGCAAGTTTTTTCTCCTCCTTTTCTTATCTAAATGAGGGGTAATGAGTGTATACATTCCTACTTTCGTAGCTTATCTAAATTATTTTGCTTTATTTTCAATGGGCTATTCATGGTCCCCAATAATCTGCCAAAAATATATACAGAAATCTTCCCCTATATGTCTGTTATTTTCATTATCTAAATAGATTTCCACATGAAAAACAGTTGGGTTGACTTGGAGAAACAAAAATAGTGGATTGCAAAATACCTAGCTATGTTGAGCACACTCATAAGAGGCAAGGACAAGTATTTTGAATGAGAGAATGTAGGTATTGTGGTATCAGAACTAGGTGCCAGTAATTGTTCAAGCCAATGACGCCCCCACATCCTAGCAATGTCAAGAGGAAGCCACCTAGGGAAAAAGAAAAAATGCAAATTTGTATTAATATATTATCAAGCAAGTAAAAGTTTGAGCCAAAATACCTATTTACAATGTCTAACGATATCTCACCCATTGCAATTTAAAGCCATCCGACTTGCACCTCGTGCAACAAGGATCTGAAAAAAGAATAACATTATTTCCAGTTTCAAAGGAAAGGGCCAGAAGGTATTTCACAATCAAAATTCAAACAATTCTTGCCTGACAGCATTTTAAATTGCCCCCACAAGCAGCATAATGCAATGGAGTACTTCCAGCACCTACATCAAATCACGTTAGTTGTGTTGAACGGCAGAAAACAGCCTTAGAGATATTTAATATGTTAAACAAAAAGAAATACCTATTAAATCCATTGATGTTCCATAATGAAATGTCACAGCAGACACATTTGCATTAAGATCAAGCAGCAGTTGTACACAATCAAAGTACCCATTTAACGCAGCCATATGAAGGGCAGTGATACCACCATCAGCAGCCTTATTTACAAACTTGGACAGGGCACTGCACTGGAATAAAGTAAATAAATTGCACACCTAAATGACAACTTTAGTGAAGTCAGGCCTTAACTCTTGTAACAGCAAGAACACTGAACAAAATCTCATTGTCATCATTCCCTTGATAAAATTATGCATGCCTTTTTACAACTAAATTTTTTATCTAAGATTTACTTATTCTTGGAGGAAGTAAGTAAAAGCATGTAGTTGCATATGTAGGACATTTGAGAAAAATCAAAGTGAGAAATAAATGAAATACTCCATAGTTGATGAAATATACAAAGGAAATTTAAATAAAAGCATACCAGTCATCAAACCTATTAGTCAAATGTAAATTATAACATATAAAATTCACTACAATAACATCTTACTATGAGAATAAATAATGAAAAGGAAACGGATACCTTTGCTCATGTTTGCCTTTCACATTTGATCCACCACCCTTGTCAACATCCGTGCAGGCATTTAGAGCTTGATAAGGAGCACTTGGTACAAAGTCAGCCACAACAAGTCTAATACACCTTACATGCCCATGCACAGCTGCAAAGTGAAGTGCTGTCCTCCCAGTAAGATAATCAGCTCTCATAACCTGTTATTTAATAGGCTACAGTCAAGTGACTTCTGAAATCAACTTCTACCATGCAAAGAGGAAAGAAACACACAGAAACAAAGCAATCAAGTACCACTTAGCAGGTAGTTTCTCAAACCAACCGTATGACCTCCCATCTCCATGTTATGGTAAATACAAATTTATTGTGAAACTCAGAAAAAGTTGAGATAGAAAGAGGGGAAAAAGAAAAAGAAAAACAGGACTCACATTGCATCTGAAGAGCAAAAGTGTCTGTACAACTTCCCAATGCCCATATCTACAAGCTTGCATCAAGGCCGTCTTCAGATCATGAATAGCAAACCATAATATGAAATTAGTAAAGCCTCACACAAACATGCATTAAAAGGGGGTTGGGGAATATATCGAAAGAAATTGTGATAAAAAGCTTCATGTTATGCTGCTTCGACTGAATTGAGACCAGATCCATGGATCTGATCGGTTATTACAATGCACACTCTATCCATGCGTCCTACCAGAAATGGAAAAAATGTATATTCCAATTGCCAAACACAAAACGGAACCTCTAATGAAAATTCAGCAGTAAATAAATTCAAGCATCTCAGCCATCAGTAATCACATGATGCAGTTTTATTTTTGTTCTCCTATTGATAAAATTAAGAAAGGGTCACCTGGCCACAATAATTTCTGGAATTGACATCAGCTCCATTGTCCAGCAACAATGCCACAATCTAACAAGATAGAAAAATAATAAATAAAAAGCGGAAAGAAAAGAAAAAGAAACGAAAAGGGTGAGTGAAAATACGTCGTTGTGGCCTTTGGCAGCTGCGAAGTGGAGAGGGGAATTGAGGCCACCGAAGGTAGAATACTTGGCGAGACAGGGATTGAAGCTCAGAAGCATCTTGGCCTCCACCAAGTCGCCGTCCCTGGCCGCCGACACCAGCCTCTCGCCGGAGGCCGAACATCCGAAGGAATTGCCCATCACAAAACCCTCTATTTCCTTTTACGTGCACTGCCCTCCTTCTTCTTCCTTTTTCTTTTCAACGAATCAATGTCAATAAATAATTCATTCCCCCATTATCCACAATCTTTATGCATTCTCTTCTTCTAATCTGTAAATTACAGGTTTAAATATTTTTTACTTTTTTTATAATTATGTTTTTTAAATTGTTTTTTTCCTGCGTTAATTTTTTTTTTATTTTTATAACGTTAATATTTTCATGCTAAAAAGTAAATACACCTTCCACCAGACCGTTATAACGTTACATCTTCATTCGCACAAAAATTTTAATCCATCGCAAGAAAAACTATAATAAGATATTTTTTCCCGCTTGGTTTAGGAGCACAGAGAGAGAAATCTTGAGATGAAAGACTTCTGATTGTTTTTTTTTTCTCTTCACAATATCAAGTTAATAAGTATATGTGACTCACAAACATGACATTACAAAATAAGTAATGGTAAAAACTTAAAAAGTTTAGTTATATAACATAAGTGGTGAAAGACTCCTGTCATTTGATCAAGTGTTCAAAGTTTGAATCTTACCTCTTACAAAAGCAAAAATTTCAAGTTAAAAAATGATGTCTACTTATTTAGTATTTATCAAACTCTCGAAAAGTATATTCAACAAGAAATATTTCTTGATAATAAAAAAAAAATTAAATGATAAAGTGAATTTTTGAGAACTAAAAAATTATTTTATCTTAAATTATAAAATGATAGACTTAAATATTTTTAGTTCATACAATCTTCTGTATATGTTTTTTGTCTTTCAAATTTAAAATTTGTGTTTTTAGTTCCTATAATTTAAAAAAAAAATTATTTTGACCCCTGAAATTTCTAACTTGTATTTCTAGTCTCCAAATTATTCAAAATTACTATTTAATCTCTCTCAAATTTTCACTATCAGTTATAATATTAGTGACTAAAATAATTTTTAAAATTACAAAGACAAAAAAAAAACAACTTTAAATTTTGAGGATTAAAATAATCATTTTGATATTTTAGAAATTAAAAATACAAATTTAAATTTTAGAGGCAAAATATAAAGACTCCAAAAATAGGTAAGCCAAAAAAATATTTCTTTTGGTTCACACATTTTCTATTTCTAATGTATCCTGTACACATCTATTAAAAAACTGTAATCTGTGTTCTCACGCACATAGTTGTTCTGTTATTTTTATTTTTTATTTTTAAAACATACACAAAGTCTTTCTTGCACTAGTTTTATAATTACCGGGATAATTTTAATTTTCCATTCATTAAATTAAACCTTTTTACTGAAGAAAAAATGGTGCCTTAGGGGGGTGTATTGGTTTAGGATTTCGTAGGATTTAAAAAAAAAATTTTGAGTAAAAAAGTCCATTGGTATTCAATCAGGATTTTATGTCACTTAAAAACAATCCAGTGGTATTCAATCTGGATTTTCAAGATTTTTTAAAGAGTCCATTAAAATCCACTGGTATTCATTTAAGATTTTTTACAACTTAAAAACAATCTATTGGTATTCAAAAATATAAAGATTTTAAAGGATTGTTGTATGAGAGAGATTTTGAAGGACTTTCTAGTGTTATCTATAAATACCAGATTCATAAAACAATCTCATCCAAACCCATCGGATTTTGAAGGATTGTTTGAAGTGACTTTTCAAGTGTTTCAAGAATTTTCAAGTGAATTTTTCATATTTTTTTTCTATGCTCCTGTCTTCTCCATTTTTTTCTCTACTAATAATACACTATTATTCATTGCTCATATATAATATTGTAGTACTGTTCTCATCTCATTCCCCTATTTTGTGAAACTCTAATATGTAAATGATAGTGTCATTGACTTGTTATATTTTTCTGTTAGTTCTCTTTAATTGACTTGCTTTATTTTATTCTATGTAGTTGAATTTGTTCCTTTATATAACAAAAAAAAAAACGATTGAAATTTTAATTTTCAAGTGATAATTTTTTTTATAACACACGTCAAGAAAAAGAAAAAGGTGAAAGATGAAATTAATATCATAATCTCTACAATATATATATATATATATATATATATATATATATATATATATAAGATGAATTTGTTAGGGTTTCTGTGAGTAGAATGAGATGAAAATGGATCTTAATTGGGAGAAGAACCCTCTCAGCATAAAAATTGCGATCTCTCTCCTTCCCTTAATTTGTTACTCTTATCCTTCCTCATTTTATGACTCAACAATTATTTTATTTTTTTTACTATGAATTTTTCTTTTTATTTTTATATTGTAAAATTAGGATTTTTTTTTTATATTTTAAAAAAAGAAAATTAACATAAGACATTGTAGTATCTAATTTTTTAGGGTTTAGGATTTATGCCTTCATTAGCTTATTTTTTTTAAGAAAAGGAAATATTGTTAAAATATTTGTTAGAATATTTTACATTTATAAATATCGTTAAAAATTATCATATAATATATAACTAAAATTATATATATATATATATATATATATATATATATATTCTCTATATCTAAATACTTTTGTTTATATAAAAGAAAATTATATATCTAAATATTTTCCCAGTATCAAATATACTGATTTTTTTTATATAAAAAATTATCTTATGTTTCTATATTTCTGTTTTTGCATGTTTTTTTATAATGGCTGAGGTATTTGATCCATTGGGATAACCAATATATATTTGATCTTGTATGATTGGTGTGCTTCTAAAAATAATAATATAATTTTATTGATTTTGTCTCTTATCCATAATTATTTATATAACTAGTTTTCAACATATATTGTTTTAGTAATTCAAATGGGAGATTTACAAGGAAATAATAAAGGAAAAGGAAAAGAGAAAAAAATATGAAGCTTGGAATAAAGAGGATTCCGATGAATTGTTACAATTGATAGTAGATGCTATAAAAAAAGGATAGGATATTATGGACAATTATTATTATTATTATTATTATTATTATTATTATTATTTATCTAGACATTATTTTTTTTAATTATTTTTGTCTTTGACTCTTTTTAAATTTGAATGTATGAATTTTTTTTTTAAAATCTTATCAAATGTCAAAACTCCACAAAAATTCTACAAAATCCCACAGAATCTATTAAAATCCTGATTTAAAAGTCTTGCAGAATCCATTAAAATCCTGATTTTAAGTCTTATAGAATCCTGCAAAATCTTAAAAGTCATGAAAATCCTGCAAAGTCTTTTAAAATTCGCAGGATTTTTTTTAACTAAAAAAGTCCTTTAAAATCCTAATCCAATACACCCCCCTTAGTGTTAAACACGGCGAATTAGGTCTTGAAATTAAAAAACAAAAAAAGAATAAAATGAAAATAGTATAACGGCCTTTTTGGTTTTTTCGTGAGTTGTGTCACATATTAAAAAATGTAAAAGTAAATTGTATCTTGAAGTGGATAGGTCATCACGTCCATAGATGAAAAACATCATCCTTTTTCCGTGCTCAATCATAATATTTTTTATACTTTTATTTTCTTAGCTTAACTTCATTGGTCAGTTAAAGATAAAAAGATTTAAGTTGATTGTTTAGATTGTGAAATTATCATCTTATGGCTTCTTCACCCGCAAGCTTAATTATTATTAGTTTATTATGTTGTTGGGCTAAGAAACACTAATGGCAAGCATTCTGAAAGTTGTCTGCCTCCAAAGTTTTTCATATATTTTGGAATTTTAGGATGTAAATCTCTTGTCTTATTTTCCTATCTCATTCCATATCTTTGTAATGAAAATTTGTCATAATTATCATTTAATGAATTCACGTTACAGTTCTCTCAACTTTAATAGATGATTCACAATATTCTAGTTTTTTTTTTCTTCTTCTCTTTCAATTCTCCCTTTTAACCTACATTTGTTTATTATGTGTACATTGATTGTCTTCCCCCACAACTTCCATGCATCAACGCATTCTCCTTACTTTTGTTTCTTCATTCATGGTTCTTCCTACCTATACTCATTTCTACATATATTGTTTTTCCTTTGCAACATCAGCTAATCGTAAGATAAATCAATAATATTCATTATTTATATGAATTTAGCATACTAAATTATTCATTTAATTGTTGAAGATATAATTGAATATACTTTTAAGAATTTGTTATGTGTTGCATGAATCTTAAAATTGAGAAGTCAAATTTTTTTTTTGTCTAATCACACATTTCAATATTTCAGATTTTTAATAAAACAAACTTAGAGACCAATTGTTTATTATTGTGATGATAAGGGAAACCTGCGTTATTTAATTAACTTTAGACATCTTCCACTATAGGCCTTAAAATTAGGCCTATAATATTTTCCACACATATCAAAAGTATGTGCTCAAAATCCATTATATTTTATCACATTATTAGTGGATTTAAGTATTATCAAATTGATCATAGTATTAGATCGTTTCTGGAAAAAAAAAATCATAATTGATTGTAAGTTTGTAACCCACAAGAATTTATGAGAAATTTCAACATTATCCTACTTAGTTAAAATCAAATGTATAATTCATAACTTTTAAATTTTTTTGAAAATGACTCTTGGCTAATAATTCATTATGGAATCAGTGCTAACTGCATCCCTTATTAATGTTGCACCTTTTATGATTACAAATGTTATCAACTTTGTTGAATAATCATCAATGTAGAGTGTAACAAAAAAATAACATATTAATGTGATCAAAAAGTCACACTATCATTTTTTATCAATCTTCAATTTATCTCCAATGTGATCAAAAAGTTTACTAATTAATTATTTAACATTGGATTAACTTCTGTTAATATAGTTTTTTTTCTCATACAAAATAAATTGTTATTATAGATTTTGTGAGTAAATACTAACAATATGATATATTAACACAAATACATGATACATTAGCATATAATAAAATTTATTATCGCCCTGATCAATCATAAAATTCTAAATTTGTAATAATATAATAACAATTCATATAAATTTATTTTCACAAGTAACATGATAATCAAGACAAAAGATAAATATTATCATCAGAAGAGTATTAATATGCATGCCCAACCGTGTAGAATTTATTCTTGAACCCACTTTATTTCACATTTATTTATTATAAAAATAGAGTTGCTCTAAAAAATAAAATAGATATAAAATTACTCTTGAATAAAAAGGAATTTGTCAGTTAGTAGTATACTTAAGACATTAGTTAAATAATTAATAAAGAACTTTATTAAAAAAAAAGTGATAAAATCATATTAATAATATACTTTATGTATGGTTGAATAGTTTTTTTTTTTTTTTTTTTGAATTTGAAAGATTGTGGAGATATTTGAGGTGGTTAAGATAGAAAAGTATTGTAGAAATAGGAAAGGAAGAGAGGGCTTAGGTAGTTGCGCATGAGTGAGTGAGTGGGTGAGTCAAAGCGCGTGAGGCATTTGTGTCAGTGTGTGTGTCTGCCTGCTGAAACAAAAAGAGATCAGCTACCCCGCGGACCACAAAAGCGACATGCTCTTTTCGTCCCACCTCCCACTCACTCACATGCTATGCTACACGTGTACTCAAAAACTATTCCTAAATATTTCCTCATGCCATTCACCCAAACATTAATCACTTTCATATACTGCTTTGCCTAATCATTTTTATTAATACAATCAATTAATTATTAAATCAATCCAACATATTTTACAATCGCTGATTCTGCTCTTCTCGTTAGGTTTCATACCCTCACTTAATCTCCAAAACAAGATTCTGGCAGGAAAATATCTTATTCAATATTTTATTTTTTACTGAGAAAATATCTTATATGTTGTTAAACTTGAAACAGTGACATATTAAATATCTTATGTTGCTAAACTTAAAACAGTGACATATTAATTGTTCCCGTCTTTCTCTTTCGGATTCGTTGAGCTTCACACATAATAAACAAACATTTGAGTACACAATATTAGGAATCAGATATGTAATCACTTATTATTTAAGTTATAGTAAAATACTAATGGGTCTTTCATGGCTTGCGTAAATTGACGTCAGTGTAAAAATTATTAATTCTTCATAAAATGTCTCATCACAATTTAAGTGACGTCTTCAAAATGGACTTGGTAGCAAATCTGGAATGTTATGTTGATGAATTTCAGCTGGAATGTTGATTTTGTTTAATAAAGTGGGAAGTTATTTGTTCAAGTGGATCGCTGATTTGTCTAAATTTTTTTCAAGTTGATCAAGGTTTTGGTTCTGGCACGTCTAAGACACTTTAGTCAAATACCTACGGGTTGATGCATGTCATATTCATAAATTAGACTCTGTATATTTTGAATATAGATTTATGAGAAGTATTAATATTTTTTTTTTACATTAAATCACTTTACAAAAATACAAGTCTCAACATTCAGAAGATTTTTCAGATTATAACTTTAGAAGGATTAAGCATTTTTTAATTTATATTATATTTTATATCGTTTTAATTCTGGAAGACTCCCTCTCTTTTTTTCATTTTACTCCTTCTCCCTAAACTATTTCATTTATTTGGATTCTCAAAGGTGTTGAGCATTAGGTAAACAAGAAAGCTTTAAAACTCTAAAGTCAGATTTTCATTTCTATTTCTTTTCTTTTCCTTCTTCCTTAGACAGTTCGGATTCGGCATTTTTCATTGCGAGGTAAGAGAAGCTAGAAATTTATTATTCATTGTTGCTTGTAGCATGATAGTGGTGTTGTTTGATTGGTTGATGAAATGTGGATTATTTTGTGTAGCATTTTAGTTGAAAGTGAGGTGTTGAGTGAAAGGGAGAGAATGTGGTGGTTTGGATCGAATTCTTGTTGCATGTGGGTTATGTGATGTTTGCTGAGTTGCATGTTGATGGTAGGACTGTTTTCTTGCAATTGCATGTGTTGGGTCTCCTTGGATTGTAGGTTTTTGATGAATTTTGGGTGAAAAATATGTAAGAAGCCATGGAAGGGCAGAAAGCTCTGCACTTCGCGTTGGAGTGTTGAACCGACACTGCAATTGTGAGAGAAAACATAAAGGTCGAGACCTGGAGCTGCAGCTCCAAGTTGGGCATTGCGGCCCTAAAAGAAAATAAAGTTGGCAGAGAGTTAGAGCTAGAGCGCTGAATTGAGCGTTGTAGCGCCAAGGATAGATGATCGAATTTGGTCTTAGGGTCTTCATGAAAGTTGTAGCCTTGGATGTTATCTTTGCAATAGCGCTAAAAACACCCAAAAATAAGGTCTAGAACTCCAGTTATGACCTTTTTAGTGAGCAAAGGTCAAACTATCAGGATTTACGCTAATTGTTACGGTTTTTACATTTTTTAATAAGGTAGATGATAGAATTAGGACTCAATGTCTTCATGGGAATTGTAGAAAAATCTTCTTATCTTTAAAATGAGCTAAGGATGAGAATGATAAGAGTAGTATAACTTCATTGATGTTGTTTTATGTGAAGTTTGCTATTTCACAATAAGTGGTTTGGTTAAGTTGAAAGTTGTTTTGAAGGCTTAGGTTGATTTATGTTGTTTATGTGTGTAAGTTGGCATGATAGATAAGTTGTAAATATTTAGTTTGAGTTGTATTATGTGATGAAAATGTTGTGTGCTGATATAAATGATAAAATGCTGAATAATGATGATTGTTGTAGTATGATGAGAAAACATAGTTGTGAGTTGAGAGTTGCATGTTGAACCCTAGTTGTGTAGATGTGTATAAATGGTATTTAAGTTGTTAAGATGACTATGATGTTTGAGTTGTGAGTTGAATGAGATGATAATTGTTATTGTGTTGTGATGATGAGTTCTTGATCACTAGAAATAAGGGAGATATTTTTAAAGTTGCTCATTTCATTGTGCAGATTGAGATAATTGTGGTGTTGAGATCCCAATTTGTACCTCCTTGGAAAGTTGTCCCTTGGAGTGGATGATGTGTTGTTCTCCTCTAGGATTTACTTGGTTCCGTGTGTGGACAAGATCGAGACATACGTGTACAAAGCGACCACGACATAGGGGTCAGGTCGAGCTATACCGATTATAAACGACCAATTCGAGTAAAGTACGAAGTCGGAAACTTAGTTCCTAACCGAGTATCAGAGGGTTGTAGTATTTGGAGGATAGTCACTAGCTAATCCCATAAGTAGCTTAGTTGAGCTAGCTAATGTCATGGTAGACCTAAACTCAACTGTCCTGTCCTGACATAGTACTACACTTCCTTGTTTAAGTGACAAAGTCTGAGAAACCTTTATCGTGTTGTGAATTTTTATCCAAATTTGCTATTTACCTAACAAGCCCAAAAAGGTTATGTGTTGTCGGTTCGGTAGGACCTAGCCACTTAGACTGCTCATCCTGTGTTGTAGGAGATCTCCGAGTTAAAATGCATGACGACACGTATGTGTTGAGGAGTTGATATTGTGATGATATGAGTTGTATGTGTTGATGTGTTGTAAAAGTGTTGTTGAGATGTGTGTTGTTTATGTGTTGTGTGTTTTATGTTGATCTAGTTAATGATGATATTGATGTTAAGTTGTCAATGTTTTAAGTTATTTTCCTATATATGTGTTGTTTATTTTTACTAGTTTACCCTTGCATATTTCCATATGGTTTGGACTGCGATAATCATACGATGTATGAGAGCAAGGCAGGGATAGACATGTGTTAGCTGATGGATGGTCACTTGGTGGCAGGAGCTGGAGAGTTATATTTTGTTGACTACCCCTAGTGGTAGAGTTTATTTTATAGATCGTTGTATATATTGTGGCATGTTAGGCCACCTTTGGTACACAGTGATGTGTGTGTATGTATGTATATATATATATATGTATATATATATATATATATATATATATATATATATATATATATATATATATATATATAGGGAACATATCAAGTGAGAGAGAATTTATTATGAGAGATGAGAGACTTAAAATATAACCCTTAGATTAATCAAGTAAGAGAAAATTAATCTAACAGTTATATTTTAACCCTCTCATCTCTCATAATAAATTCTCTCTCACTTGATATGTTCACACATATATATATATATATATATATATATATATATATATATATATATATATATATATATATATATATATAGGGGAATGCTAATGTACTCCCACCTATTTTTTAGTGGGAGTATGTTAGCAACCTATACCAATTTTTTAGGACAAAAAAACCACTCATTTATTTTGATTTGGTTAATTCGTACAAAGGATATTATAGTAATTTAATTTAATTTTAAATAAAAATAAAAATATTTTCTCTCTCTTATTAATTTCATTCTCCAATTCATTTATTTTTTCTATTAATAAATTTTTATTTGTTCAGAGAGAGAGGAGAGAGACATCATGAGAGATGAAAGAGAAATGAGTTAAAGAAAGAATTTAATAGGAGAGAGATAAATAAGTTAGAGAAAGAATTTAATAAGAAAGAGAAATGAGTTGGAGAAGAAATTTAACAAGAGAGAGAAATGATTTAAAGAATGAAATTAATAAGAGAGAGAAAATATTTTGTTTTCATTTAAAATTAAATTAAATTACTATAATATTCTTTGTACGAATTAACCAAATCAAAATAAATGAGTGATTTTTTTGTCCTAAAAAATTGGTGTAGGTTGCTAACATACTCCCACTAAAAAATAGGTGGGAGTACATTAGCATTCCCCATATATATATATATATATATATATATATATATATATATGTGTGTGTGTTTTATATTCACATTATATTATTTAGTATATATTTATAGTTATTTAATTATATTGTTTCGTAGTGTGACGAACATGACAGGTTATTACAAATTCAATCTAATATCTTATATTTTAGTAAAAGTATATATTTTTTACATAATCATATATCAATAATACAAGTTCTTCATTTAATAAATAATATTTTAACGAAGATGTATAATATTAATATTGATATCTTTCTCTTAATATATATATATATATATATATATATATATATATATATTAATTGTAAGTATATTTTTTAATTCTTCAATTTAACTATATATATCAATAAAATTAATTAAGTCGAATTTTGTCACAAAATTGACCTTGTCAAAATTTTAAGCCAATAAGAACATGAGTAAATATGTATCAACTCATCCATTAACAGTCCTGAAGATACTTAAAAAAAAAAATATTCTAACGCTCAAATTATTAATAACCCTACTTAAACAACGAGATATAGTAAATATGCATCTATTTTACCATTTGTGAAAACTTGTCACATGACAGTCATAATGCAAAATGATTATATGTTGTTTCAGACTTTAGTATAGTGATAGATTAACTTGTCTCTTAGCTGAGATGAAGTTTGCTATACTTTCATGCATGTAACATTGACTTTGATCGGTCCTTATAATTTTTAGCCTTCGAGATATTTGGGCCTACGAGATTTGACTTGTGGATTGGGCTGATCTTAATATATAAGAATTGTCCCTAGCTTTTGTATGCTTGCAAGGCATGCACATCAAGTTATTTGCTCAAAAGTAATCAAACTGGATATAATGTTTTGCATGTGTTATTTGGGTGTTTTTTTTTTTTTTTTTTGTGTGTGTGAATTGAATGTTATTGCTTGATTATATCTGATAATTGGGCATCATTATTACAACGCATCTATCTACAATGTTCTTTTTTCGTCTTTTTAGGATTTACGATTTAGGATTGTTCTGTTTAAATATATAGTTCGGATGAGGTAAAACCGATTATTGAATTAATTAAACAGTTTAAATAGTTTTAGCCTCTATATTTTTTATTTTTTTTTTACCGGTAGGTACTTAGCTCACACTGGCTTTATCTTTTTATGGATTTTTGGTTAGGCTATCAACTTCAATCAGTCAAGAGTTTTTGACATTATTGATAGAAGAAAAGAAAAGAGTATCCTAATGCTAAAACTTTTCGAGAGAATGATGTCATAGAAGAAAAAAAAGAGCTTCAATCTCTGGGAGGAACCACGATCATGATACATTTCGAAGGTATAGAGGCTAAAACTATTTAGATAGAAGGTATTGATAACCATGTCCGAGAGATGGACGTTGTTTTATTATATTATTGGCTAAAATATGCTTTACTCCATGGTAAGGTTATTTTTTATCCCATAAATTTAAAATTAATTTTTTAATCATGTAATTTCAAAAAATTATGTATAGTCCTTAAATCATTAGTAACATTACATATAATGCTAGATCAAATCAATTTTGTAATATCAATTTAATTTAATATGATATTTTTACAAATAATAATACTAGTGTAGATAAATTTTTGTACAATAAAGTAAGTAATAAATTAATTTTGTTTGATAGATTTACTAAAAATACTTGAATAGAAAAACTAATAAGATTTTCTCAAACCACAAAGATTAAAAAATCACTTTAAAATTTAAAGAATAAAAACAAATTTATTTAATATTTAAGGGATTAAAAACATATTTAAATTTTATATTAATTTACACTTATTTTTTTAATGTAATTTGGTGGTCAAGAAGAAGAGTCTCATTAATTTGTGTTTAAAGCGAGCGGGTTGTACGTATTCTTAATTAAAGAGGCACATAATAAATTTATAGAAATTGTATGAAAGTAAAACTGAAGCAATAAATAGCATAATAATATAAAGTCTGAAAAAAGGAGCGTGTATATATATAAAGTGATAGAAGAAATAGTGTCGGATTCCAACATGTATTAGTACAATTACATAATTTGTTTGGAACTTTAATGTGAAATAATTCATTGCATAAGAATAGATTATGGAGATAGCATGCAGTGGAGTGTTGGTTGATTCAAATGATGTCAAAATGTTGCAATCAACTGAGAAGGGGTAGCTGGGTTTTAGATGACAACTAATTAGTGCATTTAAGGATCATAATATCTCAGCGCCCCATCAAATAAAGCTATGGTTCCATCCTTTGAATGCGGACGTTCAACAATTATATGGACCACATCACACTGCACTTTTCAATCACAAACATTGCAGATGGAAACTTGATGCCGCTTCCAAAGATTATTACCAACTATAAACAACATGTCAGACTTGGAAAATTATTCAACAAGGTTACTCATAGTTAGACACATATTTTTATGTTGTGTACCTGTGAGGCCATCTACTTCACTTCAATTTGTGACGTCTTCATTGCTATATGCTAGCTGTGACTCCAAAACCGGTTCCACCAATAGCAACTGTCAATGTTGGTCCAACTGGAAAACTCCAAAGCCATTTCCACACCCATTCCTTCCCAAAATAAAGAATCAAACCTTATTAATTATATTTTTGTTTTTACCAAGTTACATAACTCACTATATATGTAACTACAATGTCACGAAGTGGATCACTAGTGACGTTGCTAATTCACCAACCCTCGAAACTGTGTTTAACATCAACTATAGTACTTTGTACGCCTGTGATCCAAAGGGAGATCATCAATGTCAAAAACTGCATGTCTGCTCTCTTAATAGATGAAGTTGTACATGACAAACACTAGAGGGGTGCTTGGTAGGAATTAAAATGGGCAGGTAGCAAAAGGAATTTTATTTGAATTTTGACCTTATTCATTTCCATTTTACAGCCTCTCATCATTTTATCATATACCAAACACAGATGATATCATTCAAGAGTGTATGAGTCTGCTGCTACATCATACCACAGCTTTGTATGCTGGTTGAATCAATTTTATTGTCTCCGTTGGCATTAGTTTGTATCGACTCTAAACGAAAATAAATATGTATCATACAATAACACAGTATTGACAACTTGTAACACAACAGCTGCACTGAAGAAACATTAAAAGCAAGAATTAATTAAATCATACAGACATCAAAGTACACGCAGACGCAGTAGTCCATTGGCCTCTCGTTTACAGTCAATGATATCATGTCACTAACATTATAGGATTTTCAAATTGATGCAAGTGACATGAGGTTGATCGTTGATGATATTGGATTCGTGTTTGGTTTGCTACTAAGGAGAAGAATGAGAGGGAAGGGGGTTTGGGTAAAAAACAGAAATGGATGCCAATTATTAAATTATTTGAATTTTGGTGGATCATTTATAAATATATACCATGGTCCATGAGTTTTATGTGTATATTTGGAGGCCCAAATGAACAAGTAGGAGCAGTTGCTTCTTCTAATACTTGACCCAAATCGCAGTTTACCTAAATCAAATACTTGGAACGTACTCGTACTTTTTGTATGTAATTTTGATAAATTTAATTATTTTTGGAATATGGCATTTTGTTTTAAAAATTAATGCACTGATATTCCAATTTTAAATGATGAATCTTATGGATTTGTTTTTGTTGTTGTTGAAACCTGAAACCTGTAAATATTTAATTAAATAAAGGTTAAATTATACTTTTAATTTTTTATTTTATTTATTAAATTTATTTTGGTTCGTTATCTTTTAAATTTTTATTTTGATTTTTTATCTCTTAAATTTAGATTAATTTGATCTTCTTAAAATAATTATTGTTTTTAATTTTGAAATATGATTTTAAATCATTTTTATTAATTAAAGACTTGAATTTATTTTATTAGATTTACTTATATAAAAATTATTAAGCGTAATTAAATTTCAAATAAAAAAATGTTACAAATATTGTAAAAATTGCATAAAAATAAGTTTAAAAAAATTAAAAATTTAAAAAATATATATAATTTCATACTATTTTCTAATTACTAATGAAACATATTTTTTTATATAATTTTTATTATGTTTATAGTCTTTTGAATTCGAGTATCAATTGAATTTCATGCTTTTTTATATAATTGAATTTAATGTTACAAAATTTATATTATGAATTAATTCGAAATTATATTTTAAAATTAAATTATTATTATTTTAAAATGATCAAATTAATCTAAATATAAAAAATAAAAAATAAAAATAATATTTTAACAAATAACAGATTTTAAAAATAAGATAAAAGACAAAAATATAATTTAATCTTAAATAAATAATAGCTTAAATTGTCACTTTCAAGTATAACTTTGTGTTCGTGTCTTTCATTTATTTCAAGCTAAACTCGCGTACGTTATAAACTTTTCTCCTCTACCCGCTTAGGAGATCATAAAATATTTCTTCTTTCCTTAATTTTGTAATTCTGAAATACTTAATAATAGTTCTCTCTTTATCTATCAGCTATTTCTCTAACATATATGTTGATACTCGATTCTACTCGTCCTAAACTTTTGCTAAAATTATAATCAAGAAATAAAACAAAATAGTTTGGCTAGAATAATTCTCTAGACTAGATTCCAACAAAGTAACAATCGTTTACCGAAATCATCATTCATTCTTATTGATATAGAACAAATTATACCAACATTACTATATTTTTTTTCTGAAATACATTGAATCATTGATACCCTTGTTATTAGAAAAACACGTTTATATTGTGTACTTTTATAAGGGGTTATTGTAAAGTTAAAAAAACAAAAACGAGAGAGAAACGAGAAGGTATTAATACATATTTATAATTTAGAATTTATGGGTGTAAAAATAGCATAACCCTTAATAATAATTCCAACTTTAATTCGAAATTTGAATATATTTTAAAAATGAAAATATTAGGCGGCCTAACTTGAAGAGAAAATACAATTATAAGATCTAGGAATTTATGTAAAAATAAAATAGAATCGCTTAAATTTGTAAAAAAATTTAAAAACAAATTTTGGTATACCTACTTAAAAATTATGATGACAATTCAGAAGGCGCCACCTACCCGGAAGTCCCCAACCTCCCGACGAAGACAAAGAAAAGAGCAAAATATGAAAATGAATTGGAAAATACATTAGTTCAGGAATTTGCAACAGTATAGGATGGGCACTAGTAAGTAGTAAGTAGTAACACTAACACGCACATATTTTTTTTTAATCGAAACAAGAGTGCTGGGAGGAACTCGCAGGTGAACGAGTCAATACCCGAACCACTATGAGCAGAAAACTAAGCATCAAGTTCCTCCATCGCGGTTCGTTCTTGACTCGAAACCTTCCTTACGCGACCCTTTCTGCCTCAGCCTCTTCCACTACTCTATCATATTATAATTTAATCCTATACACCCTTCTCTCAAATTCATCTCAGAAAGAATTTAATAATAAAAAAGACACAAAGTAAGGTAATTAACTTAACTTGCATTAACAAAATGGTATATATCATGCAACTCTGAGAGCAGCTTTTATCTTCTGAATGGTGCATGAGATGAGGTTATTCACAGTATCAACTGACTCCACTGTGAGCTTAGCCGTTGGGAGGCTATTCACCAGAATTTGGAACCCAACTGTCAGAAGGCTTCCGCCGCTGTTGTCGCCGCCACCCTTCGCCATAGTCCCGTTGCAACTGTTGCTGGAATGACCATCCGGAAGAATGGCAAACCCTGAAGGCAATAGTGCTACGTATGCAGAATCTCCCCCACTCATCACCACGTTCAACGATTGCACGTCCACCGGTGCATATACCACCACTGAACACGACGCATCCATCCATGTCTCTTGCAGAATCAGCATGCTGCTATCGTTCGCATTAACAGCCTGCATATAGCACACCCCATAATGCATGACAACCACAAAACAACAAAATACTAAGTACACTTTTGTTATGCAACAGTTAAAACATGAAATAAGAATTTTGTTACTTGTAATAGTCCTACCTGGTTTGACCAAGATTTCCTCTCAGAATACCTATAACATATATAATACTAAGAACATAAAATAATGTTTAATCTATATGTGTCATCTTGTTGTAACTTACATTAGCACGAAGGAGAGAAACACAGTTTCCATGTCCTTGTCCTTTGGCAATGTGGACCATCTCCTGCATTGGTCCGCCATTGGACAAGATGTCCCACTCACTTCTGAGGCGTTCGTCACGCAGAAAGTCAAAGAGCCTCTGTCGAGTCACTGGCACCCAAACAGAAGTTGCAGCACTGAGCACAATCCCCGGAGGCTCACCAGGGTCATCCACGTTTTTCCTAGTCATAACCTTCATGTCATCACCGAGAGTCCCTATGTGAAGGCTGTCCCACTTGCGAGCCGAAGAAGCACACACCCCCGAACAGAAGTTACTAGTCATGCGTTGTGCCAACTTCAACATGCTTCTCCTACCAGCTTGGCTCAATGCTGCAAAGTGCCAAAGTTTAAACAATTTATAGTGCTACATAACTACATGTGATGAAAAGGCATACAACAACCAATGCATGCATTTTTTTTTTTATTTGACGGCAATAGAATTCAAATATAAAAATCTACGCATGCATATATATAAATATACACCTGTGTGATCATCACTTGAGATAGAAGAGGACATGAGGATAGCCAAGCATTCACACTGCCTTTGGAGGGTGGCGATCCATCTATGAGCACCGAATCCAACGCCACAACTAAGCAATGGCCGATAAAGTTGGTGGACAACACTCTCATCATACTCCCAGTGCTCAAGCCAAGTAACCTACAAACAGTGCACCTTGCCTTATGTCAATTTTCAAAAACCCAATGCAATAATAAAGAAAAGATTGAACTACTTAAAGATATGCGATGTTTATGTAATGTAAAGAATCACAAGACAATGAAGTGATAAAACTTTTTTTTTTGAGTTGGACATAGATCACATTATTTGTCACAATGTCACATCTATTAGTTTCTCTCTTTATTTTTCTTTTTATCTCTTTCTTCCTTCTACCCATAAAAATGGAGTGATTATTAAATGGAATATAAATAATGGAAGAGATGTTAAGTGTATGAATATAAAAAAGTAAATTAGAAGGGCGATTATTGAATGAAGTAAAACTCAACATTAAACTACATAAGAAATTAAAAAAAAAATGTTTTGACATGTATAAAACCCTAGACTAATTATAAATTAATACCCCAAACTAAGAGAAGTCTGTAGAGGAATACGTGACATGTCAAAATTGGAGCAGATGTCAACGGGATGGAGGAGAATCCCAATACAGTTAGCAGATTATGGAATTTTTTTTAACATTATAAATCCTATATGAATATATTAAAGGGCACGGATTAACACATCACCTGTCACCATTATATTATAGCAGAAAATGACTGGATCCAGGTCATTATGGTCTCGTATGCAGTAAAAAAATGGTAGTACACTTTATATAAAAGGAGATAGGAATAGAAGCATCAAGAGTATTGTTTATACAACGAATATGAAGAATCCAAGATTTAAAATTTTCATGCACTTTTAAATACTAAAAGATGCGAAACAGAAACGAAGTTTCAAACTTTCGCTAAACAATGTAAGCCTTGATTCACTATTCTCAAGGAATAGCACTGAACAAATTAAGTACAGACAACAAGTAACCCTTACTCTGAAGTTAGAAGAATATAATACACTTTAACTAAGGAAGCATCTCCTCAAATAAATAAACTAGTAAAAAATGCTGATCTCTCAGACAAAGTTCAACCTTATTCTATTTATAGCAGTCAAAACAAAGTTCAGTTAACAAAGAAGTCAAGTGCAACATCTTGCAAAATTATAACATCAAATATAACAAAACACCCCATTCACTATCAGAAGTAAGATACCCTCAATTTAAAAATAGAAAAATCTGAACACTACAAAAAGCAATAAACAGTGCCACGCAAAAAGATTAAAAAGAAAAGAAAGAAGTCTTAAAAAGAACTTGGATCAGCACTTACCTTAGAGTAACCATTGGGCATATCCTGCACAATACAGCCAGAAGGAAGCCTCCTACAGCTCATGAATGGTTGTGCATTAGCAGCATCATGACCGATGTCAATAGAAACATCAACCACAGCCCATACACCTTCTGCATGCTGCTTACAGAACCGGAGGAATCTTACTTGACGAACCGGGACTAGTGGTGAAAGCAATTGAACCTCAGCATGCATCTGAAAAATACATAATCCTAGTCAGTTCCGGCCAACCACTGAGACAAAGTGAAGCAAATAGACAGCAAAGAAACACACCACTTGTAGAGCACCATTTCTTGTTCCACCCATGCCATTAGATATAACATCAAGGTTGATAGCTCTAGCAATCATTGAAGGAAACATCTCTGCCCATCGATTCTATTCAAACAAATTAATAATCAATTAAAACAAATATTAAACAAACCTGCGCCAATTCTAGACTAAAGTAAAGTCATAGTCCATTAGTAACATTGCTTTGATCCCTGCATCAATGGCAATTCACAAAACTATAATTAATTAGAGTTCTAGGTTGTTGACCATCATAGTCATACCGCGTCCATCAAAGTTTCCACAAGGGCTAAACTGTTGATGATTACTATGCCAGTTTCTCTTGTAGCTTCAGTTACATAACCCGTGGGTTTTGGACCAATACAAGGAGAAAACAACCTTGCATACTCCTCATGATTAAACACTTGCTTCTCGCCATCCAAACTCTTAATCCAAAGAGGGCTCTCTGCCTGAGTCATCTTAAGTAATTCCTCCATAGCAGCCAATGCAAGATCTATAAGCATAGATCTCTCCAGCTGAACTTCATTTCCCATCAATCCCAATGGTGGTCTAATCCCAGGCATTGCAGGTTGTGTGCCCAAATCGCCCAAATCAAGTCCCATTGGCAAGGGAGTGCCAAGAGTGGTTGAACCACCAATCCCATTCCTTCCAATACCAAGTTCTAGACCAGAATTTGAGGTTGGGAGGGCCATGGGACTGGTCAATGATGAGATTGGCTTGCCAAGGAACTTGTTTGCTAAGGCACATATACGGTTCAATTCATCCTTTAGTCTAGCATTTTCAATTCTAATCTGGTGCTCCTCAAATGAAATTTGGCCAGGAATAGCTGGCCCACCACAGTTGTTACACACTGGATTTGACATCGCATCCTTCATCAAACTGTTCTCAGCTCTCAGCTTCTCGTTCTCTTGCCTAAGCATTATGTTCTCATGGCGTTCCAGTTGAGTCTGCTTCAATAAAAAAATCACTTCAATTAGTACAATATCCAACCTGTATCAGCAAACTGCATTCAAGTGCAATAATATGTGTCTTCAAATTCACCTTCATCTGAGTTCGTCGATTCTGAAACCAGAACTTGACTTGCTTATTCTCCAAACTAAGCCTCTTACTGAGATCCAACCTTTGCTTCTCATCAGGATGAGGACACTCCTTGAAGAAACTAAAAACCAATAAAGGCAAAACCAAAAGCATAAACCACCCTTACCACATAATTCAATCACTGAAGCAAATTGGGAACAAAATAAAAAAAGATGCAAAGTATCATCATAAAATTAAAGGCATACGCCTCAAGCTCTTGAATTTGGTGAGGAGTATGTCTGTGATATCTCTTCTTCCTCTGTGGCTGATCATCACCACCATCCTGATCATCACCAGATACGCCTTCAAAGTTATCACTTCCAGAACGGCTTTCATATTCATCATCCCTCATCCTTCCCATCAAACCAGCATCAAAATTTTCCCCAATGAGACCCATCTCACTGGGGCCTTCCATTTTCCTTTGCTGTAGAAAATAATAACAACCCCGTTATCAACAAGAGGGATACGAATAATAAGATGCACAAATCAAATTCAATGTCCATACAGAAGTAAACAATAACATAAGATGCTCAGAGATGGAGACAAAAACCATACAGTTGAGTAGGAGAAGGAAGATGAATTTTGCATTGAACTGGAAATGGATTGAGAAATAAATATATCAGTCTCAACTCTTGCACCCCCAACAGCAACTGGTAATCAAAATCAAACCTAGGCTCGAACCCCACAAAGAAGTTTTAAAAAAATGGATTGACCCTGTCTCTTTTATCTCCCAAAAATTTCTGTGCCTCAATTCCTCCCATGCTGACTCTCATGTTCCTCCCTTTTTTATATTTCTATTTTTTATAACCCGAAATTGTCACTGTCACTTTTGCAAGGAACTTTTCAGTTTTTTGATTTCTTCTAACACTTAACTTTTTGACCTTTAAACCAGATTGAGCTAAACACTGACAAGGTTGAAATTTTGGTGTGAAAAAGTAGACGTGGCCAAAAAGTTGTTTCCTTGTCGACACCCCCTTTCTCTCTCTAGAAGGCTATTCCTGAAACAGATGAAAAGAGGAACAGGACAAGAAAATCATCTTCCTTTCTGATCCAAGGTTCACACCTGCATCTCATGTCTGCAACCCCAACAGCAGAAAAAAAACACATAAAAGGGAGAACCACTTGTTTTTCTATATTTCACACTTGACCGATTCCTTGTCAGTATTGAGAATTTTGAAAAAGACACCAGTAGGGAGAAAATCCAAAGAAGTCTAAGCCAAAACGTCCCTCAGGAAAAAAAAAATATATAAAACAAAGATTAAGAATCTTTTAACATATATAAATATATGCATAAAAAGGACAGCAACAAACACAAAACCTTATCTCATCTCATAGTCATATTCACACACCGCTCTGACTTGTCAAATGCATCACACCAAATCTAAGCAAAAAGAACCACCCCCACCATTCTCTCTTCTCTCTCCACCCCCACACTCATATAACTGAGAAATGGAGAAAGTTAGATGGTATACAAACCAACCATGGTACGGAGAAAACGATACCTTTTAATTTGACAGTGAGCAAAGTAAAAGAGCCAAAAAAAACAAACAGAGTCACTGGGTTCCACAGCTAAGAAAGTTATGATTTCTCTTTTAAAATAAATATCCAATTCGTGGTTGATAAATTTGACAGCAAAAACATTAAATTTTAAAAGGTAAAAAAAAAAAAAAAAAATTGATCACTGTATATTACTAGTATTAAGATTGGTGGAAGAGAAAAGGACAGATAAAATAAGATATAGTAGTAGTATTTAAATATATTGATTGATTAACATTAAGAATAAAGAAAGGATGGAGCTGACTTACAGTGACTATGGGGTAATGAGAAAGTCAATGGTTTTCGTCTCTAAGATATTTGTTTTTTGATAACTGAAACTGAAAGAAAGCCATTCCAAGTTGCTGTTAATATAGGTGCTTGTTCAACCACATCTTTCTCTGTTGTTACTCTCTACATCTACAGACTTCATTATTTTTCCTTGTTCAATGTGAGGAAATGTATTACATAAGAGAGAGAGTGGGGTCCATGCTAGAAAGAAGGGGGTTCGTGATGTCCGCCACCAATCACAATTCAACATGGAGCGCGTGTTTCACGCGCCAGCTTCCGCTATTACTATTGTCAACTACATTCTACTCGCTTTGTCCTTTAGAAAGGCCTCATCCGGTGTTTGGCGGTCCACGGTAAGACACGAGAAGGACCAATGAGAGGGTGAGGATTGGATCTTGTGTATCCAACCTTTTTAAGTTTTATCCATTCTTGGATTTAGCTTTTGTGTAACAACTAACAACACTGGGGCTCGGCTGCAAAACTTATATCGTCATACAATTCTCATTACCTGCTTTTTATTATCTTCGCTTAATTTTGCTTTTTAAAATTCACTATTTTTAATTTCTCAAATATTATAATAATTTTAATCTTTTAAATATTACTGTTATATATTTATTATTATTAAAATTACTAATATATATAACTTATATAAAAATTTATATAATCATAATATTTAATAAATTAAAATCATATAATTATAATAATTAAAATTACTCTAATTACACAATTATAATATTAAAAAAATAAAAAATATAATTAAGTCTATTATCTTTTATTTTACATATTCATCTTATTAGTGTAAGATGACTAATTTTATTTTAGTTTATACATATATTCCTTATAATTTTATAACCATTACTTTCTAGTTCTTACAAAAACTAGACATGAGAACTTAAAAAAGAATAAAAATAATTTATTGAAATTAAAAGACATAAAAAATAATTAAAATTTTTCTTTTCTATTTTCAAATAATTTATTTCACACCAATAATTTATTGGTTCTTATTATTATATATATGATCTAACAACAGAAATTTTTGAAAAATAATTTCTGAAATTTTTTTTTATTTAAAATTTGAAGGTCATAATTATTTTATTTTAAGTTTTTTAATATCTAAACGAAGTAAATTTTTAAAATCATTTTTTAAATATTATTCAAATAAAATCCATTCTCATTAGTAATAATTAATTATTAAAATAATTTAATTTTGTAAAATATTTAATCAATATCTTAAAGATACTAGTTTAGGAATAAAAAATTTATTAAAAATATATATTTACATATTTTTGGGTATATCTTTATAGTCATTTTTAACGAATTTTTTTATTGATTCCTGTCAGCAAGACTATTTAATTTTCACACTTGTTTTAGTTTTTTTTTTCTTGCGTCGGTTACAATTGAAAACAATCATAGCGTTAACAGTGTTGAAGACTTGGGAATCCCAAGTGTATTTGGTTTTTTCATTTTCAGTTGGAAAGTTTACTTTTCTTTGTGGTAACACATTTTCAATATGATTATAAAAATAACATTTCTTCAGTATGCCTTTTGTAAATTAATAGGAAAATTATTTTAAAAAATACGTTGGAAACTAATTAATCATGCTCAGAATTTCTTTTTCTTAATTTAATTATAATTTTTATAATAGTTTTAAAAAATTATCATATAATTTAAACAATAAAATAATTCACCTATGTTAATAATAATATAGAAAATCAAAGTCTTATAATATATCACATGATAATTAAATAATAATATAAAATAGACTCCTTACGTAATGATAAGAAATATTTTATATATATATAGTGTTGTAGCTAACCTGTGACTGGATATCTACTATTTTTTTACGAGGAATTTCAAACCATTAAAATAAATAAGCCCAGAAGAAGAAAAATTAATTGCGTGAACGTTTTTATTGTCGTGTTACAGGTAAAAAATACTCGTTGATTTTTTCAGTTTATAATTTCTACTTGAGTTTTGATTGATCATTTTTAATATAATTTTTTCTCCTAAGTATATATAATTTTTTACAGTCTAGAAGATTTAAATTTAGTTCCACTTATATGCTAACATAACATAATGTTGGTAAAATAATTAAGTGAATAATTCGCGTAGAACCATCGGATCTACTATTTTACTGGTGGATTAGTGCTTAAAAAAGTACATTGTATAGATCGATACAACGTTTCATTTTAATTCATTTGCACAGCCAACTAAATACACATACATTAACTATTTATTTATTCATATGCCATTAATTGAAAAGTTTTCTGTTCAATCATTAATCATAGACTCATTAATTGTTTTATTTAATTAATTTAATTGCTTGTAAAAAAAATATTATTTATCATTTATTAATCAAATAAATTATTTTATATCATGTCATTTGAAAAATACCAAAATCCTTTTAGAATGTGTGAGATTATCTTCTCAATTAAACAAAAGAGCTATTGGGCTATTGCTGTATGCAAGATCGTTAGTTAAATTGTTTAAGGGTGTCATATATTCGTTCAAACTGTTTTAACTTTTAAATTACTAGATTAATAATACAAAAACAAATCCTTAATCGAAATAATAAAAAGATATGATTTTATTCGATATAATTTTCCATTCGAATGGGTAAGTACAATAGAGTCACATATTAATCTAAACTTTTCATTAAAAACAAAATAAAAATAAAAAATAGAGTGATTTTAGGATAGTGATGTGAGACTTCGGTTTTTCTCCGATAAGTCGGGTGACTCTATATATTACGCTAGTTTATAAATAAATTTGTAACAATTTTTGTTGTCTTAGATTTTTTTTATTTGTTGTGGCCATCATTTATTGTACAGGTATGAGTTTTATAAAACGCATAAAACCTCATTGTACAAACATCAATGTGCATGGTTAAGTGATATATCATCACATAAAAAGGAAACTTGATCGATAAATTAGTGATGAATGAAATTTTGTCCTTTAAACTTTGCAAGTCTTTTATAACATCTTTTTCGCTAAAAATTATTTAAAATTAAATAAGTTTCTACTTCCTTATGTTTACTTATTTTTCTATTTATCCTACATTTACTTTTTATTTTGTAGTCTTTTTGAATTTTCTAGATGTTTACATTTTTTTTGGTACTTACTATTAGTATACATTATAAAAATGTTGATGTAATTAAGAAAACATTTATAAATAATAATATAATCAAATAATCACATCACTAAATGTCATGTTATCTTCTTTCATCATCATTTTACTCACTCCAATATTTTTCTCACCTCTCACTCTTTTCTTCTTCTTTTTTTCAATCTTAGGAATATATGGATCATTCTTAACAATATTCCATATGATTATATCAATAGTTTTAATGAAAATTTTCATTTTTATTTTTCAATAGACATAGTTTTCACCATTAAAAACTGGAGGTTTATGAATAAAGACTTCTTTACTATATGTGGAAGATTATTACTAACCATTTTAAAAATTATTGATTAACTTTTAAAGACCTTGCTCTTGATACCAAATGTTATAAAACATGGCTCTATTTAAAAGGGGGTGAATCGAATATTTTAAAATTTGTTTTTAGAATCTTTAACTTTTAAATTTGTTTTTAAAATCTTTCCAAAAAAAAGTCTATTGATTTAGATTATATGGGATATAATGTTGATATTGATTTTAGAATATAAGAGCAAATTATATATTGAATCGTATATGATATGCAAAATTCAAATATAAGAGACTTAACACATTCAATTAATGTTAGAAAAAATTCAAATATAAAGTGTAAGGATAAAGAGAAATGGCACTGAGAATTTATACTGGTCTAGCCACTAGCATTGTAACTTACATCCAGTTCTCAGTCAACCTAATTGAGATTTTTCACTATCTTTATATTCAGAGTATTACAATCACACACATGCAATAAACTCATAGAATTATAAAGATAAACTCATTTATTGAACCCCAATAAATACCCCTTGTAGTCACCCACTACAAAATCTTTAATCTTGAGAAACCTTCAAGAACAATGATAAAGAGAGTTTTGGAACGAATTCACCTGGATACATAATCAATTAAAGAGGTAAATCAAAGTTAGAGTAGCTTAGTCTTTCTTTCTAGTTGGATGATGATGATTTTTGAACCCTTTCTTTAAATTATCCACAAAGGATCAAAGGATTTTTTTACAAAGAAAATACAGAATTTCATAAAGATTTTTTCGCATGAGATTTCACAAAGTTACTAGTATTTTAGTTATTTTTCTTGAGTTTGAAAATTGATATTTATAGAACTCTTTAACTAAAATAATTGATTACTTTCACTGATAATCAATTATTTTCTTTTTAACAAATCTAGAAACTAGTCAACAACACTTTAATCGATTATTTACGGGAATAATCAATTATTATAAAGTGATGACTTTGAAATAATTGATTATTGTATAATAATAATCAATTATTATAGTGAACTTCTTAAAACGAGAAAAGCAATGTAAATAATTGATTATTACAAATGGATAATCGATTATTCAGAGTAACAGACTCAAATTCTCGATTTTTTCAAGTTTTAAACAAGTTTAAAAATCTGTTCATCATCAATCACCATAAATATATGATTAAGTTACTTACAATGTACAAAGCAAACATGCATAATAAAACATAAACACATCAATGCAATTTGCACACTCTTAATAATCATAAAATATTTCATCTTTTATATCAAATTTTAATAATTTGACCGTTAAATTAAAAGTTTTAATATATAGATTAAATCTGTAAATTTTTTAAAGAATTGAAAATTATTTGATATTTCATTTTATTAATTCAAATGCACATATGAAATATTTTTATAATTATCCGTCAATTTGAATTAATAAAACGAAATATCAAATAATTTTTAAATTTTTTAATTAAATATTTATAAACTTAATCTATATATTAAGAAATTTTAATTTGACAATTGAATTGTTAAAATTTAACGTAGAACATGAATTATTTAATAGAGAAAATCTAACAATATATACTCTTGGAATAAGTAGATATCTTTATGTATAATAATATATAAAATGGATATCGGTAAAAGCATACAATAAAATAACCTTTCATTTTAAAATAATGACTACTCACTTAGTTTTTATTTTTATTTTTTGAAAAATACTTACTTATTTTAATCACGAATGCAAGAAGATTATTTTTCCCTAATGAAACAATGACGGTAATAACCTCTTATTAATTTTGTTTTAAACATTTAAGTTAATTAAAAGCCTATATAACCTACTTTGTTTATAAGGTTCAATATAAATGCCTTCAGATTTAATGGCATGAAAATGAATCATTTTTATTACAAAACCATAAATAAATTATGTGAAAGATCTTGCAAATATTATTCTGCAGTTAATCACTTTGAAGCACGCGTGACAGCTAGTTAAAATAGTTTGATTTATTGGATGAACACACTACATAACTCAGTTTAATGGTTGGGACAACGTCTTTTAACACTAATTTGACTATAGATTCTTTCTACATAAATATAATATAAAAAAATAAAGATAAATATATAATGTTAAGTTTTTGATATTCAGATTGAAATGATTATCTATGAAATAGGTACGTGAATTTGTTGATCATGGTACAACTAAATATACATATATTGATCACGCCTATGTGCTGAAACATGGAAAAGAGCCTCTATTTTCCCACTTTTTCAAAAGTGAATGAACTTTAATTGCGTTAGAAAATATAAAAGTAAAATGTTTTAAAAATTGAACAAATATGATAAAACATGTAAAAAAATATATTTGATCATATTTTAGTTATTCATTTTAAATCAATAAATAATTTTGTTCACCTATAACATGCAAAATTATGTTGGATTTGAACCCTATGCAAAAAAGTGAACCAAAATAATTGTTTAAGAATAGGGTCTGAATTGGATAATGGTAGGCCTCATTGAATTTGGGCCTCTGTTCTATCAAACCCAACTTCGCTCTACACAAACGTTACTGAGAATGAATTTGGGCCTACAATGATACAGTCTGCATTTCAAAAGATCCTTTTATAACAAAAGCTTTTCAGCTAAAAAAGTTTAATTATTAGAATTTGATTAGAGTACGATAAGAAAGGTGGTGGTTTGAGTGCGACAATGAAATTAGTGTTTCTTATATAAAACATAAAGGGTGGACTCTGGATCCGAACGAGTGGTCCTTGGTGTTTGAAGGATGATGAGAATTGATGATTGTCATAATGGATTTATGACTTTTGCGTTTCTACATTGATTGTTTTGTTTAAGAGTATCCCTTTTGGGAAAGATGAAATAGTGGGTTTTTTAGTTTCTAGACTCTTTTGGATGCATTTAGTCATTTAAGGATTCCTCAAAGAGTCAAAGGTATTGATTGGATTTGTTGCGTTTCTTTGCTGCCATGGTCGAAGAAAGCCACTAGATGAGGGTTGCTTGTGCATAGAAAATAATCTTCTTAATCCCCCCAAAAAAAAACCATTTTGTTTTTCTTATTAGCTTTGCAGAACTGAGAAGGGGACTTCAATGTTTTAAAAGTACATTTTAAAGTATCGTTTTATAAATTATAACCCTTTGTTTGGCTCTACTATTTTTTTTCTTCTCAAAATTATATTTTTACTTTATTTATTTAATTTTAAAGATTCAATTGGATATTTTATTTTTTAAAATATATTTAATGTTATTTTTTATCCAAATTTATATTAACAACGTTAATGAAAATAAAAAAATTACAATATTAAACATATTTTGAAAATCAGATAAATTGAATGTTTTAAAAATAGTGGAATCAAATTGAATATTTTAAAAATAGTGCTACCAAATTAAATAAAAATTTAGCTAACATTTTTTTTTGTCTAGATAAAATTGAATTTTTTTTATTTATCTTAACAAGATCACGACTGACAACAATTTGAGTATTTACAATTTAAAAAATATCACAAAATAAAGAAGTTATCTAATAAAATAAATTATTAAATAAATAAAGAAAAATTCAAATTTTTCAAGACAAAAAAATGTTATGGTGCTCTTCGAGCCTAGTTGTTGAAAGCTCTTATCGAGAAGTTGACTCTTAAAGTAGATTGTTGAGTCTCCTCTTGAACCTTAGTTGATGGGATATAGGGGATGGTTTGAGTCATATTGCCTATAAGTGGTCAAATGTTGATCCATATAGGGTTAGGTTGAGTTATATGTGTATAAAGCGACCAATATAAATTCGTATGAGGGAAATGTTGAGTCACATGTGTATGGAGTGACCAAAATAAAGTAAGGTACAAGGTTGAGGCCAAAATTCCCAACTAAGTATTGGAAGGGATGTAATATTTAGAGAGTAGCCAATAGATTAATCACATAAGAGGCTTAGTTATACATGATAAGGTCGTTGTAGAACCACGCCTAAGTTGTTCTACCTTAATAGGAATACTAAACTTTCATAGTTTAAGCGAAAAAATCCGAGAAATCATATTGTATTGTGAATTTTTATCCAAAATAGTTTTTGATTTAACTAACTTAAAGAGATCGTGTTGTTAGTTGGTTCAGTAAGGTTAAACCACTTAAATGAATCACTTGTATTGTAAGAGATATCTTAGTTGAAATGTGTGATAATGCATGTATTTGTTCTGTTATGCATATGATATGTTGGTATGTTGTGTAATTCACACGTCACGTTGATATGATTTTATGATTGCGTTGAAAGTTAATAAATTGTTGTGTAATTGTGTTGCAAGTGGCTATGTTTGGAGAGTTGTTACCTAAAGTGGTTGTTCCATATTGAATTGTTTAAGTGTAATATAGTTGATTAATTCTTCTATACTTATCGAATACTTTTGAATGTTAGTTTACCATTGCATGTTGGTATGGGAGCATGACAAGATTACGTTGGAAGAGGAGTACTTTCCTGGGAATTATATCGGAGGACAACGGTTTTGTTTTGTGCTACCGTGGTGTAGCATCTCTTTTGTAGTTATTGTTTAACAAGCAACCTAGTTTGCACTTTCATTATTAGATTATTATATATGTGTATTTGTATAATTATTGTTGCAGTCCCATTGAGAGTTTTATTATATTATTTTAGTTATATTATTGTATGTATGTCTAGGTATTGTTTGCATGTTAATCCCAAGAAGTTAGATTTATATTTTTCACTATTAGTTGTTGAATTACGAAGTATGGGAACCTGGTAGATCGGTATAAGAACTTCTTTTTGTTTCTATTAATTTTTCTCAAATCAAATAATTTTAAAATCTAATTATAGTCTATTAATCTTATAATTACTTGTTAAATTCCTTTGTTTCTACCGGTTAAAATTTGAGATCAAATATAGTAAAAATAAATTACGATCTATTTATTCTCTCTTCTATTTTTTTTCCTCCCCACTTCTCAATTCTCGCACTTTTTTACTATGTTTTGTGCATATGTTTTTTTTGACCTTTTCTTTCTTGAACTTTAACATAAATACTAAGAAATGTAAGAAAAATGAAATAAAATGTTTTCTATAATCATAAAATTATTGAGTTTAAAATCCAGTGCGTTAAATCATTTAGTCTCAACTTGCCGAGATAGCTATCACACTTATATGGTAGCTCATGGAAATTATATTGCTTATATGGCATTCGTATGAATTATTAAAGTATATATAAGTTAAAACTGCATTTTTCATTTTGTAGGCAAGACTAATCCTTTATCCCATTATTGTATTTGAATTTGTTATTTAGAGGCTCACTGTCACAGTCAATATTTGAAAGTTTACAAATATGTTGAGAAACTAATGAAAAGAAAAAAAAAAACTTTAATTAGAGTTGAATGGGCCTATCCATGGGTATTTCGGGAGAGGCCCAATGGATGGACGGTTGTGGTTGATGTCCAATATGTTTGGAATTTCTAAATTGAGACAATAGAATTTTTGTGAGAGCCATCTGTTTCAATGAGTTTGTCATGTACGGATGGGTTTCTTCTTGTTTAGGATTTATGTATAGACAATAGACTTTCACTATCAAGTCAATATAAGTCTTTTTCTAAATTAAATAATTAATGGAGTTATCTGGAACAAGAGTTTTTCCTATATTTGTTTGATTCAAAGTGGATTAGTCGGGTGAGGTTTTGTTTTACAAATTAAATAAATTAATATCTTATTTATATTAGATGCTACTTACACATTGAAATACTTAATAAGGAGAACTTAACGATATAAATGTTTAAATTACCGGACAAATATTTGCTACGTATATTATTCAGTAAATAATGAAGAATACAAACAAACTAATATGTAATTATAATGATATCTTTTTAATATTAATTATTATAAAAAAAATTATTATTATCTCTTATATATTAATGTGAATAATTATTTTACGCGAAAATTCTAATTATTTTATGCGAAAATATTTTTGGAATTGTTATTCCAAGGAAGAGTTTTAATAATTCTTTTAACTTTTTATTTAATTCAAAATTTTATTTATCATAATTATTTAATTTAATAAATTATTAATAATTAAAATAATATATTTACTTATCTTAAGTCTAAAATATAATTTATATATTTAAAATCTTTATTTATATTAATTTTAAAATATAATTTATATATTCATATATAACATTTATTTATATATAAATTATTATAAAATTTATTTATATATAATAAATATTTAGTTTCTACAATACACATGCTGAAATATTAGTTGTAATGACAATTGATATTTTATTCTTTAATTAGAAGTTTACTTTTAATATAAATTATGTTAATTATGCTTATTTTTCAAGTTCAAGAAAATTATCATTGGGTAAGAATATACGATAAATATAAAAATAATCGCAATTTTTTATGAAAGTCGTTGATTTTTATAATTTTAATGATTTGACGGGTTTTATGCGTATTATAGTTAAGTTATTATACATTGAAAAAAAATCAACTAATTTAAGGTTATCATCAACTAATTTAAGGTTATCATGCCACAGGTAATATATCTTATGCATATAGGTATATGTAAGGAATAGAAAACTAAAACAACTCTTGTACAATTATGCCATCTACATAAAATACCACTGTACACAAGAAAAACCCTACCCCCAATCAAGTACTTGTACAAGATCAAAATTGCATAGGAGTAGTACCACTAAAAAGAAAATTAGTCATTTCCAACATGACCCTCCATAGCTAGACAAACTAATTTGCGAATCATATTTTGTGTCATACTCTCATACAAAATATGATCGTTACAGTTTCAACTACAAGAAAAACATAGGGTAAACTTATGAAAGAATTAACATGTAATAACAACATTGAGTCACAACTTAAATCAACAAAGCAACAACATCCAACTTCCACACATCATGGAGTACTACACAAATAACTTGCAACTTATTATAGCATATAATAACTTCAACATATTACATTTTCAATTATCAACATCATTATTTAACTAATGTGTCGTCACATGTATCAACTAAGAAAATCTCCTAATAGAGGTGAACACCTTTAAGTAGCTAGACCCTACTTAACCACAAATTGTAACCTATCTTAACCATGTCAACAATCAAGCCTCTCATAGAACCTATTTAACAACTAAATTTGATTTTTCAGGTTTTGCCATTTAAACTCAGGAGACTAATACTACTATCAGGGTAGATCATCTTGAATATGAGCCTACCACGAAATTAGATTACAACACAAAGCTACCTATGAAATTAGTTCATCGACTACCTTTGTCCTTCCAATATTTGGTTATGGATTAAATCTTTAACTTTGTACTTTACTCGGTTGATTACTTTATACATGTATGCCTCGACCTTACCCACATACAAATACCACATAAAATGCAGAGAAGACAACTTGAAAACAACTACCTAATTCATAAGTTAACTTACTTATTGAATGATTTTAACCGGACTCTCAAAGCACCACAAGGTATATTCACACAATGAGATATTCGAATTTTTAAAACAACTTTTACTCTCCTCTAGCTTTTATGTATCTTAACAAAGGCATGTATCTTCACCACATGCCTAACGTCTCAATAACTTAAAACAACACACAACTTTACAATTCAATCATCTCACAACTTAACAATATAAACATCATGATTCATGTATCAACTTACATCATATAGATTTACTATCATACATCACCATCCACACAACTTATTCCTCATGATTCAACTATAATACATCTTAAAACAACAAGTTTTCATCATGCAACTCATGTTTGGCACCACTCACAAGACGCTCGACACCAAACTATCCACACTTTGTGTGGTTGAGGTAGAAAGTCTCCCACTTTCTCGTGTCTAGTATGGAAAAAGCCCATGTCTGGCCTCAATTAGGCAAATGACCTTTGTTTGACTCACATCCAATGTCACTTCACTAAAGCTTGGTGCAAATCCAAGCATAGACGAGTCTGAGTCTCTCTCCTCACATCTGATGCCATTCGCACCCACATCTCGCATGGCCAAGTCAGAGGTGATCCTCTTTCCTCACGCCTAACGTCACTAGTCACATGCCTAACATTAAGAGAATGAGAACCCTTAACTTCGAATCACGCCCGACACCATGAAGGTACACTCGATGAATATCAATTTTTGCACTTATGCATAAACCAAATTTGTCCAATCTACTTGAAATCCAACCAAAAGCCAACATGCAACAAGGTATACAATATATATTCAACACCAACAATTCATTTCCATCATCAAAAACACCATGCAACAACTTTAAAACAAGAATCATCAAAATTTATGCAACAACTCCAAGCAACCAAAGACCCACCACAACTCACCATCTCAGTTTAATCAATATAGACAACCAATCATAGATTAATTTACAACAATCAACCAACACAACCCAACCACGATCAAACACAAGGTTGCCCTACCTTTTGACGATCCAAATCGAAGAGAAAAGAAGAGAAAAATTATGCACATCCAAAAACTCAAGATTCTTGGCTCTACAAGCTTTGAATCTCCAACTCAATGAGATTGGACAACTACAAGGAGGGAGAATAGAAGGGTTTTAGTAAAGGAAGCGAAGACAATTCACTCAATTTTCAAAGATTTTCTCTCTGGCTTCTCGTTAAGGCTTTTTAAAACATGAATTTACAAGGTCCACATCTTAAAAAAATATCTAATATACCCTTATTGAGGTTCAATCAACTTATCTTTAACTTAACTACCCCAAAGACCAACTTAATTCTCAAGGTGCCTAGACCCCAAAGTCCCTAAACCATAACTAAAAACTAAACAACACAAATCATGCAATCACTCATACATTTAAATTAAATGTCACAAAACTACCGGTGTTACATAAACATGTAGTAAAAACCTATTCACAATTTTTTTTTTTTTTTTTTATAAAAGGTATAATTCATTCTCATTGAGTAGAAGTGTCAAGGTGAGTTTCAACCATGTGCGTCAATCTAGCTCACCATGGACTCAAGTTGAGCCAAGTAAGAAAATAAAAATGTCTACCAACTTTTTGCTAAATTATAACTTGATTCACTTAACTTTAAAAGTCAAATGAGTTTGAGATCAAGTGAGACGAGTTGACTCAATTAACACACTATAACTAAAAAAAATTATGCTTATGATTTTTATAATTGTTATTTAAAATTTTGATTAATATTTTTCTTTGTATTTGCATTTGAATCAATATTTAACAATTTTTTTGTTAGAAAAAATTGTAACTCCTTATTTTATTTATTAAAAATATAAATATGTAATTATTATTTTTTTATTTTTAAAGATTTGGTGAGGTAACTCACCTAACCCATCAAACTATAGTGAGTTGAGTTATATTACAATTTTCTAACATATCAGAAAGTGAATTAGATTGTTCTAACCTATTTAAAGTACCAACTTATAGTAAACTAATTTAGTATCTGAATTAGTTCAATTTGATATATTATTATTAAGTCAACTCCTATATAAAAAGAATATTAATTTTATATTCAAAGCAAATATTAAATCTTATTTTTTATTAAAGAATACAAATGAGGAATTGAGGAATTATTTTATAATAATGACTTTCAATATCGATATTTTATTAAGGTATATGGTTTCTTTCATTTATCTCCAAATTGATGATTCAATTGTTTAAACTCCATCCTCCCCCCCCCCCCCAAAAAAAACCTAATTTGTAAAAAAATTAAAGCTCCGAAATATCTCATAACAAAATCCAACTTTATTAAGTGATTGTTAAACTTTATAAACAAAACCCCAGTTTAGAAATTTAAAACCCCAAAGTTTACATTAAATAAAAAATTTACATATTTTGAAAGAATTACATATGTTCTCTCACTCTCTCTCTATATATAAAATTAGGTTGGGTAGAAATATATGAACAGATTGACATTTCAGGTGGAAAAAGAATTAAGATAAAGTGACCCCAGACGGAACCTTGTTGACCGCTAAAAACACAAATCTAGCACAAAACCGAACCTTCCCGGTTCATCCACGAAAACGAAACACCACGTAGGAGGCCACAATCCGCTGGTCCCACCACCAGAACACCCAAACCCTAGCACCAATGAAAACTCGCCACGTCATGAGCGTGTCCTCACGTGCAAAACCGCGTGAGTTTGGTTGTGCATCACTGTGGGGTGTGGCAGTTAGTAAATGAAATGACAGAGTGAAATGGTTCTGTCTGACCTCTGACCCCACCAACTACTAACTTCAAACTCTCTCTCATTCCCCATTTACCAACTCCACCTCTTCCTCTCCTATAAAGCACCGTTACGGAATTAAGTTTCAGACTTTGATTGAAAGGTGGGCATGGCGAGGAGAGATCTCGAGGGTGGCGGTGCTGGAATCAAGAACAATAGAACAGACGAAAACTACTCTGCGCCTCATGTTTACGAAGCTGAGACCCATTGGACATCATGGCTTGTGCCTATGTTTGTAATTGCTAATATTGCTGTTTTCGTTGTAACCATGTACATCAACAATTGTCCTAAGCACAACCTCGGTCTACAAGGTGGCTGCGTAGCCAGGTTCCTTGGAAGGTTCTCCTTTCAGCCTATGCAGGAGAATCCCTTACTTGGTCCTTCCTCTTCAACGTATGACCTCAATCACTTCTTTTTTCTTCAATACCCATCTTCTATTTCATTCTTTTCACTTCCTTTTTTTATTTATTACAAGTTATTCGTTTCTTTTGGGGTGATTTTGGTATTGCTTTTATTGGTGATTCACTTTGGAAGGGAACTTTTTCATGCTTCCTGCCTTCAGTAGAATCTTATTTCGACTTTTTTTTTTTTTTTTTTCGGGGGGGGTTTTGGTTTTAGCCTTTTAGGTGCTGGTGTGGAAAATTTTGCTCAAATTAGTGAATTGGGTGTCTCTTTAAATATGCCTTTCTGGTATTTGAAATTTGTTTGCTTTAACTCTATGAGATGAATTTCATACTTCAAACGACTCTCTCTTCATGGCATGTTTCGATTATTTCCCTTGGAGATATTGGTGAACTCGATGACATCTCATTCTTATTTTTGCAATTAATATCCATACTCCTCTCTTGATTTTTTATCTTAAGACTGATTTTGCTGCTGCGTAAAGTGAAATAAGAGCTATAAGTTATTTAGGGGCAGGATTTTAATTTTAATTTTATTATAAACTGAATTGTCTGTAATGTTTTTTGAGATAAAAAAATTAATTTTCCTTTTGATAATCATTTTATTTTTAAATCTATCTTATCCTTAATATGACCTATTCACATGCAAAATAACAAATTCATGGGATATTTTAAAAGTACTTACGTATTTGGTTTTTTAAGGAATGAATAAGTAATGAAGGAAAGAAAAGAAAGCCGGATAGGGTGAAACGTAAAGGTTCTTTGCGTGGTTAAATGCCTCGAGTGAACTGAGAAAGTTGGGTGCATCTTATGTGATTGACTCTCATTTGACTTGGCTAGGACTATGACATTTGTTGGGTCTTAAAAAATTAACCACCATGAACCACACTATGAAGTTATATTCTTTAAATTTCATGTTTTTATATTATTATATGATATGATATGTCAATGCAAGTTTTTTAAACTAATTTCTGTATCACCCTTTATTAAGGCCAAACAAGTAAATGATCAAGGGTTCTTAATTGGTGTATTGACTTGTACTTTGTTCGTGCTTGAATGTTTTATGAAAGGCTTTAAACTATCGTGGCTGACTTGTTTCATTTGGGCCCATGACTTGGTTATTCTCTTGTAACTTGCAGTTCTTTATTTGCACTATTCATGTAACAGTTTAAATGGTATCCTATTTATTGATTTGAAATGTTGTATTGACTTTTGAAGATTGACCAAGATGGGAGCCCTTCGGTGGGATAATGTTGTGAATCGGCACCAGGGGTGGAGACTTGTCACTTGCATTTGGCTACATGCTGGAATCATTCATTTGCTAGCTAACATGTTGAGCCTCGTCTTCATTGGCATTCGTCTTGAACAGCAATTCGGATTTTGTATGTTTTCCTTCCAAACTAGTATTGTCTTCTTGTGATTACATTAGTGTCATGCACACGGAAACAAAGTTATGTTTATCATTTGCTCGTTAGGAAAATTAATTTAGTTTCTCCTTCAGTGAAGTTTTACTTTATAAAATGGACCTAACATTTTTCATTTGTCAAAATGACGGCAGTGAAGATTGGATTCATATACCTGTTGTCTGGGTTTGGCGGAAGTGTATTGTCATCTCTGTTTATCAGAGACCACATCTCCGTTGGTGCTTCTGGTGCCCTTTTTGGACTTCTTGGCGCAATGCTGTCTGAACTTATCACAAACTGGACTATATATTCCAATAAAGTGAGTGTAGATGATTAGTTAGTCCTCATGTCTAATATATGGCTTTCTGTTTTTTATTATTTCTTCTTCAATGAAAAACACATCTAATCTTGTATACCGTGGCTCGTTGCCATCAATTAATTTCATACCTTTAAAGTAGACTAATGTTTTTATACAGTATGGCAAGAGTTAAGTTTTATTTTTGACTCCTTTTTGCAGGCAATGGCTTTAGTCACCCTTCTAGTGATCATTGTGATCAACCTTGGCATTGGCATTTTACCACACGTAGATAATTTTGCTCACATTGGAGGATTCCTGGTGGGGTTTCTCCTAGGTTTTATTATGCTGCCACGTCCTCAGTTTGGGTGGTTAGAGCAGCGACATCTTCCAGCTGGTGTTCGTTTGAAGTCAAAGTACAAGCCTTACCAATATGTTCTTTGGATTGTGTCTCTCATTCTCTTGATTGCAGGGTTAGTTCCTTCCTTAAACCAGGAATGTCCATATTTTGATAAGGATTTTGCCAAAAGAGATAAAATTAAGTATATTATTTTCATTTGGTACATTAATAGGCTATTTTCCTCTCACTTTGTTATATGAATTTATGTACTTTTCTAGTTTGTTAAAATTCTAAAATCATTGAAATGCATTTATTTAATGGCAGGTTAGCAATTGCATTGGTGATGCTGTTCAGGGGTGAGAAAGGGTATGACCACTGCCATTGGTGTCGCTACCTAACATGTGTACCGACTTCTAAATGGGAATGCAGCGATGACAGCTAAAGAGAAAATGTTTACTTGCAATTTCTTTTCTTATGTGTATAGGCTATAGCAATAGCACTTAGAATCTTTCTTGTTTTTTGTCTCTTTCGTTTTTTCACCTTTAAATAATTGGTTTGCCTTTGTGGATTTATGCTTACTTTTTTTTTTTTTTTTTTTAAACATACATAGTTATGATATATAAAAAAAATTGCTTGTATATGAAGTCATTTTCCGCCTTATATATCCTCTCTGGCTTCCTTCTTGTCCATTTATACTCTAATGTGTATCCATGTAATCAATTTTATTTTCATAAATTCTCAAGTAAGATCTCTGATCAATCATTTGGAAGGAAGACTGGTAGTATTCCTGTTTAATTATTTGATCTTGGTACCACAACCACAAGCATGTTGAAATCAAAATATGGCCAACAATCAATGTCTTTTAAGAAACGATAACTAGAAAAATTTATCCGTAGGTTAGGCTTGAACATCGAAAAGATGATGTGTTTAGAAAGAGACAATTTAGGTAGGAAAGCAATTGGTGAAAACGTATAGGTTGGACCCCTCACCAGAATCACCACTCATTCCTTAAACCGTACCCTTTGGGTTCACCTAATTTGTCTCTCTATAAAAGCTATTTCCCATTCATTACTTACACTGTAAACTTGGGCTCACCCACGACATGGGTCACCCAAAATCTTTCAATTTGGTTCCCCCACTATTTCTGTGTTTCCAAAAAAAGGACTAGTGTGGCCCATTTTATTTTTCTAAGTAAAATATAATTAAAAACTGAAGAAAAAAAAATGAAAATGGCGTCGCCCGGACTCGAACCGGAGACCTTCAGTGTGTTAGACTGACGTGATAACCAACTACACCACGACACCTTTTGATGTTGATTTTTTATTTAATTCATAACATTAAACAAAATGAACATATAATTTAAGATATTAAATGCTTGAATCTAATTTCTGAAATAGTTGCATCATGCACACCTCAGCGTTCATTAAAAATTCATGTGAAACCACAAGCTCCACATTGCACACCAACCGCGCATTTTCGTGGCATATATTATATAGTTTTATAATGTAGTATAGGAGTCCACTTAACTTTGCAAGGAGAAGAGACAAAAGGAAAGGCTTTCTTAGAAGCATATTCTAATGGAACTTTGTAGAATGGGAAGGTACAAGAAGGCTTCAATAATAATTGGGCTTCTAATGTTGCTTTCCTCGGCCCCATTTGTATGTGCATTTATAGAATGCTCCACAATTACTCAATTTTTCTCAGCATGCTCCATCTTCATCACCTATGGCTCCCCAGACCCCATTCCAGGGTCCCCTTGTTGTGATGCCATGTCTGGAGTGAAAAACATTGCTAACTCTGGCGATAACAGGCAATATGTTTGCAGATGCTTAATGGGCCTCATTGACGCTTTCAGCCCAAACGCCACAGCCATAGCTACCTTACCAGGCCTGTGCGGAATCTCTTTGGGCTTCATCATTGCTCCCAATACAGACTGTAGTTTGTAAGTCTCTCCCTCTTACTCTTATGGGCTTGGCTTTAAGTAAATCTAAATGCCAACAGTCCAATTATACTATCAGTCTTTGAAGTGTGTTTCATTTGCTTTTGCAGGGTCACCTAGAAATTATTGTTGAAGAATCTATCAAAAGTTCCAACAAGATTGAATGGACTTTGTAATTTGAGATGCCACATTTTAATTGTACATCAGTGTAATGCATATTACCTAAATAAAAGGATACATGACATTTTAGTTCCATAAAAAATTATCATCAAACAAAGTTTTGTATATACTCTAATGGGGTCATGAGCATCATACATGCAGGTATGAGCTTGAGAATCACACCTCATATTTTTGCTTGGTAGGGGAATTGATTGCACAAATGGACATTATTAATCACGTGACAAGTAGTGTGTGGCACAATGAAGCTCTAAACACACACCACCCATAGCCAATAACAAATCCTCCATCGTGCCAAACGCGGATATTCCATACCTATTTCTCACACAATGCTATGCCCCACCCCTAAAATATTAATATGTCTGGTGGTCGTTGGATCTAAGGTCTCTCCCATCCCATCCTCAAATGCCCCCATTGTGCCTAGGTCAATTAATTAAACTATACATTTCAAAGATTGGACCCATTGCCATGGATATGTCACTCCTTGAGTACTATTTTATGATCCACCTTATTTGACACTGCTCTTTCTCATGCTACAATATGTCCAGGTGAAAGCAATTTAACCAATTCATAATTACCAATGCCTAGAGCCAACACGGATATAACATAAACTTTTCCTCTCTTTTTTACCTTTTCAATTCAGGAGAACTTCGCTAGTAGGAAATAATTTTTGGCATAATGAAGGGCGTCACACGTTATAAAAGCAGTAAAAGAAAAGTGTATTCTAATTTCTAAGTAGGCATTTGATACACAAAAGGAGAAGTAGGGTGTTTTAGTGGGCCAAAACTAGATCATAGAGGGCAAATGAGAAGAAGTACTAATTCCATATTATTCTCATAACCAGATCCATATAATCACTTATTTCAACTGCATGGTCTGCAATGAGCATCCAAGGACACAGTTGCATTTCGTAGCCTCAAGAAAAACAAAAACTAGAACAGAACATGATAAGGGAAAGATCCAAAGAGGTGAGTAACGCTGTCATATATGAATTATTTTGTCCTTTTGTTTCATGTCCGTTTCTGATTAAGTGGACCACCGAAAGGCTAAACTAGAAAGAAAGCTTAGAGCTAATTTCCGTGAATTAACAGTGAATAAATTAAAATGGGAATACCAAGTAAAATCAACAGTCTAGGAGAAACAGATCTTCTTTAAATAATTACCACACAAGATTTTCTTTTTAAACAAAATAATATATATATATATATATATATATATATATATATACTTTTATGCACAATGGGATATTTTAAATATAAAAAAATGAGAATGATCAGGGAAGTTGGTCGCACCTGTGCAAATTAAAGAGAGAAGAAAAAAAATGCTTGTTGTACATCTATATAAAATACATTATCCCACTTTTGAAGTGCAGGACAAAATTGGAATACAAGTTATATAGATTATAAGTTTATTACATGATAAGAAATTTATAATTTGATAGCAAAAAGAAAACCCGTTTTCTGGAATAGACTAGATGAAAGCTTCAAAAAAAGCAAAACCAGCTTATTGGATTTTGACAACATTATAAGCTTTAGCTTTAACCTCTAAGTACAGTGTAAAAAAATAGTGCTTGTTCGTTGTACCAATAAAATCATTTCCTCTGGAATCCTTCGATGCAAAATTTATGATTGAAATTAATTTCAATAAACATTACTACTATCTATAAAGGTTCAAAACCAATTCTGTCAAATTTAACTGCACTCAACTTTAAAAACAGACACTTACAGAGTGTTTGGGTATGCGTTTTTGTAAATGTAACCATAATTTTTCACTTTTCGATGCAAGAATTGAGAAGCAACAAAGTTATTGCTTTAAGTTGAACAGATGTTTACACGATTTAAACGTCAAATCAAACACACCTTTAGTGACTCTACAGTAAATGAATTAATGCATTTATCTGAAAATAGTAACAATACGAATAAAAAATATGTATAGTTTATGAACAAGTGTTATTGAAATATAATGATGGATTTTTTCCCTCCTTCAATTAAAAAAACTGAAGTATTTGTCGTAAACATTATGATGTGCCAACTGCCAAGCAATTGTCCCTAACGAGAAATGATTACTTCGATCCACCACCATTAAATTATTCACATGAAGGGGCTAGTTCCATGTAAGTTACGATTCAAAACATGCACTCCACTAAGCAAACAGTCAAACCAAGTCATGATTTACAAATCCACTCACAGAAAACGTCAACAACGGGAACAATCATGTATGGACTATATGAATTACATGTGAAAAATAATTACATTCTCAACTGCTACCACACACAAGAAACTCAAAAAGAGGAAACATTTTTTTTTTTTTTTTTTTTTTTTTGTGGAAAAAGTGGGACTGTCTTATAACACATGCACTCAATGTCACCTTAAATTGGTGCTCCCAATTTTGTTCACACTGTTTGAGGCAGGTAAGACTTTGTTCCTTAAATCTGAATCATGCTCCACATCACAAAGACCCTGAGCATGCCTCCTAATGGAACCGTATCTGTCAAACTCCACCCTTTGTCTTGGTGCACTTTGTGATCTCACCTTGGCTCGAAAAGATTCAGTGTTAGCCATGTAATTGGGGTGACCCGAGAAGCCACTGAAGTAATCCCACGAACACTCACTCCTGGTAGGGGTAAAGGGTCCTCTCCTTGCACCGCTTCCATTTCTAGAGGTGGCAGAAAATGCTTGTGGACTATTGTCAGCAGTTCTTGAAGTTGCTTCTTCTTTTCCTTTGTGAAACTTCAAAGAGTTTAGACTTTGATTTAGAGCCTTTGATGAACGTTTTGATGGAGACTCAAAGTTGTCATTATTATATTCAGAACTCAAATAATAATGTGCTGTCTGAAAGGAGGCGCTACTACTATGGTGGGACTTGAAGTGAGGCCTCCAAGTATCTACTTCAAGAATCTTGTCACTTTTATCATCATCATGGCGACCATTTCTCAATGAAGCATACTCTCCACTTTGGTTGCACATGTTATCTAGTTCCATCCAACGGTTTAACCAATTTGAGTCAAACCGGGCTCGTTCTGAGTCATGGTTCCTAAAATTGGCATTGGAACTACATCTCTGCAAGTTTTAAAAGAAAAATGCATTTGAAGTAGGAAGAAGAAATGAAACAGAATGGAAAATACAAGATATTGTTAAGCCTTTTACCTGGCAAAACAAAAGGCAAAAAAGGAAAATACAATCAGAAATCATGTTTTGTTGAGATAGTAAGAAGGCAAGAGAAAGAACATCAGTGGAGTTAAGGAAGTAATAGAGTCCTTTTTATAAAAATTATAATAGGATGAGGATCTTTTTTTAGAAAAAAAATATTTAATTTTGAATAATTTATTATTTAACAAATAATTTTCTAAAATTATTACTAATAAATAAAAACTTTTTTGAGCGCGTAACCTCATTGTGGAAGCTGTACTCAATCATGTTTATATGGGGAAGAATCGTGTACCTTAAGTATAGATGATCCATCAAATTTTGTACTGAAGGCACGAGGTGGGTGCTCATATTCTTCAGGGACCTGCAATTAAGTATCAATAAAAAATGAATGAGAGAGGTTAATAGTTGTTGAGTCATTCTTTGCCGAGTAATACTTTTAAATATATAATTCACATTAATCACAATTCATATTCAACCTAAAACATGATATATATTTTGCAATTTGGTATTACGCTGGCTCAGCTTTTACTACACGCTTTTCGGACAAGGTGGAAAGAAATTTCGTAGCAGATAAGGTGGAAAGAAACATGTTTGAATAAATTGACATTGGCATTGCATGTAGGGTTTCTGAACTTGGTACGAAAACGAAAAAGTTAGCAAAGAAAAAGAAATGTGAAATAAGAAAGTGTGTTGCTTAATGCTTACAGGGTAGTTAGAAAGGGAGGAGTTGAAAGAAGGAGTAGTATCTGACAAGTGCGCACGACTTGCACGTGCCTGGGCCTGAAGTCGCACCAATGTTTGCATGCGCCTCAGCATATCTGCACTTTGCTTTCTCACTATGTGGCCCCTAACCAATGCTTGTAATTTCACCAATGCTTTAAGTGCTCTCAATGCCCTCCTTGCCTGCCCAAAAACATTTTTATTTTTTACTAATTTAACAATCCATATCTTCATGACCAATCAAAAATCAATTTCCATAACTTAGGACCTTCTACATAATGAAATAAAATAATATTTATATTACTGACAAGCAAGGAAATCCAAATCTTACAACACTCTTAAGTAAATGAGAAATATCCACAACGGGGGGCTGCTGGACACAATCATTATTAAACACACACCGTCAAAAGCCCTCCTATATGGATCATTTATTTTATCTCATTTTCAACCTATTTTTTTATGTCTTTCCTTTGTGTAAAAGTTATCCTCATGTATAAATTAATGTAAAAATTTGTTGTGTAAAGGTCATTACTCTTTTATTCGTTGAAGCTTCCTATGCTAATGCTACATTTCCCTTTTCACTTGGTTAGCATAACCAGCAGAAAGGCAAAAAGGTAGAAGAGTTTAGCTCATTAGTTCAATGAATATTGTAACCTTCTTCTCTCTCTCTTTCTCTACCTTTGCAAACAAAAGAATGCATTATAGTGGGTTAGTGACCTTTAACTAGAGTAACTTGTTTCACATTAAAGTTAGAATGTGTTTATCTTAAAGTAAAGTGAAGTGAAAAGGCCCTTTTATTCCCACAAAGGAATGGCATTTTCTTTTCCTCTTTTGATTTGGCAAGAAGAAGACTTGATCACAAATACTCCCCTCATACTCGGCCAAAAACAAAATTAGTGGTTACCGACTTGCTGGTCTCTCTCTCTCTCTCTCCTATACATTACATTGAGTAATAGCAACCCCCACCAATGAGTAGTTAAGGCCATGACCTTAGATGTGGTTGATGGGCTGGCACAGGGCCACTAACCTTTGATGTTTTTTGGAACAGGGCCATTTCTTATTTGCCTCCTGCAAAGGTAACTATCATAACTCACCAACTATGTGGGTCCTCTCTTATGCTATTCACACACGTCCCATTTTCCTCTTTTCAATCCCCACAATCACCTCCAATTTCCATACACTCAAATTCCAAAAATGGCACTTGTTATTCAAAGAAGAAAAAAAAACTTAACATTGTTTTTATTAATGAATATAAATTATAACAATAACAACAAAGTTTGAAGTTAGAATCATGTGCATACTATATCAACCTCACCACTAAAACCTAGTTTGTTGTTGCTCGCCTAAAATTTCACCCCTTCATAGACATCTCAAGCGATTAGGGTATTTTCTCCACCTTAGACACAGGAGTCTCTATTTCCCTTCCCATCGTTCTTTTTTGTCAATCAAACTAATAAATTGGAAAAACTAATTGAATAGGGACTAGAGTAGAGAGCAAAATTTTCTAATGGAAATTACATTCTTGCAGTTGAGGGCCAAAGTTCAGGAGATAAGGCAGAATAGAAGGTGCTCAAACACAAATGGCAGAAATGACTCAAAAACAAATTAAATAAAACGGATCACACTAGCACGTGATAAGAAGAGGTAACAACAACTCTAATAAAACAGAAAGAAGAACGATACTTGTAAAGAATTTTTATAATTTAAGAGAAAGGATAAAGCAAAAAATGAATTATAAGATATATTATTATAAGTGTATAATTAGTCAATCGTAAATTTGAATCCGATGACATGATACCCATATAGCAAATTGTCAGCATTCGGCAGCAGTATCCAACTCCAGAGGACAGAGAGAACGAACACTTTCCAGAATCTTACTATAAAAAAATATAAAAAAAAAAAAAAGAGTCTATAATTAAATTATTTAAAATTTAATTCATATAAATTTTGGAAGGAAGCAAAGATGTGGTGGTGTGGTGGTGGAAGGGGACCAACACCTATGTCCACGGAACAGGTTGCTTTCAGTGCCAAAATTAATTTTAAAATAAAATCCCACTGTCGAAAATTCGTAGGAAAAATTTCATTTCAACGAAAGAAATTAAAAAAAAAAAAAAAAAAAAAAAGAGTCAACAAATTTGAAATTACCTGACTCGCTATGACCACGGAAGAATTTTCTTAAACAAAAAGAACAAAATGAATAAAAACGATGGCCACAGGACATCGTCATCAAACATCATAAACTATGAAAATAAAACATTTTTTTTTCTCTTCAGTTTTTAGTATTTATGTACTTACCAAATAACCACGGAACGCAGATTGTATCTTAACGGCGGCGGTCACCTCCGAGCACCGCAGCTGGCTAACACCGGCGGCGGCGGAGGCGCCACTAGTGAGTCTGACAACCTCGGCAGCGGCGTGTGCGGCGGCGAGAGCGGCTTCGGCGACGGCGGCGGTAGCGGCGGCGACGGCGATGGCATGCTTGTTAGCGTCCAAGGGAGAGGAAGAATGAAAGTGGGTGGAGGGAGGGGCTGGGAGTGACTTGCTGTTGACGGTGTGTTTGAAGAAGGGCCATTTTCTCTTAGCGGAGGGTTTTTTGGCGCCACCGAAGAGTCGTCGGAGAAAGCCCATTTGTGAAGTCAAGTCATTGGTGGAGAGAGAATGATGAATGATGATAGAAGAAGAAGATGAACAAGTGTGGATTTTGTAGTTAGAGAGAGTGTCGGAGATTTAGATAATTATTTTCTTTTTCTTTTTCTTTTTCTTTTTTTAACACTTCACTCGCTTTTCTTTTTTTATTTACCGACCAAGTATAAATAATTATTTTCCGTCATTGTTAATGCTCCATATGGTAGTAAAGTATACGAGGATTCGCTGAATGACTATTACCTAAAAAACACTCCTACGTGTATTTACAAAATTGGCCATAATGTAACTGCACCAGCAGTACCACCAAGGGTGTAACTGGTATTTATGAATTTTCTTTCTTCCTGTAACAAAATATATAATAAAAGGGAGAAAAATGACTTTAATTTATATGCATATGAAAACATTTATATTATTAACTAATTCAAATTTAAAATAAATTATTATTAAAATCAAATAAATTTACTGTGTACGATAAATTATAATTATATACACGTTAAGCACGTAATGTTCACACGATGTATATATCGTGGTTGTTTCACATTTATTGAGAATTGTATAATTTATATGTGACGAGTCTTATCTATAACACTATAAAAAGTTTTGATGGAGTTTGATACAAGACTTTTACCAAAAAGTATTAAAAGCATTTATTGTCCGTTTCATTTTGTCATTCATGACTATTTAAGTTTTTCTAATTTTTCTGCAATTAATATGACTGAAGATTTTGACTTTAAGTAAAGGGGAGCTTAGTATATCAGTAGTTTAATAGTACTTTTTTTTTTCTTTCAAAAATCTAGTCATCAACTATGTTTTAACATTTTTAATCCGTGTAATTTGGTTGAAAAGGGAACTTTAAGTAGTTAAGAGCAAGAGAGAAGATTATATTACATCTTATCGGTAACAATAGAATATTTTTTGTTTAACATTATATACATTATCTTTATATTTCTTTGAGATTGAACAATAATTTATATTTTCTAATTATTTATCAATTACTAGTTTTAAGCAAATGGGTGAGGAATATTTTTAAAATATAAAATTTCTGTATTCATTATTTGGTGAATTGATTGTTAAAAACTCTAGTCAACAAAAATTTTATATTATTTTATATTTTCTATTACCATGTGTTTGTTTTAAGGATTAAAAATCCATTTATGATAATTTGAGTTAGTGGAATTCCTATAATTATTACGACTTTTAAAAAAATATTTGAGTATTATTTATTTCCAATAAAGTAAATATATTATGATTTAAGTTACTTCTATTCTCATGACGAGAGGAGTGAAAATAATTTTCATAGAAAATGTGAAAATTTATTTTCTAATTCAATTATAATTTTCATTCCAACTATTTTTATTTTAATCATTTTAAATTTTTAAATATTTATAAAAATATTTAAATCTAGTCAAATTTATTTTTAAATATTATTAGAAATAAAATTTCGTGTTATAATATTTTCGAGAATATGATTTCTAAAAACATAATATCTTTCGTGTTGTATTTCCAAAAACACAAACTCAGTAAATCTTTTTACACAACCTTTTGAAATAACATGGGTATGAAAGATGTGTAACATTGGGTCTAAACTTTTCTAACAACAGAAAATAAAAATGAGTGAAAATTGAATAATAAAAAATATTACCCGCTATTAAATAAAAAATTAAGATTTATTAAAATATTTAAATAAGAAAAATTCGTATATAAATTATTTCAATATTTTCTTATGTATGATAAACATGTTACTTGCATAAGAATTATAAGTTCTCTCTGCTCACTATGCATAAATGTTGACTTAAAACACTTTTTATGGATTGAAAAAATAAAATCCTGAAAATAATTGATTTAACCGAAATATTAAATAGAAAGGTACATCTTTATTTTCTCCTTCCCTAACAAATGTTTTGGCTAATAATGATTCTGTCATTTCAAGGAAGCCGAAGACATGCATAATACCATCTTGCTTCTCTAAAAATAGCCAACCTCCCACCCCACATTCAAGCAACCTTGAGTGCGTTTATCTTTTGTTTTGTTTTGCTCTTTTCAGAAAAAAAAATAAAAAAAATAAAAATTTATGTGCAAATTCTGACGATCATGTGAGCATCTAAGTTTGGATCACTTTATAAATATATAATGATAAGCCAATTTGTATCGTTGATGCTCCAACAGCTGAGTTTGGTGGTTGCAATTTACACATCCTAGTTTACCGTTTAGTTCAGATATTTTGTCAAGCACATTAATGAAAAGTCAGCAAATGGGAACATTAGAAAAAGACTCAACATGTGGACGAGTGATGAATGTGGCTTAACGATTGGAAAATTCTACAGAAGGAAAGTCAATAAAACAAAATAAAAGTAGCGTACGGTAGAATTTATTTCAAAGTAGTCAAACGATCTTAACACAAACAGTGTGGAAGCAGGAAAAATGAAACTATGATGCCAAAATGGTCATGAATCTCGTCCAAAATTCACTCGGGCAATCTGAGGAACGGGTATCGGAGACACCCATTGGTTGACAACATCAAATTTCCAAAAGGGGAAGGGGAAAATTTTGGCCAAATACTTCCTTATCAATTTAGAAGAGATGTAGAATACACTATAGACTCAAGAACAAGGTCATGAACCAAATAACCTATAATTGGACAGGGTCCCGAATTTCGGCAGAATGTCCCACCGTTGAATTTGTATCTCTTAAAATAACGAAGTCATGTGCAAATGTTATAAGCTAAAGTGAGAGAATCCAGATCCATAATAATTAATATCGTGCAACTAAAATTATATAATATATATATATATATATATATATATAAATTATTGTGAGAAATAAGAATAATATAAGTCATTGATTCTTGTTTAAATTATCGAGCTTAAAAGATAAAGGCATGACTTTTTTAAAATAATAACTTTTCTCATTGTATATCAACTTACGGTGTTTCAGAAGTATCAACAATTTTCAGAATCTTCTCGGGCACAATTTATCAAGCATTACATCTTTAGAGTTTCCAAAAGTTTTTCTAGTTCAGAATGGCAACTATCTTTTAATTGCATTCCTTGTAAAAACAACAGCAGAACAAAAGTAATTCAAGACAAGAAATAAGAGGATGAAAAGGAATGTATTATCCACCAAAAAATATGAACGTATTTGTACATCTATGTTGGCTTTCACTCCAAAAAGTTGTGTAGCCATAAAAATTAAATTATATAACGTTTATATGAGCTACACAATATCACATGATTAATATTTGGTTATCTACAAAGAGAGAAGGTTGACTCTGTTCTCAATGCTTATCTAGATGGATCCCCACTGTACAGCAAAAATATTGGCACTACCAGAACAGTATTAGAGAAATGATTCAAGCATGTTCTTCCCTTGTACTTCAAGCAGACTCGGAACTTCTGTATCTATGGTCATACAACAAGAATGAAGATGAATGTGGATTTTGGATGTCAAGATCCATCCCCTACAACCAATATACACAAAGCAGATTTAAAAAATTAGCCGACATGAATCCACCCCATCCATCACAATTTTTTTTTTTTAGGGGTGGAGTTGGTGATGGTTTATGACCAAGAAGTGTTTACCTGTCGCATCTGATTATTGCTTGGCATGGACTCATGGTATGTGCTCTGGATTATAGGCTCCTGAGTAAAAATTTCTTAACATGTTATACATAGATGCATATTCCGGATACAACCAAAACACTTGATGACTGGAAAAATAAACACCTGCAGTAGTTGAGATTGACCAGGAGAATCCTGCTGGTTAGAAAAGAAGTTTGGCGATTGTAACATGTTAGAATTAGATTGATGGTTCAGCACAAGATTAGGCTGTTCATACATGCAATGAACCACTTGATTGGCTTCAAATCTGTACAAACCCTATACAAAAATGATAGAATCAACACGTCATATTCTCATGTTTGTACACACATGTGCGTGTGCGCACACACACACATATATATATATAGAGAGAGAGAGAGAAAACATAATTTCTTAAAAGTAATGAGCATTATGTTTGTTGATATTTGTAAACAAATAATATGATCACAGTATAAACTATCATATCTGATAAATGATAAAAGTTGACCTGCAGAATGGGATTTGGTGTTGCAGACTGAGATGAAACATATGCAGATGAGGGGCTAGAAATGCAGACTACAGTATCTGGTGGAGATACTTCTACATTCAGAATCGTATCAGAATCAGTTCCATTACAAGTCATGGTTGTTAGATGACCCCTATCTGATGTAGCTCTCCTGTCTTTTCCTCCATTTGCTCTGTTACTTTCATCCCGATCCTCAACTGCATGTCCATTTATAAAGATCTCTGCAGGCTCACTTTCTGAAGCATTTACATCAATATTATTTGAGGTGATAACTTGACCTTCCTCAACTTTTAATGTCATGATTTTCTCCACTCCTACCATCATTTCATCAAGATGCCTCACGGCAAATTGATAAGCCTCCATAGATTCAGAGGCTCTTGCTGATAACTTGAGCAATCTGTGGCACAAATCTTTGTAACAGCTTGCAACAATCATTTTAGGATTATCTTGCATTTTACATTGCCTAATCTCCCTAAGTTTTCGCAACCTTGCATCTCCTGTCCATCTCTCCAATATGTACCGAGATGGAACTACTTTTATGTTTCTATGATCAAGAACTTTTAATGCATGGCTACACAGAAATCCAACATGCTCAAACTTCATACAACCGCAGACAACTGTGTCATCAGAAGAATTGAAGGTAACACTGTATTGTCTGGTATGCCCAAATATATTTGCTTTGTACTCAAACAATGATCCCTTTCCACTATGTTGGTGAACAAGAACATTTAAAGACTTCTCATATGCTCGCTGAAATACTTCAAATGCTCTTGTAGTATAAATATCGCTTGCCCGCTTCAACAATACCACATTACCCATTAGCCTTGGCAAACACCTGCTCATTTCATCACTAGCTTCTATTTCTTTATAATGTTGCTCATCTACTACCCTTTCAAAATGCTTAAAAAATTGAAGTACATCAAGGTCAGGATTTAGATAACTTCTAAACTTTTGAGACAAAACCTCTCCTAAATGAAAGCCTTTGATGTCTACAAAAAATGTATTCCGACCAAAGACAACAGCCCAGCTCTCTCTTTCTCTATACATCCATCTCAGCCATTCATTTTGCTGGAGATTATACTTCTCCAGCATAGCCTCCCAAGCTTGAGTAAATTCTTCCTCATCCTTGGGGTCATAAATACTGCTCCGTAGATCATTTGCAAAAGATTTAACATCCTTAACAACATGGCTGAGGTGTTTCAAAGTGTTCTCATACAACTGCCTAACACATGTACAATGCTTTGTGTCAGGTAACACTGTATTGACTGCTTCAATAATTACAGCTTCTTGTTCTGTGAGAATGACTTTTGGCTTTTTCCCAGACATTGCATTAGTGAAAGTTCGAAATAGCCAATTAAATGATTCAATGGAATCATCATACAGAAAAGCAGCAGCAAAGATTAACACTTGTTTGTGATGGTTAACACCCAAAAACTGTACAAGTGGCCGAATATTTTTATTTGTTCTGCAAGCTGTATCCAAGCAAATGACATCACCAAAATGGTCATAATCCACCACCATATTGTCATCAGCCCAAAAAAGATTGCTAACCTTGTCATCAACATCAAGCTGTATGGCATAAAAAAATGTTGGATTTTCAAAGTGCTGCCTCTGGAAGTAACCAAGCAAACGCCCTGCTTCTCCTTTGCTAATATCTCGTTCCCTTGCAAAATGAAGGCAATTGTCATAATTCATTGAAAGTAGATCAAGAGATTCACGAGCATTTATCTTTTTATTCAACATATCTAATGCTGACTTTGATTTAGGTCCTAAACTATTGTTTGAGTCAGCTTCCACCGCTTGAGCAACACTAAATTCATTTTGCAAGTTTAACACATTTGCATTGTTAGGGTTTATATTGTCATGATTATGTTGAGCTTCAAAATGGGTAACCAGGTATTTACCATCTGGTCGCCGCGTGACAATCATATGTGCTAAGCAACCAGTTCTTGTTTCCTTCCGGTGTTTCTTCACATTAACATCTCGTTTGTCTTTCCTACGGTATCCCTCTTTGGAGCAGGTAAACTTCCTAGACACCACCTGGCCATGCACCTTACTCCTATTGATCCAATCTTTTCTAACATTGAAACCCACCAGTCTTGCATACTTGTTATAGAATCTGTATGCATGATCATCGGACTCAAACTCCGTACCAATTCCAAACACAGTATCGGCACTGAATACATGAGCCGAAGAAGGAGAAGAGGGCTGAATGTCATTAGCATGAGTAACATTTGGGCTACTATAACAGTTCTGCTCCACATTCAAGTCCAAGTTATTCGATGTCTGAGGTCTAATATCAACATTCCCTTCATGCACACTACCCAACTCGTTTCGATCCCCATCCATTAAAAACCTTCACCAAATTGGGAGAAACACGCAAGTCAATTTAATTTACTTAGTTCATAAAAAGAAATGGATCACAAAAAATAAACCCAACAACGGTATGAACTTATCTCATACCAAATCCACAAACAATGTTTGAAACCAACCTAACTTCACTTTGCATTTGCACAATGACACATTCAATTCCAAAATTGCAACACAATAAAGCTTTAACATGCATCAAATTTGAAAAGAAGAAAAAGACAAACACTACAGATTCCACAGAGTAATGAATAATTATCGATCATGTTCATTGCCCTTACCAGTAGTTATAGAGAGAGAAGCAAAGTAACCGGAAACTGAGACGACGAAGAGAAAAATTAGGGTTCGAGGTCAGAGGCAGAGGACGTGATCGACGGGAAGGAACAAAACATGGTGCAGTGGACGCACGACAGTGTCCAAAATCTTAGGGATATGACCGAAACGAAATATTGGAGGAACAGCGACGCCGTGCTGTGTCGTTGGATGCATTCGAATGCAGTTAGTGATTTGGAGATTGGAACTGCTTCTATTCCAGAGAGTTGGTGAGTGCGGAGAAACAGATGGAATTGCCAATCTGTAAACCCTAACACGATGGGAGAAGACGATTGTTGATAAATGCTCCTGCTCCTCCGTCTTCTGAGATTAACAGTTAAGAAACGCTTAGTGGCACCGTTTTTTTTTTTTTTTTTTTTAAGAAACAGAAAAACTCATTTAGATTTTTTTTATTGAAGTTTTAATAATATTTTTTTATACAAATCAAATTTAGTTCATTTTACAAATTTAACAACAACAAAAAATCTGAGTATATCTATACTAATCTATAAAGAAGATACTCTTTTCGGTAACCACCTTGAGCTTCACTTTTTTGACCATTATACCCTTTTATTTTTTAATCAAATTTAAGAACTTAAAACTAATAAATCTATACTAATACTAATATATAAATGATATATCACTTTTAATAACTACTTTAGGTTTCTATTTTTACATGACCCATTTTATCTTTTATTTATTTTCCAATAATTATCTTTTTTATAAATAATTTCTCATTTTTTCCCTTTTTTTTTTAATACAATACAGGCACGGAATGCCTTTTTTTTACTAATAGTTCTGTAAGTGCGATTATTACTATTTTTAATCGATATCAATATTAAATATAAAGACATATTATTAAGTTTAATTCTTATTGAAATAGTCACATTCGATCATTCTTAATAAATTGTACTTAATTTTGATCGTTGATAAGTAAGGTTATTTTATTTTAATATTTATGTTAGTAAATTTTGAATAAAATTTTTAAGGGAGAAATTTTTTTTCTTACATTTGTATTAAAAGAGAGTTAATGAACACATGTCTTAATTCACACTTCATAGTCGTTAAGTCAATCAAATTGACTCATGAAGAAATCAAAGGTAATTACAACTAGCGCAATTGTACCAAATAGATTTACTATGATGACTCTTCTCAATCCTCTCGGATTTGATCAACTTTGGTGACTTTGAGAAAACTTTGGCACCCTTGGTCATTGAAGAGTGCAAAGTTAACCTGACCAAGTCTCACAAGTAATGTACAATATTTTGGCACCCTCAACCATCAAGAATGTCAAAGTCATCTCTATCAAATCACATATGCCATGAGCTATGTTTTGACATTTTTAGCTATTAAAGATGTCGAAGTCACTAAAAATCTCTTTGAAACATGTCATAATATATGACTAATAATGATAGTAAAAGATTAGAATATTAGCTTCTGATCAACAGTCGTATTATCTAACTGATAATCAGAAAGTAAAGTCCATCAAATTCAATTCCATTACAATTAGTACAAATAGTTGCACCAATTAAGATAAAATTATTGTTATTTATTATCCACTTAGATCTTTGTGTTCTTCTTAACTTGAGCATTAAAATGTTTTTACATATACTTCACCTATTGGAGCCTCCAACCGAGCTAGAACCCAGAGTGTAATCTCAGACTCCCTCATGTATCCTTTGAGACAAGTACAACATTAAAGGAAATCAAAAGAATTGTTACATATATGAGAATGATATCTCCAAGATTGCTTGCAATTATGAGCCTCCAAAATCACTCATTTAGTGTATATATAAATATAAATGTCAATAATATGCTCATTTTGAAAGTATTCTCCCATATTACATCATTAAAATCACTCATTTTGTTTTATTTGTGATAATTTTGTAATACATTAACATTTACATATCTTAATTGTGTGAGTTTATTCTTTCTTAAAGAGTGTAAAAACATGATTGACCAATAAACAATTAAATATTTTTTTTTATAGCAATAGTCATATAAGTTAAGAATTGAACTATTTTTTTTATTATATATACTACTAAAAAATATAACCTTTTGTATTGTTTTCTTCTTTTTTTTTCTTTTTATTTACGGTACTAAATAGGTTGCTAAACATTTTTAGGGTGGAAAAATGACACATCTTTCGAAATTTATTATCAAAAATATTTTATTTAAAGTTTTGGACAAATATAAGTTATTAAATGGTTCAAAAACAGTCAAAATCTTGGTTCGAAACACATAATAATGTGTTTGGATGATTTTTCACGTTCAATTTGAAATAATAAATAATAATTTCTACATAAATTAGACATTTAGACACGGGGGAGACAAGAAAAAATTGCATTCAAAAATCGGTACAAACATATACTAACATTGCTCCAAATTGGTGATATACTGATATCCATTTGAGAAAGGAGTTGACCAAGGTCCTTTGCTACATACATTGCATTTCAAAGTAACTATTGAGTTATTCAACAAGGTTCACGTCATCACTCTTTTGGTTCGATCCAAATACTGTTAGTTTTCGCGATTCGTAGAAATACTTGATCAAGATTTTTGCTTCAAGGTTTTGATTTTCTGTTAGCTTCGTTGTCCAGATACATTTTCTACATAAAAGATACTTGTTTATTACTATTAATTGATTCCTAACATTCAATTCAAAGATCCTGCTCTTCAGATGAGGCATCATATATAGCAACACAATGAAGAAATGATATAGTCAATTTTACCCGTTTATTGCAACTAAATACCATGGTTCAATTTCTGTCACCTAAGCACACAAATTGATGAGGTTCCACTTGGTGAATCCTCAAGAACACCTTCAAATCCTTCTTGGTTCCTTGGAAGTATGGCAAGGAAGGAAGCTCCAAGAAGAAACAATGTGACCTAAACTTGAACAAGCTAAGTCCGGAAGAAGATTAGCAACCTAACTCTACAAGGAGAGGAGCTCAAGGAGAGTAGAGGTAGGTTGAGAGACTTTCGGAGGGAGAGGTTTCAAATGGTGAAAACTCATTCAATTAATCCAAAAGTAGCTACAAGTCTCAACTATATAGAATATATAGGGAAAAATTAGGTTAAAGTGAACCAAGGGTTAGCCTAGGGTTAAGTAAAACCATGGTATGGTTACTTAACCTTAGGCGCCCAAAATTTGAATTCAAAATTCAAATTTTGGGAGCCAAACCCAGAACCTCCCATGTGCTTATCTTTTGGCATGTGATTCGCTTCTCATTTGAGTTGTATTTAGGTCACACCATGTGCATGTGTGCACATGGCCGAAAATGCTTATCAAATGCAAAGCTAATTACATGCTAATGATAATTCACATACAACTTTAATTAACCCTAAATTCCAATGACCTCTAAATGTAAATCCTAAGCTATAAGGCCGAAAATACAAGGCCTAAAAGAAAATACAAGGCACTAAGGCCCAAACCTATATTATCCCTAATCTAATGGGCTTGAGACAAAGCCCAACAAAATAAAGTGGTAGACCTTCCTTGGGCTTGGGCCCACTCTTCATGCATCATCCTTGCCATAGTCCTAGTAGTTGGGCCCTTAGCCCATGAGTCTCCTCCATCACAAATAAAGAGAAAGTTCCGACTGAAATCAACCTCAAGAAAGTTCTAGTTTGTGCTTTTCCTTGTTTTGATTTAAATATTGCTGTTGTTGATCAAGAATGTTTAGTTACAACTAAGCTTTTAAAATACTTTCACGAAATCATAAGTAGCTAAACTACATTTTCTGTTTGTGTGCGGGCATGTGTTGAACTATTGTAAGGCCATGTGCAGTATTTGTGGAGTTTCAAGGATGGCCTGGTAACTTTCGGATCATATTGCTTTGAAAATTTTTCTTTTAATTCAAAATCACTTGATGAATATGTTAATATGTCGGAAAACCAGCAATGGTTTTATGACTGGCTAACCTCAAATGATTTATGTTCCTTACTAAATATGTTTATAGCTACTGAGTAGTAGACAATAGTTTCTTTCTTGGACCACTTAACATGTTTTAAGTTTGAAATGTTGTTTTTTCTTCTGAATATTCTTAGTATAGTTTAACTCAAAAAGAAAACAAAAAAGTATGGCAATATCTAATTATCTATTATTCAACTTTCACTGAGATGTAGTATAAGTGTGCTTTGTCCTTTTGTTACATATTAATGGTTTGGATTGCACATGACATTAGGAACCATGTTAGAGAACACTTGTGAATTTTAATATTGCTTAAATGGTGTACATACTAAATGAAGGGTATCCTTTGCTTTAGGAAGATTATTTTCATTCCTTTAATTTCCAACTTCAATTTTTAGTAGTCATTTCTATTTCTTTTTCTATGTGTGTGTTTAGGCTACATTCATTTTTTTATTATCATTTTGGAGCATTATATATGCCTATATGGGGATCATGACAAACCAGCTCTAATCACTTATTCAGATTTGACCCTTAATTGTAAGTGCAGTCATTCAGTCAATTTATTTTCTTTCATCAAATTCCACTTGTTTCAAGATTTTAATTTCTTTTTATCTTTTGTTCCAGAATTTGTCTGCGTTCAAAAGTAGACATATTTACGAACCTCACAATATATATGAGCTACATTTTAATTTATATTTTGTACTTATCTCATTGTAGTTTACTTTGCAATTGAGCTAAAACTTAAGGTAGTGTCAAGTCTATCATTTGGTTCAATAAATGCCCCTCTTGTATTTTAGAAGACATATTTGGTTTGAAAAATATTTTATTAGTTTTTTAATAATAAAAAAATTATATTATTTCATTTTATTCAATAGTTTTAAATATGAAAAAAAAAAATATACACTTATGTTCTAAACATTCCATACTATACGATGATTTTTTTTTGTGGACTTTTATAACTTTAAAAGTTAAATCATTGATCGACAACATAAAAAAATTGAAAATTTTAAATGTTTTTACATATTTTTTAAATAAAAAATAAAGTGAAAATAAAATTATATGCTTGTAATTATTTATTTAAAAAAATTCTCAAACCAGTCTGTACTGATAAAAAGTCTGTATCTTTTCTCATATTACTTTCTGAAAACTGTTAACTTAATGAAATTAAAGCAACAAAATTACTAATTACTATCGTTTATTTAAGGTATTAATCACCAGACAAACTCACTAAGTCCTCAAGAATTATTAAGCACTTAACGCCTTTCTAAGGTCATTGTCTAAGTAACTATGACAGTTGTAGTGAAATCATATGAAATTAATCACTCTGGTAATTCTTACTAACACAGCAATGCTAATCTCTGGACTTGGTGCTATGCACAATTAGAGTGAATTTGCATTCCACAAAAAATGCTTCCATATACCCCTACCCTCCAAAAAATATTTAAGTTAAAAGACAAAGGGAATAAATTGAAAAAAATAATAACAAAAAAAAAGGAAACCTGAAGCAGAAAAAGAAAAGTAATTAATCAGTCTTGTCAGAAGCTGCTGGAGCTGTCCAATACTTCTTCACAGCAAATAGAAGTTTCTCTCTTACAAGAGGACCATCTTCGTGGTCTACAATTATACTATCCCATTCCAGTCCATTCACGATGCTCTTCACTTTTACCAATATATCAACATCATCTCGGATGATAACACATCCTTCCGGTCTAAGAATTCTATCCATTTCGAGCATAATGTCTTCCAATTCACATCTACAACACAGAATTAAGCTAGTTTACGGCGTTTGAATATTTCAAAACTCATTTATTTCAACTAATGAATACATTTTTAACATCAATTAAAACAAGCGAGTTTAATTGTTTTACATATTAAAGTTAGAATTTAATTCGAGTGTAATGAATTTCTACATTATCTTTCAAATCATGAATTCCAATGGTGACTTTTATGATCATCGATCATTTTAAATGTTATAAATCATTTCTACTATATTTTTAATGATTGAGAGTGTAAAAACCATTACACGAAGAACTCATGAAATTATATAAATTCAACACTCAAAACATTTGTCTAGAAAAATAAAACATAACATATATTACCTGTTACTGTAAAGGCTGAACAGTGAATCAGCATGAATCAGATCATAAGTCCTAGGATAAGTAGACATTGCTTCACACCTGCAAGAGAATCAGACGATTCACTAAAGCATATGAGAGAGAGAGAGAAAGTGGGAGAAATTTATGAAATATAGAACAAGGGGTTATATAAATTGTGCAAACCAGTCATGGTATATTCCAATGAATCCGCGTTCATATATGACCCCAAGTGTGTTAACCTTAGCCTGAACAGGAACCACATTCATGACCCAAACAGGGTCCTGAATTAGTGCAGCGGCAAATCCACCCAAATAGGCATTCATGTCCAAAAGATTGCGATATCTCCCAGTTCCTAGTTGATTATTGAGTGTCTTATAATAAGATATCCTTTTGTTCCACATGTCAGAATTTTCTGAATAAGTTTCAGGTGTAATCCCTTGTATTGTAGCCTGATAAATCCTTGGGGGGATGGATTTGAATCTCTTTGGCCAATTGTCCAGTAGCCCACCTGCGGTTTCTTGTTTGCTAGACACTTGAGGAAGAGGAGTCAAACACGTTTCCATGTCAGTATACCTGAAGATGACGAAAAGAATTATGGAAAGAAACAGAAGAGATGCAATGCATATATGGAAGGTGATTGGACAAACCAGGCCTTGTCGGGATGGTTTTGTGCAACTGCAGTGCAGAAAGAGCGGTGTTGGGTGGGCTTGCAATGAAAATGGTTTTTGGGTTTCTGCCAGATAGCAATATCGTCCTTCTCGATTAGCTTGTTCCAGCAAAGGCTTTTGGCAACGTTCTCAATTTTAGTCTGCTCTTCTTGCAGGTCCTTCTTTTTTCTTTGCCACCCTTTCCAGTATTTCTTCCAGTTGATTGGTGGGCCAGATAGAATCCAATAGCCGCCAGGGCGTAGAACTCGATCCACTTCGTTCAGAAAAATGCCATCTGTATATTTAATAATATATATAGTTATGTGGTGTGGTACGTGGGTAATTAAGATTATAGTATTGCATAGTACCATATTGAGCCCAAGGGATGAGGCAGCGAGAACAATGGGAGATGTCAAAAGCTCTGGAAGGGAAAGGGAGCCTCTTAGTGGCTAGGATTCCGATGAATGCAGGAACTCCTCGCTCCAGAGCAAACTGAACTTGTGCTTCGTGGGTATCCCTTGGTGCAATAGACATTGTTACGATGTCACGTGATAGAAGATACGCTCCCCAGCTAGCAACCTCCATATACACAAAAAATCATTAATATCAAAATCAATTATTTCAATCTCAATTCAATAAATTTAAATAATAAAAATTATATTTGAGAGGAATTCAAATAGTAAAAATAAATTGATCACACGACTTCTTAAAAAAGAGTATAAATTTAAAAACCTTGTTTAAGTATTTAGATTAATAATATGGAAGTTTTTTTTTTCTTCCAAAAATGGAAGATTTAGATTCAAAACAAAGGTTTTTTCATTAAAAAACATGAGATTATATTATACCATTTTAAAAATATTTTTGAAAAATCAATATTTAATCAGAGAGAATCACTAAGTTAGACGATCAAGAATGATGAGAAGTTAAAGCAATATATATACACACAAGACTTTAATTAAATTCATAAGTTAGTAACTATTATACACCAAAACATACTTGAGTTGAGAAAAATAAATAAAAAACTGGAATCATTTGCTCCAAGCCAATTAGCAATTTTATTTTTTAATCATTATATTAATGTAAATGATTAATTGATTTTATTGTTGACTAATTTATCTTAGAAAATTAAGTTTCTTATATTTAATAGAATCTCTCATTTCAATTTTTTTATATAATTCACAATAGATGAACTCAAAGTTTTATTGAAAAAAATCAAGTTGATCAGTTCGAATAAAACCGACGATTTGTTGACCAAGCCAGTTAGCACATTGTTATAATCGTTTTTTAAGAAAAAAAGCAAAGGAATCAAATGTTGTCCAATTCTTCTAATTTGTTTTGTCTTTTAATTTCCAATTTCCAAGTTCATGAATAAGTAACACTATAAAGAGAATGTATTCCATGAGATATTTCTTTCCTTCAAAGTTTACATAAATTTCTATACATATTTATTTTAACACTTTAACATTTAAGTGTTTTTAATGTTAAAATTTACATAATAAATTAATTACAAATTATGATATGCATACCTTTTAAGATAATTATTTTAAAAACCAACAATATATATAGAGATGACAAAAATACTCACATCTGCAGGTATCTGTGGGTAAAATTCGCTACGGATAATAAATGCATAGGCTAATTAGATAGTCGTGGATAATGCGGACGAATAATTTTTTACCCGTTTATAAACAGGGCGGGGACGAGTATGATGATATCGGGTACTCGTTTAATAATATTTCTTAAATATCCTAATTATCCTTGTACCGCATAACCCTAAAACTACACTCTCATCTTTGTGATATGAGACTTTCACTTACTTGTGAGATTGATGTATTTTAAGTTATTGATTATCTTGCTTTTTTATTATTATTTCAACAAAATTAACGTTAAATACAAGTTCAAAATTAACATTGAATTTTTATTTTTAATATTTTAATGATATTAAATATAAACTTAAAATTATTTATAATATAATTTTTTTAATTTCTTAAGAAATTTATAAATATCCATGAATATCCATGGATATCCTTGGGTATTCAAGAAATTCATGAATATTCACTTAAAAAATACCCGTGCAGATATGAAATGGATATGAGATCAATTTTCATCCACCCGCCTGATGGGCCTCCATTGCCATCCCTAAATATATAATATCTTAAATTTAAGATTTTGTGTAAAAAAAAAAAAAAAAAAAACATGATTCGAGTGAAAATAACTTCTAAATGAATAACATGGTTAAAAAGAACATATAACATGCAGTGAGGAGACAGGCAGTTTCACTTCCTTGTATTTGACTAGTGTTCCGAAAACAACTGCATGAAAACATCCCTTGGTTTTAAACAATATCCAACACGTATTCCAGATAAAGACAAATGCCATCTCAGTTCCCTATGGAAGCAATATCATTTCAACTTTTTATTTTTTTATTTTCAAAAATTGCATGCTTGACTTCATTACTAAGAAATAAGCCAACTCAGGTAGTCACAAAGTTACCCCTTCAACATTCACTAAGAAAATTAAGAAAGTCACTTTGATCCGATCGAAATCCGGTTCAACTTTCACTAACACAGATAAGAATTTCACAACAAAAATGATATTTTCTCAGAATCTAAAAAATAAAAAATAAAAATCTTGATTTTCTGCCGGCAATAAACACTCAAACAGATGATGATGGTGGTGATGAAAATAAAATGCAGAATTGAAAGATTTGAGTCATGAAATCTCCATGAAATGCAAAATGATAATTATTAATTTAAAGCGAAATTAAGGAGAATAATAATAATAATAATAATAATTTAGAAATGGTTACCCCACAGCCAGTATCAAGAGCAGTCCTGAGGGAACCATCTTTAAGATTAATCAACTTTCCGATGTCCTCAATGTAGGCCTGAGCGCCGTTGGGGAAGGTGGTTCCGCCGCCGGGGAAGATGAAGCGGTCGCCGTCGGAGCGGATCCAGTTCTGAACGGCCTTCTCGACGGTGAGCTCGCGGTGGGGGACGTTGGCGAACCACGCTCGGTCCCTGCTGGCGGGCCATGGGAAGGGGTTCCGGTATCCGTAGGGCGCAGGAACCCTACACTTCAACGCTTCCTGCGGACAGTGCCTCTCTCTGTATATCATTCTGCTCCGCTTGTACGCTAGCGACCGCTGCGGATCCTCGCACGGCGTGTACTCCGTGAAGTTGGCGCTGCACCGAGGGAAGCTTCTGGAAGGCGCCGAGACATTCAAACCGTCGCACGGCAGGAAGACGGAGAGGTTCAGGGCGGAGAGCCGCGCTTCCTGCTGGTGCGCGGCCAGGAGATAGGAGGCCACGCAGGCAAGGAGAATGAGTGCGTAGATGTGTGTTTTTCTCGACTTCAAAACGCTGCCGTAGCGGGCACAACAACAAAAAGAAGAAGAAAAATGATTGTTGGCCATGGGTCTTTTGGATTCTTGGAGAATCTTGGGATGGAGAAGAAAATCACTTTCACGTAACACTCACTACTCACTACTCACTACTCACTACTCATGCCATCTCTTCGGTTACTCCTCCTCGAGTATTCTCTAACAAAATCTAAATCCTTTTTTATTATTTAATATAATATTAATTACTTTTTCATTTATTTATATCTTTAATATTACTCCTTCCCTCTCACAATATTAATAATTCTACTTTAAGATTTCTGTGAGAATAATAAATATATCACAATTTTACTACCATAACTGTAACGACCCACCCTAGGCCGTCACATCAATAACCAAACTAAAATAAAATGATATATAATATAGAAAATAGAGCAAAAGCCAGCTACGCTAGAGTGTAATTATACAATAACATATAAATTGTTTCCAAAATATATAATATAATCTGCTATAGCAGAGTCATCATCCTTAGTAAAGTTATACAGTAATCCAAAAGATAATATAATATAGACACCCTAGGTGCTGGTCAAGCTCTAAACCTTGCTACTACTCAAAGCAGCTATCAGAAGACTTCTTGCTATCCCAAGCCTCACACCTGATCTGCTCCCCCACAAAGTGAGATCATCACAGTCCAAACCACATGGAAAACATGCAAGGGTTAGAACATATAAAACCAACCATAGTACATGATAAAATATCATTAAACAGATATTTATCCATAATATATATATATCCGCACCAAGGAAATAAACCTTATAAATAGTTATTTCCATGCCAAATATAAATCAAATCTAAAATCCAATGCATACAATCCACACCATTTGTATACATATTCCACATCCAGAAACAAAGTCACACCACTGTATAATTATTCCATGATCTCACACCAACATATCCTCACAATGTTGGCCTCAACACCATCCACCAAGTGTTGACACGCACGCTGAAACATATCAGCAACCCAGGAATCACACCTGACCTCTCATGGAATTATACAGCTGGAATTACGTCGTCACGTAACCCTGGTGATCATGGCCACTTCATCCATCGGTATGACTCGGCCTGGCCCCCATACCGGTAGCAAATAGAATACTTAAAGGAGTACTTCAGAATCCACCTAACATCTGAAGTGGTTTATCATATAACCTTTGGAAAAGTTCCACATTGGAATCCTCACCATGGAATTCCCAATTTCATATTTTTCCAAAGATTATATCCTGATCTCACCAAGAGATCTAATCCATACCATAACCTTACTCCTTTAAGTCCTATTTACTTTTTTTCCAAACCACATGCACATAGCATATTCCACAATTACATGCAATCATTTCCAAAATCATGTCACATTCCATACCCAATATATATCATCATAATTAATTAAACACCCAAAACAACTATCAACTTAACCAAATTACCCTTTATGAAATGACAATCTTCACATAAAATAGCATATTAAGAGTTATACTACTCCTATCATGCTCATACTTATCTCATATGAAAGATAAGAAGATTTCCTACAACTCGTATGAAGACATCAAGTCCTAATTCCATCATTTACTTTGTTGAAAATGCTAAAAACCGTAACAGCTATAACCAATGCTGACAGCTTGACCCCTGTTCACTAAAACAGTCATATATGGAGTTCTAGACCTCCTTTTTGGATGATTCCAACGCCATTGGAAAGCTAACATCCAAGGCTAAAACTTTCATGAAGACCTCAAAACCAAAACACGCACGCCCGGCGCACTAATATCAAGCCCGGCGCAAAACTCAAACAGAGACCTCGGTTTTTAAATTGAGCCCGGCGCGACTTGCCTCGCGCCCGGCGTGATTTTGCAATGATGGTCTCTGATGAATTCAAGCCCGGCGCGAAGAACTGAGCCCGGCGCACTAGCGACCAGAAACCCTCGAAAACCTCAAAAATTCCTTCCAATCATGAATCTAATCCAAAATATACGAGTTTGAACCATTACAAAGCATAAACACTATCCAAAAACAATATTTTAAGCAATAAAATCAAGTATTAACCATTATACCATAGAAATCATGAAGAAATCATGAAAACCCTATCAAACCCCTTTTTCCTCAATCCATCCTTAATCAAGCTTAAATCATGAAATTAATATGATATTTCAAACCCATACATACTAGATTAAGTCTTATAAGTACTACCCTTACCTCAGAAACTTCAGAAATGCAAGATTTGGACAAACCCCCAAATTCCCAATTCAAACTTCAATCTCAATTTTCAAGGCTTTAGAGGCCAAATCTCTTGAAACTCCAGTTGTGAAGATTGATCCTGGCTTGATAAGCTTCCCAAATATGTCCTCAGCTTCCCTCCGGACCAGAGCCTTTCTCTCTCTACTTTCTCTCTCTAGAATCTGTCTCTGTCTGACAAATGAAATCCTCCGGTCCTAAGTCCCTATATATAGCCATTTTTCAAAATTTCCAAATTTCACCCTTAGCACCTATTCACCTCAAATATCCTATTCCTTGAAGTATTTCAACTCCCTAAGCTCTGAAACAACCTCAAATTCACTCAGAAAGACCAGATTTATCTTATGTTCCTATCCTTCGATCTCCTACCCATCTTATTCCTCTCCATGCAATACTCACAACTCACCACCATATGAAATGCAACATGTGTCAACACACAAACAAATATCACTTTCAGATATAGATGCTTGGAATAATGAGTTGCATGCCATAATACTTCACTTAACCAAGATGAGGAGGAAGGTGATCAGTCTTCTTCCCTCTTAGTACAAGTTCAGTATAATGGTGTACAATGCATCATTCACCAAATTCATGCACACACATGCCTATACAAACTATCAAAACATCAACCTCTCATCTCATACTATAAAATCACTATCATGCTTAAATAACTAATCAAAATCACATTAACATACAACATGCATAGAAGTAAGTACATTCCAAATCCACATAAATAACATATACATACATACATATATACTAAATAACTTAGTATTTTCCATGGTGTTACAATAACCGCCTCTATATTATTAAAAAATTACTATTATATTAAAAATATTTTTAAATGCTTAAATTACAGCTATTATGAGGCGGAAGCAATATTTTTTTAAAAAAAATTGGTGCTTTTTTAAAGCTAAAAATTGTTCATATATTAAATCATTTCTAGAAAATAATATTAATAATAAAAATAATTTTATAAAATATTTATTTCGTATATACTTATTATTATAATTATAGATAAAACTTGCGTAATATCATAATTATAACTTTTAATTAAATTTTTTTTACCACCTTAATACTTATAATCAAAAAAATATTATATGTCAACTTATATTACCCAAATTAATAACACTCAACTATTTATTGAAAAATAGCGATAAAAATACGTGATGTTTATTAATTTTAGAATACTTATTGTTATGGGATGTAAAAAAAACTAGTAGTTCGCTTTCTTTTTCGATTATTAATTTTGTTTTCTTTTCCTAAGTTAAGCGAGGAAAACCGAAGACTACATTAATTTTGACAGCTTTTAAAAAAACTAATAATATACTTTGTTGCCTTTTTTTTATAAATATTTTATAAAGAAAATATTTTATAAAAAACAAATATGTTTAATATTTCGATAAATCTAAAAGGAATATAATTTTTTTATTTGGTAAACGAGATGTTTGGTAAGAAAGTACCGGTAGTAAGATCCGATTCATTTCCTTTTCTCTTTAATTTTTATTACTAATGTTTTAAAATTAATAAATATTACCTTTTATAAAGTGAATATAATCTTTGTTTATTTATTTTTTCCAAAAAAAAAATAGAAGAAATAAAATAAAATGAGAGGTTTCTTTTTCCAAAACATTCTTTTAGATGATTTGTGAATTAGTCTGACTTTAAGTATACAAAATTTATAAAATAAAAATGAGAATATAACTTTTTTTTTACGTATCAAAATCATACGAAGAACGTCAAATTGCTATCGTCATATTAATAATAGAAGTCGAAGTAAGTATAAAGATTTAGTTTCGATTCGGTACTAACTGTCATTGTTGCAATTTTTTATTTTAAAAAAATGAAGAATGTCTTATTCGTTGTCTTGAGTTATTAATTAATAAATTATATATTTTTATGAATTAGTGCATCATATTTTATTACTTTATGAAAAAATAATACATATTGATAGTATACTTTTTTTTATCTTTATCATTTAATTACAAATTAACATTCATATAATATAAGTTGGTTGTTGAATTTTGTGATAGATACTTTAAAATTCATAATAATAATATTTTAAGTCTTGAAAAAGATTTTCTAAATATTATATGTTTATTAATTTTTATATATATACAATATTCATTTTGAAAAGTGTATATTGATTTTTGACCATCTTAAACTTGTGATTTGTTTACATATAGACAATCTTTTTTTAACTCATTGTACTTAAGACTAGAGAGTTGTGTTATAAGTCTATAATTGATCATTCTCAAACTGATCAATATGATCGACTCATAATTGGTCTACTATTTACTAAACTTATGACCTTGACTCATTTGGTCATAAAAAGATATACATCATTCTTATGATAAACATTTTCATGATAAGCAAATCTTAATAATATAAAGATAAATAAGCTAAAGATAAGGGTCATATTTGGATCAATATGAACGAACTATATAATAAGATCAGACAATTAAGTATTTGTCGATAATCTCTCTCTTATGCTTTGGATAGGGTCATCTTAAATTTTATATTAGAACAAATTTAAATTATAAATATTATATATACAAATAAGTTTTACCTCATATTGATTAGATATTGTATGTGTGAATCATTGGAAATTATTATCTACCAAACTTGATTCCTATAAATAAAAATTATAAATATCAAATACAATTATATGATTTTAACATTAATCATATATAGTAATTAATGATTTTGTTAACATTGATCTTAAATAAAAAAATGAAAAAGTAATAGAAAAATATATTATATCAAAAATATAAAAATCATTAATGTTTACCTTTAATGCAAAGCTTTTAACTACAATTCCGAGAGCACTAATTTAAAAAAAAAAAACTTAGAAGAAAAACAATTGTTATACTATAAATATAAATTTTATTTAACTTGTAATTTTTTAAGCACATTGAAAGATTTAATAAGATGTATTTAGGGATGGTATAACAATTCATTTATTCATCATCCATTAAATTCATCCATTCATTTAAACACATGGAAGGATTTAATAAGACGTATCTAGGGATGGATTGAATTTTTTTTCTCATAAATGGATTGTATTTTTAAATGATTTTTCAGTGGATCTAAATGAATTAATGAATTATTTTTATTTGATCTATTATAATCTAACTTGAAAGTTATTCAATCCATCCATTATTCTTTTAATAACTTTTTTGTATACTACAAAATTAAACAATTTATCTATTGAATTATGTGATATTATATATACATAATTTAAACTTTCCTAAATATGTTATCTATATTAATTTGACATGTATGAGTGTTCATTGGATCAGATCAATCTAATGAATTTGACAATTTGAATCGAACTAATTAATTTGGTTATAAAAAAAATTCGGGTCCAACTGAACCAAACTAATTAAATATGATGTTAATTGGGTTAGGTATCGGATTTAGAAACCAATTAACATCAAATTTTTTTGGTTTGGGTTAAGCAAATAAAATTATGAAATCTAGACCAATCCAAACCAATTAAATTTAATTGATTTGAATTGGATTTTTATCCAAACCCGAATCAACCAAACTCATGAACACCCCAACTAACAAGTCACTATAGTTACCATAGTTGAATCACTACGTAGCAGAAAGAATAATAAATAAAAAAACTAACCTAGGGTTATTTAGTAACAGGTAATTGATCTCATGCACATAAATATATGTATAGGATAGGAAAAACTCAAAATTGTACAAGTACATATACACAATCTACACAAAATAAACCCTAACCCTACTTGTTAGTCAAACGTCTACACACGACCTAAACTACATATGAGTAGTGTCACCACAAAATCGATCATCTATAGCATGACACTCCCTCTCCAAACAATTCAATCATGTTAATCTTGTTCGTTCCCAGATCAAGTATTCATTGCAGTGTCAACTATAAGGAAAATAAGGATGAGTTTGTGAAAAGAAACAACATACATATCAACAACAAAAGTAGTAACTTAATGACAATTTAAGTAGCAATATGCAACTTCACTTATCGTCAATTACTACGTAAACAACTTACAACATAATACAGCTTATCAACTTCAACTCAACAACAAATTCAACATAAGCAATAATAAACATGTCATCAAGCATATAAATTATGAAGATCTCCTACAATATATGTGAGTAGTTTAAGTGACTAAACTTTATCGAATTATAGCAATTTGACTTATCACAATCAGATCATGTATAAACAACTTCAAGCCTCTCAAAGAACCTGTTTAACAACTTAATTTAATTCCTTAAATGTCTCCACTTAAACTATATAGTCTAGTACTACTACTAGGGTAAAACAATTTGGGTATAAGTCTACCACAACATTTGCTTGTAACACTAAGTCTCTTATAGGATTAACCTATCGACTATCCTTCAAATACTACGTACTTCCAGTACTTAGCTAGGAAACTAAGCTCCCAACCTTGTACCTTATACTCATTTGGTCGCTTTATATATGTATGTCTTGGTATTATCCATATACAGATGCTACATAAAACTTAGAGGAAACAACTTAAAAAACAACGACTCATTTAAAAACTAACTTACTTACTTAAGGGTTCTCAACTAGATTCTCGAGCACCACAATTTATATCCACATAATAAAATATTTATTTTATAAAAAAAAAATTCTCTCCTTTATTTTTTTTGTATTTTAATAAAGACATGTATCTACACCACATATCTGATAACTTAACAACTTTAGTCATCTATAACAGCATCCAACTTCTCAAATAAATCATCTATCTATTTACAACTTAGTAACATAATTATCATCATGTAGTATAACAACTTGAAACAAAATGAGTTGTGTTTATATAGTATAAAACTTAAAATAAAATGAGTTATCATCATATCATCTTCTTCACACAACTTAATCATCACCTTTCAATTATAAAATAACTTAATCATCGTATTAAAATCATGCAGCTTGCCCGCAACGTCATCCCTTGAGCACCCAATGCCATTGAGGCAGAGGGGCTTCCTGTCTCACTCATGCTTGACGCTAAACCACCTGCTATTGATGTGACCCAGGTAAGGAGCCTCCCACTCTCTTGTGTCTTGCATGGTAAGACCCACGCTTGACCCCAATTAGGCACGCTTGACCCCAATTAGGTAAAAAAAACCTCTACAAGACTCATGTTTGACACCACTCCATTAACACCCAACATGGATTCATATAGAGATAATTCTCTTTCTTCATGCCCGACATCATTCAAATCACATCTGACGTGATTTCAACCTGAGGTGATTCTTTCTCTGCATGCTCGGTGTCACCAATCCTATACTCTACGTGAGAAAGACAGAACCCACTGGTTGAAGCTACACTTAGTGCCTTGAAGTTGCATCCAACATCAATTTTTGCACTTATGCAAAAATCAAATTCGCCCAATCCACCTGAAAAACAACAACTAGCAAACATGCATTACATAGTACTACATATAAACAACATCTAGATCCCAATTCCAACATCCAACAATACATGCAACCATTATCTTTCAAGAATCGTCATATCCAACTCATGCACCATTTCAAGAAAACAAAAAATCTAACAACTCGTCAACTTGAGGAAAAACCATTTCAACGAACAACACAAAGTTTTCTTTACCTCTTGTGATCCAAACCGAATAGAGGAAAAAAGAAGGAAGAACATTATGACCCTGACTTGAGATTCTTAACTCTACAAGCTTCGAATCTCCAACTTAACTAAATGATTTAGCTACAGGAAATAAAAGCGAAAGATTTTTAGAAAAATGGAAGAAAAAAAAGGTTTTGAGTCTTAGAGAATTTCTCTCTGACTTCTCTTTAAAATTTCTTAAATTATGAACTTACGTCTTAAGAAAAGCTTTATATACCTTTCCTGAAGCTGAGACAACTTAACTCTGACTAAACTACCTCAAAGACAACCTAACTTTTAGAGTCCCTTGACTCCAAAGTTCTAAAATAACAACATTTACACCAACTCAAAACTAAATGAACAATTAACATATACTTAAATCAAGCACATGAAATTAATAGTGTTACATTATCCAAAAATGGATATTTACACATTTTAAATATCATATTATTGTAACTATTTAAACCCGATATATATATATATATATAAAGAGAGAGGATTCAAAAGGTACACTACTAGAAAAATTAAAATTAGAGAGGGAAAAAATCCGTCACTAATCTTCATAAAATCCGTCACAAATAAGTTAGTGACGGAATTTGTGACGGAAATGATTCCGTCACAAAATTTGGCGTCACAAAATATTTAGTGACGGATTATTTTCTCCGTCACAATTAGTGACAGAATTAAGGCATCACAAACAATATAATTTCTGTCACTAATTTGTAACAATATATGTTTAGAAATTAATAAAAATCCGTCGCAATTTGTGAGGGATTAAAAATCCCTCGCAATTTGTGAGGGATTAAATCCCTCGCAATTTGTGAAGGATTGAGAGGTATGAATCCCTCACAAATTGTGATGAATCCCTCGCTATTTGAGAGGGATTAAATCCCTCGCTATTTGAGAGGGATTGAGAGGTATGTGAGTCCGTCACAAATTGTGATGACACAAAATCCCTCACAAAGAATCCCTCGCTATTTGAGAGGGATTAAATCCCTCGTTGTTTGAGAGGGATTGAGAGATGAATGAATCCCTCGCTATTTGAGAGGGATTAAATCCCTCGCTGTTTGAGAGGGATTGAGAGGTATGTGACTCCGTCACAAAATCCGTCACAATTTGCGACGGATAAAATCCGTCACTAACTGGGTTGTGAATCCCTCACAAACTGGGCATCTTTGTTGACTAAATTTGTGATGAATAATTGCGAAATCTGTCACAAACCGTTGTACTGAATGAAATTCATCGGTGATAAATAAAATCCGTCACAAATTACAAATTATTTTTTCGTAAATTTGTAAATATATTTTTCTCCTATAATTGTGATTAACAAATAATTTATTAATTAATCAAAGAAGTTGAATTTATTGTGTAATTGTTTAAAAAATTAACAAAATAAATAATTAAGAAAAATTTCTCAATTCTATAAAAACATGTAACTAAATACAAATAATACAAGAAAGTCAAGCATACCATAGATACAAATAACACCAAATATAACAAAGTATCCCTAATGTAACTAAATGTGAATTTTTCAAAACTTATCATTAAATTGAAAGTTCCTTACTCCTATATCATATATACAAAAAATTTATATTAATCAAAAGTGATTTGATATTTCATTCTTATAGAACAAAATGAACGTAATATATATATTTTAAAATTACTAAAATATAAATACTTTGATTACTTTAAAATTGTTAAAATTTTAACAAAATTTAATATACACATACAATATGATATGAAGTTATAGGTAGCGTTTGGAATACACGTTAGAACGGGACGGGACAAACATATGAGTTTTGTTTCCTGTTTGATAAAATTAAAAGGGAGAACAAAATCAGACACATGATTAAAATAGTGAAACACTTTTGTTTCCTAAAAAAGGGTGGAACCAACTAGTATGGGACAAAACATTTTATTAAACATTTTTTAATGACAAAATTACCACTTCTTATCTTTATAACTCTTTCACCGCACACCCAACTAAAAAAAATAAAATTTTTGGTGCAATTATTTTTCGTCTATTTACCGCTCTTTTTCCCTCTCCTTGCACTGTTCATTGCTCCCACTACATACAACGACAATACAAGTTTTTTTAATCTTTTACTGTGCTATTTGCATCATTGAAATTTTTGTGTTTTGCTAATTGCATCATATAAATTACTGATCATTTGAATTACTATCATTTGCTAATAGAGAAAATGTTAGACCCATTTAAATCAAATCAATGTTGTTATATATATATATACGTTGATTTGATTTATATAAATCAATGTTGATTATATATATATATATATATATATATATATATATCAACAAGTAATTTAGTATTTCTTTTAGTAAATTGGATTTGTGTGACTGTTAGATTTGTTGTACAATTTTATTTTGGTTTTTTAGTATAGGCAGTGTTTAAAAAACCGGCTCGAACCGGCCGGTCGGACCGGTTGGACCGGGAACTGGTGATCCAGCCGGTCCGAATCTTAAGTTGGATCGGTTATGCAGTCGACCCGTTTTAAACCAGATTGAACCGGTGGATTTTCCGGTTCAACCGGTGAACCGGTAGGTCAAACCGGTTCAACCACTTTTTTTTCTTATTTTTTTTAAAATTTTTTTAAGGGACCATAAACCACAAAAATAATAATGAAAATTGAATCTCTTAATGGAAGAACAAATATTCTTATTAAATATAACAATGACTACTTGTTCTAATGTATTTGTTTATAATATATACAACTTAAATAATTTTTATAGTATATTATTAATTTTAAATTATATATTTAATAATATAATATCTATGTAGATATTACATATATTATTTTGTGATATCAATTGCAAGCATATTATATATGTACATATTATTTATATTTTTAATTTGTATTAATATACAATTTAACATGTAATTTTTTTATATATTTTTTTACAAAATAAAATAAAAATAATTTTAAATAAGATAGAAAAATTGAAATTTAAAATAATATATGAATTTATTAAAATTTATAAGTATAAAATATATTTAATATGAATATTTTTTTAATAAAAATAAATAAAAATCGAGTCATGCGGTTCAACTAGTGACCCACCGGTTCAACCTTTGACCCGCTGATCCAGTACCTTAACCGGTTCGATGACCGGTCCGATTTTTAAAACTATGAGTATAGGCATTGAATGGAACATTTTCGTGTTTTGGCCTTCTTTTATTGTTGAAAAATGTACATTAATATTCTTACAATGTTTGGGACAACACTTATATTGATTAATGAATTTGTTAAAAAAAATCAAGAATGACCTTTAGAGCATAGTAGTCACATTTGCACGAGACGATGTAGTAGATAAAATTATAAGAAGCAATATTTGATAGTAGTTTTATATCTCTATTAATGTTTCAAATATAGTCTTTTTTAAAATTAACTCTATTATTATTAAACAATTAAGTACATGTTTATTTTTATTAAATTTACATGATAATTTTTTTAATTATATTATTATTAAAATTTTAAATTTTTTAAAAAATAACATAAGAGGAAACACTCATACATATCTATTTACATATTCACACATGTTTAATTATATATGATAAACATATTTGTGAATTGCACATAGTGATGAGACCATACTTTGGATATATAGAGTGAATCTATTTTATAAAATTAAAGTTTAAGTTTAACTTAACCTAAAATCTATTTTACATCAACAAACCAATAAATTTAACTTAAATAAGTCAACAAATCTACTTTAAAATATGTGTGCAAGTTTTTTTTTTAATTTACATAATAAAAAATAGTTTATTCCATTATTATTAAAACTTTAAATTTAAAAAAAATTAGCGTAAAAGAGACAAAATTACTTTCTTTTTTCGTACAATAAAAAATATAAACACTCAAGTGTATTGAAAATGTAAAAAATATATATAATTTGTATTTTAGTCTATCAACAATATTTGTTCATAGGGTGCTTATGGGTTGAAACATACATTACTACAAAATTTTTATTTTATTTTATGGTGTTTTGTTTTATTTCCTATGATATTGAATCTTGATGTTTTATTTTGTTTTGGAGATGAGAACAATGTCGTTATTGTTATGATGAATGCATTTATTTAAAATTTTACAAGTGAAAACTTTAATATTATTATTTTTATTTGAAACTATTTTATATAGTAATAGTTAATTATATTTTATCAAATATTTAATATTTACGTATTTAAAAAATAATTATAAAATAATATTCTATAAAATATTAATATTAAATATTAATATTAATATTTTATAAAAATATTATATAATAATAATAATCATAAAATAACAAATGTGAAAAAATGTTCTATTATGTTCTATTTAGTTTTTTTTATACTCAGTCAAACATTAAACATGATAGGGATATATATGTAATTAAACATAATATTCTATTTTGTTCAACAAGCACTAAATGCAATATAGAACACATTGTTCTGTCTTGTTTTATTGTTACCAAACACAATATAAATAAATTATTGTTCTGTTCCATTCCATTATGTTTCGTTCTACTGTCAAATGCTACCATAGACACATATTCAATTAATTAGCTTTAATCAAGTAATAAAATTATTTAATTTATTTTTTTAATTATTATAAAAAATTAGTAAAATAAAAATTATACAAAATATAATAAATAGATAATAAATAAATAATATTTATAATAAAATAAGTTTAAATATATTTTTAATCCCTTAAATATAAGATAAATTTATTTTTAGTCTCTCAAATTTAAAATTATCGTATTTAATTTTTAAATTTTTAAAAATTTAATTTTAGTCTCTTATATCACTAATAACACATCTAAAAATGATAATTGAAACAATTATACAACATAAATTTTATTTAATATGAATTTTCAATATTAGGATAATCATAGATAAATTTTATACGATAATATTTGATAGATTTTTTAACAAAATTTAAATATTAAAGATCATTTTTTTAAATTATATAAATTTAAAATAATAATTTTAAATTTAAAAGATAAAATATAAATTTAAAAAACTAACATATATTTAAGCAAATAGATTTTGGTTGTATGTGTTGGGGTTTAGTGGGATTTATCTATCGAACCCGCATTCACCATTTAGCACATATATAAAATCTAATTTCGAAGTTTGGCTTTTCGTGAGGGTTTAGTTGAAGGCACACAGCTTAGGCCTCAGGGAAAAAGGGTTTCTTTCATTCTCTGCAATTCGCCATGGCCGACGACGACTATGATGACATGGACATGGGGTACTCTCTTTTTATCACTTCCTCTCACACACACAGAAATTAGGGTTTTCCCAATTCAATTTGCTTATTGAAAACTCTCACTGGAAATCCAGACGAGAGTCTTTTAACTTATGTCCTTTTGTTCCCTATGTAAATATTTAAGCAAAAATTAAAACTTTTCAAATGTTCCTTTACTGGTGTTGATCACGTCTGCTTTTCCTCGTCAACAAAAAATTATGCTTCATGTTTCAATTGCCAGGGTTAGAGCCCTGTCTATTGTAATCTGTATATTTCCATTGAATGATACCTCACGGGTGGTGATGCAGGTACGAGGATGAGCCCCCAGAGCCTGAGATTGAGGTAAAAAATTTATTGACTTGTGTCCTCTCTTTGTATTTGCACCACAAATACATGTTATGGAACTTATCGTTGAAAGATTTAAGTTGAAAGATTTAATGGAATTATTTGTTGGTGGATTAATTGATGGGTAGGAAGGTGCAGAGGAGGATGCGGAAAACAACAAAAACGATGAGTTAACTGGAGAGCCACTCGAAGCTGAGGATAAGGAAGAAGGACAACCGGTGGAGCGGCCTCGGAAGACATCAAAGTATATGACTAAGTATGAACGTGCCAGGATTTTGGGTACCCGTGCTCTTCAAATCAGGTTTTGTTCAGGACTTTTGTGAGTTTAAGATTCTGCTTATTCAATATTTTGTAACATGTTACCTTTCTGGCTGAGCAGTATGAATGCACCTGTCATGGTCGAGTTGGAGGGGGAAACTGATCCACTTGAGGTAATAGAAGAACCTTTGGTTCACTACTTCACTTTGCTTTGATACTGTGTTTCTTTCAATGTTACTGTGTTTGAGCACATTGTGAGTATTTCATTGCCAATCTTGCTTGGTATGCAGTTTTGAATGTCCAAATATATGTTGGTACAGCTATATGTTTTTCATATAAAAATGTAGAGAATATTTCATTGAGAAGCTTCCACTTTACAACTTTAGTGATCTCCTAACTCCTTAATTGAATGGCTTGCCATGGCATGCACACTGCTGACGTTGGGCTTGTATGTATTGAAATTTCATTTATAACTCTGCAATTGCACAAATCTGCAGCTAAATGCATGGGTAAAAGATGGAATTCTGTCTCTTCATATATTTGTTTTAATTAATAGATATTCCTAAGATGGGAGGATCAGTTTACATCAAAATATGTTCATTTTTCTCTTATACTTATAACCTTTTTTAATAAGCTTGGAGATTACTTTCCCCCATCATAATTTGCCTTCCTTTGTCTCTGGCTCCCTTAAGAATTGGTTCTGGGATTTGTTCATAGCTTAAAATAGTTTGTTTTTCTGTTTGGCCAATGGCTTGCTCCTCCTTTTAATATTCCAATGTTATGTGAAACTCTTGTTTTCTATGCAAGACTAGTTTATCATCATTATTGACCTTAACTGATAAGTTCTACGAACTACTTCAGTCTTCCAATATTGAATCTTGTCACGTTTATTTTATTTAGGATTTAAGTAAAAATTTTCTTAGATGAGCAGTGCACCTTGTATTATTGAAGTAGTGTTCTGTTATTGTTTAATGTTATTTGATTCTCAAGTTCTTTGGTTTCCTGAAGAATGCACTCTGCATGCCATTCTTGGAATTAGTTGATTATAATCTCTGATTTTATTCACTGATAAGAACGATGTCCAATATTACCTGCTTTACAGCTTGCCTCTTGAGCATGTTTACTTGCCTTCAATATGTCATGTTGAACTTTTTTTTTCTTCCTGCCTGTCTTGTAATTTTATTTATTTGTTGTAGACTTGTAGAGAGTTCTCACAAAATTTTCCTTACTAGGATTCAGGAACACAAGTGTTTTGTTTGTTACCTCTGCTATATAACATCTGAATATCTGATATCATGTTCTTCTAACTTAATAGATTGCCATGAAGGAGCTTCGAGAGCGGAAGATACCCTTTACAATCCGGCGCTACTTGCCTGATGGAAGGTAAATACTGGCCATTATATGAGTTAGGAAGTTCTTTTTCTTGGCTGGGGGAGTTAAGGATGATAACATCCTTTATGCCATATTGACTGTTGTCATTTTTGCTAAAATTGTCCAGCTATGAAGACTGGGGAGTTGATGAACTGATTGTGGAAGACTCCTGGAAGAGGCAAGTGGGCGGTGATTGATTGTTGACAGAGGTGGGAGGAGTAACAGGCACTAATATTTGTCTTCTCATATCTTTTATCTTTGGCTTGATTGAGGTTGATACTAATCTATGATTCCCCACCTTAAACTTTGCTTACAGCGATGTCTATGTATCCCTGTTGGTGTAATCTCTGTTTCAACTTGTTTATATATACAATATATCTCTAGGCGTTCAATAGTGGTTCTGATTTTTCAAATCAACTATCGGGACACCCCTAGCTCAACGAAGATTGGAGTGATACTTTTTAATATTTGTTCTCTAGTAAGCTTCTTGTTGTCTTTCTCTAGTTTCTTACTGTTTTGTGGGAACATTTTGGAAATATCAGTTATACCGTCCCTAATGAAAAATGATGGCAAGGCAATATTTGGATATGATTAGATTGAGAAAACATTTTATATTTTATTTAGTTTCAAAAATGTTATCTTGTCTTCTTTTTGTTGTATAAAGTTTATATAAAAATAGTGAAATAACTTCATAAATCAAACGGTCTTTTGTTTTTAGGGCTCTATTTGCACAAGGGCGCACGGATAGCATTATGGTCATTAGGAAGGAATTCAATCCTTGATATTTAGGGGTTCAACAAATGTGTTTTTATGGTGAATTTTTAATTGCCTTGCTGAAAGAATAAAAATATCAGGCTATTAAGATGTTGCTTGTAAATAAGAATGTGGATTTGGATCTCCGTTAACGCCTAGATAACCTACTAGCAAAGAAGCAGAATTGGCGAATAGTTGTCCAGAGAAGGGTTTATACTTTATAATGAAGCCACTGTGAATGGAAGCAAGCTGACGCTCTAGATTAGGTGTAAATTCGGCTTCAGGCCTCGTTATAATGGCTCTAGGGCCTTTTAGCCAACCTAATTAGGGGATCAAAAGTTCTCAATCTACACAACTTACTTAGCTCACATCATGACTATTTTAAAAATATATTTCTCAATTTATTTGAGAAATATTTATAATTTATGCTCAGTATTTTCGCTTTATCACTTTAATTTTGGAATTAATATGATGAAAAAAAATTATATCTTTGTTTTAAAAAAAGTATTTCATGTACTGGGCCTTAACTAAAACATCTTGATCTTGACATCTTCTAGTTAGTTTCAATAAAGACATCTTGGACTTGGTCTTGATAAGGATATATAAAGTCTATTTAGATGAGTTAAAAGTATTTTTTTTAATATTTTTTTATTAAAAATTATTTTTAGTTGAGAAACCTTTTAAAAAAATTTATTTTATCTCTACTTAGGTTCTTATTCAACTTCAACAAAGGCTTCTTTGACTTGATCTTTATTTGTTGGTGTATTTTCATGAATTTCCTATTTTTTACAAATGGATAAATTTTTTTTTGGTATACACGCTATAAATATATATATATTTTTTTGCATAAAGTTATTTTACATTTTTTTTCTTCTAAATACAAAATATATTTGCTTACTTTAGATTTTAAACTTTAGAACATTACAAGTGGATAGATAAAGCATTTTTACTTTTAATTATGTGAAGTTTGAATACAAACTACAAGGGAAATATATAAGGTGGTTCTATTGTCATTTTTCATCTAAGCAAACATAGAAGCAATAAAGCTGATATAGCTAGAATGACTGTCCGTCGAATTCAATTGAGAATTAAACATTCCGAATTTCCGAGACGTGAGAAGTTTAGTTTTTAAAACTGAAGACATACAATGAATAAAAACGTGACAAATGTTAAACATCTTTTTCAAAGCAAATGCTACGCAGGCAACATTACAACAATAATTGTTCTCAGCTACTTCCGAATTTGATGGGTTTCATATGCCTTTTTCATTATTACATTCAAGCAGTACATTTTGTATAACTGTCACCACAATAACTATGAAAATAAGAAGAAGAAAAAATACACGGTAACCGTAATTATCGCCGTTTTAGTATATGATTTAATTTCTTTTGCAGCTCATCATGAATGATAGAGTATAACTCTGGCAAAGGATAGGATGAATATTTTTCACTAGAAGACTTTATACTATGAATGATCCCATGACACGTAGTTGATGTGGTTGGTAATAACATTATTATTCACATAGTTTTGTGTATTTTATTTTGTGAGGACTGTTTTGTTCTGTAGTTAAAAAATACAGAACCTATGACCTAAATCTGGATCCATCTGTTAGGTGAGAAATTGCTTTTTATGCGGCGTAAGAATGAAGGAAAGAATATAGGACCAACTTGGATTTGGACTGCTCAAAATATACTACCGTTTGTCATGGACCTTGAACCTCTTGACCCACAAGAACTGCCTCTTCTTTTGGAAACAATTTTCAAAATAACAAATTGAAGAATGAAGATACATGTTCTCCATAAATTTTGATATGTGTTTCGTAGAAGGCATTCCAAACTTTAGATAACTACAACTAATTAATTATTAGCACCAAATAACAATAATTAAGCAGTAGCGACCGAAACGATATATGATGATTTATATTTGTTTGCCTTTTCTATTAACTAAAGAAAATGCAATCCTATACACAAAATCCGCACGACATTTAAGATGCAAAGGCTAAATTTTATCGTAAAATAAGGAAGCTCTTCAATTTATTAAACTGCATATTATAATTAGTTTTACGAAACCAACTAGGTTCTGTTGATCTATTGCTTATGTTGACAATTAAGCAGAAAAAAACGAATGAAGACTAGTAATATTCATTATGTTACCGTGTTTACACTATTTTCTATATGTTAGTGACATTGACACATTTTAGTCGTTTGAAATTTATTCAAGCAAATATTGCTGTCATATTTTGAGTCGTGTTTAAAGTGGTTTCTGACTATTGATTTAAAACAATGAGTATCGCTCAACATAAGTTAAAAAACATTACTAGGAGTCTTAGACATGGCAGAATCATGATTTTTGGTCATGGTTCCTATTTATGAGAATGAAACATCAATACTTCAATTTGCTTCACGTATCCGTATCCGATACGTATCGGATATGATACTCTTGGATACTTCACCGATACTTGTCAATTGTACCTGTCTAGGGGCACACTCGCACTCTGCAGTGGGGGAAAGGGGCCGAACGAGGGTCTTCAGGTGGGCTCTTCTGCGCGAGGGGGGAGGTACCTGCAAAATGCACTCCAACGCTCAAGTCAGGACAAACACGATATTCTAGGGTAATTAATGAACAGTGACATACCTTGACAAAAGTGACCTATTTATTCTACCACTGATGGGCCTTGTCAGTAGTGGGCCTCTCCTGAAGTTTACCAAATTAGGTAATACGCCGCTAATAGGCTCATTATGCTTTAATCACGTACTTATTCTCATTAATCACGGTGAAGGCTATAATTATTATCTCGTCCCTTGGCTCGGCCTTAGGCCGTGCCGTTTACATGTTTGCTGCACCTTTCGGCCCGGCCTTCGGCCGAGTCGTTACATGTTTACTGTGCTGTTATACTTGATCGGCTTCTGTCTGAGCCGGTGTATGTCATCTTGCGAAGCCCACGGTTCTGTTCGTATCGACCTCACACCGAGCCGATCGCGCTATCCGACTCATAACATACTTTCGGTTGTAATCCGAGCCAGTGCTAATGTTAAGGCTTTTAGGGTTATTCACCTTGCGTGGGTGTCTAACGGCAAGACACTTGTTGGTCCGCGTGACCGATAGGGTCCTTCCGGTACATCAATAAAGTATCTTAGCTTTTAAAAATATTATGAAATTTTTTTTCCATTCCGATACTCTCAGATATTTCACCGATACTTATTGGTGATACGTATCGATAAAGTATTCAAATTTTTGAAAAATTATGAATATCCATTACAGCTAAATAAGATATATAAACATGTTTAATATAGAAACATAGAAATATTGTTCCTTGATGAACTGTAAATAAAAATTGTCTTCTATATAGATAATTTTAAGAAAAGAATGAAATTGGTAATATTATTTCTATTTGTAAATAATAAAAAGTAATTTATGATGAAATGATTTATAATTTATTTATTTTTAGTAATGTACAATAAATATGTTTTTAATTTGAATTTGCAAAATAACAATTATATATTTAATGTTTATGAATTTTGATCAAAATTACAAGTACACACTTATTATATTATATGAACATTGATACATATGATGACACGTATCTTACGTATCCTATATATTTTAAAATAATCGTATCGCCGTATCGGATACGTCTCGTATTCAATACGCGTATCGTATCGGTGCATCATTATTGAGAAGACTTTTAGTTAACATGTTAATCAAAACCAAACCAGTATGTAGAAACCTCGATTAGGAGATGACGTAGGAAGATTAATTGTCTGCAATTTGATTTTGTTACTCCAGTGCCATTTAATTTCCTTTTATAACTCTTGGAATGAGTAAATATTTCTTTCTCATATAAAGTTTTTCCCGATTATATTTGGACAGATGTCTATAACCTTCATAAAAGAAGCTCACATGAATTTGAGAGAAATGTACATTTAATGTCCTGAAAACAAGAGTCGTGTTTCTTGCTTGTGTCTTTTTTTAATTATTTTTTATTTTTTATTTTTATCATCTATAGTCCCTGAATGAATGGAAAACAGTATACTGTAACCTTCAAAATAGTTTTTTTTATTTATTTTATTTTATATTATATTTTATTTTATTTTTTTTTTATAATTCTATTGGTGTTTTTTATTGCAGGGATGATTTCGAGCAAACAATTTCAGAACTCCAAAAATTTAGGAAAGCAACATGGATGCAAATGCTCAGAGTAAGCTCGACTCAGTAAATGTTGGTTTAAACAAATTAATTCATAAGTATATTTTTATTATTTAAATAAGTCAATTTAACGTTAACAAGTCGCAAATAACTTATATATATATATATATATATATATATATATGTATATATATATATATATATGAGGAGGGACTTGCTATGTTTAATAACTCAAATCTGCAAATTTTTAAAAAAATTGAAAATTATCTGATACATTATTTCATTAATTCAAATTAATGTATAAAATAATTTTATAATTATTCGTTAATTTGAATTAATGAAATGAAGTATTAAATAATTTTTAAATTTTTAAAAATTCACAGACTTGATATAGATATATATATATATATATATATATATATATATATATATATATATATATATATATATATATATATATATATATAAGGGATCCATTCACTCTAAGAATAAGTCTACTTATAATTATTTCGTTCAATAACTCATGTTTTATATTAAATTTCAATGATCTGATCGTTGAATTTAAAGTTCTTAATATATAAATCAAGTCTATAAATTTTTAAAAAATTTGAAAATCATTTGATACTGCATTTTATTAATTCAAATTGACGGATAATCATAAAATCATTTTATACATTGATTTGAATTAATGAAATGAAGTATCAAATGATTTTCAAATTTTTTAAAAATTTGTAGAGATTTGATTTGCATTAAGAACTTTAAATTCAACGGTTGGATTATTTAAATTTGATGTAAAACATGAGTTATTAAACATAATAAGACTAGATAGACTTACTCCTTGACTTTTTTTTAGCATGAAGATATTTGGTAAATACTAAAATAATAAACAAAACTTTATTTTGAAATTTAATTAAAAATAATAATCAAGTCATACACTAGCTAATGAGTCAAATTTAAAATTTGAATTTTTTAACATAGTTAAGTTCAAATTTTAAATTTAATTTGTTTAAATAAATGAAACAAATATTAAAAAAAAAAATCTCACGTAAGCTTAAATGTCAGAGTGCTCAAGTTGGCTCCCTAATTGCGACAAGTTGTTAATTAATCAAAATATATATCCATAATGTGGTTGAGATTAATTAATTTTAAGTATCAAATCTCCTTCAAAGGGATTCTAGTTGTTTCACCAATCAATTCCTCGCATAATTTAGTATAAATATATGGTTGAGATTAATTAGTACAATACATACTTATAAATCGCGTTCAATAATTTAAAATAATTTTATAAAAAAATTATACCAAATCTTAAAACAAATAAATACTTATGAGTTTGCTTTGTGATCATGATATATGATAAAAGGATAAGTGATATCACTAATATGCATTTAACAAGTATACTGATTGTAAGTAATAAATTGGATAAAAATTTAAATCATTAAATTTATAAAAAATTAAATTATAACTATTTAATCTAATTTTATTATTAGAAATAAGAATTAAAGAAATTTAAAATTATTTAACATAAAATATAATAAATTTATAAAATTATGAAATTAAAAAATATGTAATAGAGTAGGGATGACAAAAACACCTGCACTCACGGGTATCTGTGGGTAAAATCTGTTACGGATAATAACGGATACCCGTGCGGGTATGAGACGGATATGGGGCCAATTTGTGTTGAATGAGAATAAAAAAGATTATATGAGTATAACAACTACATCATATCAATTTCCAACTGTAGAGAACTTGGTCACTTATAACTAAGTATTACACAAGAGAATATAATCCTCGATCAATCCATGATTACAAGAATGCTCTCATAAGAATTCTCTATAATCTTTCTAAAATTGTGCTTGAAAAAGTATTGATTGATTTAAAAATCTCTTACAAACCTTATTTTTATAATATTTTCTAATAGACTTTTAGGTTAGATATGTTCATTTAGAGTGCCCAATTAACTTGCTCTTAGTGGGCCTATTTGATCCTTTAGAGATACTTTTTAACTTAATTTGTTCGAAGTGTCCATGTTGTTGCTCAAAGTAAGCAAGAGCAACCTTCTTGTTTTAAGCTAACTAACTCCATCTTTTGAAAATTCTATCTGACTTAGCTCCCTTGAGGCGCTTTAAGCGAATTTGTCTCACTTAGAGTACATTTATATAACTTGAAACGATGGTTCTCCTATAATGTGTGTAACTTTCAAATGATACTCTTCATGTGTCATATTTTCAATAATGAAAAGTATTAAAAATATCTAATATTTAACAATTAAATCCTAAAATAAAATTTAACTTTTAACTAAATGTTTTATGATAAAAACAATTTATAAACATAAGACATATTAATAATTATCTAAATTAAGAAAAAATTGTATGCATATTTTGTCATTATCAATAAGATAACTATTTTTTCCTATTGTAATAAATTATTTGGGTTACTAATGAAGTATAATTCTCTTATCTCATTATCATATTTATATCATGAATTTTTTTATAATTTATTTAAAAGTTATTTTTATAATTTATACACATTAACAAGGTTAAATGAAAAATTAATTTTAAGAAATTATATATAATTTTAATAAAAGAGTAATTTATTATTTAAACATGATTTATATATTATTTTCTCATTATATATTTAATCTATGTCAAATACAGGAAATTAAAATAACAAAGTAATATTATTCAGTAAACACCAAACATTAAATAAATTTAAATTTATGGTCTTTTATTCTATTTATTCTTATTCTACTTTTATCTTTTTTATTTATTTGTTGTATCTAGGAAAAAAACCTTAATATATAGTTGTTGAAATCCATCAAACTTTGAATCTCCTTACTTGTTGATTTAGGATATGCAGAATATATTAATGTCCAAGTGCGAGAGTAGGTGTTGAGCAGCTTTGAGTCTTGACTCTTGAGTGTTGAGTCTTGAGGCATTGTCATTGTTTTGGCCTAATAAATAATTATGTTGATCGTTTTACCCTCCCAATCTGCTAGTGCTAGGTGAAGCATGACATGAACAGTTCATTCACATTTACATTGCTTCCACATATTAAACGCACTAGCTATCATTTGGTCTAAGTTAATTTATGCCAATTCCGATCCAATATTGGCATTAGCTAGAGATGAAATCATTAGAGAAGACAATTTAATTGCATCTGCGTTGTCTTTTGTTGAAAATATATGCACGTTTTCTTGGCACAACTCTTTTACCTTTGTAAAAGGATTAATCTTGAAGATTCCCACTGTCATAAAGCAACAAAAGGATATTTTGACTCAAGGGGCATTATTATATATATTGATGTTGTTTCAGTTCAATATTCGTGTTAATTATATATACGACAGGTGTTAGAAGATATTGATTGTATGAACAAGATCCAAAATGCCAAAGGATTTCAAAAAGGTAAGTTAACATGTTGCTATCACCTCTCAAATTTTAGTTTATACTTTATTTTGATAAACAAATATTTAGGACCACATATCGAAGGGTCAATATCCACGCTATTCATAAGTCAGTAAAGAATTTGGAATTGGCAAGTTTCCACTCTTTACATATGTGAGTGCATATCTTTTAATTTCTTTTCTTTTCTTTTCTTAGACAATTCTTTTTAATTTTATATTCATGTTATTTACAGATGTGCATGTAACTAAGTTTTTAGCATAATTAACTCACAGCTAGCGCTTACAATATTCCTGGTTTGACTTTAAATAACCTTGCTCTCCTTTAGTTTAAAATTAAAGTGATAGTTTGCCTTCATGTAAATTTTTATATGTTAACTCATATACCCTGTATTTCTTTAATCCATTTTCTAAAGAAAAAAAAAATCCAGAGAATTGCTATTGTATGTGTTTTATAACAAAAGTGAAGCATTGCCAATTTATGTGCATTAGAAAATTATTTATAGTTTCTTTACGTACTTGTTCTTCTTGATTGTGAGATTTATTTATTTATTTTCTTATTTTTTGGTTTAAATTTTTTTAATATTCTTTTGACCATCTAATATAGAAGTAAGACAGAAATGTTTTTTTTTGTAAGTCTAACATTTTTTTTTAAATTAGTTAAAGATTAAACCAAAAAAACACACAACATAATTGTATGATAACATTAGAATAGCATGAATTGAAGTTTCACCTTATGAACATGTAGCTAGATAGTGAATGGAATTAATAAATTATACTTTTTGTAAAAAAAAAAATCCCGCACCAGACTATAATTTGGGTCAATGATTTGGTTGAGCAATGAAGTATGAACGAGTTGTTGGGAAATGGCATCATAATTTCCCTTCTCTGTTAACTCAAAATGGGCACTGAGCGGAAACGTAAAATTATCACACCAGAAATTTTAGCGTGGAAAACTTTTCTCAAGAAAAACCACGGGACCAGTAGGCCACTTAATCTTCCACTATAAAAATAATGGGAATACAAAATACAATGATATTGTATCCTCAATTTGTGGATAACACTCACAAATTGGCTCACTATTTTTCTCTCTTAGAAAAACTCTCTCTAAGGCTTTCTCTCTATTTCTTCTATGAGTGGAAATGCTTCACTCTTGGATGATTAAGCCTCCTCTCAAGCCTCCTATATATAGGCTTCAAGAATGCATCATGGCCATTGGATATATGTGGCTAGAAAACACCACAACCATTGATTTGATACTTGGTCATTATTAAGCCACACCTACCACACCTACCTCACCTACCACACTTATCACACCTACCACAATATTTTTCTATGGCTGGACCCATCAATTCTCCCCCTCCAGTCATAAAAAGGGATTATCCTTGGATTAGTTTAGGGTTGATGCTAAGCCTGCAACTTCTTTACAGACTTCTATCTTCTCTCTTGGTAGAGATTTTGTCATCATATCAGCCCCGTTGTCTTTGGTGTGTATCTTCTCAATCTTGAGCATTTTACTTTCTAACACATCACGGATCCAGTGATACCTTACGTCGATGTGTTTCAACCTTGAATGAAATGTCGAGTTTTTGCTGAGGTGTATGGCGCTCTGACTGTCGCAGTAGAGAACATAGCTTTCTTGATCTTGTCCTAATTCTTGTAGGAATTTCTTCATCCACAGGATCTCCTTACAACCTTCAGTGATTGCAATAAACTCTGCTTCTGTGGTGCTTAAGGCAATGCACTTTTGTAGTCGTGATTGCCAAGAAATAGCTCCCCCTGCAAAAGTAATCAAGTATCCTGATGTAGACTTTCTTGAATCTACATCTCCAGCCATATCTGCATCTGAATATCCAGTGAGCATTAAATTTCCATTGCCAAAACACAAACAACTTTTGGCAGTTCCTTTCAGATATCGTAGTATCCATTTCACAGCATTCCAATGCTCCTTTCCTGGATTTGATAGAAATCTGCTCACAACTCCTACAGCATAAGCAATATCTGGTCTTGTACAGACCATTGCATACATAAGGCTACCTACTGCAGAGGAATAGGGAACCTTGCTCATTTCTTCTTTTTCTTCATTCACTGGGCATTGCTTCTTACTCAATTTGAGATGACCAGGTAATGGAACATGCACAGATTTGGCGTTATGCATATTAAACCTTTCAAGAACTTTCTTGATATAGTCTTCTTGTGACATCCACAACATTCTTTTGGAACGATCTCTAATTATCTTCATTCCAAGAATTTTCTTCACTGAGCCCAGATCTTTCATGGCAAAGGACTTGCTTAATGCCTTCTTGAGAGCAGCTATTTTTGTTTTATCCTTTCCAACAATTAGCATATCATCAACATACAACAATAGTATGATGGACTCACCATTCTCATAATTCTTCACAAACACACACTGGTCTGCGGAGGTCTTTTTGAAATTATGTTGGGCCATAAAAAGATCAAACTTCTTGTACCATTGCCTTGGAGCTTGCTTCAGACCATAGAGGCTCTTCTTCAGGCGACACACAAGATGTTCTTTGCCTGGTTCTGCAAAGCCTTCAGGTTGCTCCATATAGATTTCTTCCTCTAAGTCTCCATGTAAGAATGCAGTTTTGACATCGAGTTGTTCTATCTCCAAGTCTAGCTTCGCAGCTAGGCCGAGAATTGCTCTGATGGATGTCATCTTCACTACTGGTGAGAAGATTTCTTCAAAATCTATTCCCTTTTTCTGGTTGCACCCCTTAACAACAATCCTTGCTTTGTATCGGGATTTTGTGTTGTTCTCTTCAGTCTTGAGCTTGAACACCCACTTATTTTTCAATGCTTTTCTTCCTTGTGGCAACTCCACTAGTTCATAAGTTTCATTCTCCTTCAGGGACTGCAATTCTTCTTCCATTGCTTGCAACCATTTTTCTTTATCATTCATCTCAATGGCTTCTATAAAGCTTTGAGGTTCTCCCTCATCAGTAAGATTAACATAATCATCTGAGAAATACCTTTTTGACGGTTGTCTGACTCTCATTGATCTTCTAACTTCAGGTTCTTGTTCTTCCTGATTAGTCTCCATTTGTTCTTCTTGCATTGTTTGACTTTGTTCTGACTCAGGCTGTTCTGTCTGATTAGGTTCATCAATTCTTTGAGAAATCTCTCCCCCTGAATTGTTTATCACTATGGGGCTTGAATCTTGAACCTCCTTTTGCTTTGGCTTCTCAGGTTTCTTGATATCTTGGATCGTTTGATCCTCAAAGAATATCACATCTCTGCTTCGAACAATCTTCTTGTTTACAGGATCCCACAATCTAAAGCCAAGTTCATCTTTTGGTGAACGAAGGTATATACACTCCTTCACTTTAGCATCTAACTTTGTTCTTTCATCCTTAGGAATATGTACAAAAGCCCTGCATCCAAAAACTTTCAGGTGACCATAGTAGGCTTTCTTTCCAGACCATACTTCTTCTGGTATCTCTCCATTTAACGGTCTTGAAGGTGACAAATTAATCAAATCAGCTGCAGTTAATATTGCCTCTCCCCAGAATGACTTGGGAATTTTAGCATGAGAAAGCATACTTCTGACTTTCTCTGCAATCGTTCTGTTCATCCTTTCAGCTACTCCATTCATCTGAGGAGTCTTGGGAGGTACTTTCTCATGTCTGATCCCATGAGTCTTACAATAATACTCGAATGGACCTAAGTACTCTCCACCATTATCTGTTCTTATACATTTCAACTTTCTTCCAGTTGCACGTTCAACTAAAGCATGAAACTCCTTGAAAGCTTGAAGAACTTGATCTTTTGTCTTTAATGGATACACCCACACTTTTCTGGAGTGATCATCAATGAAGGTAACAAAATATTGAGCACCGCCAATGGATCTTTCAGATGTAGAGCAGACATCTGAGTGAACAAGATCCAGTATATGCTTTCTTCTTCTTGCATCATCTGGTCTTCTAAAAGATACTCTATGTTGTTTGCCTGCTAGGCAGTCTTCACAGGATTCAAGTGGCTGCCCTTTAATATTTGGAAGATGATCTTTTGCGAGAATCTCCAAGCCCTTCTCACTCATATGGCCTAACCGTCTGTGCCATAATTCTTTGGATGCATCTTGAGCAACATTCATATCTCCCTTACATATCTTTCCCTGCATAGTGTACAAGGAGCCTTCCTTCTTGCCACGAGCAACAATCATGCTTCCTCGACTAAGTTTCCATCTGTCGGCACTAAATTGATTTATCATCCCAGCTTCGTCTAACTTACTTACTGAGATAAGGTTCAATCGCATGTCTGGAACATGTCTTACCTCCTTCAGCATAAGCTTGTTTCCATTTTCAGTCATTAGAGCTATTTCACCAATGCCAACAATTTTACTTGTGACATGATTTCCCATCTTCACCATACCAAAATCTCCTTTTTGATATGATGAGAAGAATTCTTCATGAGGTGTGACGTGGAAAGATGCTCCTGAGTCAATTATCCAAATGCATTCATCAAATGCAATATTCAAATAATTTTCTTCTCCGACAAGAAATACATCATCTGAGGTTACTGCAGTAGTAGTTCCATCTTCCTTCTTTTTTCTTGGGTCGATTTGGTCAGGATGGACTGTTCCAGCCTGTTGGTCTTTCTTCAAGAATCTGCACTCAGACTTCCTATGGCCTGGTTTCCCACAATAATAGCAACATATTCTTGTACGAGATTTGGATCTACCTTGTGATTTTCCTCGTCCTCCTTTTTCACGATTCTTGCTCCTCCCTCTATTGTCAATGACATTGGCTTCAAACTGATTGTTTAAGCCTCTTTCTCTTCGTCTTGATTCTTCATTTAGCAAACTGTCTGTTACAGAATCTAGACTGAGCTTTCCTTCTGGAGCAGAATTGCTGAGAGTGATAATTAAAGTGTCCCAGCTTTCAGGTAGAGAACTGAAGAGCATAAGAGTTTGCACCTCATCATCTATGTTTATTTCTGCTTTCTTCAGTTGATTCACAAGACCTTTGAAGGTATTCAGATGTTCGATCATGTTTTGACCGTCCATGTACTCCAACTTTGCAAGTCGTCTGTAAAGGTGGGCTTTGTTCCTAGGTGTCTTCTTTTGAATTAAAGATTCAAGTTTTGTCCACAACTCATACGCATTGGTATAAGTTGATACATGCTCGAACAAACTTCGATCAATATACTTTCTGATCACAGCTACAACTTTCCGATTCAGGATCTCCCAGTCTTTATCAGTCTTCCCCTCTGGCTTACTTTGTTGGGTGATTGGCTCATACAAATCCTTGCAATATAAATGGTCTTCCATCATCGGCTTCCAATATGAGAAATTATCAGCAGTTAGCTTGAACATATCTCCATCATGAGTGGTGGTACTCTCCATCTTGAATTATACAGGCTGAATAGTGTCCAACCACAAGAATAATCTTTTCTGATGTGGAAGATCAGATAAAACTGCAACCACAGAGCATACTAAGAATTTTCTTATGAGAATGACACCTTAGTCTTCAAGAGCTCTGAGAGCTCTGATACCACTGTTGGGAAATGGCATCATAATTTCCCTTCTCTGTTAACTCAAAATGGGCACTGAGCGGAAACGTAAAATTATCACACCAGAAATTTTTAGCGTGGAAAACCTTTCTCAAGAAAAACCACGGGACCAGTAGGCCACTTAATCTTCCACTATAAAAATAATGGGAATACAAAATACAATGATATTGTATCCTCAATTTGTGGATAACACTCACAAATTGGCTCACTATTTTTCTCTCTTAGAAAAACTCTCTCTAAGGCTTTCTCTCTATTTCTTCTATGAGTGGAAATGCTTCACTCTTGGATGATTAAGCCTCCTCTCAAGCCTCCTATATATAGGCTTCAAGAATGCATCATGGCCATTGGATATATGTGGCTAGAAAACACCACAACCATTGATTTGATACTTGGTCATTATTAAGCCACACCTACCACACCTACCTCACCTACCACACTTATCACACCTACCACAATATTTTTCTATGGCTGGACCCATCACGAGTGACATTGTCCGTTAATTTTCATGTGATATATTTTTATTACCACAAATAAACATAAGAAAATTATCTCAAAACACATGGTGCTGATGCCTCATTAAATATTCCCTAGTTTGAAAAGAAAACCACGTGATTCTCCATTTGCCAGCTACCATCACGATCGACGTCATTCATTGGATATTATCGTCAACTTGTTGTAATATGACAAGAAACAAAATCTCCTGTAAGTCGAATCGACTTTAGAAAACAGGAGAAATAGATCATGCTTCAATATCTTTGATCCAATATTATTAAATGGGTTTCAACATCGCCAACCACTGCATCAAAAGAAATATTTTTGTTAGTCAGGGAAAAAAAGAAGGTTCCAGGCTGCGATGGAAATTAAGGAGAGAAAACGGGGCGAAGAATGCTAAGTTCAAATTTATATAAGTTACAGTTCTCATATATATGGTTGCTGTTATTCTTGAGAGTGTTTTGTTGGTAATCAAATGTGAGATAATTTTTAGGGTTTAGGGTAATCAAACCCCAAACATTCATTCATTACCCAATACTATGAATCGGACATTGTGTCGGTCCATGCAGGGGTCTCCCTCATTGCTTTCGGTCATACGAGCAGAGGAAACAAAAATTCTTTTCCGATGAAAAAGGTTCAACACATCATTAATTATGATAGCTTCGAAGCCTTAAACCTGTTTGGTAATGGTAAAAGCTGATTCAACAAAATTCCCCAAGTAATGAATTAAATAATATAGTAAAATACTTGAGCTCTATTAATTACTTATATATATTTTTTTAAATGTCGTGTTTACCTACATATTAATTACTTATATATAATAATATAATATTTATTATTAAAAATTAATTTTACCTACATTATAAATATAATATATTATATTATTAAAAAGTATAAATATAAATTATAATACCATAAAAAATATGTTATTGGATCTCATTCAAAATTAACACTACAATCATGTATAAATACATGACAAATATAGATCTATATTTGTATATATTATATTTATAATAATATTTTTTTTATGTTATTGTTAATAATATTTCTTGTATTGCAGTATATAAATCCAATTTTTATTTTTATTGCAGTATAGAAATATATCAATTCGAATTTGATCAATGTCCTATTATATCTTAATTGATATATTTTAGTAACTTATTATTATTATTATTATTACTATTATTATTATTATTATTATTATTATTATTATTATTATTATTATTATTATTATTATTATCTCTAAGGTATAAGTGTTATGAGATACATGGGGAAGTATTGTACTTGTATATAAGAGACTTGCGTTACATTTACTCAGGTTTAATTTGATAATTATTAGAAAGAGTATCAAGAAGTTGTAGCAATAATTTCAAAAAAATTAAGTTTAAAGTAAATAATAAAGTTGTAATTTTATGAATTTTTATTTATAAAGAAAAATTGTTGTGATTTGATAAAAATAATGAAGTTGGGATTTGATTATACCGAGCAATTGAATATTAGATTCTAATTTGTGTTAATCCAACGATTAATAAAATTATTTAAACTCTTAAATGTAAAAATTAAAATCCTTTTTATCAAAATCTCATTTCCTTGCAAAAGTTAATCAATCAATTGTATTATGATTTAAGGTTATAAATTAACGGTGATTTGAAAGTGTTTTTTAATATCGTAACATTCAATTATAAGAAATCATATAATGAGTGATCAAATAAAAAAAATATTAAGATAAAGAAGTACAAACAAATAATTAAATTTAAACATTAATAAAAAAATTAGGAAAATACAAGTTAATTATATTAAACCTTAAAATGATTGTTAAGGAATTAAAATTAATGACTTTAAATTTTAGAGTGAAACTATTAAAGAAAAATATTTTATAAAAATCAAAATAAAAATTATAAATTTTATAAACATAAAAAATAATGATTTAAAATTTTAAAAGATAAAAAATAAAGATTTTTTTACAAAACCGATATCAAAATTTATTCATTTGATATATTAAAAATATATTTAAGCTAATTGGTAAATAATTATTGCTAAAATTATTTACTAGTTTTCCCTCAAATAATTTGTTTTTGTCAGCAATGCAATAGTGCTTACTCGTCACCGCAATAACATATATTCGTTCGACCACACAAAATGTTTACCCTTATTAGGAGAACTAATAATTTAATAAATAGAAATAATTCTGCATATATGAAATAGTTTATGTATATATACTAAGAACTTATGCGTGGTTATAATACATGGTTCATGGTTGAATCTTGAATTTGCTTAGTTTTGAATATTTCAAAAAAATGGATGAAACAAAAGCTTATCCTTTATTTAGTTAACAAAAACAAGCCACACACTTCCTTAAAAAAAATGTAGACATCTTTAAAAGAGAAGAATAAATAAATATTATGAATCATATGATATGCAAACAAAAACAAATAAAAATAAATGTATAGAAGTTGAAATATATATAAAAAAAGATATGACATATTATATGCAGATGAAAAGTACGGTATTGGACATTTTTTTTTGGATTATTCTTCATTTGTATCCACGTGAATTAGTGGAATTGAAGAGTTATGATGCGATATTTGATATTAAAAATATTATAAAAAAAACACACAGTAGTATTAAAAATATGCTCAAGTGTTAAAAAGATCAAGAGTCGACGTGGAAGTAATGTATTGGCGCGTAATCCCCACGTGTGATGAAAGAACGTTATGATACAAAAAAAGTGGTCCCCAACAATGTCCATGCACACTCTGTCCACGTCCCCGCAATTAGAAATTCCATTTTTAATTGGAATTTTGAAGATTTTTTACTTTTATTTTTTTATAACATCAACATGGAACTTTGAAGATTTAAGCGACATAAAAGAATTTCACTTTATGCCTTTTCTCTCACACGCGCGCACCATTTTAAAAGCAAAAACCAAATGGTGCCATTGGTAGTCTCCATAATCCAACAAGATGGAAGCACCTTCTTCTCCCTCATCGTTTTCTCCTTCAATCTCCCACTTACTTTATCTTCTCCTTCTTTACCTATAAACACTCTCTCACTCATTTCTTCAAACTAAGTATATATTATTATATATTTATTTTCCCTTGTGTGATGGGGGCTAGTGTTTCTTCAACTAATATATTAGAAAATGAAGAAGGGTCTATTTGTTCATCATCAAGACCTGGTCTTGGTGATATCCCTGAGAGTTGCATCTCCTCCTTGTTCATGAATCTTGATCCACCAGATATATGCAAATTGGCCACCGTCAATAGGGCCTTTCACCGAGCTTCCTCAGCTGATTTTCTCTGGGAATCCAAGTTGCCACCAAGTTACAAGTTTCTTGCTAAAAAAGTTATTGGTGAAGAAAATATTGCTACTATGACTAAGAAAGAGATTTATGCCAAACTTTGCCTACCCAATCGTTTTGATGGTGCCACCAAAGTAAGTTGATTCATTAATTATCTACTCCATCTTAATTAATTAATAATCTTATGATGTATAGATCGATCTGTTATTATTTTTTGAGTTTTCCTTAGTTAAATTTTTTTTTTATTTGTTCCATTAATTGTTGGGGTTGTTGTAGGAAGTTTGGTTGGACAAATGTAGTGGACAAGTTTGTTTGTTCATGTCATCCAAGTCCTTGAAGATAACAGGAATAGAGGACAGGAGATACTGGAACTATATTCCAACCGAAGAATCCAGGTGAGGGATGGATAGATATTTTAATTTGATGTTTCTTTGACTTTTACATTTGTATCTTCTTTCATTTTCCCCCCCTCCTCTCTCTCTCTTCCGTTGGATCTTGTTTTTATGTTGAAGCTGATTGAGGTCCAGGGTTTTGAAATGTTTCTGGTCAAATCGTGTGTCCTCACTCCTGCACGTACCATTTCAATTGTCTGCTTTTCCCTAGACTTGCTTGTGTTTACAGAAAATTAATTATTAGCTCGTTGAAAAGTATTTGTTTCCAGATTTTTCTGGTTTTTTATTTGTAAAAATTTTATTAAAACATTTGTTTCTTATATAGGAGGTTGAAAATTGTTTAATAGATATGTTATTAGAGAAATAAATACAAAATATTTAAGTATTTATCATATTAAAAATATAAAATTATATATTAGAGAAATAAATACAAAATATTTAAGTATTTATCATATTAAAAATATAAAATTATATATATATATATATATATATATATATGATATAAGAATTGATTCGTTTACTCTAGAAGTAAGTCTAACTCATGTTCTACATCAAATTTCAACGATTTAACTGTTGAATTTAAAGTTCTTAATGCATACATTAAGTTTGCAAATTTTTAAAAAATTTGAAAATCATTTAATACTTTATTTCATTAATTCAAATTAACGGATAATCATAAAATTATTTTATACATTGATTTGAATTAATGAAACGAAGTATCAAATAATTTTTAATTTTTTTAAAAAATTTACAGATTTGATCTATACATTAAGAAATTTAAATTCAAAGATTGGATTGTTAAAATTTGATGTACAACATGAGTTGTTGAATGAAATAAGTTTATGTAGACTTGCTTATAAAATACACTAATCTCTTCTCTATGTATATATAAAAGATGAAAAGAATTGTATTAAAGAGTTTGAGTAAATAACTCATTGATAAGACTTTTTTTTTATTAAAGAGGAGAAAACTTATCATAAGATGTAAAGTCGTTTTTGAGCAAATAATAAAAAAAAGAATATATCGAAGAATATATCACATTACAGGAAATTCTTAATTAAAACAATTCTTTAAGACAGAAAAACTATTTATCAGTAACTTCTACGAAACAAATGGAAGACATTTTCAAGATTTGGGTACGACACAATATCAAATGAAAAGAACAATATATTTTAAAAATAGCAGAAGTTTTTAAATAGTTCAATAAGTCTAGGTAATACGAATCACTTAAAATCTATAACAATGTCAACTCATTTTCAAAAGAAAAATTCCCTGAAAAAATTCTACTTTTGTTTAATATTTACCGAAGGAAGGTGCAATTTGACATATATATTACAATTTTAAATCCAAACGCGTTCAATGTATAAAATCATCATTAAATTATTTGATGAAAAAAAAAACTCCAAATTAATCATTATTTATAATGTAAAAGGTTTTGAAGACATTTAGCCAAAATAAAAATGAAAGAAGAAACCGAAAACGCTTGTCGAGTTGAACAACGTTTGGACTTTGGAGGCGCCCACACTGTCAAATAAATTACCCATACTAAAAAATTCCCATTATTATACACTAAAACAAAGAGGCTTTTGACCATATTAGAAAAATATTTACAAATAACACATAAATGTTATTATTATTTTTTTAAATATTATCAAATGTATATAGTGAATATTATTGAAGATTTTTAATAACATTTTTATATAATTAGGTAATATTTTTTAAATATTATTAAAGTGATATTTTTGTTACATTTTAATAATGTTATTAAGTTTTATTTAATTTTATAAAATAATAATTAATTTTAATATAGATATTATTTCAATTATACTTTATGACTTCTAGTTTCTTACAAATTTTTTAAGGTGGAAAATATTTTTAATTAGTCATCATTAAATTTATATCACATCAAAATTCATTTATCTTAATTATAACTTTATAATTATACATATTCTTTATTTACTGCATGTGAGACTTTAATTTTAGAAAACAATTTGAAATTGAAGAAGTGTGCTATTTATGTGACATTTTTTTTTCTTGATGTAAGACTTTAACTTTAAAACCAATAATAAAAATTAATAGAGATAAAAAAATATTATTCTATCTGTAATAATATTTAAAAAAAATGTTGCAAAATAATCTATTTACTCAATCTATAATAATATTTTAATAAATATAAAAAGATAAATATTGTTAAATAAGCAAAATGTAGTAGTGTTAGTTGTACAAATGATAAATTAGGACGAAAGCTTGTACCTTATGTTTAATTTAAGCTAGGAATTTCTTAAAGAGTGGACATTGATTTTCAAAGCTGATGAGAAATGCCATTGGCTTCGCCGTATTCTGGCAGATTATTCTTTCTTTCTCAACCGTTAATATATAGGTAACTAAAGAAAAGAAACAACAGTGCAAGCAATCTGCCTAAGAAAAATACTATCCAAATTGCTGAAAAGGACTTGTGTTTAGGGGAAAGTGATGTTAAATTATATCTATTGTGTCTAAAGCAGAGAAGCAAGGTCGTATTCTATTTGTCATTAGTTGCATTGCTTACAACAAAAGCTTTATTTTGAACATTTATTTATTTATTGCCTGTAGTTGCTTTCCGTCATTGATTAATACTAAAGCTTGGGATATATGCATGCTTTTATCATTATGCGCATTTTTCATGACATAAGAACCTCTCCCAAAGTTGTAATATGCGATTCATAAAATGGTTATTCCTACCTTTATTGGGATCTATTCAATTTATTTGTTGAAAGGTATAAAAAATACCATATTTTGTCACCTATTCAAAAATATCTTTGTAAAGATACTCAATCTAACATGTGATCTTTTTAACTCCGATCCAACTCATAATTTCATAGCTTTTACGCGTCATTTTGATTCTGTTGTGATAAACATTGGAATATTTGTTTCGATCTTAAGAATGAATGAACATATAAATAAAGTAAAAAATAATAATTACTTCCATACATTATTCTCACAAATTTATGTACAAAGAGTTGCCACGTCTAATTCTAAAAGCTTATTAACAATTTTATCAAAGATAAAAACTATGATTGAGTTAATAAATTTTATAAATCTTTGTTCATATAGTGGAAATTATATTAAAATTATGAATATGGTAATTACACCTGCAGGTTCAATAGTGTTGCATATCTTCAACAAATGTGGTGGGTTGAAGTGGTGGGGGAGCTAGAGTTTGAATTCCCTGTGGGGAGATACAGCTTAGTTTTCAGACTCCAATTGGGCAAGGCCTCCAAGAGATTGGGCCGGCGCGTGTGCAACGCTGATCAAGTCCATGGCTGGGACATCAAGCCCGTCCGATTCCAACTCTCCACATCAGACGGCCAGCGTTCGCTCTCAGAGTGTTACTTGAGTAGGCCTGGGGAGTGGGTCTACTACCATGTAGGAGATTTCGTGATTGAAAAGCCCAATGAGCTTATAAACATCAAGTTTTCCTTGGCCCAAATTGATTGCACTCACACCAAGGGTGGCCTCTGCGTAGATAGTGCCATAATTTGCCCAAAGGAGTTTAGAGAAAGACTCAAACAACGTTAGCTAATTCTTTCACTTTGCACAGTTTAATTATAAGAAGAGAAAAAAGAAAAAGGAATTGTTTTTTTTTTTTTTTTTTTAACACAAGTTTGGTATTATTAGAAAGTACTCAAGTAGCCCTCGTTTTTAGGTGGGTTTGAGTGTTCATTTGCAAATTACGTGTAGTGTAGGAGTGACCAGTGTGAAATAAAAGTGCTAACTCACGCAGTTATAGTCTATAGAGATTAGAGAGTTCCTTGCTTTTGTTATGATGCTTTTGTTGTAATTAGAATGCATTAATAAAATAAATATTTTTTATACCGTGATTCAATTATAGATGGCTATATATGATAAAAGTATTAACTTTTAATAATTATTTAAAAAATGTATTTAGTATAATTTGTAATTGATTGATTGTGTAAATTTTACATTAATCTTACTAATAATATCCCAATTTATCAATTATTGGGCCGCTAGTTTATATATACAGTCCATTTATCAATTATTTCCTGTTTGAACTACTAATTCTACGTACACCGTGTAGACACAAAATGTAATCATGAGATCTGAATTCTGATTAGATAAACAAAACACTTTTAAAAAGGTCATCCAAATTATGTGATTGAATAATTGGGCCGCTAGAAAGCAATTTGGGGAGGTTATGTTTTCTTTTCAAACCTTTGTATACGATGTTGATCAACATGCTGGAATGGAAGATCCCCCGAGTTCAACCAAGCTGAAAAGTTGTTGGCAAGAAGATTGAAGAGGTGGAGTCATTTCATATAAACTTCTCCAAGCCATATACCAAATTCTGCAAGGATTATTAAGAGGCAATGAAAAAAAATTGAAGCAGAATGACATAAAAAGACTAATATGAGACTTGACGTGATTGGCTACCTTGAGGCGCACTACTTTTCTAATGGCTAATAGCAAGCCTGGCATGAGACATTGTACATCTGTGATATCATGCTTGATAGAGTAAACCTGCAACCATTGACTTGATGATGAAAATCAATGCTTCCCAGCAAAGATAGAACCAGATTAGTTCACAGGACTTACCTCTCCTGGACCTGAGAAATGAACTGTTGTGCTGGAAGGAAGTCCTGGAAGGACCATGCTGTGTACACGAATTCCATCTCCTAGGACTTGACCCCTTGCCTAGTGTCACAAATAAATGTACCCAGTTAGAGATATATATCTCACTAGCCATTTAAAGGCTAAACATAGTTGTTTTTGTCCTTACCAAGACATCTGTCGAAGGATCTTCTCTGTTATAGATTTGACCCAGGTTGGAGAGATTGTTGGCAATTTGGTTTGCATCTGCTGATGGAAGCTCCTGTTCACTAAGGTCAATTCAGTTTACTGATATTTCACACGCGTCCATTTGGATCAACATTTCACCTTGTTATCTTAATGTTCCTTTTAACTGTTAATAATGTGATATCTAAAACAGTGAAGGCAGATAAAAATGAGAGGTGGGAATCAATTCAGATATAATAAATCTCGGTGTATTATTGTACTTTGCTTTTTCATAAATTTTCCCCTAGAACTTCTGCTCCTACCAAGCATATATCTCCTTTTTATTATTATTTTGGTTGATGGAGCATGCATCCTTAAATATGATTACAATAGTTCTTAAATAGAAGTCAAATGTATTTTAACACATTATTTTATATACCTGCGATTGAAAAACGTAAAGTGAAATACTTGCACTCTCTTGAGACTTCTTTTTTGTGGATTGCCTTGTCTTGGCCCTCTTAGTTTCCCTTTTATATCTTAGTGATGATAATTACATCAATCATGTCAACTAGGTTGCCTAAACATAAAAACATTGATAAACAATTAACATAAAAAGAATTCTCACATTTGCGTTAGCCCTGGATTCCACAATTTCGACGTTGCTGTAATGGAAAGAAGCTGAAATCGCGGCTTGTTGCAATAATATTGATCCTATGGAAAGGGTTGGTGCAACCAAGACACCCTGACATCAAAGTTAATCATATGCCATAAAAGAACAGATGGCTTAGTACTAGCAAGTTTAGACTTTAGACTAATTAAAGTTACCACATTTGCTATTCAAATATGGACAGTGAAATAACTAAACAGACCAAATAATAGAAAAGAGAACAGAAATAATTTAAAGTAAACATTGTATTTTTCTTATAAGTCTCACCCCGTGCTCACCATGCTGGCCTTCTCGCAGAATGCAGATAATGCAGCTACTGTGTCTAATTTGATTCGGGGCACGTAAACTACACTTTTCATGCCAAATGCTGTTGCCTAATGAAGAGAATAAGTCGATGTTCAACACGTGGCACATGTGAAATTAGTATCAAAATACAAAGTCTAACATCACAACTGTAACTCCGGAGGTTAGTTAATGAACAGAAGATACACAGTTTTCTGAACACAAATAATTTATAATTGCCGATGTTAAACTTCTAGCATTGCTCTTAGTCTTACCCAAGAACCGTTTAGTTAACAATTTACAAAAATAATGCAAACATATTTGTCCATCTAATGAAGTTTCTAGCTAGCCAGAAATCAAACCTGTTTTACGTTGTCATATACTGAGGAAGGGTCAGTGAAATCAACTACAACTCCTGTTGCTTTGGACTGCAAATTGCCATTCAAAACTTAATTCAAATAAAGACAGAACAGATTAAAGAAGGAAAAAAAAAGTACCAAGTATGTTGTTGCTTTGTATTACCTGAGATATAGAGCCCAAAATCATAGTAAGGTCATTTATTATGGGTATTTCAAGGGGCTCTTCCAAGCCACACACCTAGAAGAATTGAAAACAATCTTAAAAAAATATTTAAAAACAGTCTGAAGAAGTAAGTTGGTCTGGCCAATGACAGTATAACACCAAAGACAAAAAAAGAAAAACCTTTCCAATATCTTCCCCAATATGGCCATTATCCACAGCTCCCGCTACTTCCATTCCTCTGGCCTTAGTCACTGCCATCACTGCTGCTCTTCCAATTTCCTTGGTTGCTCCATTAATCACAACCTGTTCCACAAAGGGTATATTGCAATGGAAGCACTTGGTGGAATTAAAGAGTTGAACTTTGAAAATGCATTTAATTTCAGGCTTAGACCTTAATATTGCTTTGTGTAGGCTGCGCTGAGCAAGAAATGAAACGTTTGCTCCTGCTTTTGGCATTCTGAGAATTGAACAAGTTGGTGGAGTGAAACTGGCAGCTTAAGGCAGCCATAATAGCTCCTCAAGAGGGAATCCTCTCAGCCCAAAAGAAGATAAGAGTATATATATTTGGTGACCATTTAGTAAGAGCATGGTAATGCTTAGATAGATAAGGTGTTTGGGTTCTTGATAGTTGATGGTGCTCAATTCAATCATGGACCACTATTTCTTTCTTCTTCTTTTTTACAAGGATAAAAGGAAAAAAACTGTAATAACATCTTAAAAATGACACTTTTTTAATTAATATTTTAATATATAATACACAGATAATTTTAATATTTTTCTATCTCAAAAATAACATTTTTTTAATTAGTATTTTGGTATATATAATACACATAATAATTACACTGTATTAATTTGGATCATGCTAAAATATTAATGCAAGTCTTTAAAAATTGAAAGTATTCTTATTTGATCTATTCTTATTATGTGTCCTTATTATTTATATATTTAATTATTCTATTATTAATAATCAAAGAGGGTAGAATGTTTTTCTCCGTTGTAATTTCTCCTTATTCTTGTTTTTTTTTAATTTGGTGACAAAGTATTAACTATTTTATGTTTGGTCATTTCCAGATCATGAATAAACTTAACGGCGTGATTGGTAGGGAATTTAAATAGAGACTTTTTAAAAAAATATATTTTAAGTGCTTTGAAATGAAATGTTTAGATTGAATAGAGAATTTATAAAAATTTAAAATCTAAATATTTACGAAAATTTTTAAAATAATAGAATTTCAAATTTTAATTTTTTTTATATATGTTTTTCTCTCTTACCCCACATATATATTTTCTTTCTCATGTTTTCTTTTGTTTCTTTTTTTTTTCTTCTTCCATATCTTATACTCTATTTTCTATCTCCATCCCCTCTCTCCCTTTTATGTCTCTCTCTCTTTGTCTCCCAATTTCTTTTCTTTCTTCTCTCTCTAATTTTTATCTATTTTATTTCTTCTATCTCTCTCTTCTCTCTTCTCTCTTCTCTCTCTCTCTTATTTCTCTTTTTCTCTTCATCTCTCCCTCTTTCTATTTTGTTTTTTCTCCTTTTTTCTTTTTTGTTTTTTCTCCTACCTTTTTTACTTCTCTTTCAAAGTTAACATAAAAAATATCAATAAATTTTTAATTATTAAATATTTAAAAATATTTTTTTATGAAATATTATTTAATATTAATTTTAAAAACTATTTAACATTTAAAAAATTGGTCAATATTTATTTTTATAAAATTAAATCTTTTTTTGACTGTAAATAAAATTTAATCTTAAAATCTCAATATATATATATATATATATATATATATATATATATATATATTTAAAATCAATTTTACCCATAATAGAAATCAGATTAATATGTCTAAATTTAAAATTTAAAATTTAAGAAATTTGAATTAATTTATCTAAATAAAATATTTAAAAAATGATAAAAATTGAAATCAAAATAATTCAAATTTAAATTTTTCAAATCCCCTAAATGTTTAAAACTTATAATCTAAATACACTATAAGTATTAGAGCAACAAATATGGAGTATGTGTTGTTCTACTTGAACATTAGAAATATAGGATTTTTGATGAAGGAATCATAGTCAAATTGTAACAATCAAGAAATACAAAATTTAAGGATAAATAAAACAAAATAAAAGACCTCTATGTTATTTTTTTTCATGAATTTAATTTATGCAATATTTTAAAGCTAACAAGTAAAAATAAATTTATATTTGTGGAACGTGATTTTTACTGATCAAATATTATTTCAACACACATGAAAATAGAAGATTAAAATACCAAATCTAACTCTACATCTAAGGGAAGTTGTACCTGCCTGAGGGTACACTCGTAATCTTCAGGGGAATATGAGGACCGAACGAGAGCTTTAGGTAGATTCTTCGGAGGGGGAGGTACCTGCAAAAGATACTCCGATGCTTAAGTCAGTGTGGGCACGATTTTCTAGGGTAATGAATGAACAGTGACATACCTTGTTACGTGTGACCTATTTATAGCATCTGACATGGGCCTGAGCGTGATGGGCCCTCTCAGATATTTACCAAATTAGGTAATACGGTACTAATTGGTCGTTTAGGCTTTAATCATGTACTTACCTTTCTTGATTGTGATTACTTGTTATGACTTGCTTAACCCTTCGGCAAGAGGCCGAGCCGGCTAATCAATACTAGTCGGAACGGCAAATGACCGAACCGTCTAGTCCGTATACGGCAGCCTGTATACTTCCGGTATGTTCTATGTCGGAACGGTACCTGACCGAGCCGACTAGATGAATGATGATGGTCCATATTTGCATTAACCAGACTGATGTCGGTTCTCGGCCTCATGCCGAGCCGACGTTGACAGTGATGCTTGTTCGTGGCTATGCATGGGTGTCTGACGAAATGGCACGTGTTGGCCCACGTGACCGATACGGTCTCTCCGGTACACAAGCCCCCCAGCCTTTGAGGAACGAAGTGACGCGAAAGGTTAATGAAATAAAAAGAGAATTTTTCAGTCGGTGTCGTGAAGAAGAAGCTAAGGGTTACAACTGATGGTGGGATATGAAGAGTTGTAACCGTTGGGTATTTGATGGCGTACGCGGGGAGTTATGGTGGGATATGAAGAGTTGTAACCGTTGGGTATTTGATGGCGTACGCGGGAAGTTATGGTGGGATATGAAGAGTTGCGCGCCCTAGACCGTTGGATCTAAATGATCCAACGGTAGGCACGAGGGGGTGTCTCTTCAGTTGCCTATTAAGAACGCCTATAAATAGGTGTGTAGGAGGAAGGATTGCCACACGCAAACTTACTAGCTGCTCCGAGCCGAAGATATCTGAGAGCGTTTTGAGTACTCAACAGCAATTGGTCAAGTTCAATCATCAGGTACGTAATGGCTAACCTGGACATTGTTCATGTTGACTCCTCTGGGGACGAAGAGGTATCTAGGTTAAGGACGACGCCGCACCAGGAGGTAGCGTCGGCTTCAGCTTCAAATAGGGACGATTCCACAGAGTCGGCTTCGGGGTCCGGTCGGTCGCAAAGCGGGAATGAGTCGGCATCGGCTGTAGATTCCGATGAGCAACCTAGTCGGGGTGGAGAATCATCAAGAGTGTTCCCTCCAATATCAACTCCCGGATATTCGTGGGTGCACGGTGAGGTTGGTAGTGTATACTCTCGGTATACAAGTAAAAAATCTCTGGTGGATTTTGTATCGGCCGTGAAGTTTTTGGACTTTCCTGAAGATGAGGAGCCTTCGGCCATCTTCTTTCAACCATGCCGAGGCGACGGGGTGTCCAATCCTGATTTTGTTTATTTGAGTCAGGGGACTTCTAAATACCCCTTTTTCTATGTGTACGATTATATGTTCCGGGATTTGAAGATATCTCTCCCATTTGACGATTACTTTATGGGTATACTTCGGCTTTTGAATGTGGCGCCGAGTCAACTTCACCCGAACACCTGGGCCGCTATGCAAGGGTTCAGGCATTTGTGTCTGGGTCTCGGTCTTTCTCCTACTCCACATCTATTTCTGCACTTCTATACTTCTCGGCCGACGAGGAAGGCCAAGTGGCTGTCTTTGATTCGCCACAGTGATTGTCTACTACAACCTTTCACCACCTCCTACAAAAAATTTAAAGTGGGATTTATGAAGGTGATGATTCGGCCGGAACCAGGGAATAAGTATTTCTTTGACGCTGAGGGAAATCCACTATTTCCCTTCTACTGGACCCGGAAGCCGCGCAAGTATGACACGGTTTCCAAGTCACGCATGTCCCCAGAGGAGAGAGGAAGTCTTGATTTGTTAAACAAGTTGCCTCGGCCCTTACCATGCCGTCCTCTTGTCCGATTGTTTGATTCGGCCGATGTGGTCGAAGAATTGATCGGTATAGTACTTTTCCTACTTGTTTGAATTCAAGTGTTATCATTGATTTTGACTAATGATGTGCAGGTATAATGGCGGCTCATGACGATTTGGATATCCGCAACTTGCTTCGGAACCAACTTGCGTCGAACACCGCGAATAGGCCTGCGCCGGCCGCGCGCGTGAATCAACCAGCTGGTCAAGGTAGTGGGGTCGGACCCACGTCTCGGCCGAAGAAGACCACCCGGCCCCAACCTGAAAAAAGAAGGCCTGACTCTAGGGCCGAGGAGGAGAGTCGCCGGGCAAAACAGCGCCGAGTGGTTAGCCCCCCTGTTCCCGAAAGCTTGTCGGCACCAAGTTTCTTGGCTGGCAATGTTAACGCTCAGGATTTCCTGAGTCAAGACCTGACCTCCGAGGTAGGGCAGGGGCTGCTGAGCCGAATGAGTTCGGCGCAGAAATCGAGCTTCTTTTGTGAGTTCCAAGTGCGCGCTGTGGCCATGGCACAGAGTATTGTCATGCAGCCGAACGGTGAGGCGGATGAGTTGCGCAAACAGCTAGCTGAGCAGGAGAAGTCTCTTCAAGAGACACTGGCTGCTTTGACCGACGCCCAGACGGCTAGTAGCAAGTATCAGTCCGAGATGGATCGCCGAGGAAGAACCGCTGATGACTTGGCCTTAAAGGTACAGCGTCTCGAACTTGCTCTGAAGGGCGAGACTGATAAGGTGACAGCTCTGAGCAAGGAGCTGGATGCTGAAAAGGCTGCCTTTGGTGCTTATCAGGAGAAGGCGCGCGCCAAGGTTCTCAGTCAGCATCAGGCCGGTTTTGCTCAAGCTGCTCGGCAGGCTTGCTACTTCGGTGACTTTCCCCCTGACTTCCACCTGGACATGACAAAAGATTTTTTCCAAGGGAAGTTGGTGGATATGACCTCCATTCCACCTGATCAGGAAGCCGACGAGGAGGCTCCGGCTCGGCCAGTTGGGCCAAACGAAGAGGAGACTCTGAACGAGGAGGCTGCACCTGAGGATGGTCCAGTTCAGGGGGAGGCAGAAGTAGCGTCTTAAATGTTTCTTTTGTATTATGGGGCCGATAGCGCCTATTGATAATGTACCTTTCTTTTTTTAATGAAATTTCTCCGTCCTTTATGTTATAACTGGCGTGAACTCTTGTGGTGATTAACAACTTAATTTGCGTGAGCCGTCTCCTTGGTCGAGAGATATCTCGGGAAGGAAGACTTGAATAATTAATTAAAGCCACATCCTTGGCCGAGAGACGTCTCGGGAGGGAAGACTTGAATAATTTAATTAAAGCCACATCCTTGGCCGAGAGACATCTCGGGAGGGAAGACTTGAATAATTTAATTAAAGCCACATCCTTGGCCGAGAGACATCTCGGGAGGGAAGACTTGAATAATTAATTAAAGCCACATCCTTGGCCGAGAGACGTCTCGGGAGGGAAGACTTGAATAATTTAATTAAAGCCACATCCTTGGCCGAGAGACATCTCGGGAGGGAAGACTTGAATAATTTAATTAAAGCCACATCCTTGGCCGAGAGACATCTCGGGAGGGAAGACTTGAATAATTAATTAAAGCCACATCCTTGGCCGAGAGACGTCTCGGGAGGGAAGACTTGAATAATTAATTAAAGCCACATCCTTGGCCGAGAGACATCTCGGGAGGGAAGACTTGAATAATTAATTAAAGCCACATCCTTGGCCGAGAGACGTCTCGGGAGGGAAGACTTGAATAATTAATTAAAGCCACATCCTTGGCCGAGAGACGTCTCGGGAGGGAAGACTTGAATAATTTAATTAAAGCATGAGTGATTGAATCGTGTTGTTATTGATAAATGGATGCCTCGTTAAAAACCTTGCCGGCCAAAACCTCTTTTCACTATTTTTTAAGAGGGAAAAAGACCGGTTCAAGGAAAAGAGTGCACCCTTACAACGCTTACAAGTTTGTGAAAATAGACAACTAGCTATAGTAAGTCTTCAAGTGCGTAGAGTTCCATGTCCGAGGAACGACCTTGCCGGACAACTCTTCTAACTTGTACGCTCCATTGTTGAGGACATGCCGTATCCGGAAAGGGCCGTCCCAGTTGGCTGATAGCTTCCCTTCTGAAGAGTTGCGTATGGCTGACCCGGTTGCTCTCCATACAAGATTACCTTCGTGAAATGTTCTCGGCTTAACACTTGAATTGAAACGGCGTGTCATGCGTTGTTTACATGCCTCGGCCACAATCTGTGCTTTTTCCCGTGCTTCATCGAGGACATCAAGCTCGGCTCGGAGCGAAGCATTGTTGGACTCCTCATGGAAGTGCTGTCTTCGGAATGATGGCTCTCCGACTTCAACCGGGATCATGGCGTCTGCGCCGTAAGTCAGGCGAAAGGGTGTCTCTTTTGTTGTTGATTGTGGTGTACATCGATACGCCCAAAGGACCTCTGGCAACTCTTCGGCCCATGCCCCTTTTGCCGAACCGAGCCGTTTCTTTAATTCGGTGAGGATAACCTTATTGGCCGCTTCGGCCTGGCCGTTCGACTGGGGGTGTTCAACTGATGTAAACCTATGCCGGATGCCAAGGTTTTCAAGGAAAGAGTTGAACTTTTTGTCCGCGAATTGTAAGCCGTTATCCGAGATGATGGCATATGGGATGCCGAAACGGGTAACTATGTTCTTCCAGACAAATTTCTGGACATTAGCGGCGGAGATGCAGGCAAGCGGCTCGGCCTCAATCCACTTTGTGAAGTAATCGACAGCTACGAGGAGAAACTTAACTTGTCCCTTCGCCACCGGAAATGGGCCGAGTACATCAATGCCCCATAAAGTAAACGGCCATGGAGAGCTGATGCTATGCAGTTCAGCAGCTGAAGCATGGATGAGGTTCCCGTATTTTTGGCACTGAACACATTTTTTGACAAAGTCGGCGCAGTCCCCCTTCAGAGTTGGCCAATAATAACCGGCCCGCAAGACTTTAGCTGCTAAGGTTCGTCCTCCGGAATGGGAGCCACAAATACCCTCATGGACTTCCCTCATCACGTAATCTGCTTGGTGACTATCTATGCATTTGAGCAGCGGGGTGGAGAACCCCCGTCTGTAGAGGTCCTCGGCTATCATGGAGTACCGAGCCGCCTGTGTTCGCAACTTCTTAGCTTCCATCGGGTCGGCTGGTACTGCGCCGTTAGTGATATAGTTCCGAATGGGTGTGGTCCATGAGGGTGATTCATCTATTGCCATGCACTCGGTTGTTACGCTTGGGGAGGGAACTTCAAGATGAATAGTGGTGCGCAGCTGTCCCGGCTTCCGGCTGCTGGCGAGCCGAGCTAACTGATCCGCTCGTTCATTATTGCTACGCAAAACATGGCGAACCTGAACCTCACTGAATTCATCCTTCAATTTTTGGAATAGATGATAGTATTGTAATAAGTTCGCATCTTTAACTTGGAAATTATCATTGACCTGCTCGGCCACTATCTTTGAGTCGGTCCAGCATATGACTCGCTTCACATCCATCTCGGTTGCCAACCGCATCCCAGCTAGTAGGGCCTCGTATTCCGCTTGGTTATTGGAGGCACGAAAACCGAACCGGAGAGACTGCTCAATTGTGACGCCTGAGGGACTAGCCAGTATCACTCCTGCTCCGCTGCCTTGGGCGTTAGAAGACCCATCGACATGCAAGGTCCATGATTCGTCTTCAAAACACCCCGAAGGGGTAAGCTCGTTAACAAAATCAGCCAAGTGCTGCGACTTGATTGGACCTCTCGGCTCAAAGGACAAATCGAACTCTGACAACTCGACCGACCATGCCATCATTCGGCCGGCAATCTCTGGTTTTCTTAATACTTTTGCCACTGGACAATCGGTCCGAACAATTATCTTGTGGCTATGAAAGTATTGTCTCAGTCGACGAGCAGTGTAGATGAGTCCTAAGGCTACCTTTTCAATTAACTGGTATCGTCGTTCGGCCTCCTGCAAAGTCCGACTGATGAAATACACTAGTTGTTGCTCTTCTCGGTTTTCTTGTATTAGCGCAGCGCTAATTGAGCTGTCGAAAACCGCTAAGTATATAATCATGTCAATGTTGGCAACTGGTTTGGAAAGGACCGGGGGTGTACTAAGGCGCTGCTTGAAATGTTGGAATGATGTTTCACACTCCTGGGTCCACTGGAATCGCTCGGTCTTCTTGAGCAGGAGGAGGATGGGTCTAGCTATCTCAGCTAGGCAAGGAAGAAAGCGGGAGAGCGAAGTGAGCCGGCCTGCCAACTTCTGAACTTCTTTCAGGGTACTTGGGCTTTTCATGCTTAGAATGGCTTGGCACTTGTCAGGATTTGCTTCAATGCCGCGACTGGACAACATAAACCCTAAGAACTTGCCGCCTGAGACCCCGAATACGCACTTGTCGGGGTTGAGTCTCATCTGATGTTGGCGAAGCGCGTGAAACACTTCGGCCAAGTCATGCGTATGTGCCGATTCATCACTTGATTTTACCACCATATCATCAACATATACTTCCATGCTTCGGCCGATCTGGTTGTGGAAGATTTTATTCATCAAACGTTGATATGTGGCCCCGGCATTTTTTAATCCGAACGGCATCACCCGGTAACAGTAATTGGCTGTTTCGGTGATGAATGCCGTTTTTTCTTCGTCTTGGGGGTGCATCCGGATCTGGTTGTATCCCGAGTAAGCATCCAGAAAAGACAAGAATTTGTGGCCGGATGCCCCATCGACGAGCCGATCGATGTTCGGGAGTGGGTAGGCGTCTTTTGGGCAAGCTTTATTTAAATTGGTATAATCGGTGCACATACGCCATTTCCCATTTGACTTTCTAACCATGACCACGTTAGCCAGCCAAGTCGTGTAGTGCACCTCTCGGATAAACTGAGCGTCTAGCAACTTGGTCACCTCTGCTTCGATGGCGGTTTTTCTTTCTTCCCCCGTTTTCCGGCGCCGTTGAGCAATCGTCCTAGCCTCTTTGCTAACGGAGAGCTTGTGGCACAGGAAATTGGGGTCAATGCCAGGCATATCAGATGGGTGCCAGGCGAACAAGTCTCTATTCTCGAGGACCACACGCTGAATGGCTAGGCGCTCCCCTTCGGTTAAATAGGTTCCCAAGTAAGTAACTTGGGATTGTGCCGTTCCTACTTGGAAGGGTTGTTTGTCTTCAATGGGCTCTACCCTCTCCTCCTGATCGATTCGTGGATCGAGGTCGATGGCCGACTACTGCGAAACCGAGTGCACCCTTCTCGGTTCGGTTGGCTCCTCCATTCTCAGCAACCTTAAGCTACTAAAATAACATTCGCGCGCCGTTTTTTGGTCAGCGTGTATGGTGACGATTCGTCCGGACTCAGCCGGGAACTTCATGGCCAGATGAGGAGTGGAGACAATGGCTCCGAGCCGATTCAAGGACGGTCGTCCTAGCAGAATATTATAAGATGTGTTGGCGTGCACCACTACGTACTTGACTGGGATATCGCGGTGATCAGCTTCATCAAATCCGAACCGTGTGGACAGCTTGATATACCCCTTTGTCTTCACTCGCTCACCAGAGAACCCCACCAGTGGCTCGTTGTAGGGGACTAATTCGGATTCTGGAATACCCAACTGTTTGAACGTGTTCCAGTACAAGATATCTGCCGAGCTTCCCTGATCTACCAACGTTTTACGCACAATGCAGTTATGGATTTCTACACTGATTACCATTGGGTCATCTTGCTCCGGATCAATGCCTTTGAAATCGGCTTCGGTAAAGGTGATAGTAGGTAATTGCCGACGGACTGTTTCAACGGCGTGAACATGCCGAACGGCCCGTAGATGCCTCCGTTGGGATGAGGAAGATGAGCCACCACCAGCAAATCCACCTGCAATGGTATTGATGACTCGCCGAGGCTGTGACGAGGGTTCGACATCTCGTCTTTCTCTGGACCGGCTCTGTTCTCTATACGGACGTGGTTCCATTCTCCTTTGCTCAGGGTCGTGCCGTCTTGACCGGTCGGCGTGCCGAGTTGTGTGCGGTCGGTCGATGAAACCCTGTAGCTGGCCCTGTTTGATTAGGTCTTCGATCTTGTCTTTTAAAGCCGCACATTCTTCTGTCGAATGCCCTCGATTGCGGTGGTAGCGGCAAGATTTTGTTGTGTCGGCCCTGGGGGGGTAGAAGCTCGTTTTGGAACGGCCAACACGTCCGAGGCCAGCGCTTGCTCGAGTATGGCTGCTCTGTTGGTGTTAAGTGGTGTGTACTGGGAATACCTTGGGCCACGAGGGGGTCTCTCCCGAGGTACCAATTCTTTCGGGCGACCTCGGAAATTATTCTCGACTGGCCTTTCAGGCTTTGCCGCGACTTCTGCTCTAGCTTGGTTGCGGAACTCAGCTAGCTCCTCCATTTGCATATACTTATCGGCTCGTCGCCGAAGGTCATCCATGTCGGATGGTGGCTTCTTGCAAATACTGTTGGCGAAGGGACCTGGCTTCAAGGCGGTAGTCAGATGATGCAGGGCGACGGCCGGGTTTAGGTCTCGGATTTCCAATGCCGCCTTGTTGAATCGGCTCATGAATGTCCGAAGGGATTCCTTTTTCTCCTGACGAATGCTTACCAGAGCCAACGAGGTCAGTTGGTGAGGCCTACTGGTAGCAAACTGAATTGTGAATTGGGAGGCCAATGTACTAAACGAATCAATTGAGTTGGCCGGAAGCCGAGTGAACCAACTCAGAGCTCGTCCTTTTAGCGATGTTGGGAAAATTCGACAAAGGGCGGCATCATCGGTTGTGCTTAAGGTGACTTGAGTCAAGAACACATCTACGTGTTCATCGGGATCAGTGGTCCCATCGTACTTGTCGAGAGGCAACGACTTCCAATGATCAAGAAGCGCGGTCTGCATGATATTTGATGTGAAGGGATGCCGATGTGCTCCGGCCGGCATCGGCAGTATCGGCCTACTAGCTGAAGCATGAGCGGCTGGGGTGGCAATAGAGGTGTGGTTGGCAGGGGTGTGGTGTCCGTGTGAATGAAACGACCCCTGAGTATGGGTCGTCTCGGATGGTTTCCATGTGGGATCTCGGTATTGGTTTTTCAGGGCAGCATTCTCTTCTCTCAATGCAGCCATTTCGGCGGCATCTCTCTCTCGCTGCTGTTTCATGGCAATCATTTCCTCTTTCATTTGTCGTACCACATCGGTCAAGTTTGTCTCCTCTACCGTTTCGGCCCCGGACTGATGCTCCTCCTCGGACTGGTGTTCAGCGTTAGTCTTCCTTGTCTTCACCATGACGTCGAAACTATTGAATACGTCTTTCTCGAGAGCTATCGGTTCGGCCCCACGGTGGGCGCCAAAATGTACCTGCCTGAGGGTACACTCGTAATCTTCAGGGGAATATGAGGACCGAACGAGAGCTTTAGGTGGATTCTTCGGAGGGGGAGGTACCTGCAAAAGATACTCCGATGCTTAAGTCAGTGTGGGCACAATTTTCTAGGGTAATGAATGAACAGTGACATACCTTGTTACGTGTGACCTATTTATAGCATCTGACATGGGCCTGAGCGTGATGGGCCCTCTCAGATATTTACCAAATTAGGTAATACGGTACTAATTGGTCGTTTAGGCTTTAATCATGTACTTACCTTTCTTGATTGTGATTACTTGTTATGACTTGCTTAACCCTTCGGCAAGAGGCCGAGCCGGCTAATCAATACTAGTCGGAACGGCAAATGACCGAACCGTCTAGTCCGTATACGGCAGCCTGTATACTTCCGGTATGTTCTATGTCGGAACGGTACCTGACCGAGCCGACTCGATGAATGATGATGGTCCATATTTGCATTAACCAGACTGATGTCGGTTCTCGGCCTCATGCCGAGCCGACGTTGACAGTGATGCTTGTTCGTGGCTATGCATGGGTGTCTGACGAAATGGCACGTGTTGGCCCACGTGACCGATACGGTCTCTCCGGTACAGAAGTTTTTATAACCGTTTGATGAAGAAGCTTGGTTTATTTGGACACGGTGGGATACTGTTATGATTTTTTTAGTTTAGAGAATATTTGGGCACAAATTTGATTTAGAATTTTATTATTAGGCCTTATTCAAAGCCTTGGGTCAAACAGAAAATGCAAGATTAATTTTAGTTCATTGAGATTCTGTAGCTTATCAAAACAAAAAAGTTCATTGTGATTCTGAGTTTGTTCATGAGCCCATGTTGAAAGGTAAACATTTGTAAGAACTAAGAAGGTTCATTATATATACACCTCCTTCTTTCTATAAGTACACCTCCTTTTTTTTAAAAAAATTTATAAAATATTATAATTTTTTTTTTAAAATTTAATTTTACACTTTCAACTTTCAATTTGTTACTTTTTTCTTTTTATTCACACACTTTTTTTTTTCTTTCAATTTTCACATGCTACCAAAATAGGTGGGGTGAGAAAAATAAGGAGGTGCATGTAAAAATTAAAAAAATGAGGAAAGATATGTGAAAAAAAAGTACTAAATTAAATGTTGTGGATGTAAAATTAAAAATTTAAAACAAAAAATTAAGAATATTTTAAAATTTTAATTTTTTTAAAAGGAGGTGTATTTATAGAAAAAAGGAGGTGTATATATCATGAACCTTGTAAGAAAGACTTGTACAATAAAGTCATAAAACTTTTTTTCTTGGGCCCTTAGTCATACAAAAAGTCCATTAGGATTGTGAGAGTGGAACCCAGACATTCTCGGTCCAAATCACAAAGCGAAAAGAGTTTCATAAAGAACTGTTATGGACACAAAATAACTGTTTATGTAGCCTGCCGTAGGCTAACAGAAATATTAGATATATTACCAAAAAGAGGCAAACTGTAGAACTACTTACAGAATCTTTTTCTTTTTAAAAGAAAATTCTATAAGAATCTAACCTGTAAGTTTAATCTTGTTTTACCTAAAATTCATCTTTATCACTATAAATATATATGATAAATGATTGACATACAATATCATTTTCTTTAAAAAAAATTGCAGGTGCTTTTCACATTTGAGTCATGATCCAATATCCAATCCACCGTGTGTTAATATACAGCCACCACGTTCAATTAGAATTTTAAGTCCTTTAATTATTTTAAAAATAAAAGGCATGTTGCCTTTATTGTAACACATATATTCTAATCTTAACAAGTTGGAGTGTGTTGATTTGATTCCCATCACGTCTCTTCCTTTCTGCTTAGCTTTTGCCGCCACTATATGCTTCAAAGTCTTCCGATGTTATCAAGAATAACTTACACGCAGGACTGCTTTCAATCTTTCAAACAAGTAGATAAAGACCGCGTATGGGTTCTTATTTAAAGTCACGTATATAAGAATAAGATAAATAAATCAAAGTTATACTGATCATTAATTTGACTCAAAATTATTTTGAAGACACAAATACATAGGAGTACACTCTGTGATAAGATAAAGATATAAAGACCAGCTAGGTAGTCGTCGAGTAATTAAATAGAACTTTACTTGGTGAAATTTATTTTTCAACACAGTACATGCTTCAATTTTTGTTATTTAATAATATTCACAGATAACATGGATGGATATATGAGAGAAGTGTGTGTATGTGTGCATGTGGCAATAAGGGAAAAATGGTGCATGCATTGTATTCACTGTTCTGCCGACAACAGTAAACTGATTAAGCAATATATGTGAGGCTTGTTTCAATGTGCGGGAACACTCAGCATGCTGGTGACTCTTCACAATATGATATGAATATCTGATTGCCAAGCCATGCATAATCCACTCCACAATGCTCACCAGTTATTCTAATTGGAACCCTGTAAATGCGTAAAGATTAAATTCCGCAACCATTGAAATAAACGAACACATATCCTTATCCTATATGTATATGTATGAAATAATTAAGGAAATTAATGTCAATGTTTCTGCTTTCTATGTTTAATGAATATATTAATCATGCTTTAAACCCGATAATTAGAACAGAAGTCAACTAAAACTTATCCTTAAGTTTCACTTTATAGCCCAAGTTACTTTTAATTTTGCGTTTCGATGTCTTCATGAACAGTTATTATTACCTTTTTTTCAATATAAATATAGAGTGTTTCAAAGTTGACAATCAAAACTTAATTTATGTTTATGAAATATGATTTCAATTCCTTAAATATTATTTTAACATTAATGGATATCGATTTGAAAAGTATTAGGTTGATCTTCCGTATTTTAGGATAGACCTTACAAACATTGGATCATTTGAACTATTATTTGATATGGTCATTTGAATCTGTTGAAAAGGGTCATCCATCATTTATACACACACTAAGTTCAATAATGTTGAGTTTGAATGGATGTATCAAAAAAAATCAAATCTTGCATATCCTAAATTATTAAAAAGAATCATTATTTATCCTTGCATCAAGTAAAAATAGTATTGAATACGACGACGTGTATTGAAAAAAATCTTAGTCTCACATTAATTAGAGATAATATACTTGTAGTTGAATTAAAATATATTCTAACTATAATTTATTTATGTTTTATATTCACCAAATTATAGTGTTTATAATCATAAGTGCAACTATTATATGATGAAGCACATACTCTCTATTGTACCGATATTAGGGACACATAAAAAGTATTAAAATTTTAAAACAATTATTTAATAATTTAATGATTGATCGACTAATATTTAACTTATTTTTATTTTGAATTACTTGCAGGTATTATAAAAAAAATTATTTTCATATGTTATGCCAATTAAGTTTGTGAGTAAAGAGACAATAAAATGGCAAAGAAAGTACAAATCCTATCTAAATGGAAGAAAATAATCTCTAGAAGATACACGTAATTTATCTATATTAAAAGAGAAAGTAGAAAGGTGTGCGATGAGTCGGTGACTTTATGGAAAGTGTAGTGCCCTATTTGTAAAGGTGGCAATATTTGTGGTATAGTTTGTGTATATGCGTCTCTTTCAGCAACAACAGGCCAAGTTGAGACGGAATACCCGGGTAAGGTTACCAAACAAAATCCTAAAAGGGTAGTGGTATGCAGAATGCACCTGTCTCATATTCAGAGGCCAACCCTATACCTTATCTATGGGATCCATTCATAGTTGACCATGTAATGCAGCTAGGTTCGATTTTCGAGTATGGCTTTGTTACCTTTGTTTGCATCAGAGGAAGCCACTGCCTTTGTTGTTGCCACTTATCCCGTAATGCTATTCTCCTCATGTCTCCTATCATGCGCAAGATTAATTTAAGTCATCATGATCACAATACCTCATAATTTTAACTATGTCAAAATTTAGGTTCTTTCATTTGTTTATTGCCTTTCTTCGGATCATGATTATCAATATGCATGATAGTGATGTTTGTATTGCAACTGAGGGATTTTTATTTATTTATTTAAACTAATTTTGTAGTCCCTTCATAACATTAGGTACGAACATGGGTTGGAAGTCTTTTACTAATAAATAAAAACCTGCAAAAATAAATTAATAGTGATATAAACGTGTATGCTACATTAATTCTCTAAACTAGGATGCTAAAGTTAAACAGTACCTAAATATTTAGGTAAAATTTGGCTTATTGGGTTTAGTGATCATAAAATTATTATCACTATACACTAATTTTCTTAAGAAATGATAACTAGGTTGCTAAAGTTAACATATAGTACCTAAATATTTAGATACATTTTGGCTTATTTGGGTTTAGTGATCCAACATCCACAATCTCATATTATTATTATTATTATTTTTTCTTTGGTTATAAACAAGTGATATATAGTTTGCCTTATGATCCATTGTACCTACAAATTTATTTTTAGATAAAATTAATATTTTAATTTATATAATTATTTCAATATCAAACAAACTTATTAGAGTTAATATAGTCGTTCAATCAAAATAAGAACATTCAAAATTGTATTATGTTCATCCTTACTCTAAGATTAAGGTTTTTTATATTTGATCATTGTGAGTTTATGGACCCTAATAATTTTGGAATTTCATAAGATCGTTACTCGTGATTGGATATTATATCTCGATGTGTAATTTTGATTATTAAAGATAAGATTTTGTATTAGATATAAGGGTTGGACTAATTCTGATTGGCTCAATACCAATTTGGTTGGTTAAATGCGGGGTGTTAAAGTCGAATTAGTTTCAATTGCCCCTAAGTACGTGGTACATGCAGGGGTCAGACTAATTCCAACTAAGTTAATACCAACTTGGTTGGTTACATGCTAGTCATAGAGCTCAAATTAATTCTAATTGTCCTTAAGCGCATGCTCTTGACTACCCCCACTTGGTATGGTCAAGAGGATACACTTGTCTACCAGCCTTAAGCCTAAAAAGTGCCAAGGTTAATTGAAGCATCTTTTGGATACACAATGTGCTCGACCACATTAGTATGACTCTGTTGGGAAATAGTCAGGAAGGTACACTTGTCCACCAAGGTCAAGCATAAAAGGAGTAAGTGTCTCTCGTGCTACATCTCTAGTTGTCTCATGGGACGAACTCCAATGGGACTTTTAGGGAAAGTGTTTAGAGGCTGTTAGGTACGTTGTTCATTCATTTGCATTCCCATTCCACTCCTTTTATTAGTATTTAAGCATTGCTAGATTATCTCATATGGCATTTATAAGTTATGAGGAAATGTATAAATAGGTTAAGGATGATGTCTTGAAGTGTGAATCTATTATTGACTCTTTGCTTTTGATGAGGAGTGTAACCAGGAAACATGTAGTATCTCAGGATGGGAATGAGTAAGTTTATTTGTGAGCTATGTGTGGACAAAGAACTTGTGTGTATAGGATTTGGATCGAGTGGTGAGGTGTTCACATTTTATTAGGAAACACTAATTGTTAAACTGAGGGTTAGGTGGTCGTTGACTGAATGTGAGAAAGGGTGCTTAGGGCTTTAAACATTGCACCTACTCAACTACACCACAATAATTAGGCTTTCATTTACGGGTTTGAAATCTTATGTAATGGTCTTAAGATTATCCTGACAATTAAGAAAATTTTCTATCTTTTAAAGTCACGGTGGACGTCAAAATTTTCTGGTCTAGAAAATGTACTAGGACCAATCTAGCCGCTCAACAAAAGATAGAACAATCAAAAGTGTATTTTGTCCATCCTTACTCTAAGTTTAGAATTTTTATATTTGATCGCTATAGCTTTATAGGTCCTAAGAATTTCAAGATATCATAAGACTGTTACTCATTATTGGATATAATATTGTTTATATATATATATATATAGGAGAGATTTTTTATTCTAGGAATAAGTCTACCTATACTTATTCTATTCAATAACTCATGTTTAGGGATGACAAATATACACGTACCCGCGGGTAATACCCGAACCCGTCCCGACTTTGACGGGGAATACCCGGTTTGACCGAGTATGGGTACGGGTACGGGTAAAACCCGATATATTAAATCGGGTACGGGTACGGGTACAGGTATGTACTTACCCGCCCCATACCCGTACCCATACCTGTCCCCGTTCCAATTTTTAATTTAATACCTACTTTCAATTTAATTATATTAAAGAATTTTAATATTTTTTTATGTGTGATTATTTATTATAATATGAGATAGAGAAATAACCTAATTATAATTATAATATAATTAAAAAAATTTAAAATATTATATTTATAAAAAAAAAAATTGACGAGTACGGGTACGAGTACGAGTATACCCGATACCCGACGGGGACGGGGATGAGGATGAAAATCACATACCCGACGGGTACGGGTACGGGGACGGGGATGGGTTTGGCTCGCGGGGACGGGGACGGGTATCATGAAACCTGTACCCGCCCCGCCCCGTTGCCATCCCTACTCATGTTCTACATCAAATTTCAACGATTCAACCGTTCAATTTAAAGTTCTTAATGCATCGATCAAATATGCAAATTTTTAGAAAATTTGAAAATTATTTGATACTTCGTTTCATTAATTCGAATCAATGTATAAAATAATTTTATGATTATTCGTCAATTTGAATTAATGAAACAAAGTATCAAATAATTTTTAAATTTTTTAAAAATTCGCAGATTTGATCTATTCATTAAGAACTTTAAATTGAACGGTTGGATCGTTAAAATTTGATATAGAACATGAGTTAGTGAACAAAATATAAGTCTAGGTAGAGTAAAATGATTCTTCCTCATATATATATATATATATATATATATATATATATATATATATATATATATATATATATATATATATATATATATAAAGTTAGATTATGTAGATAAAAAGATGTGATTTTTTTTAGACGGAACTAATTAAAGACTTAGGACGTGATTCCACATCGGGAATTCAATACCTTAATCCCCCTTTTTTTTGTCTCAGTATTTTTAATATACATATGGTTAGGTGCCTAAGGCCTATAGTTCATAGCATGTGTCCCAAGTATAAAAGAGAAGCCAAAATATGATTATTAATAGTTAATAATTATAAATATATGAGTAATATCTTGGTAGGCAGTATGTGCAGCCTAATATCAGTGCTGACCTAAAGATGATGATGCCTGCAAGATTTGCTGCAAAAGCAAAACACTTCATTTTGTTTGCACTCGAATCAATCAACTCTTATGCTTATGCAAATTAAACATCTCATTGGGATCAATACTTGTACGCAAAGTATAAATCTTTTCCGCTAATTATTCCCATTCAGTTCTTGGACCCTTCTCAAAGTACGTAATTCTATGAAAACAAAAATGCAACATGACAATTTTATATACTATCAATTAATAAACAAATATTTGATATTATATTTTAATATATTTATTATATAAGTCAATAATTTTATCGTATATAGTCATTTATAATTTTTTACCCTATTAAAATTAATTAAATTAATAACATAAACAATAAAAATACAAATATTTTAAATTACTATAACAAAATACTTTGAGAGACAAGATTAATTGAATGTGATATTTTTTCTAATTCTATAGTTTTAAGGTACACAAGATATAATAACTAAACATCTTTGATTCAATCATCTCTGAAATGAAAAAAATGTTAAACTAAAATTAAGTTGTTATCAAATAAAATTGTTAAATTAAAGTTAAGATATTCTAACAAATTAATTTTGGTATATATATTTGTCAATTTTATATTTAAAACACATGAGTTGTAGTAGTTTATAAATCTTAAGATTTAATAAAATTAAAATAAATTAAAAATGTTAATACACAAGTATCTTTTATATATATATAAACTAAGTAAATCTGATTGGCTATTGCTTCTTAAAATACATAGAATTTGGAATAAAGTGGGGTTAAAGAGATAAATAATAATAATATTAACATTTCAATTTTTTAATAGTAATAATAAAATTTAATCGGCATCAAAATAAATTAAGCACACAAATTAAATAAACAATATAAAAAAGTCATTTTCATATATTTAGGATGAGATATTAATTATCTTAAAAGTTATAAATACTAACTTGTTTAATCAACTAAAGGTGAGTATTTTTTAAAGGACATTGTGGTGAGTGTCAATATATATATACTTTTGCGTTGAAATATAATAAGATGAATCAAGAGTTAATAAATATATAAATTTTTTTTTTTAAGACTTAGACTAGATAATATTATATCGACACGAAAATATGTTTGAGTGATAATTCTCAACATCTCACTATACGTAACTTGAACCAAAATTTATTTTTCTAAATTATTTTTTAAAAGAAAAAATCCTTAATAAATATTTGTGATGTCTCCTTTATTTTCTTAATTTATTTTCATAGTCTCATAGTTGCCAGTTGTTGCGACACATCTTAAGCTTGTTTTTTTAATACACTATTAATGAGTTTTGATATACATTTGTCCCGTAAAAAAGTTAATGAAAGGGGTAAGAGTGATTTCTTTCTACACCAACTAAACCAATCTATCATCTATATTATGTCATCTGTAGAAATAGAATATAATAGGTTCTTAATATTTTTAATTTTTATGTTAAAAGGACAATTTTTTTTATAAAAAATATATTTGTAAAATATTTTATCACATTTTCAACAAAAAAAAAACTATTTTAACACAATATTTATATAAATACGTATAGTTAATATAAATGTTTGCAAAACTATTTAACTATGCCAATTGAATAATTCATCAAAGAAAAATTCAGTAAATATAAAAGAAAAAGAAAAATTCAGTAAAATGTAATGTTTAATGAAGTTCAAAATTTATCACAAACAGCATATATGTCGTAAAATACTCATGTTTTTTATATAAATTAAGTAAAAAAAACTAGGAATTCAAATTTAAGAAAATAAAGTAATAATTTGAAAAATATAAATAAAATGTATTTCAATGTATAAGTAATCGAGGATTGAAGCCAAAATAGAAAATTTTAACCTAATAAAAAATAATATTTAAATTGGGATTAGAAAATTTAAAATTGGAACATAAAATATTTTGTTCTATAAATTTAATTGTATTATATATTATTATGTTAAGATGAGGAGGAAAAAAACACCATCATCCATGTAAAATCATTTTCAATTATTGAATATATATTAAAATAAATGGCAGACACGGTAGAATGGAAAATGATTCATTCTCATTTATTTATTTATTTATTTTAATAATATATCCAATGATTTAAATATAATCTCATATATGTATGAGGGTCTTTTTTGGTTCTTACCTTAGAATTCACCAATTTTTTAAATGTTATTTAAAAAAAAAATCAAAGTATATATTAAATGAAGTACTAAACAATTTTAGATCACCTACATGATGGTTTGATGTAATTTATATATATAAGACCCCTTAAAGGAAAACAAAAGTTTTAAATTTAAGTATTTGAATGATAAAATTAAATACATTATTAAAAATAAAAATCAGTCAACTGGATTAATTAATAGATATTACTTATCATCAAAGTCAATAATATATCATATTAATAATATGATTTATCTGCATATTTATAAATATTTTGTTTATTATGAATAATTAGTATATATTATTAATATAATATGTTATTTTATTAATATGAATTCATAACGTTTTATATTAGTTATTTGATTTTTATTGAATATAAATCATATTAATAAAGGTAAATTTAACGTTTAAATAATTTTTTATTTGGAGAATTTATTTCTAATAAGTAATAACATTATGCTGTTGAAGAACATCTGGTTACAGTTTTGCTTTCTTTTCCATCACACCAGTCATGAGAACTCACCGCATGTGCTCATGATGCACATACTTGCATTCTGCACGTGCGTTATATTAATGCAAGCATAATTCTGAGTTGTACGGTCTCGTATATTTTAAAACGGGATAAGCAAGATCCACGTGTATCGAGACAATTTGCTGAGAGAATACTCCTACAAAGCCTTTTTTTTTTTTGTCAACAAAAATAAAAAAAAAATTAAATGGGAAATTCTGTTGCGAATCTTTCACATGCACGACACAGATAATTATATTTAAGTTTTTTCTATTAACGAAGGGTATATGGCTCGCCAAACTTGTTTTTGTCCATTGTTCATTTTCTCTTTTTTTACTTTTCAGAGATCAAATATATATCATGCATGCCTTAACTTCATTCATAGTGATAATTTACTTGCAACCTACAAGCTTTAGAGTTATCCTATATATGTTTGATTGGATGAAAAGATAGAGTGGAAAGAAAACACGAATAATTGTGTGTGTGTGTTTTCTTTTACCTAGTTGAAGAGAAAATAGAAAGGAAAAAAATGATTTTACAGAGATAACAAACATAAATAAGAGGAAGTGATAGTTGTGTCTAACAAGGACTAATCCTCCACATGATGATGAATTATAACTTAAATTCAAGTTAAAAGGAATGTTAACTCCACTTTTTTAATACCAGTTCTGTTATTAACAGAAATTTATTAAAAATTAAAAATTCTAGTTACTCTTCTTGTCCAGGGAAACTGGGAAACCTTATGTTTAAAGTTTGTATTTATGCAAAATACAATCTAACATTAGGAGAAATTATTTTTTATAAAATTAAAATGCATAAATTGACTTTATATATTTCACACAAAAGCTCATTTATTTTACTTTTTAATTCTTTTATAAGAGATTATTATAGTTTTATGTTATCTAAAAAAGACCTTTAATCGGTTGTGTTGTTATAGAATTAGAGAATGAGTACACACTGATTCTTATATCTTCAACCAATACAAAATATTATATATGATCTAAGTAATTATCTTACCATTTTTTTTATATCAAATATTAGTCTAAGTATTTTAAATCGTTTTGTAGAAATTAAAATAATTTTGAGGAGAATACAATAAAATTTTATTTGTTGAAGTTGAGAAAAAATTTGTAAATTTTTTATTCAATTTATCCCTTATAATTTGTACACAAATATAAAAATTTTAATTTATCAATGACTCCTAATAAATAAAAAATATTCTTCCTAAATTCAAACATTTGCTATATATATTAAGAATTTGAAGAAAATATGTATTGAAATGAAAATATAAACATGGTATAAATCAAAAAAATTTAAATCAAATATTCAAATATTAAAAAAAAAAAAAAACTATTCTAAAATCCTTTAAATATATAAAGGTATCGTAGAATTTCTCTTTTTTATAATTATGATATTGATACAAAATATCTATTATTTAAAATTAATGATTAATTTTAGTTAAAGATCGTGAATGAATATAAAATAAATGTACTATCCGTACCGTCATGTCGAGCTCGAGCTCGGCATCGCTGCATGGAATGACCTCGGAACATGCATTTGGAGACCTCGGTCTAAACGAGATCCACAATCCAACCAGATCATAACTGATCTCAAGAGATCTCGGTCCAGACGAGATCTGCTATCTAATTAGATCATAACTGATCTCAGGTACCACCCCCATCTTGGAACACCAACGTACCCGCGAAGGAGGCTCACCAATCTTACTCGGCGGATCACCTCTACAGTAGATCTCCGGTAAGAACATTTGGCGCCCACCGTGGGGCCGATCAAGACAGCTCTTATCGGTCACGCTTATGGTATTCACCAGAAGCCATAGTAGACGCGCAACAGACGACGCAGATCACACAACTACCATGGATAACGAAGCCACATTGAGGAGACTGATCGACCAGGTCGAACAGATGCGGCAACAACACGATGTCGATCTACGAAACATGCGTTCCCAGCACGAAACTGACCTAACGACGATGAGGACCACCAATGAAGCTGACCTAGCGGCACTACGTGCCGAAAACGAGCGAATTCGCGCTCAGCTCCCTCGATGCCCCTCTGATCATCAGCCTCAGGCGAGCAACCTCCACGAGGAAGAAGGACATTCGGTCTCCCAACCCCGGACTGCAACTCGGGCACCGACCCCGCGACCTGCCACACATCGGTCTCATGCACCGATGAACAAGTCGGCCCACGAAGTCAGCAAGGCCCCAACTCAGGCCACGGGGGGTCAAGCAACCTTCCGCCGTCATCCTTTTGTGGATGGCATCATGGAGACACCACTCCCTCAGGGATGGAAACCTCTCCACCTCGATCGCTATGATGGCACGACGGACCCCGATGAGCACATCGACTTGTATACTACACAGGTAAACCTCTACACTAACAATGATGTTATTTTGGGTAGGGTTTTTCCGACCTCGCTCAAGGGGGCCGCGCTCAACTGGTACACCCAGCTTCCCGCTGAGTCAATCGACAGTTTCAGCACTCTGGTTAGGCGATTCACGGCGCAATATGCAATGAGCCGACCTCACCACATCACTTCTGCCGTCCTGGCCAGTCTCAGACAGAACGACGACGAGCCACTCCGGGCATTCATGGAGCGATTTGCCGCCACCTCGGTTAAGATCAGAAACCTAAATCCCGAGGTCGCCCTACATGCCATGCTCATGGCACTCAAGCCTGGGCCATTCGTTGACAGCCTATGCCGTGAGGCACCTTGCGACATGGACGAGCTTCGCGCTCGCGCTGCGGGCTACATCCAAATGAAGGAACACTCCGCCTTCCATGACTAGGTTCGCGGTAAAGGACTAATGAAACCAAAACAGGATCACAAGGACAAGATCAAGCTCAACAATGATAGCCAGTTCAAGAAGTCGGTTAGAGCAAAAAGAGGGGGGAGATATGACTTCTATACTCCCCTGAACACGCCCCGAGTACATATCCTAGAGGAGGCCAGTAACAGCAACCTACTCACCCTGCCCCCGCCAGGTCACACCCCCAACAGTGCCGACAAATCCAAGCACTGTCGGTACCACAGGAATCACGGTCACACCATTGAGGAGTGCCGCACACTCCAAGACCATATTGAAGAGCTCATCCAGGTAGGCCACCTCGGCCAATATATCCAGCGACAGCAGGGTCATCGAGGAGGCCATGGTGGACAAGGACGAGGCAGAGGTCGTGGTTCAGGAGCTCGCACGGACCAACCCTTTGGCTCTCAACAAAATTTCGGTGGAGCGGTGCAAGCCGAGGTAAGTCAGGAACCAAGGTCAGCTCCCCTACGGGGAGTAATCAATACAATTGCAGGTGGTTTCGTAGGGGGAGGCGCTAGCAACTCGGCCTGGAAGAGACACATACGCAATATCAACAATGTCCATTCCGATACCTCGGCTTCGCACGAGAGCTCACCGTCGATCACCTTCACCGATAACGACTATGTCGACGTTAGTCCTAACCAGGATGATCCCATGGTCATAACCGTGGAGGTAGCTAATTGGAAGGTTCACAAGACACTGATTGACCAAGGGAGCTCGGCAGACGTCCTATATTGGCCGACCTTCCTCGGGTTAGATGTAATATCCCAAAATTTTTATTCAAATGAAAAGAGTTATTTATTATGTGAATAAGTATTTTATTCCCGTATTTTACTATTCATGTATATGTATTTTACTATTTACATATACGTATTTTACTATTTATGTATACGTATTTATGAATAGTATTTTACTATTCATATGAATAGTAATTTTGAAAAAAATCGTAAGCACTTACGTCAGAACTCAAATTATTTGGATGAATAGTATTTTACTATTCATGAATAGTAATTATATTATTATTTTAATGAATAGTGCATAGTGCATAGTAACTTCAAAATTTTTATAAATAGGGGCCTAAGGTTTTGAAAATTCAGAATTCTAGAGAGAAGGAAATTCTAGAGAAATAGAGAGAGAAAGTAAGAGAGAGAAGGAGAAAGAAAAGGAGGTTCTGCTCCAGTGCCTTGTTTAAGGAGAAAGAGGAAGAGATTCTGCCCTAATTCCGATTCCTTTTTAAGGAAAGAGAAGAGGAGATTCTGCCCAAGTTTTAGAGAGATATTGCGCTAGTTCCAACTCCTACTTATCCAGGTAAGGGGGAGTGGGAAACCTTGCTTGGGGGTGTAGAAATAATTGTTAAATAGTCTGTTTGTTGGATTGGCTCCCGATCCCTTGTCTGTTGTTTGATTATTTGAATATACATTATTACTGTGTTTTGTTTGTACTACTTGATTTTCTTGTTGCGGTAATTAATAATTATAATTAATGGATAACTTCACTTTTACTATTCTAAAATATTCATTGAATGGAAGACTAAGTCTCCTATTAACTTATAAATTTAGACTTTATTATCTAAATGGAAGGCCGAGCCTCCTTATTTTCATTAAGCTTCCTATTTTACTTAAGGATATAATTATACCAGGAAATATAAATTATATGATCCCTAAAGACCTTTGAACTATTGGACCCTTGACTTAATGACCTTTGGACTGTTGAACTGTTGGACTGTTGGACAATGGACTATTGGACTATTGAACCTTTGGACTATGGGACTATTGAATTATTGGACCTTTGGACTATTGGACTAATAAAATATAATATAAGTATGAATTATGCTTATGATATGGTGTATTATAGGAAATTCTGTAACATGTTAAATGTTAAGTTTATGATTGTATGACATGCATCATATGCATATATACTCCAGGTGTGCCGCTGAGGCCGCATACCCACGACTAACAAGGTGTACCTTTGAGTCACCCATGATATGCTAACTAGGTGTGCCTTAGGGTCACCAATGATGATATGTGAACTTCCGTATGGCGCCACATGCATATATTTATGAGTTGAGTTTATGACATCATTGCATGATAAATAATTATATATGATAATGATTATGTGTGTGTGCTATTTAACTTTTATTTCTTCATCTACAACTGAGTGAGATGTTTCTCACTCCCTTGTTATTTTTTTTGTATATGTTTAAATTTATGTTGCAGGTAATCATCATCATGAGGATGTTGGTGATGAGGCCTAAAGGCTTCTTGGGGCATGCTCTGATAGGATGTGACATCGGGTTTAGCTAGGATTTCTCTTATGTCTTTCTTGTTCTAAAAAAATATTTTCTTTTCTTGTGTAATTTAATAAATTATAAATTGATTCCTAACTAGGAGGCACTGCCACCTTTACTGGGATTAATTTAAAATCTTTGTTTTATAATAACTTCTTGAGTTTAATATTTATGTGTATGAATTATGAATGTGCATCTTCTACCTTATGATACTTATTGTTTTATATCATTCTATGAAAATCTTTTATAAATATAGTTTATGTTTATTAATGATGTTGGGGTAGAGGGTGTCACATTTGGTATCAGAGCCGGGACCCGGGCCGGTGTGCCAGCGAGGGCGCTGGACTCCCTTGAGGGGGGGTGGATTGTGAAGTCCCACATCGGTTAGGAAGGAGAACGAAGCATGCCATATATATGGGTGTGGATACCTTCCTTGTGTGGAGGCCTTTTGGGGTGGCATGCGTGTCATCGCCAGAAGCAAAACCGTGAGGCCGTGGGCCAAAGCGGACAATATCCACATGCGGGTTGCTTGGGCTGTTACATTAGACATCCCCTACTCTCTCATCCAACCTCGCATAGAGCCCCTAGTCGGTTTTGCAGGAGAGTGGTACACACTCGGGGATATGTGGACCTGCTGACACTCGGGGAAGCCAACACCTCCTATAACATCATCATTGGGAGGCCGACGTTGAATCAGCTCGGAGCAGTGGTGTCCACTCCACACCCCACCATGAAATTCCCAAAAAGTGACGGTAAAATCATCTCCGTCAAAGTGAATCAGAAGACGGCTCGGTAGTGCTACACCGAGAGTTTGAAGATCTCCTCATCCGGCGAGCAAAGCAAGAAGGATCCCCCCACTGTGGCTCACATCACCCACGTGGAAATCGCTGATCTCGATCCGAGATCCGACTCCCATGACGAGCGGCCAAGCCCCATTGACGAGCTTGACGACCTCCAGATCGGGAGACTCCCCAGGCAATGCACAAAAATCAGCAGGCAGCTGAGCCTGGAGTTGCGACAGTAGCTCAAGGTTGAGATCCTCAAGAACGCCGACCTCTTCGCCTGGTCCAGTGCCGACATGCCTGGTATAAACGTTGACTTCATCTGTCACAGGTTAGCGATACACAAGGAGGCAAAGCCAGTGGCCCAGAGAAAGAAGAAGGTCGGTGGTGAAAGGCGGGAGACCATCATCGCCGAGACACAAAAGTTGCTGAATGTCGGCTTCATCCGTGAAGTAAGGTACACCACATGGCTGGCGAATGTGGTTCTGGTGAAGAAGAGCTCGAGGAAGTGGCGCATGTTCGTCGACTACACCGACTTGAACAGAGCATGCCCCAAGGACTCATACCCCTTGTCGAGCATTGACAGGCTGGTCGACGGAGCATCCGGGCATGCCCTCCTCAGTTTCCTCGACGCCTACTCCGAGTACAACTAGATAATGATGTACCCACCTGACGAGGTGCATACATCCTTCATCACCGACCACACCAACTACTGCTATCGAGTGATGCCCTTCGGTCTCAAAAACTCAGGGGCCACTTACTAGCGACTGATGGATAAGGTTTTCCACCAGCAGATCGGGCGGAACATGGAAGTCTACGTCGACGACATGGTGGTCAAGACCAACTCGGCCACTGACCATACTACTGACCTCTCCGAGGTGTTCGCCTAGATCAGGAGACACAACATGCGTCTCAACCCGGAGAAGTGCGTCTTCGACGTCCAGGGAGGCAAGTTCCTCGGTTTCATGATCACTAGCAGAGGAATCGAGGCCAACCCTGAGAAGTGCAAAGCCATTATCCAGATGCAGAGTCCGCAAACGGTGAAAGAAGTCCAACGCCTGGCCGGACGGTTAGTCTCACTGTCCCGTTTCATCCCCAGACTCGCGGAGAAAGCAAGGTCAATCTTCACTCTGCTACGGAAGCCAAAAGACTTCTAGTGGACGGATCAGTGCAAAAAAGCCTTCCACAAAACCGACTCTGCCGATCCTACAGAGGCCGGATCACAAAACCGACCTCCTTCTTTACCTGGCCGTAGCAGAAAATGCCATCAACGCGATAATACTGCAAGAACATCAAAAAGTGCAGACGCCGGTCTACTTTATTAGTCGAGTCCTCCAAGATGCGGAAAAAAGGTACCAAATGATCGAAAAATTGGCACTGGCACTCGTCACCGCAGTCCGACGTCTCTGAACTTACTTCTAGAGCCACCAAGTGATAGTCAAAACCGACTATCCCATAAAGCAAATTCTGAGAAAGCCGGAGCTCGTCGGGCGAATGATTGCATGGTTGGCCGAGTTGTCCGAGTTCGGCATCTAGTACGAAAGTCGCGGTGCCCTAAAAGCTCAATGTCTAGCCAACTTCGTAGTCGAGCTCACGCCTGCTACTGCCGAGGAACCCTAGGTATGGACTTTACACGTTGACGGGTCCTCCAACTCTAAGGGAGGTGGTGCAGGTATCATATTGGAAGGGCCAAACTAGGTCATTTTGGAGCAATCTCTCAAGTTCAGCTTCAAGGTAACCAACAACCAGGCGGATTACGAGGCACTTCTCGTAGGACTGAGGCTGGCTCGCGACCTCGGAGCCCGAAGAGTGAGTTGCAACAGCGACTCGAAGCTCATGGTGGAGCAGCTCAGTGTGATGTACCAGGCAAAGGATACCCTTCTAAAATGGTACTTCCACATCGCATCCCATCAGATCTCGTCCTTCGACGAGTTCACCATACAACATGTGCCGCGAGAACAAAATGCCCGAGCCGACCTCCTGTCAAAGCTCGCCAGCAGCAAAAGGCCTGAACAGCACCGGACTATCATTCAGGAGACTTTGCACTCACCTAACTTGGACGACAAAGTCGTCAACGCTAGCGACAACGAAGACCAGGGGTGGATGACAAGCATCTGGAGTTACTTGAAAGAAGGAACCTTGCCCGAGGATAAGGACGAAGCTCGGAAGGTGAGGATGAGATCGGCTAAGTTCGTCATTATCGGGGATGAGCTATTCAAGCGTGGCATTTCCATCCCACTGCTCAAGTGCTTGACCGCGCCTCAGGCAGCCTACGTCATCGAGGAAATTCACCGGGGCATATGTGGCATGCATTCTGGAGCTCGCTCAATGGCGACCAAAGTACTCCGAGCTGGATACTACTGGCCCACTCTGAAATCGGATTGTCAGGACTACATACAAAAATGCAAAGAGTGTCAGTAGTTCGGCAACACACACCGGCAACCTCCCAAAGCTCTCCACCATATGATGTCGGCATGGCCTTTCTCCCAATGGGGAATGGACATCCTCGGGCCATTACCCCGCGAAAGGATAGCTCAAGTTCCTCCTAGTGGCGATTGACTACTTCACCAAGTGGATCGAGGCATGCCCACTCGCCAAAATCACCACTGAAAATGTGCAAAGGTTCACCTGGAGGAGTATTCTTTGCAGATTCGAAATCCCTCACACCCTCGTTACTGATAACGGCCGACAATTCATCGCAGAAGGATTCGAGAACTTCCTCCGCGAGCTCGGTATCAAGCATCTCCCGACCTCGGTGGAACACCCCCAAACCAATGGCCAATCCGAAGCAGCCAACAAGGTCATTCTCCGGGAACTTAAGAAGCGGCTAGGGAACGCCAAAGGACAGTGGGCCGACGAGCTCCCAAGCATCCTCTGGGCGTATCATTGCACCCCCTAGTCAACCACGCAAGAGACACCTTATAGGTTGACCTACGAAACTGACGCAATGATCCCAGTGGAGGTCGGAGAGACGTCCCACCGACGCCAAGTTTTCAACAGCGAGCAAAACGCTCAAGAGTTAGCAACCGACCTCGACTTGGTCGACGAGCTCAGAGACGAAGCTCAAATCCACGAAGAAGCCTGCAAACTCTGGGCTTCCCGAAGATACAACACGCGAGTGCGACCTCGCTCTTTCCGAGTTGGCAACTTGGTATGGCGATTGCTAGGCGAAGCACGGAAAGACACATCAGAAGGGAAGTTTGCACCCACTTGGGGTGGCCCATTCCGAGTGATAGAAGACTTGGAAAATGGAGCGTACCGACTAGAAGAGCTCAACGAAAAACCTGTACCGCGAACTTGGAATGCTATGCATCTCAAGTTTTATTTTAGCTAATTTTGTACGAATGAGCTGTGCACTCTTTTTTCGCCTCAGTCTTTTATCCCAAAAAATAGAAAAATGGGTTTTGGCTGAGAGGGTTTTAAACGAGGCACACTTACACAATCAATAAAATGACTCATTCTGTTCAACTCATATTCTCTTAGTTCCGCATCATTTTATGTTGTATGCTAAATAGGTCGAGTTCGAACCTTCACACGAGTGACTTAACGAAAATCCGAGGTCGAATTCGAACCTCAATATGATTAAATCAAGGTCGAATTCGAACCTTCACAAAGAGTTACTTAACGAAAATCCGAGGTCGAATTCGAACCTCAGCATGATCAACTCAAGGTCGAATTCAAACCTTCACAAAGAGTTACTTAACGAAAATCTGATGTCGAATTCGAAACTCAGCATGATCAACTCAAGGTCGAATTCGAACCTTCACAAAGAGTTACTTAACGAAAATCCGAGGTCGAATTCGAACCTCAGCATGATCAACTCAAGGACGAGTTCGAACCTTCACAAAGAGTTACTTAACGAAAATCTGAGGTCGAATTCGAACCTCGGCATGATTAACTCAAGGTCGAGAGTGAATCTTGGAACAATCCACTCTGTCCCGAAACTCAGTCTGAATATCACAAAGAATAAAATACACAACAGACATTGAACGTGAGCCTCAAAACGCGCAAACACGAAAAAATCAAGCCTAACCGAAAAGGCAAAGAAAAGCGCAACGGCAAATAGACGAAAAATATATATACATATACAACAATGTTTTCGAAGTTCCACACTTGAATTCCAGAAGAAAAATAAAGCAACAAAAATTAAACTAGGCTATTACAAAATTAGCCTACGCATAGGCATTCTCGCTGGAGCTGTCCTCGACGTCATCCTCCTTTACCAGTTTTCTGAAGCGGACAACCTTCTCCACATGCATGGCAGAGAGGTCGAACCCCGGCGCAAGGAACCTGGCCTGGCGAGCTGCCTTGAGGAAACCTCTCTTATGCTCAACTATAATAGATCGTTCGGTTTCCTCAAGCTTCTTCTCCAACGTTGCCCTCTCCTCCTCCAGCTTCGCGAGGTCCACTCTCAAGGCGGCAACCTCCTCCTCCTTACCACCAAGAAGAACCTCGTCGCAGAGACGCTTCTCAGCCGCCACCACCAACTCACCCTTCAGAGATGTCACCTCATCCTCCAAAGAGCGCACCCGACCCCGGGAAGACGTCACCTCGTCTTCCAGAAAGCGCACCCGATCTCGGGATGAGGCAGCAAGCTCCTGCAGCTCGCTCACTTGAGAGGCATAATTCTCATTGGAACGCAGGGAGATCTTCAGCGACTTTTGGACCCTCACGAGGTCCCCCCTCGCTGCTCGAAGCTCGGCCCGCTACATTTTTGCTTCACCAAGGGCAGCACTCAGAACCTTGTTCTCTTCCTTCAAAGCCTTGTTCGCCTCCCTCAAAGGTTGAACTCGGCTCCTCAGCCTAACCAGGTCCTCCTGCTGCTTGGACCACTTACGCTTCCAGTGGTCCACAATCGCCATTGTCCTCTGCAGAAAGACCTGGGCGGCGTCAAAGCCTTTCACGGGCCCGACCTCGTCTATCAGCCCCTGGTCGTCCAAGCTCAACGAACCTTGGTGGAAGAACTTCTCGGCAGTCACCCCCGCGCTCCACAGCAAATTCATATCAGCGGAGGCACTCACATGGTCCAATCGCACCTGCGAGCGGCCCTTCCCGAAGCGGTGAGCTATATATTGACTCCGGGAAGCCCCCTGCGATGAACCAGACGCCGGCGCTGAAGCTGCAGGCATAGTTGTGGGGACCTCGAAACTCGACCCCTTGCCGCGAGCCTCGACAGAGGGAGAAACAGGCGTCCCCTGCTCGGAAATGGGAGGGTCCACGTCTGGCACCTCCGACCTTGGGGGCACCTGAGCCTCGGCAGCGTCCCTTGCCTGCAAAAATCGGCCCCATGTCAAAAAAAAAAGAACAGCATACAAGATAGAGGGAAAGACGAAAAACGAGGCACTCACCACGACGGCCTGTGCGACTTCCTCAGCAACCTGAGCCCCCACCTCGGCAGCTATCCCAACCTGCAAAGAGCAATAGCACCTCAATAAACCAAGCAAAATCAACATAGAAGAAAAGCTAAAGAAAACAAGACACTTACCTCGGCAGAGGGAGCAACTTGCTCAGCAGTCGCCGTGGCGGCCATTTGGGGAGCCTCCCCAGGCGTTGGACTCCCAGTAAGGTCGACTGCATCGGCGTCAGCAGCCTTGGAAGTCACCTCCTCCGTGCCACGAGGGGCAGAGATCCCCCCGACCTCTTTCTCGTCCCTCTTTCTTTTTCGGTTAATCTTCAGGGGGAAATCTCCTCCTCTTGAGGCTCGGGGACCTCGATCTCGGCAATGTTGTAGCGGTGCTTCAGCTCACGCCACTTGTTCCTGCCCATTATACCTACAAGCACAAAAAAAAGCACATCATCAAAAGAGGATCTCACAAACCCTAACAATCTAAAGAGGACGAGATACTCATTCTCCAGGCCCCTCTCCTTGTACGCCGAATTCGCAAGCGACAAGACGAGCTTGCAATCCAGCGGGTGAGGAAGCGCTACAAGACTTTCAATGGCGGCTGCCTCCGAAGCCGTCAATTTCAATTGGCCCACCCCGCGAAACCTAGATGGTTTGGGGCACCAATAGAAGGGGAATTTCGGCAGCCCGCCGAAATAGAATGCCCCCGTCCTCCAACGGGTCGACGTCCACAAGAGCAACCCGGAAAAACTCTTGTTTAAAATTTTTGTATGACTGGGAGTAAAGAGTGAATAAACCTTCATCCCTACTCCCACTCAGAGACAGTATGCCGTAAGGCGGAACGCCTATCTTTAGCTGGTAAAAATGAAGAAAGACGGGAAGAGACACCTCTATCCCTAGAGCTGAACACAAGACCTGAAAAGCCCTCAAAAAACCCCAACTGTTTGGGTGCAACTGGCAAAGAGCCGAGTTGATAAAATTCAAAAAATCACACTCGAATTGAGTGAAGGGAAGGCAGACACCTAAATCTCTAAAGAAGCATTGGAAGACATAAAAATAGGGAGGGTCAGTAGACTTCCCCATGTACACACCCTCTCCGGCCCGACAAGGCTTAAGCCGGATCATTCAGGAGATGGAATGGTCACAAATTCTATACGATTTCCAAATCGCATTGACCTCAAAAAAAGATCGGAACACACTCTGGGCTTCACCCATCTCACGCCGAACCCAATCGTACCCAGGAATTCCTGGAACGAGGTCCTTAGGCGGGTTCTCCACCTTCTTCTTCTCAGCGGTGGCCGTTCCGGTGGCCGCCGCCTTGCCCCGCGCCCTACCTTTGCCCTTGGCAGGCGCGGAGGATCCAGCACCACCCTCTCCAGCCATCAAGAAAGAGAGAAGATTTGACAAGAAGGAGAAAGAAGATTACAGAAAGGAAGTACCTAGTACTCTCCCTCAGAAAACAACCCTAACGACAACGGGGTTACCGGAAACGAGAACGAGAATAGCAAGAGCGAAAACCCAGGGAGCAGCATGCGCAAGGAGCTAAGGAGGAAGAAGAAACGAAAAGAGTAAAGTGAATGAAGAGGTGCGAGAGAAAGAGAAAAAAAGACTCCCTAAATTCAAACGGTCATGCCACGTGTCGAAGAGAGAAAGCATAACTAGCAACTCATTTAATGAGCCCCACTATGGCAAGCACGACCATCATTACATAACCGCCACTCCTCATTAACGCACCCCACACGTTCTCAAGAACGAAGCGACAAATATGACACATGGCACCTTGTCAGGCAGGTGTACGTGAAAGGTCACTGCTCCCTGACGAGCTCGGTCTTAAACTCCTCGACCCACGGTCTTTGGAGCTCGGGGGGCTAGTGTACTATCCGTACCGCCATGCCGAGCTCGAGCTCGGCATCGCTGCGTGGAATGACCTCGGAACACGTATTTGGAGACCTCGGTCTAAACGAGATCCGCAATCCAACCAGATCATAACTGATCTTAGGAGATCTTGGTCCGGACGAGATCCGCTATCTAATTAGATCATAACTGATCTTAGGCCAAAGGCCCAATGCAACCCTAATTCACACTAAGGTACGTGCATTATTTATACGAGATTCATACTCATACAAACCCTAACTTTAGCATCGGAGTCTCTTTTGCAAGTACCACCCCCATCTTGGAACACTAACGTACCCGCGAAGGAGGCTCACCAATCTTACTCGACGGATCACCTCTACAGCAGATCTCTGGTAAGAACAATAAATATTTTTTTTTTAATATAATCTATTTCATACTTAAAATGAAAAATTTTAATTAAAAAATATAAGTTGCAATTATTTATCTCAACCAATGTTAGTATATTCTCTGTATAGTTAAACTCTTAGAATTAGTGTCCAAATTATAAAATATGGATTAAAAAAAAAAAAAGAAATGCTTTTATCATTGTACATTTAAGTAAATACACATAGACATTGGGTGCAACAACAAAGAACTAAACAAAGAACTAATCCTATTGTATAACAGATATTCAAATTAAGAAAGTTGCACAAAAGCTAGCAGAAGTGTCTCTTAATTATCGGTCAAAGTCATTACGCAAAACTAGGCGGATAATTCAGTTGTCATCCTAATCCTTATTCCTAGCTTTGTGTGTGTGTATATATATATATATATATATATATATATATATATATATATATATATATATATATATATATATATATATATATATATATATATATATATATATATATATATTTATTTATTTATTCTAAGAGTAAGTTTAGGTAGATTTATTTCGTTTAATAACTCATATTTTACATTAAATTTTAACAATTTAAGTGTTCAATTTAAAGTTCTTAATACATAAATCAAATATGTAAATTTTTTAAAAATTTAAAAATTATTTGATATTTCGTTTCATTAATTCGAATTAATGTATAAAATAATTTTATGATTATCTGTCAATTTGAATTAATGAAATAAAGTATAAAATAATTTTCAAATTTTCTAAAAATTTGCAGATTTGATCTATGCATTAAGAACTTTAAATTGAACGGTTGGATCCTAGAGTAAAATGATTCATTCTCTCTCTCTCTCTCTCTCTCTATATATATATATATATATATATATATATATATATGAGGAGGGATTCATTTATTTCAGTCTGTTCAATAATTTATATTTTATATTAAATCTTAACTATCTGACTGTTAAATTTAAAGTTCTTAATATATAAATCAAATCTGTAAATTTTTAACATCATTTGATATTTCGTTTCATTAATTTAAATTGAAGAATGATATATTTTTATGATTATCCGTTAATTTGAATTAATAAAAAAAAATATCAAATAATTTTTAAACTTTTTTAAAATTTACATATTTGATTTGTACATTAACAACTTTAAATTCAATAATTGAATCATTGAGATTTGATATTAAAATTTAATATAAAATATAAGTTATTAAACAAAGTAAATCTATGTAGACATCCTCTTAAAATAAATAAATTTTTCTCTTCTCTCCTCTATATATATTTGTTAGCTGTTTCTTGGTGGACAAATAATTATTTAATATGTTCTTTGACAAAATGGTAAATATCAACGCGTTTGGTCGTTTGTAAAGAATAGAATTTGCTGCCATGCAAAGTACTAATTGGTTGTCACAACAATTTTTTGAGAACCAGGGCCCTGCAACTGCAAGACCATAACGGTTTTTTTTTTTAAGAAGTACGGTTGTTTTAGGTTCTAATTAAATATTTTTCTTATTTTTTATTATTAAGTGATAATTTTTTATTATGATGTAATATAAATTTATTATATTATTTTTATTATGTAAGATTACACGTACTCTCTCAAAAACATGTAATGTAAGTTATATAAGTGTAATCTTGTTATTTATTTTAAAGATCAAGAAAAGTGTAAAAAAAATCGAGAGAAAAAATAACTTTTGTATCTATTTTGGACTTTATCTACCTTTCTTTGTTGATCTCATTCTCATCCGAAAAAATATCAAAATTTTCATATTAATCTCATCCAAAAAAAACATATTAAATTAGTATATAATTTAATTTCATAAACAAACATTTGATCTATAAAAAAATATTTTGGTGAGAATGTTAGTGATAAGATCACACTGGTTAAAGAATTTTTTTATTGATTATTTTCTATACATATGAAATCGATGTAACTTCTTCTTTATTTAAAAGTTAGTATGAACAATTTTTAAATTATGAAACGACACCTTTTTTTTTTTTTAATGAAATACTAAAACAATTATAAATTTATTTGAAATTTTCTAATTTAAGAACTAAATGACAATGCGATACAACTTCAATGACTAAATTGAACATTTACTTATAAAATAAGTTATTTAATCCACCGAAAAAAATTGATTATACAAATAATAGTCGATACAAGAAATGAATGAATTTAAAAGTTCAATGTCTATTTTTGGTAGCTGGAAAACATCAAAAGCCGTCCTGTTATTCATGATAACACTAAAAAAATGCTGTTTCATCGGAAATAGTCCTTCTGAAGTGAACCATAGATTAATAAGACGGAAATAATAATAAATAAATAAAAGTAATAAGCTACAGCTCTTATATTGCACTAATTAAAAAAGAGTAGTATAAATTTTCATTTTCAGTATATATAATTTACAACTTGTTACTAAAATATTATATATAAACGTTTTCTTTTTTGAAAAAAATTTATATAAAAACGTTGAATCTGTGATCAATCACTGTTTTTAATCAAAGTTTTAAGAGAATTTCTACGGTACCCTCTGTAAAAGAAGGGTACCGGTACTGTCGATGACGTGTCGATGATGTGTGATCCAAATCACTTATAATTTTATAATTATTTACAATTTAATATCCACGTCAATTATAATGAAATTCACGTTTTTTAATATTTTTTCGGAGTGTTTGCTTCGTGTTTCTTCCTCTCAGCGGTAATGGTCCCCAATAGGGTTATCACATGGCTTGGGAGGGGAACCAGTGAGGAGCAAGATGCGGGGTTTACCTCTCACGAAATTAGGGTATTCGGGGTTTTGGAGGAGCCAAGCCTTGCGTTCTTCGTCCCAATTGCGGATCTTGGGGCCCAGGCTGTAGGTCACGTTAGGGTTCAAGGGGGCTTGCTCGTCGGGGTCGTTGGGGTCGGCGTCGGAGCGGATCTCGGCCAGGATGCGGTTGGTCTCCTCCACGAGATTCTGGTTGACGGCGTCGGCGTCGGAGGAGCCGAGGTTGACGCCGATGGTGCCGCGGAGGACGAGGATGTCGTCAGAGACAAAGGTAACCTTGGAGGAGTCATGGTCGACGGTGGAGAGGAGAGAATAGTGGAGGGCGGAGGAGGAGGGGAGGGAGGAGTGGTAAATGGTTGTGGCGAGGGAGTTCAAGAAGTAGGGAGAGGGGTTGAGGCGGAGGGGAGGGGAGGGGAGTGGGAGACGGAGGGGCAAGGGAGAGGTGGGAGACGGAGGGGAGAGGGAGAGGTGGGAGACGGACGCAGGGGAGAGGTGGGAGACGGAGGGAGGGGAGAGGAGATCGTATAATTATAAAAATATTAATAAAAACTTAAAAATAAATAATGTAAAAATTTAAATATAAAATAATTTTTATTTAAAAGGTTGACATGGCATTTGACATGGTATTTAGATGATGTGTACATATACACATTAGCTACAGTACCAAAACCCCTCATTTATCAGGGGTACAGTAGCAACTCCCAAGTTTTAATTGCTATACATGGATACCGTGTTATATTATTACGGGTCGCGCTCTATCTTATCTTACTATATATATGCTTAACCCATCTTATATAGTAATTTCATTCAATTCTTTTAAAATAATGAATATAGTTTTATTTAAAATCTGATAAGGAGTTGTTTAGACTTCCCATATTTGTCTAGTCTAACTGAAGCTGAGCCACCAAAGTTAATTTAGTGACCGAAATTAGAGTGATATGTACAAAATTTTGTGTTCGAATTTTATTATTGTTATCGTGATTTTTATTAATAAACAAATATTAAGATGCATAACTACTCAACGAAACAATAACAATCCCGATTAAATTTCTAACTTGAATATCTTTTCTTTTATTTATTTATTTATTTTTGCATGATATGCCTTCATTTGCAATTTTTTCTTACAATTTGATTTAATTACACAAAAAAATTTATACTATTATTTAACCATAAATTTTTATTTATAATTGTAACAAAAAAAATTGATTGTTATTTATAATAAGATTGATCGCTTTCATAATAATTACAATAAATTCATATTTATAATTTGTACTCTTAGATTAGAATTGGATTCTGATTAGGATCATTAGTCTTGTAGTTTTTTCTTATGCTCAAAGATAGTGAACTTATGTACTTTTTAGTATAGGATTTCGATTAGGATTGTTGATCAATGTTGGCCAAGTAGTTGGTTACCAATTGACCTCACTTAAGTGAAGGCTAAACCATGTGCTCCCCCAGGGATTAGACTCTGATTAGGTCATTGATTCATGTTGATTGGATAGTCATTTTCATATTGATCTTATTGAGGTAAGGGCCTAATTCGATATTATTGGATATTTGATCTAAAACTAAGAGAAGTCAATATCATGATAGTAGCATGATTGGTTCTAGATTGAGCTCACAGTAATTAGTTCCAAGTCGATCTCACAAGAATAAAGGACCTCTTAGGTTGGCCTCATATATATATGCAAATTATTTACCAAAATATAAAGTAGGTTAGTATGAGATTTTAAAAAATCGTCTCTAAAAATGTTTGAACTCTGACATATATATATAAAGGAATGTATATTGTTGGAGTTTAAGTGTGAAGTGAATTCTATATCAATTAGAGTTAGACATATTGAGTAGTATATAAGTAAGAAAGATCTACCTACCTAATGTCTTAAGATTTTAGATTATGTTTTGATGTTAAGCTCACTTATGTAGTTTACTCATGACTAGTGACCAATTTAGACGAGTATTAACCAATAGAATTGGCAACGAATGGGTCCAAGAGTGAGATCTTGAATAATAAAATTGGAAGAAGATCTAAGAGGGGGATCACGCAACCCTTGTACCAAAAGTCTCCCAAGTCTCCTTAGAGGTGTACAACGACAATGTAAGTAAGGCCACCATTGAATACTTGTGGATGAAAAAAAGACTTACGCTTCAGTAGGAGCATAACCATGTGGAAGAGAGTCACATTTGAGAGTGTATTAAAGTTCAAGTGTGAAATGATTCCTATATCAGTTAAAGTTAAGTATGTTGAGTAATATATATATATATATATATATATATATATAAGTGAAAAAAAACTCACATACATAATTCCTTAAAGTTTTAGATTATATTGTGGTGTCAAATTTACTTATGCGATTTACTCATTACTCATTGTACAAAATACTATTTGATGTAAAACTCCCCAACCTAACATATATAAGACTTAGATTTAAGGTTAAGATGATATGTTACTCTTTTTTTTTTTTAATATTTTAAACTAAACAACCACTAAAATTTTCTAAAGTGTCTTTCTTACCGGAATAAAATTATCTTTTAGTTTGTTGTTAATGTAAATTTTTTTTACATTTATCGTAAATAAAAGTTAATCTCTTACACCTTGTTATTGAATTTGAATAAACATTTCGTTCTCGCTTGCCAAACTTCTGCATGTTTTTCCTCTTAGCTGAATGTTGGAGTACATAGTTAGATCATGTGCATAATAGTTATTCAACTTATTTTCCTTTCCTTTATTTTATTTTATTTTAAATGAAGTATTTTAATTAAGATACGGTGTACATCTTATTGTAACGAGAGAAAAAATGCGGTGTTCATTGAACACCACAATGCTCCTAATTTCAATTGGAAGCCGTTTTAATTTCAATACAAGCATGCCAAATGACTAACATGATGCGTATGATAAAACAAATAATCCAAAAGTCAATTTGTAAATTTTCAACCATTCCAGTTCAAAGCAATCATTTGATAAATTTCTTTGTCGTTTAATCCAATAAATATGTTGACTTTTAAATACGTAAGCACCGCAGATTATTTTTTTACTAGTTATTTAATATATTAAATTGCACCAAAAGAAGTCAATATATAAAATATTTCTACGTGATTTATAATCTTCCTAATGAAGTATGTTAGCAACATACTTTTTTTTATTATTAGTTGACATTTATTAAAAAATACATTTTTATAAATTTTAAATTTTATTTAATAAATCTTGCTCATACTCGTGTAATTTTAATAAAATTTAACTAATAATAGAATATTACAAAAATATAAATCAGTGAATTGAATAGAGTATGTAAATTATTATAATTTTTTTAATATGGAGTTTGATTCTCATATATTTAAAAAAAATATATTAAAGAATATACTATTGTCACTCTACCCTCCCTAATATGGGGCTCCAAATTGTTAACGTTTGCGTGTTGTTTACTCTGCTTTCTGGTTATGAAGTTTGGTATCCTAAAATGTCCACGTCACTACCTTATCGGTCTCATGTTACTCATAAACTTGTGATTATCAGGTTAGTGCTGTCGTTTGATGCCGGACCAAGTCCATATAATATGAAAATGAATTGGGTGAAAGAAAAAAAAGAAAACTGTTTTTATCGCACATGGTCCAGTAACCACTAGCACTGACCAAACTTAATCTTTAGCTCTAGCCAATTCCGTATAATAAAATTGTGGACATTTACTTGCCTAAATTTTTATTATCCATAATTGAGATGCTTTGTACGTAATTGGTGCACAAAAAAGCGTTACAACATGGGATGGGACAAAAAACAAAACCAAATGATCACGATCGTGTAACATGTCAATGTATATTGAAAGCATATACTTGTCCTTTCGCATTAGCTCCGTAGAAAAGGAATTAGCATAATTGCACATCAAATATTGCAAATCGTCTTCATTGTCTTTTTGAGAAAGTAACAGAGGAAAGAAAGTTAAACTTAATTTGATTCCCGTATTCCAAGATTATATACGTAGATCACTAGATCTCCAACCAAAATTAAAACCCCAAACTGTCTTCCTTATTATGCCATCTAATAATGAAAGCAACAAAGCTAAGAATTTGTTAGAAAAATATTGTTTTCTGCATATAAGTGTTGCAGCTGATTCAGATTAACCATTATCAGTTTGCAACTTGACCTGCAGCTTACACTCTTCGGTATCATCATTGTGAAACCACTATCGCCACAAAGTTTCCATCCCTCGTGCATGATAAATGGTTTTCTGATGCATCTTATTCTATATATATATATATATATATATATATATATATATATATATATATATATATATATATATATATATATATATATATATATATTAATAATGAAACTGCAAATCATGTCCATCTTATTCTATATATTAATAATAAATAAACCCAGATCACACATATAAGGCACATTAATCATAGAAGGAGGATAAGACAACCAAGTCATCAGAGGTCACTTTACATGCCGGCGTCCGGCAGTTACAACCCGATTTTGTTCTTTGAATACTCTGTTGGTTGCTGACCTACCCATGAGGTAGATTTGAATTTCAAGTTCTAAACATTTTATACTCCAAAAACAATGTTTCTCTCTCAAATGACTCAGAGAGACTACTTGGACTTGCCAACTAGGTGACAAAAAATTTTCCCCTTGAGCATTGAAACATAGATTTTCATATTGTACTTCATTTAATGTCATTTTCGTATCCTCGTCCGGAATGTGAGCCTTGAACAAATAGAAAATTCTTACATCAATTAGTCAAACTCTCTGCACTCTACCCCATGAGTGATCAAGCTGTCTAAATTGTCAGTGAGTCCACTTTGGCAATGATCCCCATCTTATTTTGGCTACAAGATTCTGCAGATGAGATATTTGTGGAATCAGAAATGATTCATATTTCATAATAATCTGTTTGACTTCAATCTCTGTGGAGTAAAAAACAATTGTATTCTAAATAAAAAATAAAAGGAGGAGATATTAATCGTTGTGTTGCTTTTCTCATACATAGGTAAATTGTTACTGCATTCTTAGAATTAATACTTTCGATTCTTGAAAGAATTTAAGAGTTGGCAATTTTCAAATATAGAAGGAGCTTGTATACAAGCATTAAACACAATAAATATAAAAGTGAAGAATCTACAAGAAAAATCACCTGAGTATTGAAGTGTCTCTTGTGGAGTGGGAAGTATTTACCATTCATTATATCTCTTGACTAAGAATACTCGAGTTCGAGTGTTGCATACTTGGGAAAAGTATTTTCAAGATTTCACATATTTGTAGTCTTATTTGAGATAATAAATCTTTATTGTTGGAGTATTTCTGTGATAGTAAACACGAGGTACCGAATCATGTGAATTCTCTGTCTATATCATTTCTTTTTTGGTGTGCTTTCTATGTGTTCCCGTCATGGATCATGTGTATACGTGCAAAGTTTTCTCAATAGTCTTACACGTAATAATGCACTAATCGGTTGAAGCTTAAAGTTTCATGGCATAGTGATGGTAGGACTAAAGATTTTAGTTTGGAGTTCTAATTCTTTCACACTTATTTTAGACCGACTTTATACTTTTTTTTTATGTCACTCCTCTCTTTCAAATTTCAATCACATCACATCATTGCTTTAAATCACAAGTCATTTATATGAATGAAAATGAAGCGAAACGGAGAAAGAGTGTGAAAGGCTCATTTTCCTTTTAGTTTATAGCATAATTTTATCAGTAGTAGTAGTTGGATGGAGTCAAACTGAGAATAGTGAAACAAAAACTTGAAACATACATGGGTAAGGTAATGCACTATGACGTGCAGAGTTACAATAAAGAGTGATTCATGCCCAAAATTGGTGGCTGCTAGTGTCATGAATAAATAGAAAAATGTGTATGCACAATAGCTTAGCTTACATGGCTATAATTAATATACTCTTGTCTCTACCAAACATATACCTTACGCAGTAATTGAGATTGCTCTAATCTAATCAATAAAAAGAAATGGAAAACTCCCAAGTCAATTTTAGGACAATAATAAATTCTTATATTGTCTGGAGTGAAAGGTATATGTCTTGAGTATATATGGGTTTTCTTGCTCGAAATATTTATGTTTTTATTATTGGAATTTGCTAAATAGAATATATAACCTGCTTGTAGCTGTATAGTGCCTTCTTTTACCCGAACAGAGGAAAGAGGACAAAACATTTAGGAAACAGCATGAGTTAAACAAGTAATATTAGTTGTATATAACGTGCAAGTTAATTTAACTGAAGCAGACGATCGTGATTTGAATTGACGATAGAAGAGAACAAAAACGGTAACGACGATAATTACGTGAAAAATTTTAACATTATTGTAGTTAAAATAAAATCCTCGATCCAGCCATGTGACCTAAATTATATAAAAACAAAAAAGTCATCCTGTGTCACTACCCTCTCCTTCCCTATACAGCTAAAGACAAATTCCTGATAGATTTCTCTTTCTATCAATCTCTCTCCCACACTATTTGTCTTCATTTTTTTTGCCTTTTGGTTTTCGTTTTTGTCAAAACACCAAGATTACTAAAAGTTAAACCCACGATTATTTATCTTGATCCGAATCCGCTAATGATAAAGAATCTTCCTTGATTTCAGCTTTGTGCGGCTTCTCTGGACCAATCTCCTTGCTGTTATCAACAACAACAACAACACTTGTTAGTGTCTTAGCCCTCAGAGCCTCACCATCCCAATCCGTTTGACTCAGAACCACCAACATGGTCACAGCACAAGAGCCCTGAGCAGCAAGTAACCCAAGCCACAAGCCTTGAAAATCAAACCCTGCGTAGAAGCCAAGCCAAACCGCAACAGGCATTCCCACGAGGTAGAAACAACCTAAATTAATGTTGGCACCCACTTTGGGTCTCGCTGTGCCTCTTAACACCCCGCACCCCGTTGTTTGAGGACAGTTTCCGAGTTCGCAAAGTCCTATAATCGGCAACACCAATGATGTCAAATTCACTATCTCTTGGTCATTTGTAAACATGCTGGCCCAAACATTCCTAACCACAATGGTGAAAACCAAAGCCAAAACACCCAACACGAAGCTGCAAGAGAGGCCAACTATAGCAGAAAGTTTGGCCTTTGAGGGCTTCTGCGCGCCGAGTTTGTTCCCAACTCTAGTTGAGACGCTGAAGCTTATTGAAGAAGGGAAAATGTAGAGCAAAGAAGTGGTTTGGATCAAAATCCCCATGGAAGCCACGGTGGCTCTAGGATTCACCAACAAGCCACACAACAGAATCATGATCTCATACCACCACCATTCCAGGCACACGGAAATGCAACTCGGAATAGCCAAATTGAGAAGCGAGTTCCACTGAGTAAAACACTCGAAGGAAAAACCTCCCCATGTTTTCTTATGAGTGCCAGAGAGGACTATGTAGAGAATTAAGGAAGCAACAAGGTTGAGATTAGTCCAGACTCCAGCGAGAGCGACCCCTTTGATTCCCCAATTGAGGTGGGAAACGAGGAGGTAGTTGATGGGGAGGTGGAGGAGAATGGAGAAAACGGCGCAGAGGGTGAGAGGCAGAGTAATGGATTGTGTTCGAAGGTAGATTCGTAAGGGGTGTAGGAAGGATTGTGTTATGAGGTCGGGGATGGAGAAAAGAAGATATTTTTGGGCTTGCGTGGCTATGGCCTGGTTCTGGCCACACAAGAGAAGGATGTGCTTCATGTAGAGCCAAAGGAGGGAGATTGGGATGGAAGTGAAGAGAAGCAAAACAACGGTTCTCTGTAGGCAGAGGCCGAGAAGGCTGAATCTTTTGGCGCCGAAGGCTTGGCCGCAAATGGGCTCCATTCCGACGGCGAGGCCCGAGAGGATGGAGTAGCCAGTGATGTTGGCGAACCCCACGGCGAGGGAGCCGCCGGCGAGGGCGAGTTCCCCGAGGTGCCCCAGGAAGAGCATGGAGATCATTGAGCGGCAGTATAGTAATAGACCCGTGAGGATCATGGGGAGAGCTATTTTGGATATGGAGATTACTTCTTTCATGACCTGGGTTCGCATTCTTCTTGGCTCATCCTTTTGGATCAACGGGTTCGTGATCATCGTGTCCGGCTGATTCTCTGTCTCCTCGTTGCAGTTGCAGTTGCATTTGCAGGGCAGGTGGGAGGCTATATGGCACATAGTTTCACTTTTTCTTGTCCGTGAGAGTTTAGTTTACAAAACACGTGAAAGTTTAACAGAGCAAGAGAGAGAAAGAGAGAGAGAAGAGGGGAAGGGGGTTGTGCAAACTCATGTGTGCTGCCTTTTATAGGGGATTTTGGGTGGGAATTTGGCCTTTAAATTTCATACCGTATCTAAAACACGTAATTTCTTTGTCCATTCTTTTTAATAGATATTTATATTTTAAGAAATTAGTCCCTAAAAAACATTACGAGTATATTAAAGGCACTTTTGGAGGGGTGGAAGCGTCGACCTTCGACCGGCCTAAAGATTATATTGCTGTAAAGAGGACCATATCCATTGTGGAAGAGTAAAGATTCAGAGGTTGGAGATTTGTTAGTTCTTTTGTTTCTTGGAAGATCAAAAGCAAGTCCAATCAAAGTAAAACCCGGTTGTTTTTTTGTTTAAATTCTAACTTATATGTGTATGCTAAAGGACAGGGGGGAGAGAGAGTGATCCAAGTTGAGACTTCACGGTTTCTGTTGTATTAAGGGGCAATGTTGCTCTCGGACAAAGGATATCCTTGGACAGTTATACAAGGATTCGTTTTTGTGAGTAAACCAAAAACCAAGAGTCCATTATAGTCATCAATGTTCGCCCTTGATATATAAGGAATTGTGCATATGTTGTTTAATTGACAACTCAAATTTGTCTGCTTCGTAGCAGGGAACATAGCTTGGGACAAGGCTGCTTAACGATTTGTTCAACCACAAAGTAGTATCTGAGGCATCCATAGATACCATTGTCTTGTTTTGTTTTGTTTTGTGCCACACCTTTGGAGAGACAAATCACCCAAACCAACCCTCCTTCACCCTCTTTGTCTGTCACACACCCTTCTTGCTCCTTGTACCCACAAAATAACATTAATGTATGGGTTTCATTGCCAATGACTGCTAACGCCTAACACCAGCACATTTAATGGATTCGGGTATTTTTGTTTAGTCAAGTAGAAAATTGATCTTAGTTCTCTTGATTTCAAAAACTCAACCGGGTGTCAAAGGTTGCATGCTTTAAAATGTGGATTCATATCATATTATAAAGTAGCAAATCAATAATTACTTGACTTTATAAGCTTACCCACTCCGTGTGTTGAAAAAAACCGTAAAAGCAAGGTAAGTTTTTTTCTTTTTTTTAATGAGTTTTTAGGATTAAGTCTTGTTTGTTATGTGATTGTGTATGTTGATCTCAATTATTGATATTCATATTATTACTTAATAGATGTCATATCATATGATACATGTAATTTTTTTTTTATTTGATCAATATTAATAAAACAATATTCAATCTTATGAAATATAATATAAGAATATAAATGTCTTATAAAATATAGACACTAAAAATTATATTCCTTTGAACTTATATATAAATAAAAATAATTAATTTCATATATATTAAGAAAAATAATTAAATTTATTTAACTTTTACAATTTTATATAAAATATGTATTATATTTCTTAAAATATTCTTACGAGTAAGGATTAATTATAGGTTATTAGTTTTGGGACATCTTGTAAATCATATCCATAAAAAAACACCTTATTTATAATAGATAATTCTCTCATTCATTACCATAAGATTTATTTAATTGAAATTTATTTATATTACAGTTAAAAAAAATATATATAAGTCCAAAAGGAATATATTTTATAGATTTAAAAAAAACAATTTACTTTTTTTTAACTATTTAAAAGCCACCTTGTCAACTTATAAAGAATGACTGAGTGCCTCCATGTTTTACGTTAGTTGAAATAGTTGTCCACATGCATGCTTGCAACAAATATATATAAAGCCATGATATCGCCCTCCCCTCTCTACTGAAAAAAGCAAATTTTCAACAGAAAATTTCGGATGGATCTATATTTGTTGGAAAATTTATATTTTTCGACGGAAAATTTTTGACAGATATTTTTGTCAAAAATTTCAGACAGATTTATATTTTTGTCAGAATTTTTTGGCAGAATTTTTCGTCGGTTCTGTCAAAAATTCCTGACAGAAATATAAATTCGTCGAAAACTTTTCTACAAAAAATTCTGTCAGAAAATAAATCGTCAAAAATTTTTGATGCAATATTTCGTTGAAAATTTCTAACGAAAATATAAATCCGTCGAAAATTTCTTATTTTTTTTTTATTTCTTATTTTCATTTTTAAAATTGGAATTTTTATTTTTAATTCTTATTTTTTATGTAATCATTTTTAACTACTTTTTATTTTTTTTAAAAAAGATAAATAATTATCTTAGGTGTCACCTACAACAATTATGTTCTATTATCGTATTGATATTTAACACCTCTAAAAAAAAATTAGTTTTTTAAAATAAATATTATTTATCTACCTTAAAATAATCAAACTAGTAAATTTATATTTTAGAGGGATGAAAATCAAAGAAAAATATTTTACTCATTTTACAAGTACGACACAAACTTTATAAATTTTACAAAATTGAAAAATAAAGAAAAAAATTTACAAAAACCAAAATCAAAATCACCCATCTTATACGGACTAAAATATATTTAAACCTTCTAAAATTAATATGTTCGATCTTAACAATTATTTTAAATAAATAATATTTATTTTTAAATATTTATAAACTACTTAGAGATGTTAGTATATTGTCTTTAAAATTATAGTAAGCAAGTTCAAGTGTGAATATTTTCATATTTGTGTGTTTCACGAGTTTTCTATTAAATAATTAGTGAATATATTAGTTTATTTAACATAAATAGTAGTTTTATATTTTAGAAGAAAAAAAAATTTATATTCTAGAAGTAATAAGCTTAAAATTACACACACACACATATATATATATATGAGGTTATAATTATACCGGTGTAACTTTTACTAAGTATTATGCCGCTCAATAACTTTATATTAAATGTGAATTTTGTAAATCCAACCGTTAAATTGAAAGTTCATATCACTTTATACGTGTATATCAAATTTTGTTAAAATTGAACAACAACTGAAAGGTAATCAAAGTATTCATATTTTAGTGTATTTTGAAATGAATATATTACATCAATTTTGTTTTATAAAAATGAAGTATCAAATCATCTTAGATTAATATAAAATTTTGTATATATAATCTAAGAGATATGAAATTTCAATATAACGGTTGGATTTACCAAATTCACATTTAATATAAAGTTATTGAGCGGTGTAATACTTAGTAAAAGTCACATTTAATATATATATATATATATATATATATATATATATGAGGGGGGTTATAATTACATCGGTGTAAATTATATATATATATATATATATATATATATATATGAGGGGGTTATAATTACACGGGTGTAAATTTTATTAAGTATTACACCGCTCAATAACTTTATATTAAATGTGAATTTTGTAAATCCAACCGTTAAATTGAAAATTTTTTACTCTTAAATCATATATACAAAATGTTATATTAATCGAAGATGATTTCTTATAAAACAAAATTAAATTTGTCGAAAAATTTATATTTTCGATGAGAAAAAATTATATTTTCGATGAGAAAAATTTTGTAAGAAAAGCTATATTATTGATGAAATATTTCAGACAAATTTATATTTGTCGAAAATATAAGAACTGATTTTAAATTTGATATGAAAATATTATGATATAATTAGATAAGATTTTAAGTTAATATTTTATTAATGGTTGATAATTAAAAAATAAAACAAGGATAAATACATTTTTTGATTATATGTTTGATTTAAGATAACTTACAAAATAACTCTTGGTAAAGTTATTCTGCTCAATAACTCATGGTGTGTGTTGAATTTTATCGATCCAATTAATTTTTAAATTAAAAGTTATTAAATTTTACTAATAATTAATATATAAAAAATTAATTAGCTTTGGAATAAATTATTTGCTAATTAACAATATAATTGAAACATTAATTATTTTAAAATATTTAACTAAAATCTTATTGACAATTTACTATATAATCTTAATATTTTTGTATAACTAATATCTGGTTTTAAATTTGATATGAGAATATTATGATATAATTATATAAGATTTTAAGTTAGTATTTTATTAATGGTTGATAATTAGAAAATAAAACAAGGATAAATACTTTTTGAATTCTATATGTTTGATTTAAGGTAAATAAATATATTAAATTAATTAATAATTTACTTAAAATTTTAAAATTTAATTTATAAGTATGTAATAAATAAATATTTATAATTTTATAAATTATATTATCATTATAAATTATAAAATTAAATAATTTAAATTATAATTTTAAATAGAAATAAGTACATGTTAATTATAAAAGTAAGTACATATAAATAAAGAATAATTAAATATATTATTATTATTATTATTCGTAATATAAAATTATTATATATTATTATTATAGTACAAGTGTGAGATTATCTATTTGAGGATGACTTAAATGAATTAATTTGTACAAGTTATACCGACAACATACATATACATTTCGGTAGCTTACTCATCTGGGAAATTTTCTAGAAATTGCACAAGTAAGGATAAAACATGCTAAACAGTGAAATGTCGTGAAATAGAACCCTTGAGAGGCCAAATATGAAGGTTGTTACATTAATAAATTTATTAAAATTAAAAAAAAATTATAATTTCTGAAGGAAAATTCCGACAGAAATTTCTGTCAGAAATGTTCGTCGGAAAATTTCGACAGAATTTTTCGACGGATATTTACGTTAGAAATTTCTGACGAAATTTTCCATCAGAAATTTCCGACGGGTTAAATTATTTCCGACGATTTTTTTTTTCAACGCCACTTTTTCCGACGGATTTAAATTCGTCGAGAAAAAAAACCGTCGAAAATTTACTTGTTTCTGTCCAAAATTTCCGTTAAAAATCAGTATTTTTCTTGTAGTGCTCCTCTACTACATAATTATTATAATAAAGGAACAATTAAAACAAGATGATTTCTAAATAGTTGTGCTACATAATTATTATAATCTTAAAGAATCAAGTAAAATAAAATGGTTTCAAAATAGTTAAATTCTTAAATATTTTTTTTAGACAGTAAAATTGAAATCTAATTCAATCATATAAAATTTACTTATAATGAGAGAATTGTTCCTCAATTATATCTATATTATTATTGTAATACTTTTAGTCAATGTGAGACTTCTAACGCATGTCTCTCATATTGAAGATTGAACTTATTGAGCATGAAGTTCGCAAGTTTGAACATTTATTTATAATGTGAAGATTGTTTCTCACTTATATATACATTATTATTATAATATTGTTAGTTGATGTGAGATCTCCACCACATACCTATCATGTCGAGCGAGGACTAAGCTTCTTGAGTGTGAAGTTTGCAAATTTGGACATCTACAAGTAATCCAATAACGATTTAATAATGAATAGTCTGATAAGCCCAATAATAATTAATCAATAATTATTATGATAGACTTTAATTCTATCTTAAGAAAATAAAATTGGAACCTAACTCAATCTTTCAAATCTAGCTTATAAGGTAAAAATTATTTTTCACTTATATATACTATTATGACTACACCATTAGTTGATGTGAGATTTTTAATATATATCAATTTAAATTTGATGTTTAACCATGTATATTGAGGAAGAAAATCAAGAGAATATATAGTTGTATTCATTGTGATAATTTCAATCTTTAACTATCAACTAAGGAATATCCTTAAGGAACATTTTGTACATGACAAACTTTTTCATGCTTAAGAATCATGATTTTTAAGAATTGCGAAAATCTATTTGATTAGTTATTAATGTGTTTGGAAATATTTTTAAATATTACATGAGAATCAAGAAAATTTACTGCACTAAATAAGTTAATAAAGATGACATGACATTTTTACTGTATTAAAATTTTACTTTTATCTTGAGAAAGTTAGTTTCTCATCTCTTTTATGAAAATAATTATGTGGAAAATCTATATAAAAATAATTTTTTGGGAAACAATATTTCTTAAAATTTTATTTTTTAAATAACATATTAAATGCAAGAAATTAATATTTTTAATGTGAAATTAAAAAAAATTGTATACCAAATGTGTTTTAATGTAGATGTAAAAAAAAGAGAAATCAATACAATTTCTGTATAAGATTTGTCGTGATGATCAATCATGATGTTTATTATTTTTAGTTAAAATAAATAGTTTCTTTTATTTCTCTTACAAATCCTCTCCTCTTTTTATAACTATAAAGAAAAGAAAAAAGGAGAGAGAGAGTGTGTTTGTGTCCATATTCAATATCTGACAAAAGCAATCTTTAATTTGGTGAGCAAAATATCTTTGATGCACGTAGCTAGTAAGTAGTTATATTTAAATAATTATAGTAGTTATATTTACCATATTTTAGTTTTCACTTGCCCAATTGACGTGACTAATAAAGAAGATACTGCTAATACTAATAGATTGATAGGAACGCAACAGAAGGGTTTGGCTAGAGAATAATGAATAATTTGTAAACCCGTACATAATTAAATATACTAGGGTTCAAATTAAGATAAAGGCGTGCATCATGTACCTTTCCAACGCATGAACCATGTTATTCTTAGGTAAGAAGCATTATCCCTCGAGTTATTTATTTTTTCCCTATGGAGTTATTATATAATACACAAATATGTATCTATACTTATGAGATATATTATGAATAATCGTTTTTATCTCTACTTTTAGTAGATTATTATATTTTTATTTATTAAAATACATAAATAAAATAATTGTTCATATTTTTAAAGTAACATGTAATATTGTGTTTTGCTTTTTTAATTATTGTTTTTTATCTGTAATTATGCGGTGTATAGTGTTTTGAGGTGAAGTTGAGAGATATTGAGAGTTAAAAAATTGCCGAGAAGTTTTTGGATGATTTTGAGAATTTATCTTACTTGGGATCCAATTAATCTTAAGGAGAGATATATAAGGTTTATTTTTAGACTTGAGTTTTATAGACTCATTTTCTTAGAGAACTTAGAAATAGAGCTTGAGAAAGATGCTTAGGAGCCCAAGGTAACCTTTCTTCCTTCTAATTCCATAGCAAACCTCTAATTCCCTCCTCGAAGCTATTGTTGATCAGCTGAGTATTGATTTGAAGTTGTTGAAGTTGAGGATTGGTATTGGTGTAGAGTCTTGGAGTTGCTTAGAGTTTGACTTCCACTTCTTCTTCCTTGGTTTTCTTTAGACTTGAGGTAAGAGAAGGTAGAATTTGAACATTGAATTGAGTTGGTTGTGAAATGTGTTGAATTGTATCTAAGTTGTGGGTTGTGTTGGTGGTTTGAAGATTAGATTCTTACATGGTGGGGTTTTTGGGTCACTTGAGTATGTTTGGGTGATTTAGGTGATTGTTGATCAATCTTGGTTGCATGTTGATTTTGTTGTTGAAAATGAGTTGTTGATGATGAATATATGTAATATATTGGATTGCATGCTTGAGATTTTCTGGATTTTCAAGTGGATTACGCCAAATTCGTGAGTTTGCAAATGCAAAACTTATCATAGCATCAGGTGTGGTTTAACTCAAGGATCTCTGTCTTACTCGTGTTGGGCATAGGATTGGTGACGTTGGATGTGAGGAGAGAGAATAGCCTCTGACTTGGTCAGGTGAGGCGTGATTTGAATGGTACTAGGTGTGAGGTGAGAGAATTGGATATGCCTAAATTGGTGTCGGGCGTCAATGTTGTGACATCGGGCATGAGGAGAGAGACTCATCTTGGCCTAAAATGAGATCGAGCATAGACTTTGTCACACTAGACATGAAGGCCTAGGGGTTCCCTACCTCATCCACATCGAGCATGGGTTTAATAGTGTTGGGTGTGGACGAGGCAAAAGACTCCTTTCCTCAATGCTATTGAGCATTAGGTGTATGATGTCGAACATAGTTTGTTTGGGAAATTCTTGTTGTTTGATTGATAAAATGGTGAACATGAATATGTTAGATGAATCTATTGCATGTTATATGTTGATTTATGTTATTAGTTATATATGTATATATATATATATAGATGTTTATCATATGTTTATGATTGTTGAATTGTTGATGTGTTGATGTTGAGAATGCTTTAGGCATTTATGCATGATATGTTGAATGATTATTGAACTATTGAGGTGTTGATGCTGAAAATGTTGAGAATGATTGTTGATGGTGAGAATACTTAAGGAATTTAGGCATCATATGTTGAATGATTGTTGACGTGTTGAGGTATTGATGTTGAGAATATTATAGACATTTTGATATGTTAACTGACTTAGGGTTAAAGGAGAGAATGTTTTGGAAAGTTGGTTATCTCATTGTGTGAATATTGGTATGGTGTTTTATGAGTCCAATTGTTAAAAAACTCTCATTGAGCAGGCGTATCTCTTAGAATGGGTCGTTAAGTCTCTTCTAAGTTCTTAGTTAAAGTTGGAGTAAGGTACGAAATTAACAACTAAAACTCTTAACTGATTATTGGAGAAGTGTTTGGTATCGCAATGATAGTTAGCGGACTAATTTCATAGATGACTTGGTTTATGCATGTCAAGATTGTGGTACGCCTATACCCAAGTTATGGTATACTTGACGGTGGTATTGAGCTTTCCTAATTTTAGTAGCGATATCAGAGAAATCATGTTGTAGGGATTGGTATCTCATTTGGTTGTTAATCTAATAGGTGTAAAAAGATCGAATGGTTTGGTAGGATCAAATCATTAAGAGCCACCTTGGTGTAAGAGATCTTTACAAGTGAATATGTGATGATGTATTAGTTAAGGTAGATGCATATGATATTTTTTTGTGATTGTTCATATGCTATATGATGTTATGTATGGTTTACATGTTGGTGATACTCTTATTTTATACTTGTATCATCTTGTATTTTTTTTACTCTAGCTTACCTTTGCATATTTTCTTGATGGTTAGACTGTAATGATCATGTTTCAATGAGAGTAGGGTAGGGATATGCTTAAAGAGTTTGGCATATTCATTTTGTTGGATGGCAGTGCAGCTAGAGACTACTTTTATTTGGGTTTTGTTGAGTAGCTTGACCAACAACCTAAGCTTATATTTTATAGTTTTTAGATTATTGTATAAACACACACATACACATATGTATATTTAATTGTTCACATATATGTACATATTATCTTTTGCATATTCAATAAATGTTGTGTTAGTCTTTGGTAGGTATGCATGTTTTTTCACTACTACTAGAGTATATGGATTATAGTAGATCGTTACATAATCACTCACAATCACGTATTCAATTTATCTATTTTTTATTTTATTTATAGTTTTTAAAACTTTAAAAGCACGAAGTGCCTTTTTTCTCTATTAGTACCAATAATGACAATAAAATGTTATTTAAAATTATATTTTATATGAAAGTAACAATAATTTATCATTATAATAATATACCAACAGATAAATAATTTATCATTATAATAATTTTAGCTAAATATAATCTACATAGACTTGGTATAAGGATTGGCATTCTTATTTCATTTGTATTTGTTTTTAGGCCAACCAACATAACAAGACATCTTACCCCAAAAAATAAAGTAACTCAATTCACTAAAATGCTTTGTTTAAATAATAAAAGATTGTATGATGAAAAAAGTAAAATGAAATAAATAAATAAAAGTAGAAAGAGAATGAATAGAAAATGAGTGAGTATTTAAATTGTTTGGATTAAAAGAAGTGTGAAAAAAGTAAAAGAGAAAATATGAAGGAAAAAAAAAGAGTAAGAGAAAGTTGGGGTTTTAATAGCCACAAGCACACGCTTAACAAGCTTTGTTACAAAATCTCTTCCCTTATGAGGAGAATTTATTTTTTCTTATGGGTCCCACCAATCTTTTTATTTCTTTTCTCACTTCTCTTCTTTTTCAAACAACTAAAGAAAACATTCTCTGTTACACTTCTTCCTTCCCTAATTCTTTCTTCTTAAAATTTATGAAAACAAATACGATGTATGTACTACTTCAATAGACACTTATACCTTGGAACAAAAATTATAATTAGGTGTATTCATGAGTTGACCTATTTGATCATTTGACTTATTAAAAGTAGTCCATCTTCTAATTTTAATTAAATATGTAGAATGAAGTTTAAGAAGATTTAATAGAGTCAAGCTCAATTTTTATAAACTTTTAAAGTAAAATATACTTGACATAAAGTATACTTTCTTTTGGTTTTGGTCTTGTTAATGGAATTATTTAGTTATATTTTAAAAAATACATTATTTGCCAAAATAAATAATTGCATTGAAGTAGCAATTAGTTTTTTTTTATTTGAATGAAATTTTATAAACTTCATCTATTTTATATATGAACATTGGAATGGTTAATTTCACACATTATACATAAAATTATAAAGTGATGTATGTGTATAAGTGTGATACCTGTTGCCAATTAATCATGTGAGTAGGTTATACTAGTGTGTTTTACACTAGTCTTATATTATTATTAACTTTGTATAAAATGTAATTTTTATCAATTTAATATTGAGTTGTACTTATATATTACATGATTTTTTTAATATAGCTTTTTAGCCCTCACAATATTTTGAAATATTTATTTTAATCTTTATAAAATTTTTATACGTTTTTAGTAGGCATAACAACTTGAAGGAGTAAGGAAAAGTTTGGATCTTCTCTTCTTCAGGACAAAATAGAGGGGAGAATTAATGCACTTTGAAAAAATTAATTTAATTATATATTTTTAAATAAAACTTGAAATTTTTGCAAATTATGTCATTCATTAATCACTAAACCGATTCTAGTAAGTGTATCGATGATCTAAGTGATAAACTACATGATAGAATTAATTAGCTCTGTTATTGAAAGTGCAATTAACGATGAAAACAAGATAGCATTAGTTGGTGTAATTTAGAAGTGTAAGATATCGGACATCTCAACATAGAATTAATTAATGGTTCTTGTAAGCGATTTAAATCTAACCTATGAAAAACGTTATATATAGAACAGGTCTTTCTCTTCATTTATCATTCGGATTCATAATATAATATATATATATATATATATATATATATATATATATATATATATATATATATAATGATATACATCTTATAATAACACAATATTTATTATTTAAAATTATTTTTACATACACTATAAATATAATATATATTGATATATTGTTAAAAAGTGTAAATATGACTTATGACACATAATATATGTTATTAAATCTCATTCAAAACTTACACTAAAATTATGTGTTAATTATAAGTCAAATAAATTTACTTACATATTTTATACTTATAATGATATTTTTTATGTGTTATTTATATTTAACATTTCTTATATAAGATAAGAGTGAACCCGAGCCAAGCTCTCTTCGCACACAAAGTAAGGTGATTTTAAATTTAATTGAAGAATTACTATTTATATTATTAAAAATGAGTGACTTACATATAAGTGTATTTTAACAACAAAATTCTGACAAGTATAATTAATCTTAATAGCAGAAATTAAATTCTTCGATTTCAAAAGAACTTTGGTATGTAAAGAATCCTGCTTTTTGTATGATAATCTTAACTAGAGCTTAAGCCGTCATCGCACTTAAAAAGCCAAGGCCAATTAACACCAAAGGATAAACTTTAATATGCAGTTAATTAGACGGGAGTTCAAAAAGAATCGAGGTTTTTCTTGCTTTCGACCACATGTTGAGCCTTAAAATCTTATCCTTAGTGTAAACGTTGAAAAGGGATAAAATTGAAAGACATATCCAAGGGTTTCCTAGGAAGACGATAAGCTTAACCGAAGATTTGGTCATTATTACAAAGTTGTTCACACTCTAATCTAAAATGAAAGATCCAAAGAGATTAAAAATAAGATAAAATTGTCGGGGTCTTATATGTCACAAATTCATAGGTGGAACACCAATGGATGCTATCGAATATTTCACTTCTTAAAATTTCAGTCTAGTCGCTAATATAGTAATGTTTTACATCTTAAGAACTTTGATCAGGATGAAAGATCTTAAAATTACTTTGGTCATCTTTATTAAAGCCATTTCTCATGCCACTTTTTTGCCTTGTTTCTTGAGAAAAAGCCCTTGCCTGTTCCCAATTCCCATTTCGTTTCTAAAAGATCATTTAGGTCATCAGCAAATAGTGTAATACCATGTTAGCAGTTGTTAGATAATATTAGTATTTAGTAAACCATATTAAAAGATATTGAAGGAGAAGTTATATTGTGTGTGAAACTGTGGTGTATATAAGGTGAGAATACTTGTTATTATAAGAAATAAGAAAATATATATATATATATATATATATATATATATATATTAAAATATATTTAAATAATCAAAATTAAAAAATATGATTTTTAAATGATTATATGATTATTAACTAATTTCTATTTTTATCATTTATACATAGTTGTGTGGTCTAGATTTACAATTTTTTATTTTTTTTAAACTTTATTATACTTTTATTTTCTTTTTTATAAAATAAGTTTCTAGATTTTTTTTTTATAATATTTGACATTTGAAGTTTGTTTTCCTTTTTCACTTCTATATTTTAGCTTTTGAGATAGATGCAAAAGAACATACAAAATAAATCATTAAAGGAGAAAAGGAGTTTTACTATGCTACAAAAACTGTTTTACTTTTTATTTTTATTTTTTATACATGCCCTAATAAATTAATCTCAAAGCACAACTAATATTTTTTTATTTTTTTTTCGCATTGTTTATTCAAGAAATTACTATTGAATTGGAATACATTAATCATTTTTTATCACAGACTACTATATGTATTATTTTTAAATCTAAAAAATGTTAATTTCATATATTATCAAAAATATCATTTTTAGCAACATTGATAGTCATTTTAATATTATTCATAAATTAATATTGTTAAAATAAATTTAAAATTTAAAACATTTATTTATCTTAGAAATATTTGTATATTAAATTAAATGTTTAATTTAAATAATAAAATATAATTTACATACCTATTATAATATATGAAATAAATTTTTCTTAATGTAAATAATGTTACTTTCCACCATGTGGTCATTTATTTTATTTGATAAAGTATAATTTCTTCTCATTAAATTAGTATCTATAAGAATAAAGTGTCACCTCTACTCATCACCTCATCATTTTAATAACTAAAATCATTTCATTAATATAAGCTAATCATAATAAATATTATTAAATAACAATTATTGTAATTGAATTTAACACAACCGTGCATGGCTAAATAGAAATTAACTTTGATTTAGGTTTTAATTTCAGTCATGTACTACTTTTTATTCCATTTATTTCTATAAGTTGTTTTTGTATCCTAGCATTTCTTTTCTAATAAATTCAATTTAATTTTCTATATTTTTCTTTTTCATTTACTCTATATTTACTCGGCATCACAAGTTAATGGAAATTTCATAAATAACAATGTTTTGAATTCAAGGAATTAGTATATGAATTATTAAGATTGACTTACTGATAAAAAAAATTGGGATAGTATAAAAATGATTATAAGTTTAAATTATGTTACCCTCTTATAATTTTTATGAAAAAAATGAATTAGTATATAGCTTTCGGTTGAAGGATTACCTGGTTCACTAAAATAATGTTGCACAAATTTTATTTAAATCACACTAGTAGTATAAAAAAGATTTGTACACTATCTTTAATTAAATCATAGATTAACATATAATTAAAAATTTGTTAACATTTATATATTACTTACTTTAAGAGTTATACAATATGATTTTTTAATACTTGATAATATAAAAGCATTACATTAACATTATATTAAAATTAAACTCTTAAATAAAACTCCCAAATCACATTAAATTGAAAGTCTTTATCGTAGTCCACAAGTCACCCCAATTCAACCAACTTATAATTGTATTGCTCTCCATCTCGAATATCCGACAACTCATAAAATTTCTATGGATGAACAAATCTAAAACTTTCATATTTGCCATCATTAATCATCTTCATTATAAACTTATATCGAAAAGTGGAAAACTAACAAGGTTAATTAAAGGGAAAAGTTAATAAAAATATAGCTAGAGAATCAAACTAAAATATAAATTAATCTTGGAAGATGAAAATTAAAAGTTCACATAATATATATCATCATCATTATTATTAAATATATAAGGTTCTTAGGGATTTTTATATATTTTTGTAACATTCCAAATAATTGTTGAATAACATATTAAATTGCCATTTTGGTAAAATAAAAAATAAAAAATCTTACAAGTATTTTTCTATTTTGAGAAGCCATCTTATCCAAAACATAGTAAAAGTGCTAATCAAATATAGGCACTCTCTCAAGATAAAATTTGAACCTTAGCTCGTTATATTGTAGGAATATATAATTTCTATACTAGACTTAAAATCTATTGGTGTCATTCTTGTCTTTAAAAATGTGTGCACTATTAATTTGATCTTTAAAAGGTTTTATGACATTAAATCGTTTATCTAAGATTTAAACTAACATCAATATATATATATATACACAAAAATATATATATCAAAATGATTCAAATCAATGTCTAACAAAAAGAAAATTCTAACGATAAGTTATTTTAGATTTTCCAAGAATTAAATGAAAAGATCAATTTAGTCTTAAACGCAGCTTCAAAAGGATCAAAGTAATAGTGAAGAACAAATTGACCCGTGATATTGGCGTATATCGCAAATCTAGTGCGAAAATGGATCTTCTTTTTTATTTTTTTATTTTTTAAATTCTTTTGAAAAAAATTAATAAAAGGAAGTTGATACATATTTTAGGAAGTGTAACATTTGTATTTTTAAAATTTTAGTAATGGAAGAAATAGAGAAAAAAAGAAAAAGAAAAGGAGAAGATCTAGTACATGCGATGGATATTTTAAATTGGACTTTTTTATTTTTGAAAAATGAATAAATATCAACAATCACGCAAAGTATTTTCTGGTTACACTTTTTCAGGGTTCAAAATATTTTCTAGTTACACTTTTTTAGGGTTCGCAAAAGTAACAAACATGTAGGCGGCATAGGCATAGACCCCACACCAGGATCAGTCCTGAGTTTCTTTTATGTACTTCCTTATAATTATTTGAATATCACTTTTTTTTAATATTTTTATTATAAAATCATCAATAATTCGTTCATAATCAAGATTCTTTAAAAAATTATTTTTTATATAAATTAAAGTAAAATTATTTAATCTATCTTGTTGTGACACCCTCTACCCCAACATAATTACAATAGATATAAACCATCTATATATAAATTCTTTCTTAGTCTAATATAAAATAATTATCTCAAGTATCATTGGGTAAAAGATGCACATTCATAATTTTCAACTGTAAGTATCAAATTGTCAAGAAATAATAAAATAAAGATTATAGATTAATCCCAGTAAAGGTGGCAGAGCCTCCTAGTTAGGAATTAACTTATAATCTTTTAGTAAAATTATAATATGACAAAAATACACACTTTCAACATAAATAACATAAAAATTACAAAAGAAAAATAATAATAATTTAACAATAAGTCTAGCTAATCCCGATGTCACATCCTATCAGAGCGAAACCCAAACAGAAGCCTAAGCTTCACCACCAACATCCTCAGCCTCATGCTAATTATCTGCATCATAATTTAAATATACACAAAAATGACAAGGGAGTGAGAAACTTCTCACTCAGTAGCAGATATAGAAATAAAAGTTAAATAGCACACACACACGCAATATAATTCACATATATAATCAATCTCACATATATGCTTATGTATAATGATTTTCTTGACTTGACTCACTAATGTATGCATGTGGCGCCATACGGAAGTTGCAGAATTCATCACTGGTGACCCGAAGGCACACCTATACAATTGTCGGTGACCCTAAGGTACACCTATCATTGGTGTTCATACACCTCGTTAGCATATCGTGGGTGACCCAAAGGTACACCTTGTTAGTCGTGGGTATGCGGCCTCAGCGGCACACCTGGAGTAATATGTGCATATGATGCATGTCATACATTCACAGACTCAACCTTTAGCATGTTACACATATCATATTCATATTTCATAATTAAGAATTATTTCAATAATCCAATTTAATAGTCCAATAGTCCAACAGTCCAAACAGTCCAACAGTCCAAACAGTCCAATAGTCCAACAATCCAACAATCCAACAATCCAACAATCCAGAGGTTGCTTAGGTATCATATTTTTCAATAATAATATATTAAGATCTTTTAAGTAAAGTAGGAAGCTTAAAAGGTAATATAAGATAATAAGGAGGCTCAGCCTTCCATTTAAATAATAGATTACAAATTTATAAATACTTAGGAGGCTTAGCCTTCTATTCAAATAACAGATTCTAATATGTAAATATAAGATATAAAACAAAACACATCAATAATACATATTCAAAGAAATAAACAACAGGTAAGGGATCGGGAGCCAATCCAACAAACAAACTATTTAACAATTATTCCCACACCCCCAAGCGAGGTTTCCCACTCCCCCCTTACCTGGATAAATAGGAATTTGGGCAGAATCTCCTCTCTTTCTCCTTAAACCGGAACCGGAACTAGAGCAGAACCTTCTCTATTCTCCTCCTCTTTTCACAACCTAGGCAGAACCTTCTCTCTTATTTTCTCTTTCTATCTCTCTAGAATTCCTTCTCTCTAAACTTTTCTTCTCTCTAGTTATGAATTTTCAAAATCCTTAGGTCCCTATTTATAGAAATTTTGAAGTTACTATGCACTATGCACTATTCATTAAAATAATATTATAAGTTACTATGCACTATGCACTATTCATTATTATATTCAATTTAATTAAAATTTTGAAACGGAAAGAATCCGCAGCCCACGTTTCAGCCGCCCCTTCACTGTGCAATTGCATAGTAAAATACTATTCATTAAAATAATAATATAATTATTATTCATGAATAGTAAAATACTATTCATCCAAATAATTTGAGTTTTGCATAAGCGCTTACGTTTTTTTTCAAAATTACTATTCATATGAATAGTAAAATACTATTCATAAATACGTATTCGTAAATAGTAAAATACGTATACATAAATAGTAAAAATATGTATACATAAATAGTAAAATACGTATACGTAAATAGTAAAATACATAAATAAAATACTTATTCACATAATAAATACATAAAAAAAATATTTCTTTTCATTAAATAAAATTTGGGATGTTACAATTCTCCCCTCCTTTTAGAAATTTCGTCCCCGAAATTTTTGAAATGGTAAACTCTTCGCATTCTTACTTCTAATTCTTATGCAACATCACTACCTTGTTGATGTACAACTTTTATCAATTTCCTCAAAGGATTTGCTTAGGGAAAGATCTTGACGAATTTATCCACTTAAACACAAACAAAATCAATTTTTTAAGCGTCTTAGACAAATCTTCCACTAGGGTCTATCTATTCACCATCTTACTTCCAAAATGGAACATCTAAGTGCTACAAGATTCTTAAAAACTTCTAGTATGCTAACCATAAATATACAATTGCTTTACTCCTCTCTTCATCTTAGGTCACAAAATATCTTCTTAAGATTTTGGTACATCTTAGTAGTTTCTGAATGGATACTAAAGATACTCTTATGACCTTCTTCTAGGATTGCTTTATTAAATTCTAGCACACTAGGAATGCACAACTTATCCTTAAATCTCAAAACTCCATCCACTCCAAATTTAAACTCACTCTCCATATCTTGATTCAAGTTCTCTACTTCTCTTTCCATATTAGACCATCACGCTTCCCCTGTGCCACTCTGATACATTTTAGTAACTCCTAAATAAATGTTAAGAGTACTCTTATGTCCTTTCAAGTTTTATAACTAAACATCCAACTGTGTCCTTTCTAATCTCTTGCTTATTTGGGTCACTAATAAAGGATCTAACTCCTAGTTCCTCTAATCTCATCTATTAGTTACTTCCAACATAAATAATTCAATGCTACTATGGTAATCTTACACATCAAGCATAAGTTTCTAAATTCTGCAATCAAATTCAATCCTTAAATCATCAAAATAATAATTTGGTTATCATTGTAATCCAGATATTTGCCACAACATCAACACCTAAGCATTAGATACACATATCAGATCACTAATTTTACTACTCTATCTACAACCAATTCAAACTCTTCTATGATCAATTCTAAAGATCAGGTACCTAAGCATAATGTACACTCGGTATCCATATCAGTTCTCAAGTTTCACCATTTCATCTTCACCCAAGTCATAATCATATCTATCACCTTAACCTATAGCCTTATAACTTGTTACCAAAATAAATCAACTAATTATGCTCCTATAATTTTCTTCAACAATCCATTCGCTATTCATACTTAATCTCACAATACTAGAAGTAACCTTATAATCCAAACTTAAATTTCTAATTTAAGCCAAAAAGATTCATCTCTCTAATCATAATGAAAGATAAAGATTTCCTCAAAACATCAATCACCACAATGGCTTTAACCAAATTAATAAGATCAAAATTTTACTCCTTAAGAAATTTCAACTATTTCTTTTATCTCGTATTCAACCCCTTTGGTCAAAATATATTTAAGGTTCTTATGATCACTAAATACCTCAACCATAGAATCATATAGTTAGTGTCTCCAAATCTTAATATAAATGACAAAGTCGCTAACAAGGTTATGGGTAAGGTAATTTCTCTCATGAATTTTCAATTTCTTAGAAACATAAGCTACTATCTTTTCTTCTTGCCACAATATTCTTCCTAAACCTATTTTCAGAGACATATTTATATATCACAATAATCTTACTAAAATCTAGTAATATTAACACTAGTCAATCTTTCCTTAAGAGTTTGAAAACTACTTCCTCAATTGTTATCCCATACTAATGTAACTCCTTTCTAGTCAATTCAGTCAAAGGTAATAGTAAGTAATTCAAAGAAGTAAGCAACGAAATGATTTGGGTAGTTAAAAATATACACAGGTTCAAGAATTCCTGATATAGATTATCCTTACGATTGATTCCAAGGGTAGGCAAGAAACAACCTAGTGAACTGAAACATCTTAATAACCAAAGAAACGAAGGCAAAAGCAATTTTTATAGTGAGAGCAGTTTAAACCATGAACAGCTGTTAAAAAAAAAATTACTCACTGAATTTTCATATAAACTATCAAACAAGACTCCTGATTTTACTAATTGACTCAAGTATCTCTCACTTAAGCACAACTTAAGTAGATCTTCCTCCGCAAGAAATTTCATGGTCTAAAATACTCACCTCATACAATCCAAATTCATACTTAGACAATCTAGTTTAAATCTATTTTTATGCCTAACAACTCAAAATATCATGATAGCATATATCTACCTGACAAACCGAGTTGTATTCATCCAAGTGATTTCAAACCTATCTCAAACGAAAGTTAAGTGAATAAGCTACAACTCTTTATGAAGACATAAGATTTCCAAGAGATCATTTCTTTAGCTAAAGATTCAAATATCACCACTAATAAATTCAGTGCTTACTAAATTTCTAATCACCAAGGCAGTCATAACTTGAAGTTCTAGATTTTTGTTTCATCTTATCCTAGTTCTATTGAAAAGATAATATCTAAAGTCATATTCTTCATAAAGACCTCAAAATATAAATTTTGTCGATATAATACTCATACTATCATAACAAACTATAATGAAAATATTTTCGACACCAAATAGCAATAATGTATCAATATATCTAATGCCACAAAATACCTCAACTTTTTCCAAATTCACTACTTAATTTCTCATTCAAGTCTCTCCTTACTTTTCTCAATCAAAACAACTCTCATGCTACCTAAACCATAAATAATTAACATACCAATAATAACACTTAAGGGAATTAACATCATTTCGATCTCTCACCAAAGAGACAACCACCTTTAGATTCAACCTGCTATAACTATAGATGTCAGAAACTTCACCAATCATAAACTCTTAGTACACTCAATATATCACATCCCATCCAAGGTTCTAATAATTCGAGTTGGCTAACACTATCATGATTATCATTCCTCTGATTACAAACTAACTTAACAATCTCAAACTCAACAATATCAACACAGGACGAACATCATCATCATAATACACAACAAACAAGACATAGTCAGAGTACACAACAGAGTCATGATAAGCACATAACACACACGGTTGATAAAATCGACTTGCTCTGATACCACTAAATGTGACACCCTCTACCCCAACATAATTACAATAGATATAAACCATCTATATATAAATTCTTTCTTAGTCTAATATAAAATAATTATCTCAAGTATCATTGGGTAAAAGATGCACATTCATAATTTTCAACTGTAAGTATCAAATTGTCAAGAAATAATAAAATAAAGATTATAGATTAATCCCAGTAAAGGTGGCAGAGCCTCCTAGTTAGGAATTAACTTATAATCTTTTAGTAAAATTATAATATGACAAAAATACACACTTTCAACATAAATAACATAAAAATTACAAAAGAAAAATAATAATAATTTAACAATAAGTCTAGCTAATCCCGATGTCACATCCTATCAGAGCGAAACCCAAACAGAAGCCTAAGCTTCACCACCAACATCCTCAGCCTCATGCTAATTATCTGCATCATAATTTAAATATACACAAAAATGACAAGGGAGTGAGAAACTTCTCACTCAGTAGCAGATATAGAAATAAAAGTTAAATAGCACACACACACGCAATATAATTCACATATATAATCAATCTCACATATATGCTTATGTATAATGATTTTCTTGACTTGACTCACTAATGTATGCATGTGGCGCCATACGGAAGTTGCAGAATTCATCACTGGTGACCCGAAGGCACACCTATACAATTGTCGGTGACCCTAAGGTACACCTATCATTGGTGTTCATACACCTCGTTAGCATATCGTGGGTGACCCAAAGGTACACCTTGTTAGTCGTGGGTATGCGGCCTCAGCGGCACACCTGGAGTAATATGTGCATATGATGCATGTCATACATTCACAGACTCAACCTTTAGCATGTTACACATATCATATTCATATTTCATAATTAAGAATTATTTCAATAATCCAATTTAATAGTCCAATAGTCCAACAGTCCAAACAGTCCAACAGTCCAAACAGTCCAATAGTCCAACAATCCAACAATCCAACAATCCAACAATCCAGAGGTTGCTTAGGTATCATATTTTTCAATAATAATATATTAAGATCTTTTAAGTAAAGTAGGAAGCTTAAAAGGTAATATAAGATAATAAGGAGGCTCAGCCTTCCATTTAAATAATAGATTACAAATTTATAAATACTTAGGAGGCTTAGCCTTCTATTCAAATAACAGATTCTAATATGTAAATATAAGATATAAAACAAAACACATCAATAATACATATTCAAAGAAATAAACAACAGGTAAGGGATCGGGAGCCAATCCAACAAACAAACTATTTAACAATTATTCCCACACCCCCAAGCGAGGTTTCCCACTCCCCCCTTACCTGGATAAATAGGAATTTGGGCAGAATCTCCTCTCTTTCTCCTTAAACCGGAACCGGAACTAGAGCAGAACCTTCTCTATTCTCCTCCTCTTTTCACAACCTAGGCAGAACCTTCTCTCTTATTTTCTCTTTCTATCTCTCTAGAATTCCTTCTCTCTAAACTTTTCTTCTCTCTAGTTATGAATTTTCAAAATCCTTAGGTCCCTAATTTATAGAAATTTTGAAGTTACTATGCACTATGCACTATTCATTAAAATAATATTATAAGTTACTATGCACTATGCACTATTCATTATTATATTCAATTTAATTAAAATTTTGAAACGGAAAGAATCCGCAGCCCACGTTTCAGCCGCCCCTTCACTGTGCAATTGCATAGTAAAATACTATTCATTAAAATAATAATATAATTACTATTCATGAATAGTAAAATACTATTCATCCAAATAATTTGAGTTTTGCATAAGCGCTTACGTTTTTTTTCAAAATTACTATTCATATGAATAGTAAAATACTATTCATAAATACGTATTCGTAAATAGTAAAATACGTATACATAAATAGTAAAAATATGTATACATAAATAGTAAAATACGTATACGTAAATAGTAAAATACATAAATAAAATACTTATTCACATAATAAATACATAAAAAAAATATTTCTTTTCATTAAATAAAATTTGGGATGTTACAATTCTCCCCTCCTTTTAGAAATTTCGTCCCCGAAATTTTTGAAATGGTAAACTCTTCGCATTCTTACTTCTAATTCTTATGCAACATCACTACCTTGTTGATGTACAACTTTTATCAATTTCCTCAAAGGATTTGCTTAGGGAAAGATCTTGACGAATTTATCCACTTAAACACAAACAAAATCAATTTTTTAAGCGTCTTAGACAAATCTTCCACTAGGGTCTATCTATTCACCATCTTACTTCCAAAATGGAACATCTAAGTGCTACAAGATTCTTAAAAACTTCTAGTATGCTAACCATAAATATACAATTGCTTTACTCCTCTCTTCATCTTAGGTCACAAAATATCTTCTTAAGATTTTGGTACATCTTAGTAGTTTCTGAATGGATACTAAAGATACTCTTATGACCTTCTTCTAGGATTGCTTTATTAAATTCTAGCACACTAGGAATGCACAACTTATCCTTAAATCTCAAAACTCCATCCACTCCAAATTTAAACTCACTCTCCATATCTTGATTCAAGTTCTCTACTTCTCTTTCCATATTAGACCATCACGCTTCCCCTGTGCCACTCTGATACATTTTAGTAACTCCTAAATAAATGTTAAGAGTACTCTTATGTCCTTTCAAGTTTTATAACTAAACATCCAACTGTGTCCTTTCTAATCTCTTGCTTATTTGGGTCACTAATAAAGGATCTAACTCCTAGTTCCTCTAATCTCATCTATTAGTTACTTCCAACATAAATAATTCAATGCTACTATGGTAATCTTACACATCAAGCATAAGTTTCTAAATTCTGCAATCAAATTCAATCCTTAAATCATCAAAATAATAATTTGGTTATCATTGTAATCCAGATATTTGCCACAACATCAACACCTAAGCATTAGATACACATATCAGATCACTAATTTTACTACTCTATCTACAACCAATTCAAACTCTTCTATGATCAATTCTAAAGATCAGGTACCTAAGCATAATGTACACTCGGTATCCATATCAGTTCTCAAGTTTCACCATTTCATCTTCACCCAAGTCATAATCATATCTATCACCTTAACCTATAGCCTTATAACTTGTTACCAAAATAAATCAACTAATTATGCTCCTATAATTTTCTTCAACAATCCATTCGCTATTCATACTTAATCTCACAATACTAGAAGTAACCTTATAATCCAAACTTAAATTTCTAATTTAAGCCAAAAAGATTCATCTCTCTAATCATAATGAAAGATAAAGATTTCCTCAAAACATCAATCACCACAATGGCTTTAACCAAATTAATAAGATCAAAATTTTACTCCTTAAGAAATTTCAACTATTTCTTTTATCTCGTATTCAACCCCTTTGGTCAAAATATATTTAAGGTTCTTATGATCACTAAATACCTCAACCATAGAATCATATAGTTAGTGTCTCCAAATCTTAATATAAATGACAAAGTCGCTAACAAGGTTATGGGTAAGGTAATTTCTCTCATGAATTTTCAATTTCTTAGAAACATAAGCTACTATCTTTTCTTCTTGCCACAATATTCTTCCTAAACCTATTTTCAGAGACATATTTATATATCACAATAATCTTACTAAAATCTAGTAATATTAACACTAGTCAATCTTTCCTTAAGAGTTTGAAAACTACTTCCTCAATTGTTATCCCATACTAATGTAACTCCTTTCTAGTCAATTCAGTCAAAGGTAATAGTAAGTAATTCAAAGAAGTAAGCAACGAAATGATTTGGGTAGTTAAAAATATACACAGGTTCAAGAATTCCTGATATAGATTATCCTTACGATTGATTCCAAGGGTAGGCAAGAAACAACCTAGTGAACTGAAACATCTTAATAACCAAAGAAACGAAGGCAAAAGCAATTTTTATAGTGAGAGCAGTTTAAACCATGAACAGCTGTTAAAAAAAAAATTACTCACTGAATTTTCATATAAACTATCAAACAAGACTCCTGATTTTACTAATTGACTCAAGTATCTCTCACTTAAGCACAACTTAAGTAGATCTTCCTCCGCAAGAAATTTCATGGTCTAAAATACTCACCTCATACAATCCAAATTCATACTTAGACAATCTAGTTTAAATCTATTTTTATGCCTAACAACTCAAAATATCATGATAGCATATATCTACCTGACAAACCGAGTTGTATTCATCCAAGTGATTTCAAACCTATCTCAAACGAAAGTTAAGTGAATAAGCTACAACTCTTTATGAAGACATAAGATTTCCAAGAGATCATTTCTTTAGCTAAAGATTCAAATATCACCACTAATAAATTCAGTGCTTACTAAATTTCTAATCACCAAGGCAGTCATAACTTGAAGTTCTAGATTTTTGTTTCATCTTATCCTAGTTCTATTGAAAAGATAATATCTAAAGTCATATTCTTCATAAAGACCTCAAAATATAAATTTTGTCGATATAATACTCATACTATCATAACAAACTATAATGAAAATATTTTCGACACCAAATAGCAATAATGTATCAATATATCTAATGCCACAAAATACCTCAACTTTTTCCAAATTCACTACTTAATTTCTCATTCAAGTCTCTCCTTACTTTTCTCAATCAAAACAACTCTCATGCTACCTAAACCATAAATAATTAACATACCAATAATAACACTTAAGGGAATTAACATCATTTCGATCTCTCACCAAAGAGACAACCACCTTTAGATTCAACCTGCTATAACTATAGATGTCAGAAACTTCACCAATCATAAACTCTTAGTACACTCAATATATCACATCCCATCCAAGGTTCTAATAATTCGAGTTGGCTAACACTATCATGATTATCATTCCTCTGATTACAAACTAACTTAACAATCTCAAACTCAACAATATCAACACAGGACGAACATCATCATCATAATACACAACAAACAAGACATAGTCAGAGTACACAACAGAGTCATGATAAGCACATAACACACACGGTTGATAAAATCGACTTGCTCTGATACCACTAAATGTGACACCCTCTACCCCAACATAATTACAATAGATATAAACCATCTATATATAAATTCTTTCTTAGTCTAATATAAAATAATTATCTCAAGTATCATTGGGTAAAAGATGCACATTCATAATTTTCAACTGTAAGTATCAAATTGTCAAGAAATAATAAAATAAAGATTATAGATTAATCCCAGTAAAGGTGGCAGAGCCTCCTAGTTAGGAATTAACTTATAATCTTTTAGTAAAATTATAATATGACAAAAATACACACTTTCAACATAAATAACATAAAAATTACAAAAGAAAAATAATAATAATTTAACAATAAGTCTAGCTAATCCCGATGTCACATCCTATCAGAGCGAAACCCAAACAGAAGCCTAAGCTTCACCACCAACATCCTCAGCCTCATGCTAATTATCTGCATCATAATTTAAATATACACAAAAATGACAAGGGAGTGAGAAACTTCTCACTCAGTAGCAGATATAGAAATAAAAGTTAAATAGCACACACACACGCAATATAATTCACATATATAATCAATCTCACATATATGCTTATGTATAATGATTTTCTTGACTTGACTCACTAATGTATGCATGTGGCGCCATACGGAAGTTGCAGAATTCATCACTGGTGACCCGAAGGCACACCTATACAATTGTCGGTGACCCTAAGGTACACCTATCATTGGTGTTCATACACCTCGTTAGCATATCGTGGGTGACCCAAAGGTACACCTTGTTAGTCGTGGGTATGCGGCCTCAGCGGCACACCTGGAGTAATATGTGCATATGATGCATGTCATACATTCACAGACTCAACCTTTAGCATGTTACACATATCATATTCATATTTCATAATTAAGAATTATTTCAATAATCCAATTTAATAGTCCAATAGTCCAACAGTCCAAACAGTCCAACAGTCCAAACAGTCCAATAGTCCAACAATCCAACAATCCAACAATCCAACAATCCAGAGGTTGCTTAGGTATCATATTTTTCAATAATAATATATTAAGATCTTTTAAGTAAAGTAGGAAGCTTAAAAGGTAATATAAGATAATAAGGAGGCTCAGCCTTCCATTTAAATAATAGATTACAAATTTATAAATACTTAGGAGGCTTAGCCTTCTATTCAAATAACAGATTCTAATATGTAAATATAAGATATAAAACAAAACACATCAATAATACATATTCAAAGAAATAAACAACAGGTAAGGGATCGGGAGCCAATCCAACAAACAAACTATTTAACAATTATTCCCACACCCCCAAGCGAGGTTTCCCACTCCCCCCTTACCTGGATAAATAGGAATTTGGGCAGAATCTCCTCTCTTTCTCCTTAAACCGGAACCGGAACTAGAGCAGAACCTTCTCTATTCTCCTCCTCTTTTCACAACCTAGGCAGAACCTTCTCTCTTATTTTCTCTTTCTATCTCTCTAGAATTCCTTCTCTCTAAACTTTTCTTCTCTCTAGTTATGAATTTTCAAAATCCTTAGGTCCCTATTTATAGAAATTTTGAAGTTACTATGCACTATGCACTATTCATTAAAATAATATTATAAGTTACTATGCACTATGCACTATTCATTATTATATTCAATTTAATTAAAATTTTGAAACGGAAAGAATCCGCAGCCCACGTTTCAGCCGCCCCTTCACTGTGCAATTGCATAGTAAAATACTATTCATTAAAATAATAATATAATTACTATTCATGAATAGTAAAATACTATTCATCCAAATAATTTGAGTTTTGCATAAGCGCTTACGTTTTTTTTCAAAATTACTATTCATATGAATAGTAAAATACTATTCATAAATACGTATTCGTAAATAGTAAAATACGTATACATAAATAGTAAAAATATGTATACATAAATAGTAAAATACGTATACGTAAATAGTAAAATACATAAATAAAATACTTATTCACATAATAAATACATAAAAAAAATATTTCTTTTCATTAAATAAAATTTGGGATGTTACACTTGTAATATGGTATCATAAATAAGATTTTAACAATTTTAATTTTAAAAAAATTCTTTTTACAAATGCAATAATAACAATAATAGTTAGTATTATTATATAAGCTATATATGCATTAGGAAAACAATTAAATGACTTCAAAGCACTCAATATCATAAAATTTGATTTTGATTCAATTGTTAAAATTTCTCTAATGACTTTTAATTCTTTAAATAAAATTCTACCATCAAGATCATAAGAATTATCATGTTTTAGATAAGTTTCAAGATGTTTACAACATAATTTTAAGTCTTAGTCAAATAATGATCAAAGTTTTTTAATACTAAACAAAAATCCAAAATTCTCTTCAAATGTAGTATATTCCTGAAATGGAGTATATTGAGAATTGGAAATTTTAGAAAAGTAGAAGAAGTTACAATTAAGAAGATAAAAGTAGAGAATCAATGGGATTGAGAATAAAAAAAGAGAGAAAGTTTAGCGTAACTCTTATTTATAAATAATGAAATATGTTCAAACTAAAATCAATAAAAGAAAATAAGTTAATAATAAATTAATATTGATACGTGTTTGATAAGTATCTAAATTAATGTGGTAGTAAAGAGGATAAGAAGTCTAAGTATCGAATTCACATATACTTTCATTTATAATTATTTAATATAATTATGATACTAAATAGGTAAGTTGAAAAATAATTGATTTGAATTACATAAAGAATTATTTAAGTGTAGAACTTAAAAGAAAACAATAATTTAAATAAATTTAATTTATAATAAAAATAGTCAGATATTGATTCACTAACTTTTCTTATATAAAATTCTATAAATTTTTTATTCAATTTTGTAATTAAATAGTTAATTCAATAGCTCATGCATGTATTTAAACCTTAATTCATTAGGTGAGAAAAATCTAGATTGCTTAACAAAAAGTCCAATTTATTGATAATTTTTGTCAAAACAATTTTGCATTAAGGTGAAGGATTAAAACTCAACTGAATGATGAGATTTATCCCAATTACTTGGTAATAAATGTCATCAGCGTTTTCTCCAAATGGTCATTTTAAAAGGGTTTTTCAACCTCAATTAATTCTATGAAATTATACATTGGGTGATCAAACCAAAAAAAGCATTAAGAATAGAAGAAAATAATTAATTGAATAATATTTTTTATTAAATGAAAAATAGGAAGAGTTTATATAGTTTCAGTAACTACTTCAATCCCTAACAATGGAGAACTTAGCTATTCATGACTAAGGATTACAACTTTAGATGAATCTTCGAGTAAACTATGATTACAATGTTGAACTTAAATAATCTAAATATTAGCAATTTTCTTAGTAATTATGACTCATTTGTGAATGATACAATTAAAACACAAACAAAGTTTGAAATAAAACTCTACTTGGAAGAAAAAAATTTGTCTAGGAGTACTACATTTGACATTTTTGGATGGAGGAAAACAAATGAGATAAAATATCCAATTTTGAAAAAAATTGCTTACGTATTTTGGTAATCTCAATTTTAACCATAGCTTCAGAATTTACATTTAGCATAAGAGATAGATTTTTCAGTTCTCATCATTATAGGTTTCATGAATTTACTTTGAAAGCACTCATGTGTGTGCGCACAAAGTTTGTTGGTAAATAATTAAAGTTGTTTTTTTTTTATTGTTGATTTTAGTTATTAATTTAAATTGTCTAATCATTCATTTTCTTGTCATGTAGTTTTTATTGGTATTATTAGACCAAAATAATATATAAACTTGAAAGATAAGCATTTGCAAAATTATGCAGAAGTTGATTTTGATGATGAGGTCATATGTTTACTTTTTTTTTTTTAAATTTATAATATATAATTTAATCTATAATTTTAATCCAACGAATTTTTGTACATTTTTTTTTTCACAAGTCTTAAAGAATATTATTAACACATGATCATAATGTTGAAATTTTAATTATATCTTTTATTATGTTGATTTTATTTTAAATTTTTATTTTCAATAGAATTGAATGTTTTGTAATATTTATTTATAAGAATTATAATCTTAAAAACCTGATAAATTAATATTTTGTTTGAAATATTATCTCTCTTTATTGATTTATTTACTTTATACATAAGTAAATTGTGGATCGTAGATGGGAATATGAGTTTACAAATGCCCAAAATATATGAAGATAAGAATTAAAATTATTACCTACATAAATATAAGACCGGATACGAATATTATTTTTAAACACAATATAAAAATAAGAACTATAAAACCTTATCTAAATCCTACCTACTATCATCCCTATTTAAATTTACATCTAACTTTACCGTGTAGAAGCGTCATCACTGCCCAGACTATCCTTAACCAATAACCACCAACTTATCAAGATTACGACGAGTGTCCTATATAGGAATAGGAGTATCTGCAAATTGTAGTGTTGGGTCGACAATCGTAGTTTGCAAAAGCCATTAATAAGCACATCTAAAGTCCAAAGGTGGTGGTTTCGTCCCAAAAATGCGATGAAGAACCTACCAAGGTGTCATTTGCTGAATTGAAATTTGAAATCACTTTCAACTATGTATCAAAAAACCTACATAGCTATATGTATATATTCATATTTCCAGAACCTCCAATTATAATTTTTATTATTAAGCCAACTCTCTCTCTCTCTCTCCACATCCATATCATTAATTTGGGAGAATGCATGCCATTTTAGGTTATCTTGTCGAAAAAACTTTTTATTTGCATTGCTTATAAAAATTTAATCGAATAAATTGAAACTTTTTAATCATTATATCTCTAAGAATTTTCTATGCTTAGAATCAAGAAATATATTTTTTAGTCTAAACGCATGTTCCAATATATCAAATTTTCAATAATGACAAATCTATATTGCAATTGTTTGTTACGGTGACAACAAAGGTAGATCTAGTCACTTTATTTATTAACCTTAAACAACTCTCATTTTGGATCTTGATATTAGACTTACATTATTTTTCATACATATTAAAATCCATTACATTTTATCACATTATTAATAAACTTAAGTATCATCCAATCCAACATATCATAATATTAATCCAATGTTAACACAAAATAAAAAACACAATTGATAGGAAAATCATATCATTCTTCCCCTTAGACAAAATCAATCGTATAGCATGATAACTTGGGGGAATTTAAAAGCGACTCTTAGACTAGCAACAAATTATGGAAAAAAATATATTTTATAAGATAAGTAAATAAAAATAAATTACAATTTTAATATTTTTGAACGCTATTATGTATCATTTAGTAATAATGTTAGAAAAATTATGAGAAAAAAAAATATTTAACACGATAATGTGTTTTTTCTCATAATTTTAATAATAAAAATAAAAACAATAAAAAAATTTATTTTATTTATCACTTAAAATAAAATTATTTTTGAACTTGTAAATGATTTATAATTTTCATCTTAAAATTTAGTTTTAATAACACAATTTTATAAATATCTTTTAAGTCAAATATATTATAACATCTATAAAACTCAATTGGCACACCAATTACATGTAACCTTTTAAATATATTTACATATAAATAATAATTTGTTTTGTTTGAGTTAACTTCACATTTCTAAATTACAAACCAAATTAAATCATGTAATTTAAAAGAGATAAAAAAAAGAACAAAATTGTAACTTTTCAATTTTCCATTAGTTTAAAAAAATCGAACAAAATTGCTACTTTTCAATTTTCCATTAGTTTTAAATTAATTCGATTTTAAACACTTCAACTAAAATTTGCTCTAAAAATTACTCTCGAGTGACTTCATCTTTATAGCATAAGTACTGGAAAATCTCTTTTAAACGTATCTAAGAATGACAAACACTTGTGACGACAAGTCGTGATATATACTGACATTACAGATTTAGAAGAGGTGAAGTTAACCAATGACATTCACACATGCATGAACGTAACTATACTATCTTTACATCTTATTGATTGACGTTTCAAAACTTTAAAAAGCAAACAAAAGAACTTTCCGTCTTTATTTTTGTTAATCTTTGTCATTTTATAAAATCAACCAAGTATATGGCTAATTATTTTCAATCTCCGTAATTAAAATTTTCACTCTTTGAACAGATGCTTAGTCACACCTGTCGTCCCCCCAATAATGCGTTCAAAATTTACGTACCCTAAAGTATTTTTGAACTTCATGATTAGAAAAGGATATGCTTAATATAATACATAAAAGGAAAACGTGAGTTATAATTCTAACGAAGTGCAGCTAGAAGATAACATTATTAAGTTAATGGGTTTGCTAGTACTGCATTAATCTGATGAACATAATGTTTTGTAAACCAAAAAAGAATCTAATGTTTTATGTACATTATAATAACGTTACGCGGTTTTTCATTATAATATCTGTATCTCCTTTGATAACGATGTGCATGTTAATTAGTTGTCAAAAATAATGTGTGAAATAAGAAACATTACTAAAGACGAAGACAATGGATCGGGAAGCTTCGTTCGTGGGCCAAAGCTGACAGGGTTCGTCACTAACAGCATATTGAGGCCTTCGCAGAAAAAGGGAAAAGCCGAAACTGAAGGAAATAAATAAGTTATAGATTTTCATAGTTACTAGTGAAAAAAATATTTATGTGTTTTCGTGAAAAGAAAAAAAGAGAGGTAATATAATTACTAAAAGTTATGTATAGTTGTTAAGAGTAAAATAATAAATAAAATAAAAATAAAAAAAAAGACACTAAGTAAGATTTTTTTTTTATTAGTGTAGATGCTAAAACACTTATACAGATGATAAATATAAAAAAAAATCATTTAGTCTAGTGGTTAGGTAGAGAGGAGAGAATGAAATAGTTAGAAGTATGAAAATTTAAGTTCAATTCTTATTGCGATCATTTTCGTAATCTTTTCTATCTTTACTAAAAAGATGACAAATAAAAAAAATCATTATTAGTATAATTTTTAAAAAAATTATCTTAAAAGTTAACAAATTTGTCATATAAAATAATTAGTATTTTAATTTGTACAAAATGTTAAATAATTATTATATTTAAGTATATAAATTATATTTAAAATTTGAATAAATAAAATTTTTAAATATATAAATTATATTTTAAATTTATGAGAAATAATTTATATTGTAATATAATATTATTAACATAAAAAATAATATTAATTAAGAATTTAAGATGACAGTGTAAAAAAAGTATTATATTTTTCCTACTTATCAATTAAAGCTATAAGCCTATAATCATGTAACAAAAAGATTAAAGCTATAATTAAATATTATACTTTCACGTGTTCTTAACTTCCTAATGATTCTGATATATATCACCACTTTGATCTTGATGGGATCATATACGCGTCTAGCTTAAAGTTAAGATTCAAATCCACTTTGTGTGACAGATTTGAATAGGAAAAAGAAGAAAGCAATAACTTTATAGCTACGTATGCAGTTTTAGTTCACATATGAGCAGAACAGTTGTTGACACTAGTCAACAGCTTAAGATCCGAAAAGTGACTCGATCTCTTTTAAATTCATAATGTCGAAAATCGAAATGATGCTTCAAAAATAAAATGGTATGCTGAGAAGTTGGAGGATTCATTAATGGACTTCCCTTGGACAACGTACAGTATGAAAGAAACATTTTCAATTTTATATTCATGCATCTCACCTAAGTAGTAATTCTTGTGAGTTAAACTAACCTGAAAAAGATTTCATGAAAGAAAAATCTGATGATAATGCAGGTGTATACTGGTAGTTAGGAGACAAGGGACGGTGCAACGGGAAGGCGACACGTATGATGTCATACGGACCAACCTCGTCAGTTTTTACTATTTACTTTTCCATCACAACTTTCAAATTGGCAGAGCAGAGGTGTCATTTCATTATCTATATTCGATATTAAAAAAAACTTTATACATTGAATTGAAGAGATTCTTAACTAGTGTTAACTGGATTACTGGATGATTTTTTAATTAAAGTCTTATTTTATTAAAAAATGTTAAATCATAAAGATCGTCCATAATCTGACTTGTTACACGGTCTCAAGTATTAAATTATTCATTTTTATGAATAAAAAAATATATTAGAGGAAGAAAATGTAAGTTTTGGTTTCTAAATGCGTTTTTTTTTTTAATGATGAAAATGCCTTTATTTCTATTTTGTGGTAATTTCGTTGGTATTTTGATGGTGAAGTTGGCAATAATATGCCAATTTTAATTGGTAAATCTGTGTTTTTAACGAGTATAGATTTTTATCGTTATTTTATGGTAAGTTTGTAAATATTTTGTTGACGTACTTGACTAATCTAATACATTTTTTTTTTGTTGAGTTGGCGGAAGCACCTATAATGTTGTAGAAAAGGGAGAATATCTCAGCAAATTGGAGTAAAGAAATCAAATATTTTAACTATTTGAGGAAACCCTAATGATAATTAAATTTGTGGTGATAAACAAATTGTTAACGCCAGACCTTTTTGTGCAAGGTATTTTGAGTTTTGTTTGGTGTTTTGTTAACCATGTTTCCAAATATATTTAATGTACTAAGCCATGATAATTATTTGTTGAAGAAACCAATAAAGAGCCAAGGTGAATGAGTGGCTATCATATGAGTGAGATTAATGTATACACTAATGTCATCCAAATAATGGTCCTTACAATAGTTAATTGAGATTCTTAAAATTTTTGGATATAAACGTCTTGTTCAAATGATTTACTATAATTTTCTTTTTTTGTGTATAATAGCCCACTAAAATTTAAATTTAAGATCTCATATACATTATTATCATTTTTTCACTACTAAACCAACCACAATAATCCTGTTTTATTATAAACTTGAAATTACGTTTTAAGAAAAATTTGTAAAGTGTGAAATGATGAGAAAACAATGAAAATTACATGTACAAACATATAATTATGTGAATGTTGTACACATAAGACACATGACAAAAGGAGTGATATTAACAATTGCATTTAAGCAAACCATTTTGAGAAGGAAAAAAAAAGGTTCTTAGAGATAATTATGTGTTTGAGAAGAGAACAAAAAAATGATGACATCATCTCAAAACACATTAAATCTAATGCACAATAAAATGAGAGTGGAGATGAGGGTGAAGAATGTACTTACAAACATTATGGGAATCACAAGAACATGCCCACAAGAACAACAACCACACAACAAAAGAAAACAACTACCATAAGCAACATAGCAAACACCTGTAAAATTGAACAACTTTTCTCATATATGCAATAAGCATATAGTGTACTTCAATGACATCCTCAACATGTTAAGAGTTGGTTCGTCCATTATTTGGGGGGTCAAAAAACCACAATTACATGGCTCGTTTGTCAACAATCAAAACCAGTAATCAAAACGTACGAAACTCATTCCCAAAATGTACCTTAGTATTGGTAGTAGGTTTTGTATAGCCTAGTATAGACACCTTAGAAATGTGCGCCCATAATTTTGTGGAGTCCTCGAGTATAAAGCCTCATCCTCCACATCCACAACATATCACCTTCCTCTATCTTTGATTGCTGCTCAGAACACATATTTCATTCTTCCTTAAAGGCATGTGTGAGGCTTATAGTACTTCTAGATTGGAGCTTTTCCAAGAAATTCAAATTTTCAAATGAAACTTGTAAATAGACCTTTTAGATGGAGAAGATAGAGACCGACATCTTCCTCCAACATCCTCATCTTAAGGTTTCAAAGATGGAAAACGTCTAACCAACTCACTAAATGTGCACTAGATTGATAGGCTAGTACGCCACGTAGGTTGTTGTTGGCCACATCATCAAAATGCTAACATAATTACCACAAAAGTAACGGCAGGCACCTACTCAAAAAAAAAAAAAAAAAAGGTCTATGGACTAAAATTTACATTTTTTTTTTCATTTGAGAACGAATACTTAAAGTCACACCAAGTAAAAAGACTAACTAAATAATTTAACCTTAATTTTTGTATTAAAACATGGAACAACGTTATGTAATTTGGATATCAAAGTGTTTCTTGAAGAAATACCTCTTTCATCCACCAAGGACAGTGTTAAACCCACATCTGAGCAAAAACCACCAACAACAACACTCTAGCCTCCTAAACACCCTTGGAGCTCATACAGTGATCAAGAATATTAAAAAATGTTTACTTTGAATTATCATATTTTCTCCATTTGCCGAAAAAAAAAATACATTCGCATAGTAGTTACTAGTTACTTGTGTATAATTATCATGAGATGAAGAAGTATTTAACAATTCAATTTCATATAGAAAATTATAAGTAATTTCAAAGTTGTGACCCATCATAAAACTAACAATTTTATATTTTAATTTCAATTACATCTGTATACTTTTGTAGTCGAAATATCGATATTTAAAAGTGATAGTTTATTTTTGACTAATAAAACTTGATAGAAGTAAAGGTTTATCGATCGAATATTATTATATTAATGAAGCTAAACACAACCATTTCATGGTCTAATCTGCCAGCTCAATTTGATTTTGGAAATATTAAATTTACTTGTGTAACTTTAACCCACCACTTCTCCCAAAAGAAACGCCCTATGTGCCACTCTGCCACCCAAAAAACAAATCCCTGCCTCAATTCCTTTCCTTCTACACGCATATCTCTGGCTTATCGCTTGGTATGTTAGGATGTTAAGACCCCAACACAGTAATAGTTTGATGCACTACTTTTCGTCAGCTAAAACCCAAAAAGTATATCAGCTTTGTAAAACACAAAAATTTGATCCATTTCCTAAAGACAAAAATAATTTAATTACTTAATATGGACTTATTTTAAGTCATAATCTGGCCTTATTAAAATCACATCTTTAAAATATACTTATGAGTTAGAGATCATTTACATGTACTATCAAACCTACCACTTTGTAGACTAATAAACCTACGTTTTTATATGAACCAACAGGTTTAATTTTGAAATAAATCATGAATTAAATATATACTTTCAAACTTAATGATAATGGTGACATTAATATTATTCTTATATAAACTAAAGTACTAAGCCTAAGGATTTTTTTTTATGACCTCTTAATCTGTTTAACCACATTGTTTTTCCTAAATCTTGATCCAACTTGTTCAATAAAAATAAATAAATCAGCCTAACTTTAAACCTTATGTAAGGACTCCAATTAACGGTTCTACTTATTTCTAACCCCGTTCCCCAGAGAAACTGGATTATAGAGGATAAATGAGATTGTCCAACATCAAACTGAGCAGCAGATTCAACTAATATAAAAACGTGGTCTCTGAAAAATGTGGACCTTTCCTGAACTTAACTTTAGATGCTGCATCATCCACTTTTATGCTGTTTATAGCATTAAATTTGAAACGTTACCCCCGGCACATTCTAGAATCATACCAGGAACAATAAATCTAATAATGACTTGCAACATTTCACTAATGGAACGGTCCCCAAATCCAATATTCAACTGCCACCATCAAACAACAAAATGGAAGTCAATCATGCAGAAGGGCTTCAATGGCACACAAGAATTTTAACGACATTACCAAAATCTATAAGTTCGCCGATAATAATCAAAGATATAGTACCATTTTGACTGTAAACAGATTCTACAATATTAAGCTGACAAAGAAGCATGAAACTACCTAAACAAATAAAGGACTAGGAAGTTGTCACAACAACACAAGTTTCAGAGCTTTATCACTACTACACTAAAATAATTTGCAGAAATTAAATTTAGTCCCGTCATGACCAGTACTACAATCTGTTGGACCTTCCTGCTTTTCATCATTGACTAAAATCATTCTTCTGCTGGGGGTGACTGGCTGCATTATCAGAAATGAACACAGTTAAAACAATGAAGATGTCATACTAGAGAACTGGAGAAGGCTGAAGAAAATAAATAGGACTAAATAAAATTATATGCAGTAATAAATGTTTGCAAACCTGCGGTATCTTTCATGCATGGGACTTTCCGGGCCACCATAGTTGGGACTATCCCTGGGATCAGGGCCGTCAGGCATGGTATTTGGGCTCCCTCCATAACCATTGTAAGGGCTAGGATTCCCTTTCTCATCAGGGCTTCCGGAGCCATGTCCGTTTTCAGGGCTAGCCTTCCCAGTATCACGCGGACTGCGGCTAGAACTGCGACCATTTTGAGGACTTTTCCTCACTCTTCCTTCAGGACTGTGGGAAGGAGAAATTCCATGGTCAGTTCTCCCACGCTCTTTGTGATAAGGACTACGGCTGGAGTCACGAACAGGGTCCGAAGCCTCCCTCTCTCTTCTATATGGACTAAGGCTTCTACGCCCATATGCAGGGCTAGCTCGCTCTCTCCGAAGGGGACTTCTGCTACGGCTACGGTCACGGCCACGACCATAGTCAGGGCTGCCCCTCTCTCTCTGATATGGGCTGGGCCCACGGCCATAATCAGGACTACCCCTTTCTCTACGATAAGGACTAGGTGATCGCCTTCCATCACGGCTTCTATCACGTTGACGATCACGGCCTCTCTCAGGGCTATAACCACCACCTCTCCTGTCATCATCATCTTTGACAGCAAATTCAACTGAAATAACTCGATCCAGTAACTTGCTGCAAATCAGCATATGAAAAAGAAGTTATCATAGAAGTGGTAGGCCAATTGTTAAATATACTGGGAAGGTAAAATTGACTGAACTTAAAATTAACATGATAACATATCATTTGGGCATAAAACTAACTGCCTAAGGCTAAAGGACACAGGTCTACAGAAAGACAAAGCCAAAAACCCAAATCTCTTTACTAAAGTCATGCAATCTCTTAACACGAATGCTTGTATGTGTCTTAAACAAATATCCAAATACATTAAATTACCTCATATTTGTAGCTTCCAATGCTCTGCTAGCATCATCCTCTGATTCATACTGAACAAATGCAAAATTCCTTCTGATTCTCACACTGACTATCTTACCATATGGTTCAAAGTGCCTCTCCAAGTCCCTTGTTCTGGTATGGTATGTATCAAAATTAATCACAAACAAGGTCTTTGATGGCCTCCCATTAGCTGAAGATCTTCTTGAACCAGCAGGCCTTCTAACACCCCGTTCATGCTGCAACACAGTATGTGCAGTGATGATGAAAACATAATGTATTAAAAACAACATTCTCATAAATAAAAATGACTAATGATGTGTTACCTTTGTCCATTCCACACGGAGTCTGCGTCCCTTCCGACCAAATTCTACCCGATCAAGAGCACGAATAGCAGCCTCAGCATCTCTCTCGTCTTCCATATAGATAAAAGCAAATCCTACAGACCATGCAAAGTTTCCTCATTTTTTATTAAATTAAATTCATAAAACTGAAGAAACAATTCAGTCAATTAGTCCAACCAACAAACACTAGACGTCCGGCGTGACAACTGACCCTTCTGCCATGCACAAAAATCTCAACACTTACTACTCGAAAATTAAAATTTTGGTAAACCTCCTTACTTTTATAAACTAATTTGACCAATAGAATTAGTAACAGACCTTGATTAGTAAACAAATTGGTGTCAAGAACAAGAACCCAAAAGTGTAGAGGGTCAATGGAAAGTGAGTGCCTTCTCCATCCATTCTGCTGCCTCTGCTGTGAGGTTGGCAATATTTCAACCTCGAAACATGTCCAAAAGTGGGCTGGGCAAAAGGCACAAAAATTGAAAGGCAAATGTGACCGATGAATATGTGGAACAGGTGTGCCATTGCAGATCAAATTGAACGATTCTTCATTAAAAGAAGAAGTTGTGCATCACAGGCAGGGAATGGATTTCTGAAAAGCCCATCCATTAGCTTGGGAGTAAATGGATATGCCAAGATAATCCTGCGTCAAAGAAAACGTTGAGTATGGGGGTCGATGCTTCAAAAAAGATGATTTTTACTTAAAAGATATCTTGGTCCCCCACAAATGCTCAACAAGAAGCTGTACACCAAGGTCCAACTCCTGAAATTGAATCACCGATCTTGGAAGATGCTATGAGGCTGCTGAACCACAGTTGGCAAGTCAAACGTTGGATAAATTCTCTGGTGCTGCTCCCATGCTGCTGGATGTCTTAATGGTCTAATTGCGGAATGTGCAACTTGTGAATGTTTATTTCTTTCACTCATCTAGAACTTAATGTTCAGTATGACAAATCATAGAGGTACTTTTCCAGTTCGCAAGTTGAAAGTTTCAATTATATATCGGCCAGTTTGTTATTTTAAATAGCCACATCATGTTAACAGGACAGATATCATCCTAGACCCACTAACACATCCTGAATTTCTCCGGAGCATATATGATAATATAAAATTTATATTTAATAAATGAATTCATTAACATGATTATTAATTTAGCCCAATGTGGACGTAACAATAATCTCAGTTTTCTTTCAAACAGTGGATTGAACCACATGAAGCCGCAATCTGGTATAAAACTAATGGGAAAAAAAAATAACTATAAAATATCCGCTCCATGATAACCCCCCAACCCCAACAACAAAAATAAACATAAATATCTAACACTATTGAGTCATCCACCTTAAAATATACAAAAAAGAGAATAAAAAAACGAAACAAAAAAACTTACCAGACTTCATATCCACCTTGTCAACCTTCCCATATCGTCTAAAAAGCCGCTCCAACTCTGACTGCCGGGCATCATATTCAAAATTTCCACAGAAAATAGGCCTCATTTTCCCTGAACACAAGTTAAGAAACGCTCAACACTTAAAAGCCACCCTGTACAAGCATGGATAAGCATAACTGCATAATTATCAAACACAAAATTCATTCGAGTCGACTCAAAAATACAAACACCCCCTTGAAGCTTCTGCATATGTTATAACTTGATATTGCTATCACATCATTTATGAGAAAATTAAGCATCAATTTTTTATGCTGCAAAAGAAAAATGAACACCGGAAAATTACCACCACGCAGTACAAAACGTTATATTACTACTCTTGTCACAATTTCCATACCACCACCCAACCAACATGATATATGTGGAAATGGGATGCAAAATTCATGGGTTCAGATCCAAAATCCATTAAAAAAAAAAAAAAAAAAAAAAAAAAAAAGGATTGAATCTAATTAATGGGGGAAAAAATGGGGTGCAAAAAAGGAGATGAAGAAGCTTACTTTGTAGAACAGAAAGAGCTTCAAAACTGATTGGTTAGCGAGAATCACACAGAACCGAGAGCAATAACGGATCAAAACCTTGAATTTGGGTTCAAGATCTCAGATCTCGGTTTACCCTACAAGAAGAAAAGAAGAGAAAGGAACAATTTTGAATGAAAAACCGAGACGAAACATGAGAACAGAAGATGGGAATTGAATGAATCGGGAAATGAAGGATCACCTTGCATGAGAATGAGGGTTGGGTTGGAACCCTAAGCAGAGCAGAGAGAGTTGCAGATATTTTTGGTGTTGACCAAGACAAAGATGCGGATCTCAGAAATTGCATAAGCATACATATATATATTATCATTTTCTCTTTTCTGCACAAATGCCCCCATGCCTTTTTAATTTTGCACTATTCTCTCTTTTCTTTTTTTTTATTACTTTCATCGTATAATGATTAAAAAAAAAATCACAATTTTTTTTTTATTTAAATTAATTTTCTATATACATATAAACTAAAATAATTAAAGTGTTTTAAAGATTATTTTTACATTAAAATTCATTCTAAACAATAACGTTTTAAATTTTTTACGATAATGTTTTTAAAAATTATTAACCTCTTATTTATTTTAGCCTATTTTTTTAATATTTTAAAACTGAATATTAATATTTTAAATAAATAGATAAAAATAATTCTATATTAATATAAATATGATGATTTATATGATCAATAATATTTATTTGTTAAAATTTTAATTATTATAATATAATTACATATATTCAAAAGTTATTATTTATTATTAGCATAAAATAAATATTTTTGTGTTTTTATGTATTTTTTGTTAAAAAAAATAAAAAGATAAAAAGTAATAGAAATTTTTGAGCGATTTTAGACAATTATAAGTTTAAAATGAAATATCAAAAGCGTTGCAGGGAGGCTTACACTTACCAAATCAGTTCAAGCAGCGCTCCCTTCTTATACAATGCAAATTGCTCAGCTCCCTCGTTTGTTGTGTGATGAGGCTGACCGTATATGTCGTAACTTCCTGTGGGGAGATAATGTAGATCACAGGAGACATCATGCCATTGGGTGGCAGAAATGATGTCTACCAAAGGAACATGGGGGGCTTGGTTTGAGACGGATGCGTGATGTCAATACATCATTCATGATGAAAAATTGTTGGAGTTTGATAATAGAGCCTCACAAACTATGGGTGAAGGTTATCAAAGCTAAGTATAAATGTTTAAATGACATTATCCCAAAAGTCGAGAGGAGACCCAAAATGTCTAACTTATGTCAAGGTATATGTGATTCGTGGAATTTGGTGATCCATCAGGTGCGGTGGAGAGTAGGTAATGGTCGAAGAGTTAACAATTGGTTAGATAATTGGCTATCTAGAAAATCTCTTCTTCAAAAAGTCTTGGTGGATATTCCCCTAGTTGACCTATTCAAATCAGTCAAAGAATACACAAACGAGCAAGGGGAATGGGAGCTTTCGCAGATTGAGTCATGGATCCCTCATGAGTTATGGATAGCTATTCATAGTCAATCTCCGCCATCAGATGATGCTGGAATGGATAGGGTGATTTGGAATCAGACCTTGGATGGAGAGTTTACAATTAAATCAACTTATGGTGTTGCTGCAAATCTTTCCCTTCCCCCTAGATCCCCCTTGTTTAAAACTATTTGGAAGTGGAAGGGCCCTAAAAGGGTTTGTGTATTCCTATGGAGAGTAGCACATGAAAGTTTATTGACAAACTCTTGTGGTGCTCAACGTAGAATGACAATGAATCCATTGTGCAGTATCTGCTTAAAGGGTGAGGAAGATAGTCTACATGTGCTCAGGGATTGCAGATTTGCCCAAGAAGTGTGGTCCAAGTCGTGTAGAGATTCATCTTAGATGCTTGCGGATCAAGATAATTTGCAACCCTGTTTGTTGAAGAACTTATCAAACTCTAATCGTTCCCCTCTTGGATGGAACTATAGATTTGCTATTACGTTGGATTCATTATGGCACCGCCGAAACAAAGCCATTTTTCAAGGCCAATCCATCACAACTAATCAAGTAGTAACTGAAATAAATGCTCGAATGATATCTGCTACCACATATGGTCTTAATCAACAATCACAAGTTGGGGAAGTTAATTATAGCTTTAGACTCAATTGGATGAAACCTCTGGAAGGTATCCTGAAACTAAATTGTGATGGGGCTGTGTCTAAAGAGAATGTGGCCTCTTGTGGAAGAGTGATCCAGAACTCAGATGACAGGTTTGTGGTGGCATTCACAGGGAAGTTAGGTATGTGCTCCATCCTTAAATTGGAGCTATGGGCCATTCTACATGGATTGCGCATTCTAGTTAATAGGAATTTGGGTCATCAGGTGATAATTGAGTCGGATTCTTCCACTGCAGTGAGGCTTGTTAATGAAGGTTGCTTTGGTTCTCACCCATATTTTGACCTTGTTCAAGAGATAAAAGAGCTAAGTAATCAATTCTTCTTGTTTTCATATTACCATATTCTAAGAGAAGTTAATTTAGTTGCGGACATTCTTACTAAACGCATGATGGTTTTAGAAGAGGACTTTTTTGCTTACGAGTCTCCTCCGTCTTTTATTTATCACTTGTTATTAGCAGATAATTATGTTTTTCTTTCAATTTAATGATTATTTATTTGGACTTTAATCTCTTATTTTACCAAAAAAAAAAAAGCATACAAAAAAAAGCGTTTTGCATCTCTATTTATTTTATTAATAAATAAAAATAGTAGAGAATTTGAGGAATTTTAGACTATTGTAAGATTAAAATGAAATATAAAAAAGTTAACATCTAAATTACCTTATATGTCCTTTGTGAACAATTCCATAATAAAATAAAAATAAAACGTAACAAATAGAGGCAAAAATATCTATATATAATTAACACAAAATATAATTTAAAATAATGCATCGTGCTTATTAATAATAATATATAAAGAGAGATATGATACATTGAGAATCATGTATAAGTTAAAATATTTACGCAATTTTTATGTATTTAATAATTTTTTATAATATAAATTTAATTGATTCAGTGAATTGCTTTTAATAAATATTTATTTTATATGATTTTAATTTTTTTTTTAAATTCAAAAATGAATATTTATTTATATTTTAAATATCATATTATATGTTAAAATAAAATAATATGAAAATTATTAAATAATTTTAGAATTATGTGAAACTTGCTATACAACATGACATTACATGATTCAATATTTAGATCAGTTAAATTTGTATTATACGAAAAAAAATTATTAAAGATATAAGATTTTGTATAAGTTTTTAGACTTAATGCATAGATCATATTATGTTTTATGTCAAATTTTAATGATTTTGTCGTTAAATTAAAAACTCTTAATACATATATTAAGTTTACAAAAATTTTAAAAATTATTTGATACTCTATTTCATTAATTTAAATTGACAAATATTTATAAAAACTTATAGAATAAGTGGACCCTTCTCACTTATATATATATAATATATATATATATATATATATATATATATATATATAATTTTTTAAAATAATTTATTTTAAGAACCATTGATCAAAATCATGTCTGTATATATTTGAATGTGTGTCTATGAAACTAATTTTCAATCACTGTGATTTATAAAACTGATTTTAAGGAAACGTAACTCAAAAAGTCCAATATGTTTTTAGATAATACATTTTAAAAAATGTTTTTAATAAATAATGTTAGTAGAAAACGTATAATTAAAATTGTTTTTGTGTGAATAATTACCAAAAATGAATTTTAATGTCTACATAAAAACTTTTCTGTAAATGTCTTTCTATTAAAATTAATTATATTAATATATATATTAATTGTTTACAAATAAATAGTTAACCCGCAATAATTTTTAAATAAAATTAATAATTAAAATATTTACATAATAAATTAACAGCTAAAATGAGATAAGTTTGAGTTTTCCAAATCAAAGTCATTTTATATCCATTCGTGTATATTAAATGTGAAGAGTTATTTTATATGATATTTTTTTTTGGAACTTTTTTTTATTAGTGTTTTTTTAGGATAAGTTTTTTAAAACTTTTTATTTAATTCATTTTTTTATTTATTATATTTATTTATAATTAAAGTTTAATAATCTTAAAATAAATCATCAATATTCAAAAATAATTTTGTATCACAATATAAATTATTTATCATAAATTTAAAATATAACTTACATGTTTAAATTATTTATTTATACAAAATTTAAATATAATTTATATATTTAAATATAATGTATATATATAATTTATTATGAATTTTAATTTAATTAGAACAATTAGAATTTTAGTTATATAATAACAAACATTTATTATATGTATTGCACATGTTAAAATATTAGTTTAATATATTAATTTGTATAAGAAAAAAAACTAATTAATTAGGTAAAATAAAAAAATCAAATTTTTACATAAAAAAATGTTTAAATATGCTTTTAATTCTTATAAAATAAGATATTTTTTATTTTAGTCCCTATAATTTTTTATTTATTTTTTATCTTTCAAAAATTAAAATTGTTGTTTTTAATTGTTAGTTTTTTTGTGATCCTTCTTAACTACTTTTGGTTTATAATATAGTCAAGTGATTATTTCTAATGACACTAACAAATGTATATAATATTATGCTAGTATACGATATTTCTAAAAAAAATTACAAATTTTTAAAATAATACTATTTATTTACCTTAAAATGAACATCAAAAACTAAAATTATTGACTTTAAATTTTAGAGGAATGAAAATTAAAGAAAAACATATTATAAGGATCAAAACTAAAATTAGCTCATTTTTAAAGAAAAAACAACTATTCTAAATTTTAAAGATGTGAAAAATAAAAAAATAATTATATAGACTAAAATAAAAACACATTCATTTTACTGAAACTAAAAAAATATTTCAACTTGAAAAATAATATTCACATTCAATATATTGATTTAGAAGAAAAAACATATAAATTAAGAAAGAAATTATCAATTAATTACCACAACGGCAAATATGCTTTTTTTATGTAAAAGTCTTTGTATCGTAATTAATTAGTAATTGCATTGACATTTATAAACACTAATAATAATAAATGTTCTTGTTACAAAAAGTGTTCAAAGGAGGAGACTGCTATCCAAGCCACTGGCATGTTGAGTCTCGGTGTCGGACTGTAAATGAGAAAGATTATTGAAAAAAACTAAACTCCCGCATAAAAGATAAATAAAAAATAATTCTTATTTTATAAATTAATTTTATAGAATTAAATTAAATTTAAATTTACTATTTATCACTTACCATTTATCCACTGTATACATTAATAACTTAAAACGAAATAGTTATGTTGGTAATAATTTTGTATTTTTTTTACAGGATTATTTTTTATGATGAAATTAATAATAAAATATTTGCATTAGAAATTAATAGTTGTAAATGAGAATTAAAGTTTGACTTTCGCGTACAAAGATCATGGTCAATCTGTAACGCAAAAGTCATTTCCGATTGCAAACTAAATTTTACTCTCAAAAACGGTTTTCTAACTCAAATCCACGTTTGTAAAGTTTCTATCTGACACGCAAGTGACGCAACAACGCAATGCTTAACTTGTTTCACATGAATCCAAACACTACCTGTTTCAATAGGTTTTTATAATTTCTTTTAAGATTAAATAAGTTTTCAGACCCTCTTCAATTTTTAACATCTCTATATTTTTTTTTTAATTTCTCCAACTTTTACTTATCTATTCATTTTCTAACATATAAATTAGTCATTAGAATCTCTTCTTTAATTAAATGATGATGTATGTTATTAAATAATGACTAACTTGTCTATATTTTTTCAATCATACAATATATATAATTTTTCTATTTTCTTATAGTCATACATTCTATAAAAATAAAAAACGTTATTAAAACAACTCTTCACTATTATGACTATAATGAATAAAAGGATACATATTCTATTATTTAATATTTATTAACTAAGCATGTGAATATTAATAGTTAAATGATTCATAACTTATTAACACATATTATTATTGACATATGAGACAACAGGTGGTGCACCATCATTTTTGTACCCAATATTAATCTAACAACTATTTTATTATCATGTGCAATTCATAGTGTATCATTTTTACCTTTTCCTCTACCAACCACCATCTACCACCATACCTCTTTGTAGGAGGCTACTTCTAGTATCGGGCACCACTTCTTTTTTCTTCTTATATATACTATCTCAATCACTAACTTAGGTGGAAAATTTTAAAAGGGGAAAGTAATTTTAAAAAATGATGGTAAATTTTAGTATTTGGATACTTGTTGGAGAGAATTTAAATTTTTGATTATTTTAAAAGAGAAATTTAGTAAATTAAAAGTAAAAAAAAAAAATTTCAACTAAAAAGAGAGAATTTGAGAATTTTCTTCCTCACTCCCTCTATTACTCTCACATCTTGTTTACTTGTTGTAGCTTGCTTATTCTCACATCTTTATATCCAAAGTAAGGATCCAACCTGATAAATAGTTAGGAAACATAAGTGACGAATTACTTGTACTAACAATTTTTTTACATATATTTGTGAATGAGATTGGATATTGTATATAATATTTTATAAAGTATTTACCATATTATTTATGAAAATTATCTACCATTTTTGTTGATAATTAAGTTTTATCAAAAAATATGACAGACAAAGTTTAGTAGAGTCTTCTCTCTTAAACACATTTTTGTTATTTACAAAACTCAAACTCAAAACTTCGATTAAAAGAGTCTGAGTTCAGTTGCACTTGAACCAATGAGTTATTGAAAAATTATACATATATTTTGTGATAATAATTTTATTAGTAACATATTTCTACCAAATTAAATAAATGATAGAGAACTTGATAAAACTTATATAGTGATGAGAAGTTTGAATGGTTTTATGTGACACCTTAAAATGGAGAATTAAATAAGATGTGAGAGCCTAAGTTTTGTATATTTTTTTATATGAGAAATATGAAAGAAATGTGTGATAAGATAATTCGATGAAGAAAGAAATATAAAAAAATATATTATATACATAATATAAAGTTAAAATATGTTTTTAGTGGTAAAATTCAAAGATTTGAGATAATATACAGATTGTTTGGTTCAAATTGTGTTATTATTATTATATTTCTTCTAATAAAAAAAAATATTTTTTAATCATTGTAGAATAAGAAAAACTTGATTTTAGCCATTATAATTTTTTTTCTTTAGTTCTCATTTTTTAAAACATAAAATTGTTTTTTTTCCCCCTATTATATGTCACTCAAGACTTATCATATGTACATGACTACATGTAACTAAGCGACCATTATAGAACCATTAAAGTCAAGGTATTGAGGTAATATACGTAGGTTTCTAAGTTCAAACTCTAACGTCCGCCTAATATGCACAAGGATCAAACTATAAATTCACTTATTTTAAAATTTTACATTCAAATTAGGATACTATTATTATAATTCTAAATTCGAATTCTAATGTCATTATTGTAATTATAAATTAAAAAAAAATGATCATCATTTATCTTAAAATAAATGTCAAGGAAAAAAATATAGATTTTAAATTTTGGAAAATTGAAAATAAAAAAGTTTATACAAGGATCAAACTATAAATTCACTTATTTAAAAAAAAAACAAAAACAATAATTTTAAATCTAAATTTTAGAAAGATGAAAAATATTTTTTTTAATAATAATTAAAATTAAAACTTCTTCATTTTAATGGACTTAATAATATATTTAATCTATAACATAAATCATAAATTTTTCATACTTTACATTTAACCAATGAAAAATATTATTGGTAGATAATATCAGTTACAGTTTAGTGGACTCAATAATATATTTAATTTATAATATAAATCATAAATTTTTCATACTTTACATTTAACCAATGAAAAATATTATTGGTACATAATATCACTTACATCAATCAATCTAACACCACTCCTTTTTTTTTTCTTCTTCTATTAATTTCTCTATTTCTTTATTAAAAGAAAGAAAGTGAACAATAATCACACCTACTTTATACAAGGTATATGATGTATATCTAATACTAAAATATTGGTCCATATCTATTGCTCCATTTCTTAATGCTCCAGAATCTCTTACAATATATATATATATCTTAGAATTTCTAACGAAACTGAAAAACATAAATGGGCTTGATTTACGTTCCTCCATTTATTAATTCATATAAGGCCCATAAGAAGATGCCAATGACAGTGTCTCTCACTAAACTCTTGATTAAGCCATCTATCCAACCGCTAGAACCTCCATCATATGATTTTTTCCCTACAAGATCTCGAAACCTCAAATTCCCCGTGTCAGATAACAATGCATATATTACACCGTTCATATGCCCTTTCCCAATCACACCCACCACACTTTTACTGTTATTCACAGCTTTGCTCCGCTTCAATGACCATGCAAGATACTGCAAATATCACCATTCTTCACTTGTATTTGTTAGACCAATCACATGCAAAAGGATATTGTAATTGTACATAATAATATACATGCAACCTCATTCCTCGACAATATTTGAATGAAAGATATTTATTTATGAAAGAACTTCTTCATTGAGATGGCCCAACATTTATCTATATACCTAAACCAACTTTTAAAATGAGCTTTAAAAACATTTTAAATACTATAATGATTTTACATATTTATTTTTTTCCTTTTTGAAGGAATCAAATGGGAAAACATGCATTCAAGTGAAATTGAAAAGAGAAAGACTTACAGTATCTCGTTCATGTATGAGAGGTGACAGTAAGGAAGGATATGAAAAACTGAGTTGCTCATAAAGCTGAAATGGACCATCATTCTGACTTGCTTCCTGCAACTAACAATATTTGACTCTTCAATTTTTCAAATAACTGCTATGACGAACATTGGCATATTTTTTTATTTATGAATATCATAATTAATTATGCATCTCTCTATCTCTTACAACACTCGCAAACACACTATTCATTCCCTTCACTTCTTTTTTCACCTCCTTACAAAATTTTGTGTGGAAAAAAGAGAGATCCTGCATCCCCTTACATTGTATGGTTCATTTACTAAGAATACACTCTATAAACACTTGCTAAAAAACAGTATAGTGAAATATGTAGACATTCAAGAAAAAGGTGTGATTAAACCCAATAAGAAAATGTTGTGCCCAATGTGTGTGGGTATCCTCCAAAGTCCCACATTGGGTAGTTTGAAGAAGAGAAGTGGTAGACTACTACTATAAATAAGGGGTGATAGTTTTGAGTCTACTCACCACAACAACATAGGTTCCAATGGGTGTATTAGGGACTTGGGTAGTTGTGTGTCATGAGAGGGTTTTCAAGTTTTTCCAGAAAATTTGTGTATGAAGGTTTCCAAGTTTTTCCAGAAAACTTGTGATGAGAGGGTTTGCAATTTTGTCCTTGTAAAAATTGTAAGTTGAGAGAAATAATTTGTTGAGTTTGTTTTTCTCTTATTGTGTGTGCTTCCGCTGTTTGAAGGCTTCTTTTCCCAACAGTGGTATCAGAGCCGATGGTTTGATCGGGTGACTGGCTCAATGGTGGAGCAGTGTAGGTCATATGAAGATGGGTTTCCAAGTTTCGCCAGAAAAATTGTGGGAAGGAGTTTTCAAGTTTCACCCATAAAACTTGTGAAGAGATGGGTTTCCAAGTTTCGCCAGAAAACTTGTGGGAAGGGGTTTTCAAGTTTTACCCATAAAACTTGTGAAGAGATGGGTTTCCAAGTTTCGCCAGAAAATTTGTGGGAAGGAGTTTTCAAGTTTCACCCATAAAACTTGTGAAGTAAAACTTGTGAAGAGAGGGTTTCCAAGTTTTGCCAGAAAACTTGTGGGAAAGGGTTTTCAAGTTTCGCCAGGAAAACTTGTGAAGGAGGGTTTCCAAGCTTCGCCAGAAAACTTGTGATTAATGTGAGACTTTGGATGAAGGGAGGATTTGTTGTGCCCAATGTGTGTGGGTATCCTCCAAAGTCCCACATTGGGTAGTTTGAAGAAGAGAAGTGGTAGACTACTACTATAAATAAGGAGTGATAGTTTTGAGTCTACTCACCACAACAACATAGGTTCCAATGGGTGTATTGAGGGTTTTCAAGTTTTTCCAGAAAACTTGCGTATGAAGGTTTCCAAGTTTTTCCAGAAAACTTGTGATGAGAGGGTTTGCAATCTTGTCCTTGTAAAAATTGTAAGTGGAGAGAAATAATTTGTTGAGTTTGTTTTTCTCTTATTGTGTATGCTTCCGCTGTTTGAAGGCTTCTTTTCCCAACAAAAAAATGAGCAGGTTTATTAAATAGAAAAAGATTTGTACAGTAAGAGAGAAGTAAAAAAAAGAATACACGTAATATAATATCCTGCAAATTGAATAATTAAATACAAATTGAGATGGCTAAATAAAATAAGATGACGTGGCTCCTTCTGTGTGTTATCAAAATACTAGTTTCAATTGTATGTATGCATATATTTATCATTACATCAAGTGTCTGGCTCAAAATAGCAAGCTTACCAATTTGACCGAGTAATGACTCAATTTTTATTTAATAGAAGAAATGAAAAATAAATAAACAGTTTACCAAACCTATGTGTATCCCTCCACAACTACAAAACCAAAACAGAAGGCAAATGTAGAAAACTGATGTAGATGAAATAAACATCCTTAAAATAACTTTTTTCTTTTTTATATTACATCATATATTATTTCAAGAAGATAGTTAATTATCTACGTACAAAGGACAATGTCAAAGTCCCTCCTTTTCCCATTCAATAAGTATATAAAAGCATATGATTTAGCATGGAAAAAAAAAATACAAATAAGGTTGTAATATCTTAATTAAAGAACCAACCTTGAGCTTATTTACAGAAATGTTAGACGAAGATGATATCCCACGAATAATTGATAATACTAAATTTAGTTTCTCAGTCCATTTCATAGCCTTCCATGCTCTTTGAAGCTGCAAAACATAATATAATTAAGGAAAGAATGATTTTTTAACCATCCATCACATAGGTTTATTTAATTTTTTCCCGCCGCAAAGTTTGAAATCAATACATCAAATTCTAGAGATTCTAATCGAGGAAGAGGAAAAATGATTACAAGAGTATGTACCAATGTACGCTATAGCATCCAATTCCATCAGCAGATAATTAATGCATTTTTATATGTACAAGAGTGCACCAGGTAAAGTTATAACTAACACGCTGTTGCATAAGATAACGATACTTGTTGTAAATCATGTGAACAAACTAATTAACAATAGATAAATAATTAATCCTAATCAGTAGTATCTGAAGCAAGACAAGGATTGTATGGAAGTTCCTGAAAGTTGAGATTTCGTGAGACCAAAGTTTTTTATGAGAATATATCGTAAACAATAAATCCTTTTTTGACCTACATAAACTTCAGAGAAACTCACAAGCTCAAGGTAAACTTTGAACAAGTAATGTGGAGGCATATATAGCATATAGATTCAAAGACTTACAGTACCATTAAGATCTAGTGGGTGGCCAAGCAAAAGTTCAAATGGAGATCGATATTAAAAAAATAGGAATGGGGGTATTTTATTAATGAGGTAAGTTTCATGCAAGACATTAATATATATAGCACCTAAAAGAACTTGTTTAAGTTGGATTAGGCTTTAAGAACAATTCAAAAATATGTTGATAGTTACACTCCACAACCATTCTGCTAAGGGTTTCTAGTCTAGTATGATGGAGTATCCCTTTGTGAGACAATTAAAATCCAATAAACTGTATTTACGAATATGGTCATGAACGACCACCGTATGTATAAAAAGGTCCTTATGAGACCAGAAAAATCAACTAACATAAAGAGAGGGTCACCATCAAAGTGAGAGAGCCAGTAATGTAATGAGCAGATTTTTGAAATTTGTCCAGAAAACTTATAATGAAAAAGTTTATCAAGTTTGTCTTCAAAACTTGTAAAAGTGAGGTTTTTTTTTTCTTTCAAATTTATAAAAAAAAATTGTAATTTTATTTGTATTAGTAATGAATATTTGTTGAGATCGAAGTTCCCAAACTAAGTTATATTCGTGTCTTTCACTATATTTCCATGTTTTATCCTACGGTACTCATTGTTGTGTGCAAGGGGATTTTCCCAACATAATATGTAAATACGCCATCAAAAGAGTGCAATTTGTGGTACAGGAATGCACCTCATAACAGGCATGCAGTTACATCACAAATATTGACGCCAAGTATAGACCACATGAACTAATTAACAATAACTAGTTAGCACATCTAACTAACAAGTAGAGTATATATGGCAGATCAAAATCTCAAACAATTGTTACGCTATTTATTCCCTTAAAAGAATTACATTCATCTGTGTTGCGCATGATGTAACATAATATGTACATACCGTTATTTCAATTGGCCGATCTCCTAAAACTATTTGTGCACCAACTTCCTCGGAAGCTTTTCGAGCTGCACGGAACTGTATTATAGATATTTCTCTTGTCAAAACAAGTTCTACTTTCCAAGTACACAAAATCTATAGCACGTGCCTTGAATTACCTCATCACCAAAAGGACGGTTAATATCTGAAGAGATCTTCGATGAAAAAGCAGCCAAAAGTAACCGTAATGCCAAAGCAGTTTGACCACCTGATATTTAGGAAATAAATAGTAAATAAATTCCTGATTTTATAAATAGATGTTACACATGCATGTCAAAAACTATGAGCTTACCTAGGTTTATGCTACGACCAACAGCTCCAAAGAAACCAGTGCCGCTTAAGGAGAACATATTAGAACGCATCTGTTTGCCAAGCTCATCATTCGCAGCAGCATACATGATCCCAGCTCTAGAAATCAAATCTGTGGCAATTGAAGTTAAGATGTGGATTGATGATAAACAATTTTGACAGTTATATGTAGAGAGAGAATTAAAGATTTACACTTTTAATTAGAAAAATAAAATAGGATCTATAAACAAAAGAAGGAGAGAGGAGGAAAATATGACTTCTTTTTTTTTTTTTCTGGAAAAGACACAAAACAATTTATTAACACGAGACTACTAATGAGAACATTATATAAGATGTGATTTCCAGTAGTAGAAGAAACAAAATAGAATGTTTAGATACCTAAAAATCTCTCCCTTAAATGCAAAAATGCAATATTAAAATTAGATAGACCGAAAAAGTTTACGTATATTAGTTTTTTTTTATCTTCTCTATAAGTTTACACACATTCATATCTATTATATTAATCAGTGGTAGACATATAATTTAGTGGGGGTGACACATAAATTATTAGTGTATATTTATGTATAAAGTGATATGAACTTTCAATATTTACAAAATTTACTTTTAATATAAAGTTATTGAATAGTGTAATACTTGTATAATCTTCTTCATATACATATACACACACATACATATACATATATATATATATACATATATATCAAATTTCACATTATTCTAAAATTCTTTAATAATTCATCACATTACTTTATTTTAATATATAATATGATATTTAAAATATGTGTAAATATTAATTTCTACATAATATATCTAAACAAGTCATATAAAATTGATATACATAATTTTAAACATAATATATAATTTAACCCTTAAATCGATTAAATTTAGATCATATAAAAAATTACTAAAAATATAAAATTGGGTTAAATTTACATATTCCTCTATATATATCTCATAATTATAATTAAGAATACCACAATATTAACACCAACAGGTGAACCATCATTAACGTTCTCTTTTTCAACATAGTTTCCTAGTTCCTAGATTTTCCTTTTTTTAGATTTTTCTCTTCTAGTAGTTTAGTCATGTCATTGTGAGAATACTCTTGCTTTTAATTACCCTCAAATACTTCTGCTTTCACATAGTTACAAACATTGATAAGTGACATCACACAGTTATTTAATAAATAACAATTATTTACAACTAAGCAATGAGAAACTCTTGTGTCAAAATATATCTGTTTTATATTTAATATTGTGTTTTATTTTTATCATTATTTTTTTTATAAATTTATTTTTTACATGACATTTAAGATAGTTTGGATGACACATTATTTTTTACATGTAGCATTTATTCCAGTCAAACGCACAAATAAATTCAAGTAAAATAAAAAAAATGTTTAGTTTATATTTAAAATGTTAAATTTTAAGAAAAAATTATTCATTATATTGTATGTTTCCTTCACAAATTTTCCACTTTCTCATAATTTATGATGTAATTGTTATGGTATCTTAGTGCATATTTGTTTTATCATTTAGAAAAGTCAAACGTACGTTCAACTCTATATATCCACACTTATACTTTTCCGTTTGAGTGCATGGGAATGTGTGTGGACGAGTATTCAAACACACCTTTAATAGTTTTGCATCATCCATATCCATATTTAAATATTGACAAGTGTTTGACATAAATGTTTGATTGTTCGGTTCAAAGGAAATATTATGGTATTTAAGAATCAAATAACTGCTCTTAGGCCTTATTTAAATTTAAGTTGTAAATATCATATCTTATTTTTAGGATTTAAGTACTTAAATTCAAATTGTACTTGTATTAGGATTTACATATATATATATTTAAATTATACATATCTTATCTTAAGATTTACTTAAATTTAAATTGTAGATATTTTAACTTATATTTGGATTTAGATTTTTTATTTTAAGGCTTATTTAAATTCAAATTAGATATATTGTATCTTACCTATAATTTATTAAAATTCAAATTATAGATATTTTTTTGTTTACTTAGAATCTACTTGCCTATATGTATATTATGTACTACCACCATTAACTGAATGGATTATATCCTTACGCATATGATACTTGTCTCTATGCCTAAATGAAAATATAAGTATAGAAAATAAATTTTTATTTTATTTTTGAATCCCTATTATTCTTATATATAATATATGAATGAAATGCAATGTTGACAGGTTGTCTTTGGAAAGAAAGGTACTAACTCAATTTATCTTTAAAAAATGATAAAAGGTATAAATGAAAGAATGTCTTTTGAACATGGAAGGGTAGTAATGACTCCCTTCAAATTTGAAATGACTTTTGGACAAACAATAGCATCTATTTCCTTTAAATTTCCAAAGAGTAATATATTACATTTCTTAGATGAGAATGAAGGATAATAAACATTTTAAATCCTGAAGAGATATATGACAAAAACGAGGAAAACATGTCCTCATTGATATTATTAGCTCAAATTTGCCAATAGAGAACAAAAGAAAAGATAATGCATTCTAAGTAATTAGGCACAATGTTTCATAGAAATCTATGTTAGGTGGACTCATGTTTAGAGGTAAGCCTCTATATGTCTGAAAGATTATGCCTTATGAAGGAAAAGAATGCCTAAATGCCATGATGAATGCAAAAATACATGTCAAAAACTATTTGCCTTATGCATGCGATATGTATGATTTTGTGTTCTCAGGACACTCACAAAGACTGTTTCATTAATTTATTCTAAATGTTTTAGATTAAACAAGATTTTAAGAGTAGAAAGAAAAATATAATTTTTTATACAATTTATTTCTTGTTAAATTAATGTTTTTATTAGAATTTTTTTAGTAGAGATGAAGTTAATAACATTCTGTGTGAGGCTTAATAAAAACATGAAAATTGTAAGGCTTATTTCTTCTTCATTTCCCCAATTTGTATGTTAATTATTCTTAAATGTAGACCCCTAAGAGGTAAGTTATGTGAAGTGAAAACTGAATGGCAATGTGGTATTCCCTTTAACTTCTAGTCCTTATTTCAACAGGGGCACTAAAGAAAATTATTGCTTTATATATATAAACGAGTAAAAATAATCCGCCGAAATCATTCAAAAATCACATGTTTAGAAATATTTTTTTTTCTCATAAAACTATTATATAAATAACAATAATTTTAATTTTTTTATCCGTAAAAATTATAATTCGAACCTTATCACATACCGTACCCAAACTTCCTAACATAACTAAATAATGATTATCTTAATTATTAAAATTATATATATATATATATATATATATATAAATAAATAAAACTAGCATTTGATAATTTTAACAATTACAATGATAAAAGTGTAAACTAATCGAACATGATAATACTTTTGTTGATATAACTGAAACAATATGATAATTTCCAATTTGTTTTTACCTGCTTCTGCAGAGTTCAACAACAACATTATCTGGCTTGAGAGCCCGCACCACACGTTCTACTTGCAAAGCCGAATCCTCAGAAACATGAGTAGTTCCTAGCAACCAAATGGATTCAGGTTCGACGAATTGGGTTCTCCAAGGAGGGACAGGACCAAAGCTTTTCTTTTGGACCAAAACCAAGGTTCCGTTGTCAGCCAAGTCGAGCAACTGAGGGTGAGATTCAGCTATGGCGGCTCTGGATTCCTCGGACATCTCTCTCCTGTAATCGAAATCAGGGGGTGGGGGTTTGACGGAAACATTGAAGGGTCTAAGACTAAGAAGTCTTGTTGAGAGGGAAAATGGGTTGCTCCTGAAAATTGGGAAGGATGCTTTAATCACACTCGCCGACTCCATTGAAGGAAAGCAAGTTAGATGTGACGATGTGATAAGATATTGAAATGAGAGAAGAACATTAACAATATGTGGTGTCAATTGGGATAAACTTCGATATACACCAACCAATTATCTTTCCGTTGCCTTTTTTTTATTTTGTCGTCTTACTTTATCTTCTTTAACAAATTTCTTATTTCTTTTTCATTAAAAAAATTATTATAAATTATTATTCACACTACTTTTTTATAATACTCAAATCAATATCATTATTCAGCGGTTTTTATAAGAATTTAAAATATATGTTGCATTAATTACTTTTAGGATAAATATTTTTATATTAATTAAAATCATTTTTTTAAATCAAATTTCTTGTTCAAATAGTTATAAGGCTTGTTTTTAGAAAAGTCGATCTAGTATTTCTAGAATCAATTCTCATCTATATTAAAATAATATTTAATTAATAAAAATTATATTTTACAAGTACAAATTAGTCTTTAATATTTAGTTTTAAAACATTATACGCACCATTTTCATAAATAAAAAAATCACTTCTTTTAATTAAATTAGTAGTTACTTGAATAAGAATCTCATTAATATTAAATATATTTTTGTAAAAAAAATTTAAATTTAATGTTAAAATAAATTAATCAACTTTCTTTCATCATTCCTCAAGTTTGATTACCTTGTTGAACCAACTATACACAATTACTATGGAAGAAGTATTTTGCCAATTGTGTGGAGAGTAAAAGTGATTTTTTATCTTATTCTTTATTGTCACTAGTAATGAATATTTTTTTTATTCAAATTAATTGTATCTTATTTCTATATTATGTGTTGTTTTGTTGTTTACGAGCTTATTTTTATATTTTTTATTATTGAATTATGATGATTATTTTTATATTTTTTTATTATTGAATTATGATGATTATCTTTTTAAGGGAATAAGGTAAGATTAAATTAAAGAGTGAGCGAGATTTTTGAGAGCTATGTTGGAGATGGTAGTGTTTGGTTGTGTTGTTTTAATACAACTTGTAGATATACAAAATTGAAATGTAGTCTCACTGAAAAATTTATATTCATGTTTTCAATTGTTCAGCTCTATACATATATTATTTCAAAAGGAAAAGTTGTAGTACGTTGTCAAGCAAGTACGGTAGAATACTTGAAGCTGCAAGAATAATGGATTCGCAAACTCATAAAGCACGAATTTATGAATTAACTTGTTTATGCATTAAAAGAAAACCATATATAGGTATTTAGAATTTCAATTTAAAATATCATGGTTCCTTCAAATGAACGGAAGAATTTAATATTACACATCATTTATCGGTAATATTGTAATTGTTACTATAAAAAATGTTATATAATAACATATAAAAAAAATATTATTATAAATATAATATTTGTATATGTATAAGTCTATTGTTACACAGTTTTAATAATTTTGAATGATATTTAATAATATATAATATGTCACTATAATTTATATTTATATTTTTTAATAATATATTAACATATATTATATTTATAATGTAAGTAAAAATAATTTTTAATGATAAATATTATATTATTAAAAAAAATATGTTATTATATGACAATTATTTTATAATATTATTACAAAAACATATATTTAAAAATGCGTGTCATATGTCATTCACGTCTTTATTCCTTGTAAATATAAATATGACTTATGATATCAAAATTTGAGATTTTCTTAAATAAAAAAAACATATATTAAGTTTTTTTTCTAGATATATACAGCATTTTACTTTATAAGATTTAATAGCATATTTTTTTGAAAAATTCTTCATCCTCCGAATGAATTGTCCGAAATATATTCCGAAAGTTTAAAAAATTAACTTAAATTATAAAATATTAAATTAAATAATTATTTAATAATAAATTTATTATAAAATATTAATATTTTAAAATTTTGGACCATGTTTCCGTCGGAGGATATAGCAATCCTCTATCTTTTTAACAAGTCTAAAACCTAAGTTTCAGCAAACTTTTCTTTAACCTATACACACATCATTTGTGTCTCAATGAACTGTGTAATGGGTATTTTAGGCCCTTAAACTTAATCATATTAACGAGGCCCATGCGGGGAATCACTGTTTTGCCTACCTAACATTCTTCCCTTCAAACTCTATTCAAAACATTGCGAGACGAGGAAAATAGTATAAGATAATTTTATTAAAAAAAAATGGTAAATGATATACAATATAATAGAAAGAAAAATAAAATAAGTGTTAGAGTGATTAATATATAGAAGTAGAAGTATTTATATATAAAAGTATCTACATATGATCAATGTCTGAAAAGAAAATTGATAGTCCAGTATATTTGGTAACTTTGGACGTATTTCTCAGGACTGACACAAATTTGTGACAGACGGACTTGAGATTTGGAGCAAAAGCAAGAAATATATGAAGGGTCGTTTACATTGAATAGCCAATTCTACCTTTTAACATAATTTAAATAGTGTACCTACCATCACACGTTTCCAGCAAAATTAGTACGCATAGTAATGAATTTGCACCAACAACGTATGTGCTTCCCTTTACCGTCACACACGGACATACATAGCATAAGTTGAAAGAAAACATAAGACAAACCAGTGCACAGAATCCTCGAATAAATACTTTGAGCTTTCGAGAAATTCATATATAGTACATCAGAATCAGAAAGGCATGAGAAAGAAGCAATATTTAGAGTATTCTTATTGAAAAGAAAATCAAACTTTGAAAGATAGACGCTTACAGTCTTACCGTGAGACAAAACTTTGTGCTCCCAAGAGAATCGCAGTTTTAATGACTATTTTTTCCTTATTGGTTGCGCCAACGAACCATCATTTGATAGTTGAAGTCTTCAAGATATAGCCCATGTTTATTTCAAGTGATTTAGTGTTCACGACGAATAAAATGTGAAAATTTTTTACGTTTCCGCTAATGAATTTGTGAAGAAAAGAGATGAAAGCCACGTAATAAATGAGAAAACCTGATAATACCCAGCAACATAATCGATTATGTGTCATACATAATCGATTATGGTGACATATTTTTGCTTTTAGTCGTGTAACGTAGTTAGTAGCCCAGAACGGGCCGTTCCAAACTACTAAACAAGGATAATTTAGTAGCCTAGAACGGGCCGTTCCCAAATTGGAACGGGCCGTTTCAAATTACTAAATTGGCTTAAAAACCCTAGTTGAGAACGGGCCATTCCAAATTGGCTGTTATGGGTAAAAATGCAAAAATATATTATCTTATTTTCTTTTTTATTATTGTAATTTAAATATATTTTATTTAGTTGCAACATTTTTCATCTCTATTATTTTATGTCATATTTAATTATTGTTTACTTAATTGATGACTGAATTGTATTTTCTGTTCCATTTTACAAATATGTTATTACCCATCTACTTTGTAATGTTAAAAGTTTCTTAATTTTTTAATTGGTAAAAATTAACTTGTACAATTAACAAATGTATCTTCATTTCATTCTAATTTATGTCAATGATTTATCAATTTTTTTAATTTATTAATTAACTTTCAAAAAATTTATTGTACATTTTTTTATATTAAGAAAATTCTATTATTTAAATATTGACATCAAAAAGTGAAAATATATAAAAAAATAAAGTAATACATGTTTATAAAATTAAAATAATAACACTTTCATAACATTAATAAAATAATGTTAGAAAATATAATTACCATAATATATTTTGTTATTATTATTTATTATTATAAATATTATTATTATTATCATTATTATTAATATTATTATTATTTATTATAATTACTATTATTATTATTTATTATGATTCTTATTATTTTTCTAATATTTATTATTATTATTATCATTATTTAATATTTTTTAATAAATTATACCTATTAATATAATTTTATTGTAATTATTATTATTTACAATAAATAATATTTTACTCATTTTTAATCCAGGGTAAAAGTGTAAATTACATATTAATCTATTAAATTTTTAATTTTTATCTATCGCATCAATCAATTTCTACACAAATTCTCACAAACTTTCCACTCACTTTCCACTATGTTTCCCTTAATCCAAACAACCTCACTTTCCACTCTCTTTCTCTTCAAATCTTTCCTTTTCCACTCCCCCAAATCTAGGGATGGCAAAATGGGTCGTGGCCCGCGGGCCGGGCCCATCGTTTTAGCCCGCCAAGCCTGCCAACCCGGCGGGCCAAATAGCGGGCTGGCCCGTCACAACCCGTCAGCCCGCATAGGTGATTTAATGATTGGGCTTTTAGTATAAATAAAATAATAGGCTTTATATAAATAAAAAATTAGGCCCAACACGTAAAGAACACCGAAGAGCACTTAAATTGGGCTTTAGGAGAATCCGTTTCAGGTTTCAACCAAAATCCTAAATTAATTTCATTCCAGCCACGGAGCCACCGAAGAGCACCTTCATTGTTATTACCATTTCTATTTTTTTCTAATTTTCCAATGATGCGACAGTGAATATAATGATAAGAAGTTCTTCAAAAAAATTCAATGCAAGATTTGAATATAATGACACTAACTGCCATTTTAATGATAGCTGGAATCAAAGGAAACATGGACTATTTTTTTTCCATTTTTTTGCAAATTATTTTTTGGGTATGCGGGCTGGCCCGCCGGCCCGCCAACCCATCCTTAGGCAGGGCGGGCCAGCATTTTTAGCCCGTTTTTCATCGGCAGGCCAGCCCGGCCCGGCCCGTTTTTGGCGGGCCAAAATGGGACGGGCTGACCCGTTTTGTCACCCATACCCAAATCCATCCTTCAATCCAAACACAACCATAATGTACTGTTAACATGTTTGAATTTGAAGACTCCTCAATATAATTTTATGCTTTTTTTTAAGGCTATTAATTCTATGAATATTTTAATTAACATATTTTGGTGCCTCTTATGAGTTGGACCAATAAGATGTCATCACTTATCTATCCTTGACAAATCAATTATAGGGAGTAATTTTTTAAATATTACTTTTAACTCTAATGAGTTTATATGTACAAATTTAATATATATATATATATATATATATATATATATATTAATTTATATTATTGTTACATGAGAATAAAAAAAATATCCTAAGTATTTACTTATAAGATGAGTCATGGTTTTTTTTCATAAGTTATTGGGTCATTTTTTTTTACGGGTCATCTTTAACCCTTCTCTTTTAATAGAGAAACTCTTCATTAAGAGACTGAAACAGGATTCAATGGCTTTGAGTTTATTATTTTCACCAATTTGAAAAAAACAAAGGTTCATTATGACGCATGCATTTACTCACTTCTTCACTAATTGTACGTGAAAATCCTAAAAATATGTGAGTTCATTCTAGCTTGTTGCTTTCTGCCCCATTTTGAACAATTCGCCTAAGTTAATTTTCCTTCTTATTTGCATACTAAATTCAAAAGTGTAAAAATGCCATGAGCATTCAATTCAAATTCACACTCATGATAATTAGAGTAAATCAAATTAAAGTCACAACAATTGATACAAGAACATAATTTATAATCTTTTTAGGCTCATTCATAAGGATAACAGACACAAAAAAAATCCCAAAGTCACATATTTCCTCAATTCAAACATAACAAACATGGAAACTTGAGGATTTAGTATGAAAATAAGAAGAAAAAATAATTTCAATAAGTCAAGATGGGTTAATTGGGCACATAAGAGAATGAACTCACATATTTTTAGGGTTTTCATAATTAGTGAGGATGTGAGTAAACATATGCGTTGTAGTGAACCTTTATCCTTTTCAAACCGATGAAGATATTCAAGGAGTTTTAGCACAAGCACATCGTTGTTTAAGATTGTTGAATCGTGTTCTAGTTTCTTTAAGAAGTGTTTCTTTGTTAGGGACGAAAGGTTTAAGATAACCCGTGAAAAAAAAACTAACACCCAATAACCTGTGAAAAAAATCATGACCCACCTTGCAAACAAATAACCCTAAGTACAAAAATAATCCTAGATAAACTCTCGAGAGTTGAGAGTAATATTCAAAAAATTACCCTTTATAATTGATGTGACAAAGGTGAATAGGTGGTCACATCCTATTGGTCCAACTCACACCATAACATGTTAATCAAAACATGCATGAAAGTAGGCCTAGACAAAAAATTTTGGCCGATCCGAAACCGACGAGACCGACGGTCAGATCGGGTGAAGCGAATTGATTCTCAAGTATTTTGGATTTTTTTGGAAGTAAATTTCGGGTTCAAACGGGTTTGAACGGTCGGATTCGATGTTGGAATTTTCTCATCCGATGTACCTGAATCCGACCATTTATCTTCTTCGCCTTCACCGTTTATCTTCTCCGTCTTTACCGTTTATCGTCTTTTACTTCGTCTTCTTTCTTCTTCTTCTTCACTCTGTCTTCTTTCTTCTGCTTCTTCACTCCGTCTTCTTTCTTCTTCTTCTTCATTCTGTAAACATCCTCTTCTCTTCAACCTTTCCCTGCCATGGCCATCATCGTTGAGAAGCTCCTTGTTCCCTGCTCTGATTGACAAAGGTGGTGATGCGGAGATCTAAAACTCCACTATTGATAAAATAATTAATGTATATAAATAAAAATAATTTCACCTTATCAACCAAGTTGAATTAAGTCAAAAACTTCATTTTAAAATTATACTCCCATTATATTTCTTTTAAAAATAGAGAAAAATAAAAATAATAAAGAAAAGAAAATGAGAAAAGGTAGAATTATATTAAATGATATTTAAAGGAATGTAATTTATTATTTTTTAGGTGTGTTTTACATACATTAAAGTATAGGACAAGAAGAACAATACAAATAAATTAATGTTAAATTTATTACAATATATATCATTTTTAATATTAGTTATTATAATAAATTATTATTATCTTAAGGGGGTGATAGTAGTAAGAATTGTAATGACAATAATAACATGATGATGATAATAATGATAGTGACGACAATAATAACGACAATGATAGTAATAAGGTAGGTGGTCAATGACAACAGGGGTTGGTAGTGAATTGTAACCATGGTGGTCGTTGACAGATAGTGGAGGTAAATAATGGTAATGGTAGTGTTGGATTCTAAAGATAAAAAGTTGGGGTGATATTGATATAACACTATGATAGTGAATATTTTTAGTTTTAAAAAAAAAAATTATCCTATAATTTATTCAGTAGCAAGAAATTAAACTTTTATCATGTTCTTTTTAAATTTTTTGATCATGTTCGATGAATCTTTTATAAATCAAATGCAAGATAAATATATATGTTATGTCCAACATTATATTTGTTTTAACAAATCAACTTTTAAATATTCAAATACAACAAATGTCATTTCTCATTTAAAGAAGAATTCAATCTTATTTTTTTCATATTTTTTTTTTGGAATTCAAAGAGATTAATATCATTCCTTATTAAAATAAAATCCTTTTTAAATTCATATATAATCATTATTTTACATATTTCATATTCATGTCTAACATCAATATATAATTATCTAAATCCTCAAATATACTGCATCATGAAATCGTGTATATAAAACCTAACATGACATATTTATAAACTCTATTAAAGCAAATCGTAAATAGATATTTAATTAATCATTATAATTATAGAGTACAATTAATTATCAATTAAACAATTTAATTATAAAGAATGAAATCTCATATATTAAGGGTTGATCATCCAAGCAAAAAACAATTACTCCACAGATACAGAGGCCATGCAATAGACTGTACTCACATGGAAGCACAGATCCCAAGGATTCCAATTGTGTGAAATTTCGTTCCTTCTTCCTTCTTCCAACTCGCCCTATCATTTTATGCCAAATAAGAATGTGTGATCAGGGTGAACGAAGTTGGGTTTATAAACCTTAACCTTATTGAAATTTAAAGGCCCAAATTCTTTTTAAAAGTCCACATTTTTAAAGTAACTCTAAATAATCGTCTGAATACGTTTTATTTTAAAACATCTTATCATTATTATTAAAAAATATAATTTAGTTAATGTTTCAAATTAACGTATTAATTAGTTATTTAATATTCATGTAATATAATCGATATGATATTACTAGACCAATTCTTATTGATTTCTTCCACATTCAGATATATTTTTTTACTATTAATTAAAATTTTAAAAATATAAATATAATTTATTAAATAATAAGTAAGATATTTTTTGTAATTTTTAATAATTTTTAATTAATATTAGTAAAAATATTCAAAAGAATGTAGTATATTGTAATTTATAAATTTACCGGTATTTTTCGTATGCTTAATAATACTCCGAAAAATTATCGTCTAGTCAAAGTAGAAAGTTCTACCGAAAGAAACAGTAGTTTCGTCAATAAATTATCGTCTTGATTTGTAATGCATCTTATCGTGTTGTCAATCAATTTTGTATTGATTGATTTCTTATGCAGTGTGAATTAATTAATAAGACTCTTTATTTTATTAAATAAATATATGCTTTCTATGTTTATCATTTTAAAATAAAAATACAAAATATGATTACATTAAATAACTTAATCGTCTCAATAAAGAAACATGCATTAAAGTAAGTAAATAAATTAATGACACGGTAAGATTCGATTTCGGGTGAGAGAAAGAGTAATATATACTGAGTACGGTATAGATGCAGATATGAAAAGTTTCCACAATTAAATAGGCCAATCACAATTCACAAGCATACACCATCTTTAAAAATAAATAAAAAAACATTCTCCCATTTATTATATACTTACAAAAGTATACGAAATTGTAGCTAGCGTTTTGCCTTTTTGGGTAAAGTTAATTAGGTCAAGGTCAAAATGCATGTCACTTTCATTTTAATACTATGGTCCAACGGCACAGAAGAAGCACTGGTCAAAACCCAGAAGTAAGGTAAATGTGGCTTTATACAGGACTTCAATTCAATTGTTTGGCACCTTTACATGGCAGACACCAATATCTTTTTTTGTGTTCTTATTAGTACGAGGGTTCGGAGAGAAGTGATAGAAGGTTTTTTTATTTATTTTTAAATAATAATTTAATATTTTCTTCTTCACATGATAAATATTATCTCAATTTATTTTGTAAATATCAATAAAAACTAATAAATATATAAAAATATAAAAAAAAGTTATAAAATTAATTATATAATTAATTTTCTTTATTAAAAAAGATGAAACATAATAATTAGAGGTTTTCAATTTTGTGGTGTAAAAGAAAAGGTATTTTAACAATGAGTATTACATGTGGGATATAAAAGAGATACAAAATGCTAAAAGACCTATTTAGAGTAACTCTAGCAATATAAATTCGACATACATCAAAAAATCTAATTTAAAATAAGTCTAGTAATATAAATTGGATATAAGACATAAAACTAAATTAATATCTTTTTTTACTTCAATACAAACGAGACGACGCTAAAAAATTAATGAGTGGACTAAAATTGTAATGATCCAACAAATCATTACACTTTATATAGTATAGTAACTATGTAGTGGAAAACATAAACTACTTAACTATATCAGGGTTCTCATGCAATAATTACCTGCACATTCATGCAATAAATACATGTATAGAGTGTAGAAGACTTAAAATAGTTCCTACTAATATGACTGAAAACATAAAACCCCTTAAGGAGTTACATACATACCTTGTACATATATACAATATACATGCAATATATAAAGTTGTAAACAACACGACTTTATCGTCGAACATCGTCTTTATACAACAACCACTACATCAAAGAATATACACAAAATAGGTCACCTCCAACAAGACCATCTACCAACATCCAAGTCACCAAGCTAATCTTGTTTTATTCCCATATCAAGTATGATTATTACAGTCTAACCACAAGAAAAAAATTGTAAACTTGTGAAAGAATCAACATAACAACCACAACATGAACTTACAACTCATGCAACACAAACAACTTAAACAACATCAATCTAGTTCCTAGCACGACTTCAAATTATTATCATCAATTACAACTTTCAATCATCACGTATAACTTAGCAACTTTTCATCTTATCAACAATTAACATAAGAACAAAGCAACAACTTCAACACAACATTATTCTCAACATGACCAATTTTAAACAAATAATGTGTTGTCATGCATACTAACATACGAAGATCTCATACAAAAAAAGTGAGCAATTTAAAAGGCTTGACGTTACCAAGTCACTACAATTGACTTATCGTAATTAGATTAGGTAGATACATTAGGTCCCTTAGAGTAACTCGTAAACAACTTAAACTAGTTTCTTACGTTTCACCACTTAAATTATAAAAGTTTAGAATCATTGTTAGGATAAAACAACTTGGATGTAGATCTATCACAACCTTAGCATGCATATCTAAGTCTCATACAGAACTAGTCTACCAACTATCATCCAAATACTACGCATCTTTCTAGCAATTAGTTGACAATTTTATCCCTTGACATCATATTACTCAGCTGGTCACTTTATATATACATGTATTGTTCAACCTTGCTCCAATACTGATCAACATAAATCCTAGATGAGACAACTTAAAAACAAACACTCATTCAGAAACTAACTTACTTACTAAAGGGTCCTCAACTTTGGGCTCTCAAAGCAACTCAACTTTGGACTTCTAAAATACCACAACTTATATCCATATAATGAGATATTTTTATTTTTAAAACAACTTTACTCTTTTTTATTTTTATGTATCCCAACTATGACATGTATCTCAACATCACATTCTTATATAACTTAGCAACTTAAAACCAACTTACTACATATAACTTAAAACAACATACATCTTGCAGCTTAATCAACTTCATTAACTCTTATGCATAAGCAACTTTAAATAGCATACATCATCCTAGATCAATGCTAAGGATCTATAATCACAAAATATCATTTATATGAATCATCACACTTAAACAATTAGATAACTTAGAACATCAAATTTTATTTCAGCAAATCATGCTTGATGCCATGCATCTTTTCCATGCCCGTCAATATCATTGAGGTAAAGAGTTATAAGCTCGCCCATGCTCGACACCAATTCACCTATGCCCGACGTGGATAAGGTAGCGAGCCTCTAAGTCAATCATCATGCATGGCGTAGATAAATCTACGCCCAACCTCATTCAAGTAGAGAGTTTCTACTTGACTCATGTTCGACGCCACTAAACTTGCGTTCGATGTCATTTAGGCAGAGAGTTTTTGTCTTGATCACACCTAACACCACTCACCATGGGGCTTAGAGTCACCAAGTTAGATAATTCCTTGAGTAATTACGTCAAATGCCTATCATTCCACACCTGGTGTGCTAAGTAAGAGAGTTTCTCATTGATCCACGTCCAACATGATCAAGGTAAAGAGCCCCTAACGTAAGCCACACTCGATATTATGAAGGTGTGCTCGATGTGATGAAGATTTTTGCACTTGACAAAATCTTCATTTGACTCAAAACACCAAATGAATACTACATGTAACCATCAAAACACCAAAATCATCCAAATCTCCCAAAAGCAACTTCAAGAACAACATATTCAACGCACTACCATCTCATGATTTTCAATTAATCTCAACTTCAAATCGTGACTCTAGGCAACAAAAATAACAATTATAATCAAACAACATTCAACCAACAAACTTCTTTTATTTGAATCGCCTGAAAACAAGAAGAGGAGGAGAAGATGAAAGAAAAATGAAAAAACTCTGCACAACTCACAACTTGAATTCTCGACCTCCAAGTTTTGAATTCGATAATCTACTATCATTGCCTAGCTTAGGGAAGGGATTAGAAGGGATCAACAAAAGCAGAAGAAGAAAAGAATTTCTTTGGTGTTAGAGTTCCTTTCTCTAACCTTTTTTTTTTTAATTTTCTCAAGTTATAAATTTATGAAATTTACATCTTAAATAAAATCTTATATACCTTTACTTAAGTTAGACCAACTTAACTCTAACCGAAACTATCTCAACTAGCTTAACTATTAAGGAACTCTCGAAACTCTAAAATAACAATAATTACAACAATTCAACAATTAATCAACATATAACATATAATATTCATATATTATAATTCACACAATGTTATAAAAATGATTAAAAATTAGAAATCTATAAATTAAAAAAATCTATCTTAAATTATAAAAACAAAATATTTAAAAGGATAAATATAAAAAATAAAATAGTCAATTTTAAATTATAGAAATTAAAAAAATAAAATAAATAAAATTAAATAGATTTAAAAAAATTAACGTAAAAAAATATAGAAAAAGAATAAAAGGTAGATGTGTCCTCTGGTGAGCCAATAGTCACCGGCGAAATCAATTTGGCATCCACTTGGCTGATCAGTAAGTCAGTGCCACACACTGTTAACAGAAATGATTGGATCAATTTTCTACATAAAATAAGATTTACTCCTCTCTCCAAATCTATTTTACTATTTTATACTGTCACTGTTCTAAAAGCAAAACATCAAGTCAGAAAAAAAACTGGACCAACTAGCAATTGGTGGAACTAGCAATACGGACAAAACAATATCAGTGCTGATTGGTTGGAAAGCAATAGTGCTATGTTTGCTTTTAATTCTTCATATTTTCAACCATTTTTTTATCAGATATAATCGAAATATTTCGTATTTTTATATTTTATTTAATAAAAATATTAAAAAATTGTTAATACTTATTATATTAATTGATGTAATATTTAGCTTTTTAAATTTAGATTTTGAATTTAAAATTTGTTTTTTTAAATGATTAATTATTGTTATTTTTTATTATTTAAAAATTTAAGATAACATTATTTTAAATATATACATCAAATTAAACTATCATCTTTATATATGTTATAGATATAATTTTTATTTAAATAAATTTTGGTATTTTTATTATCTGTTCACAAATAATAATTTTTAAACAAATTTATCAGCACAGAAAAAAAAACCTTTTATAATAATTATCGATAGCAATGAAGTTGAATTTATAATTTCATGTAAATTATTCAAATTCCTTATTAGTATTTGAATTTTAATAATTTATATACTAATATTTAATAACAAAATTGAATAGTATTGGTTTCGAAATTTGTATATATTGAGTATACAGAAAAGGTAAACTGTCGGAGATATGATTCAGTTACTTTTTCAAGATATCTCAAGACAGTGGGGGTCGCAGGTTGCTTGACCTAGACATTTTTTTCCTCCTTTCTTTCACTTGATTTTGGGGGTGGCCCTCCATATATCTTAAAATGAAATAATTGGTGTCAAATAAACATACATTTGGGCAACGGGAGACTAGGTATGGAGCAATAAGAGTATTTATACCACCACGTGAATGAAAACATTAAGTTTGTAATGTTTTAAAAAATTTTAAAAACTATTTATACTTTATTTCATTAATGATAATTATAAAGGATGAATCTACTTATTTTACTATATAACTTGTATTTTAAATTAAATTTTAATGATTTAATTCTTAAATTTAAATTTAAATTTTTTAATGTATACATTAAATTTATAAATTTTTAAAAAATTTAAAAATTATTTAATATTTTATTTCATTAATTCAAATTAACATATAAAATGTTTACATGATTATCCGTCAATTTAAATTAATGAAACGAAATATCAAATATTTTAAAATTTTGTAAAATTAATTTATGTATTAAAAACTTTTAATTCAACTATTGAATTATTAAAATTTAATATAAAAAACATAAGTAGGAGGAAGGATAAAATGACTACAAGAGTAACTGTTAATAAAGTTACTCTATTCAATAACTTATGGTGTGTGTTGAATTCTAAGTTTCTAACGATTCAACAGTTGAACTAAAAAATTTTAATGCATAGATCAAATCTATCAATTTTTTAAAAATTTGAAAATTATATAAATGATTTTCATTTTTTTTAATTTGTAAACTTGATCTATATATTAATTTTTTTTAATTTAATGGTTAAATCATTAAAATTAAACCACACATCATGAATTATTAAGTAGAATAACGTTACTTATTACTCTTAAGTCATTTAATCTCTCCTCACACACATATGTGTGTATGTGTATATCTATCTATCTATCTATCTATATATATATATATATATATATATATATATATATATATATATATATATATATATATATATATATAATATTTTTCTTTAGTCTTTATAGTTCCACTTACTTTACCTTATTTAAAATAGACTTCTTTTGTCCTTATACTTATTTTTTCTAAATCCATATAATTTAAAATAAATATTTTTAATTTCTATACTTGCTGCAATTTTTAAATTTTTTTAATTTGTATCGTTATTTTTTTGTAACCTTGTCTTTTTTTTTGTGCGTGTGTGTTAACATTATTGATGCATTAATTCAATTTTGTATATTTAATATCAAATTTATTTTATTAGAGTTATTTTAAATTAAGTCTCTTGAGATTTCGTGTCTTTTTTATATCTCACATTCGAGACATTCATTGTTGATACATTTCTTTTACTCTCATAAAATTAAAGATTTCTACAACGTTAACATAAAACAGATACGTTACAAAAATAACTAACAATAAAAGCTAAAATGATAAAAAAATATATATATATAAATATAGAGATAAAAAAATTTATTTTAAATTATAAAGATTAAATAAGATTAAAAAATATAAATATAAAAACTAAAATATTTTATTTAAAAAATTATAAAAACTTAAAGATAAAATAAATGTAAATAAATAAAAAAATATATTCTAACCTGTATATATTAAAAAGATGTAACACGAGAACTTTTGAGAAGGTAGCCTATCTTAGTACTATCTTCACTGAGCACACTTAACATTAGTGTTATGATCGATCGCACTTAAAAGTTTTTAAATAAATCATTAAATATTCGAATAAAGATTTTTGTTGTTTTCAATAGTTTTGTTATTTATAATAGGTTTATTCTATTCGAGCAGAATTATATTTGTGTGAAATTTATTAATTATTCAAATGAAGATTTTTGTTGTTTATAATAGTTTTGTTATTTATAATAGGTTTATTCAATTATAGCATAATTATTTCTCTTTATCTCTCTATGTGTTAGTTTAATAAATATTATATTTTTATAACTTATAAAAGTTATTTGTTTATAATTTACATTTTCTTAAACACCTTGACCAAAAAATTAATTTTTTATTATTTTCTTTTTTATACATTAAAGTTATAAGTTAAGTTCTAAGATATTACTAATATTATAATAGGTTTCAAAATTTTATGATAGCCTACAAAAATACTTACATATTATTATCAAAGAAAATTTAAAGTCGACAATGAAAATCAAACTAATATTTTTTTAAATATAAGTTTGACTTTTATTAATTAGATAAACTTTTGTTTGTTTATATTATTTGTTGTTATGTGTATTATATTGAATAAATATATAGTGTAAAGTGTGTAAACTCGTGGGGTGAAATTAGAAATTCTAAGTTGGTAGCGACAATGACATTCCAAATGGGAATGGGACTGTAATGTGTGGACCAGGGTGGCAAAACTCAGCAAACCAATTGCAGAAGCTGAAAATGATCGCAAAATGTACAGTGCAGATTATTTATGATTTTACCGCACTCCCAAAAGAGGAAGAGAAATAAATTATAGTCCCAAAGATATTTTGCTTTTGCAAACAACAGTATAATAATGATATGATTGATTACACTTTAAATAATTTAGGATGAATTAACTTGTTTAGGATTCCTTAATGGTCTTTTCTTTGTCTATCCACATATACTTAATTGGTGACCTCACGTCCAATTAAAATATGAGATTCACTACGAGAATACGCAGATGATTCGGACATGATCCAATTACGTTTGAAACATTAATTATTAAGATTTCTGGTAGCGGAGAGTTAGGATAATATCTAGGTTCAAATCTCATTGACCAATGTATAAAATAAAAATCATTTGAAATGTTTAATTTATGATATTTGGTGTATATGAAAAAAGTGATTCGATTCTGATTAATTAAAATTTCAGTTATTGAGTTCAAGTAAGACAGGAAGGTGATGAATCGGGTTATTTGATATGAAAGTTGTGTTAATGCAGTATCGGTCCTACATAATATGCATCCAATTAGTATTCCTAAACTGTTATATTATGCAAGACTAATATCATAACAACACACCTTTCATACCAAATAAATTAAAACTAATGTTATATGTAATGTACAACAAACTTATATAATATCATTTTAGTATTTACCTGTCATCATTATTAATAAATATATTTTTTTAATAATAAATAAAATGATAGAGAGAGATAAATATATATAAAAAAATGTTATACAAGTTATACTATTTTTTATTAATATTACTCTTCTTGATAAGTTTAGTTCGGGTTTAGGTTGCAAAGGTTTTCTCCATATCCTGTATTGTTATTTAATCTTTTTAAAACAGCCTCTACAATTCTAGTTAAGCTCTTATGCGATATAGAAAAAAGAAAATGAAAAGGAGGTACTCATCAAATATGAACAAGTAAAAAAAAAAAAACTATATTAATGGTTAATTTTATAAAATTGAATTCAAAGTTTAGGGGATAAAAAAATATTCTAATCATATTTGGTTATATGTTTCAAATTCTTTTATACTTTTTCTCTTTTCCTTCAACTACGCATTGGGTTTCATCTTTGGCATGAAAAGCATGAGCAAGTGTTGTTGATTGTCGGAATTGGAATAAAGAGAAATCTCCTTTTTGATATCTTTACTTTCTAACTGGCTCCAGAGTTCAAAGATAGGCAATTTCTTCTTCGAACTCTCAATTGAACTTCTAATGACTGATCTTTCCTTTTCCATCAATCAATGATGAGAATGCCAATGTGGGTTGAATTAAGTTGCCTACGATAAGCTATCGTTGTTAATTTTGAATCTTGTATCTTTTTCTTGCAACTACCACCCTGAATATATATCGCATATAATATTTATCGAGGAAATTCCACGCTTTGGAAAAGGAGTTCTAAATATTATAGAATCTATGTCGTAGATGATTATCCAGATATTAATTGTGGTGTTGCATCCATGAATTAGACTAAACCTAGATTCCATGTTCAAAAAAATAATGTTTTATAGGTGGTATTCCTCATTATATTAATATTGAGTTTCATAAGTAAACTTTTGTACTCATCATCTTAATCATTAATATTATTTATTTGGAACAATTTGTTCCCTTGCTTTCTTTCAGCTAAATAATGAAAAAAAAATCTTGCATCAATAAATAAAGTTTAAATTAAATTAACCTCGGACATAAATGATATCCTAACTTTAAAAATAATCCGATTTAAAAGTTTAGTTGACAGAATTATTGGTGACAAAGGTTTATTTTAAAGTCATGAAACAAGTATCTTTCAGTCAATTGGACTAATCTTGCTTACAATATTTTTGGTGACTAGGATTTAATGTGTGATTATGTCAATAACTTTTATCTTTATATATTTCTGTTCAATTTAATTTTTACTTTTATCTTTATGAATTTTTTAATTTAAAATAGGAGTGTGAAAAAAAAAAACTAAATTGATTAATCGAATCGATCTAAAATTAGATTAAATTAAATTATTTTGAAGAGAAATTAAATCAAATTATTTTGTAAGAACAGTTCAATTAATTTTGATTAAAAATAGTTTAATTCGATTTATTTTTTTTGAAAAAAACTAAAGCATATATGATTATAAAGTAAATAATCGAGAATTACATTAAATTGATTCATTTAAAAAAAAATTAAACTGCTTTTAGAAAAAAATCTTACATATCTAAAATATAATAAATGTTCAGTTAATTGAATCATTTTTATAAAATCGAACCGAAAAGGTGAGGAGCTCAAAATTAAAATATACTCATTATCACTTATAAATCATGATAGTGAAAACAATATAAGGGACATATTAGTAGTGAGAGAGTTAAAATAATGTGAAAAAGATTCTAAATTTAAACTTTATTATTATTATTATTGTAATTTTTAATAATAAACAAAAAGTATAAGTTACATAAGTTTTTTCTTTTACACCGAAAGCTACGTATAAGTTAACCGTGCGTATTTTTGGCATGATCTATACATATTTTGCATCGACAATATACATGTTACTCGTTTTTTTTAATTATACATTAATTGTCAATTTTTTTTAGTTATTACATAGAAATTAAAGTATTTATTGATAACACTATAAGGAATCTTATATACATTGACATACAAAAAGTATCATTATAGATATAATATATAATTAAAAATTTATTTAATATATAGTTATATACAATTTTACTGTTAATTTCAAATAAGATTTAACAATATATGTGGTGTATTAGTATAGCCTGTATTTATACTTCTTAACAATATATCAACGTATATTGTATTTATAATATATGTAAAAATAATTTTTAATAATATGTATTGTGTTACTATTGAGTGTTTTTCATATGATAATTTTTTTGTAGTATGAATTTATATTTATTGTTTAATGTTAAGTTAAAAATAAGTAATTATAAATTGTTTAATATATGATAAATGTGTGCCTCCAACCTATGGTTAAAATAAGCATTTCAACTATCGATACCTAACTAAAAAAATCTCCACCTTAATTATATTTTAAGTAGGTTTTGGTCACGTTTTTATGCTTAACAGAGAAAAGTCCAGCTATATAATGATCGCAGTGAGTATGTTCAAAGAGTGTAATGAATGTAAACCGTTAGTGTAAAAAAGAAAAATATTGATGAAAATTATTTTAGGATAAACATTACCAATAAACTTATTATATGCGACTGACTATGATTGAATGAATGTGTGATTTTTTTTTACTCTATATGTAGATAAACATTGATTAATTAAAGAATGTTAATATAATATTTTCTTTGTCTCATAACATGTATGCGCTAGAAGAGAAGTTAAATATCAAAATAAATCTTATATTAGTTTTTAAATTAAGTATTAATTACCTTTTTAATTTATACCCCAATAATATTTATTAGAAAATTATTATTGTGTTGTATTGTTTCTATTAAAGAATAAGAATAATTTAAAAAAAATAGTATTAATTTTTTATTTGTGTAAAATAATTTAAAATGATACTTGTTATGAAAAAAGGGGAAAATATATTTTTTGTAGGAGCCCCTTTAACTGACTCAACATAGAAGACACTTGATCACTAATTGGATAAGCAAATTAAAGAAGAAGAAAAATGTCGTAGCTAGTGAGAGTCCTATAGCAGTACAGAAAATGTGGTCATTATTATTTATTAGTCATTAAGAGAGACCCCATCCCCCATGTGTAGAATATGAGTGAAAATCCATGATCCTCCTCTCAATGACCAGCAAGTAAACAGCTATTGATTTGTTGCTGCGAATTGTGTGCCTAATACGTGTTCATAGTGTGGCCTCACCTCAACTTGACGTATACTACCAACACAAACAATATGTTTTGAAGCAAGAAAGCGCATTAATTAATTAAAGCCCCTTCCGCGAATTTCCCACGCTTTATCCCATTTCGAGTTTCCCTTTTATTTTTAATTATTAACCCCCCAATCCTGAAAAAAAGAACCATTGCTTTCAGGTTTCAACTCACTCACTCTCTCTCTCTCTCTTCTTTAAGACTCTAACCCTTAAGCCTTAATCATAACCAGTAACCACCCACAACAGCCACTTTCATCAATTTACTTAATCTCCACATAACAAAAACAACACCAACAACAACATTTGTTGCTTCGTTCTATGTTCCTGTCTAGAACAACTACATGGATGGCAACGTTAACCCTTTTGGAAACGTGCCAGTGCCACCCCCTCCAATACAAGTCCCTGACTTTGCTATCTCCTCCTCCTCATCGCCAACCCCAACGACGTCGTCTCCCTCTTCGACGCCCTCCGCCGGCGTCCGCTTCCGGGGAACGCGGAGCCGGTGCGGGAAGTGGGTGTCGGAGATAAGGGAGCCACGTAAAACGAAGCGCATTTGGCTCGGGACATACCCCACACCGGAAATGGCAGCAGCGGCTTATGATGTGGCGGCTCTCGCGTTGAAGGGACCCGACACGCCCCTTAACTTCCCCGATTCCATACTCTCCTATCCGATTCCCGCGTCATTGTCCGCCGCCGATATCCGCACCGCCGCTGCAGCTGCGGCGCAGGCTAGGATGGTGAGGGTGCCGCAGGAGAGTGCTAACCCTGGTGGTCATGGTGACGCTGGACAAGGGTTGGAGAAGCGTGAGGAGTACATTGATGAGGATGAGTTGTTGAACATGCCGAATTTGCTCGATGATATGGCCAGGGGAATGCAGGTTAGTCCCCCTAGGATGGAATTCTTTTCTTCTGATGACTCACCTGGGAATTCTGATGGAGATATCCTTTGGAGTTATACTTTTTGATCATCCCTCATTTCTTGTTTCTGGCACTACGCTAAAAAAATTATATATAAAAAAATTGTTTTTTGGGCTTATGCTACTACAACGCCTAGATCGATATCAACTGATACAGGATTGTTCCAGGTCTCCAAAAGTCCTGATATGTAACTAAGTTAAATAGTTGGGAGACAACTTTAGCAGGACTGTGAGGATACCTGTGATCTTGTATAAAAAAAAAAAAAAAGAACAGTTTGAGTGTATATGGGTGGGTGGTTGTGTTTGGTTTGCCCTTTTTCTTTGTTGAAGCTGATTTCGGTTTTGGTGGTTGCGGTGTATATGGATGTTCAAAGGATGGGATAATAAGGTTAAGGTCACACTCATTTGGTGAGAGATGGCACCGATTTTAGGGAATGGTTTATGTGATATGCCGTGCGTTTAGTTCCGTAGTTGCGTACGATGATCTAATCAGTTGGGGGAAACTTACTAGAAGGATTCTACTTTTGATCATGGGTCTTTCTTTCTCCCTAGAAATACATATATAGACGATTCTATGTGTGGGGTTTGTTTGCCCTTTTGGGGTACTTTTGGGGCAGATTTGTATTGATTGAATAAAAACTATTTCTGGCAGTTTGTTTGTTTTTGACTGGGATGGTGCTAGCAGTTTGCAGAAGTTTCAGGATCTTTCATGTATGTATGTAACTAGGCTCTTCTAGAGAATGATATATCTATAGCATAGTATATGACAAATAACTCTTGTATCTATTCTCCATGTGCTATATATGTATATAGCTGGAGCCAAAAGTTACAGTGTTAACAATAACAATGTTTCTCCTTATCATAACTTTCCTTCTTATCAAACTATGACTTACAGCTTCAGCATTTAACCAGGAGTTGCTATGCTAGGAATAGAAATCTAAGGGTTTTAGAAGAATAATTTTTTTAAATCAATAGTGGATGTATAAGTTTGAACATATCAATAGAAATAGAGAAATTTGTGTTTTAGCATTTAGTTTGAACACATCAAGAAGCAAGAAAAGGAAGAGTTTATACCATAAAATTTCTCCTTTTTTTAGTACTAAAACCTGATAATACCACAAAATTTATCTCTCTCTCTCTCTTTTATCCATTGGTATCCGCACACAATATCAAAAGAGTTTGCAATAACTAAATCACATTTACTACTCTACTAATTAACTGAGCTAGACACTTGACACTTAAAAATTTCTCTTTAAACAAACATGCAGGAAATGATCAATTCCAAAGTAACACGTCTCTCTTTTGATGCTTTACTATTGGATTAAAAGAATCGATGTTTTGACCTCTTTTTCATTCATTAGTGTCATCAAGAGAGATTTTGCTTGCATTAAATACCGATGGAATTCTGGAGGGCAGTTTCAGGTGTGTTGGTGGAACAAGATATTTTAGTACTCTACATATCCATCACATTCACGTCGGTAGCCTGATATAGTTTTAGTACATATTTTAACGGTGGTAGCCTGATATGGTTATAGTACATATGTGAATATATATATGTTCCTGCTTTTGATAAGTAGGATTCAATCCCTAAATGATTCTGAGTTCACCAAAACCTTGACCAATAACCAGACATATATATAAGAAGAAATTTGATGCATCAACAAGAGACCACAAATGACAATTACTCCTCTTCTTTTAGTTATGGATCCCCTATCATTAACGTATGACAACTACCATGTGTTCATCTACATCTAAAAGAATTTTTTTTTGAATTTGAACAGGGTTTATAAATGCTGTGGAAATTGGAACATGGATTAAGATAGAACACTCTGGTCTATGATAGACATTTACCTTTTGGAGGCCTTCCCTTGTCAATATTTGCCGACATGATGCAAAGTTTGTGCCGACGGTTATGACAGAATGTTGATACATATATTGATGATTTCTGACCAAGGCGCCTCTATTTGAACAGTAGCATATTTTCCTTTGCAGGTGTCATATTTACCGATTGAAATGTTTGATTAGGATATAATACTTTAATTTGGTTTATTATTGAAAACATATTATTTTTTATTGGGTGTAAGGACGAAATGTCAGTACAAAATACACCAAGTTGGCAAGTTACAACTATACTTTGTTTGAGTGTGATAACAAAATGTCCTCCTTTTGATATGGTGTGAATGTGCTTTGTTGACCAAGTTATTACTTATTAGAGATCGATATAGAAATGATAAATGTAAATGATTTTATAACCAATGAAAATCATCTAATTTTTAACTCACTTGAAACTTTGAAAGATTGCTGAAATACACTACTGTGTAAGTGGAAGATTGAATTTCGTTTGTTTCCTTTTACTTTATTTCGCTACATTATACTCTATATATTCTTTAATGACAATATAATTAATTTGAGAATGCTAGTTTGGGTTTTATAATCTAGATAAGGATATTTGGTAGACATTAATTAGCTAGTAGTAACGATATATTTTGGCTGGAATGAAAAATTGTTACTCCGTAGTTTGAGATACGGATATAAAATCAATGCTGTTTGTAGAATTGGGACATGTAAATGAAATGATATGATTAATTATGCACAGAAAACATCTAGAGAGAAAAAGAAGAAGAGAATATTAGGTCAGAAAATGACAATCTCATTATGATATGAAAGTCATGTTCTTCTATTAAAAAAAAACTTAGTTATACTTTAATATTTACATAAGATACATAATGACATTGCAATTTTTCTTCTTTTGTCCAAAGAGAGTATACTACTTTCACATTGTGAGAAACTTTTTACAGAGTGCGTGACCGTGTGATGAAAAATTCACTCAGACAGTTTCGTTATGCCTGACATTAATTTTAAATTTTAATAAAAATACATTTTTAATATAACTATTTTCTATTTTTTTATTTAATAATAAATTCACATATAATTAATATTAATCATTTTTGCAATAGCACTTTAAAAGCCATATCTAAAAATTAAGGAAGTATAATCTAATTTGTTGAGTAGAGTGTATGAGTTATTGTAAATCTCCTTTAATACTAAGTTTGATTCCCATTAATAAAAAAAAAATTCAGCTTTTGATTGATAATGTGGTAAAATTAAACTCTTAATTTTATATAGTTTCAATAAAAGAAAGTCTCGAGGTTATTAAGTTACATTGAAAACAACTGTAACACTTGAAAGAAGGGGGAGGTGTAAAAAATTAATTAAATTGTCTTATTCAAAAAAAAATATTTAAAATTTTAAAAATATTTATGTTCAATTCAGGCATTCACTTGAAAGGATGAATAAATTTCATTCACAATAGTTGAATGTAAATAAGAAATGTCACATTGCGGACGATTTCAGTGGCCCCGCCTGATCGTCGTCTCCTTGTTTTAATGTTTGAAAAAGAAACTTATAGGTATGAGCAAGAGTCATGAAAGAATTATAGTTTCATTCCAGATTACATGGTTTTTTTTTCTCAACAAGTAATTCAGTTGGGATTTTAGGTCCTTTTCTTTATTTTATTTTTCTATTTTCATCATTCCTGTTGAAATGTTTGGCTGTCTTAAGCGCCTAGTGAAGATGGATTGGAAGATCCATTGTCATCTGAACTATTTTATTTTGTTATGTGCTCAAAGTCGACTAACCTATTAAACTTTGCTGAAGCAAAATGGAAAAGTCGGATGAGAGTCTTGCCTCACTCAGTTGGGATTTTATTTTATTTTATTTTGTAGTATTCTCTATCACTAATTTTTCTATACATACAATTGCCTCACTCTTTTTTCTCTAAAAGTACCAAGAAGCAGCTAGCGGTTCCATTAATGTGTTCGTGTTAGTTTGTAACTGCAAAGTAAATCATATTTAGAGTTCATCCATTTTAAATAATGATTATTATATTTTGAGAAAGAAGAATATTGAAGACCCAATGGGGTACGTAATACTTTAAAATAATATCGAGAGACACTATGGCATAGTTTGATATTCGATTATTAAGAAATCCAAAATTTAGTATACTCAATTTTGAATACTAATTTGAAACGCAATGGCAGACTTGGTTTAATTCACCTGATGCAGGTAGCGAAGTTCTCTTACAATCAATGTTGTTGTGTACAACGAGTTGTTTCAAGTTTCCCAACTGTGTGTGCATTAATTTTTTAATAGTAAAAAAAGGCATCTATTGAGTCTTTTAGGCAAATCAACATAATTAAAGTTTGTTTAGGTTACATGATTTGAAAGCAGAGAATACAACACAGCTAGCAAGGTGTTTGGAAACCAATTTAAGTGGAATTAATCTCATCTTTAATGAGTGCAAACGGGTCTAATTATCGTCTCAACATGTTTGATAAATAGGCAAATTAATTTTATCCCCAAAATTATGATTTTGATAGAAACAATATTATATTGCTGTGGTGATGAAAAAATCAAGTCACCTGTGCACTGACAAAAATATTTTCTTAATTTCATATTACAATATTACTTTAATATATCTCTTTTTTTAGTAATATCTAAAAGTATTTTTTTATTGAACATTAATTTTTATTAAAATTAATTTACTTAGAATTTATTTATTTTTTAAAATTAGTCTTACAAAATTAAAATAAATTTACAATCCAAACACGCTCGAGTGGTAAAGTTTGGTGGTTACCGAGTAAAAAGCAATATCAATTTGTAAGCATGCTCAGAGTATAAGCAACTATTACATTTTCCATTTTTTACCTAAAGTTACTGATTAATGGATTCTAACCGTACGTGTCAAGCTCAGATTGGCCACTAAAAACTAAAAAGTAAAAGTGTCACATCGTGAGGTCAAGTGGGAAAGAAATGGGGATTATTCTACTGTCTAGATTTTTGGGAGATTCTAAGGTTCGTTTGTCCCATAATTTTTTTTTTTAATTATAAGACTTGGGTTAATTCAACGGATAAGCTTATAAATATTGTAGGATTCTAGTTGATTAAATTAAGTGTCATGAGATCAATAAATTATTAATATATCAATAATTAATACTTAATCATCAATTCATGTAATATTTAATAATTATATACAAATATATTTGATCGTTCTAAAATTATACAACTATTTCTTAATAAATGAATATATAAATATGATTTTTGTTGAAGTTTAAGTACGAAGTAAGTTCTATATTGTTTAAAGTTGCGTATGTTAGTAATATATAAGCGAAAAATATTCATCTACTTAATGTTTTAGGATTTTAAATTATGTTGTAGTGTCAAGTTTAGCTCCTCAACAGTGGTATCACAACTGATAGTTTGACTAAGTGATTGGTATCGACTCAAACAAATATTAATAAATAGAAATGTGTGTCATTGATGTGTAACCACACTCGTAGACCAAAAAAAGATTTATGTTTAAAAAAGAGTGTGACTATGTAAAAGAGACTTACTTCAAAAGAAATGGTGAAATTCAAATATAAAATAAATCTTATATTAGTTAAAATTAAACATATAAAATAATATATAAGTAAGAAAAATTCACCTACATAATATTTTTAGATTTTAGGTTATATTAGATATAAAATTTAGTTATAACTACTCATTATATGAAATTCTTAAACAATCCCAACATAATTACATAAAAAATGAGGTTTTGGAGAGTCTTGTCAAAAGATAAGATGGAATCTTAATTAATAAAAGATTATGTATGCACTTTATTTCAAATTTTATTGGAAAAATTCGAAGATACAGTATAAGATTAATAATAAAATACAACATATGAAAAAAAATGTAACAATTGAAAATAGGAAATATAATTAAAGTAATTTATCTACAAATAAAAAATTACAACAATTTAAAACTAATTAAAATTAAAAAAATATGAATACGTCAAAATATATTTTATAAAATAAATAGAATTATAATTTATATTTGTTATTTTATCGATTATGAGTTCGTTTTTTTTTTATTTTTAGTTTTTGGTTAATATTTTAGCTAGCTTTCAGCCAGGTTTTCAATTTTTTTTGTTAAACATAGCTATAGAGACTCTTAAAAGATGCTATAGCTATTAATTTTTTTTAACAAATACTTAATACAGTCAAACAAGTTTTTTAATAAATAAAATATAAAAACTAGTTAAAATGTTTATGAAACATTTTTTTTTACATCGGATGAATTGAAACTATCAATATCACAATAAATTTATTATTATCGATAATGATTTACTAGTAATAAATTAATTATTTCTATTTTATTATCTAATAAAAAAATTAATAGTTAATATATGAAAAATTCTGCATCCTCCGACTGAATTGTCCGAATCGTATTATGAGTGTTTAAAAAATTAATTTAAATTATAAAATATTAAATTAAATAATTATTTAATAATAAATTTATTAAAAATTATTAATATTTTAAAATTTCAGAGTGTACTTCCATTCCGAATTCAGAGGATATAGCAATCCTCTTAATATATAATAGTCACTAAAAATGTCTTTACATTATATTAAAATTTACTATTAACGATAATTATTTATTAAAAAAACAAATTTCACATCGACTAGAGATATGATAATTAAAGAATATATAAGTGAATGATAACTCTCACCTTACAAGTTTGTTTTGTAAGGTTGAGTTAGACCTATAACTCACTATTCTAAATTGATATTAGATTACTCAGTATTACCAAACTTCAATAGTGCTAAACTTGAGAGAATGTATTGAAAAAAACCCAAGTCCCATATCGTCTATTAATAAAATAGTTAAAGAGTATTTAAGTAGAAAACAACTTATTTTATAAGTCTCACATCTCTCACTATAGTAGATAAAATAATTAATTATAAAATAAGATAATTAAAAAAAATAAGAAAATTAAAGAATATATAAGTAGATGATAACAAATATCACAAAAACTAATTATATATTTTTTCTGACTATTATAAAAGTGTTTATCAACATATAGAATGATTGTCAATAAATATTTTAGTAATACTGATAAAAGATTTTACAGTAATTTTTATTATTACTAAAAATCATATTAAATAAAACTAAAAATCTATTTTATTATAATAGATATTTATAGTGTGTTTGTATAAAGGTTCAGTCAAAAATTAACGTAAATTTTGTCAAAGATATTCCATAGTTACCATATATAATTGCTTTTCCATTTTTTTGCATGGAAAAGTAGGTCCTATCATCTCAAACAGCTATCTAAACAAGCTCATAGTAGTTGTATTCTGAATGTCGATGTTTTTTTCTTCTTCTTTCATACATAGTGGTATTCTCACCCCGTGATATACACCTTAGTTGCAAGAAAGATGCAATACAATGGTGTAAAAGGATTCTCATATTTAATTTAGTAAGTGATGGAACAATGACGCACTTGTTTGAGGAAGATTCTCGAGCTTCAGCCATGGCGGACCCCTCATTGATGTTATGCCCTGACTTCATGTGGTAAATTGGTGCCATACTTTCATGCAAATTATTATTACAAACAGTACTCTCCTTTGGCTTCTCCTTAAATGCTTGTTTTGTGCTGGTGCCAAACTTAATATTAAAAAAAAAAAAAAATTCTGCACAAGAAAGTGAAATAATATTTTCATATATATACTAAAATTTTCTTACTCCTTATCAGATGACAAATTTTTTATATTTTTATCAGCAATCTTGATTTCCCAGCTGTGCATATTTGGCATAATGATTTCTATAAATTTTATGTTATGTGATAAAAGTGTGAAATTTATGATACGTGTTATACATCATTCTTCTGTAAAGAAAGACGAAAAAGGATGCAAAACATAATCGGCAGTGAGAACTGCATAGAACAAAAAATCACAAACTTAATTATTTGTTTAACGTTATGGTGTCCCATTCCTTTTTCGCCAGGTTGAATAACAAAAAGCAAAACGATGAGCTTTGTAGAACTTGTTTGAATAATGATTGTCTAGCTTCTCTTTATATGTGATGGGGAAGGATAGAACAATAAAACAAGAGAAAATAGTTGGTGATACAACGATTGAATCTTTAGTTTAGATCTCAAGTTGATTAAGATATTCCTATTTCTATTAAGACTTTTCTTATTTCATTTTTAATAACATTAACTGTAAAAAATGGCTGAAAATATTTGTTAAGAAAATTTTTAAAATGAAAAATTAATGTTCATGATGTTAATAATAAACTTTTTTTTTTCATTTATTACACTGGTTATCATAGTATTATTATTTTTATTTATTATTCTATCTTCCATATCATTTTTATTCTCTCTTCACTTTTTATTCCATCATTAATTATATTTATTTATCCCTCTTTTTATTTTTCTCCTATTTCAAACACAATTCATTTTAAATTGAGCACATAATTATTATTACTAACCTATTAAAACCGATCTAATGAAATTAAAACAATACATATAAATATATTTTTTAATAATCATATTATTAATATAAATATTTAAAATTTTTATCGATGATTAACCCTTATAAAAAAAATCAATTAATTATTTTTATAAGTCGATCTCTTCTTCTAATTATATTTAGTTTATTTATATCACTCAAAATCTAAAAACATTACTTAAAAAATTAAAATCTAAATTCACTAGAATGCAACAACTTCTGTTCATGATATGCATATATATATATATATATATATATATATATATATAAGTTCAAATCATGTTTTTCTTTTGAGGTGTACTTGGGATAATTCATTGAGTAGATTGGTTTTAACATCTGGTAAGAATTATTCGGAGTTGATTAGATGTTTGGCCGACCAGTCACATAATTGAAGAAAGGAAAAGATGTAGAAAAGGACTGCGCTGCTCATATCACGGCTATGTAATGTATTAGATTTAATTATTAGATTTGGTTCACTGCACCCAGACTTCCTCTATACCTACCACTCATTACTTAACACTTAACAGAACCAGTAATAATAACTGTTCATCAACCGCATCTGCATATACTAGCTAGTATTATTATTTTTAAACTAATCATTAATAATAATCGGTTATAATTATTAAAGTTTGTACGTAGTGCATTTTGTCGTCTTCTTCCATTTAAATTCTGCACTACAATTTACAAAAATCTAATTCCACTATTGTACGGACAATTCTGTGACAATGCGTCAATTGAAGGGACCTATCAGGTAATTCTACCAAATTCAAGAAACCAGTTACATACAAAACCAAAAAGAATACATACAATTCCTGTTTCTCGTTCCTATATTTCGACATATTATTTTTATCATGTTATCATTAATATTTGTTATGAAAATGGTGTTTGCACCCCTATTTGCCAACTGACATCGGAAGAGACAGAAATAGAAGATATAAAAATATAAAACATTAAAACATGAGTGAATCAGAGAATGAGAACTCTGACAGTCAAACATAGGTCATAGAAGGAACACGGTGGTCACTGCATGTATATATATATTTCAATGCTCAAGTTATTAATTATTTTAATACAGTGATAATATAGTCATTACTCAAGCCCCGAACTTGAAAATACCTGAAAATATACTATTTATATAGGAGTATAAATACCACACGAAGTTTAGTTCGATTTTTATTAAAATGTGAAATCGCTCTGAATTAAATTAATTATGTTTATTTATAAATATATATTTTTAAATACATAATAGTAAAACATAACATAAAAAATATTTTATAAAATTTTTAATTATTAAAAGGTATTTTTCTTTCTAAATAGACATTATATCTTATAAAATTAAAATTTATTATATTAAATTTTAGAATAAAAAATTCTGAATTATTTATAGCGTTAAAAATTATATTTTTATATAACAAACCATATATATGAGAAAAATAATATTTAATATGATAACTAAAATTGCAAAAAAAATATTTTTACTAAAATAATAAGATAAAAATTAATATTAAATATATAAAGTAATCAAAATATTTTAATATTTTTAATTCTCTTTACATATAATCTTAAACAAATAACATAAAATAAATTTGTAATTAATTCTTAAATAATAAATTTTAAAAACTGCAAAAACTGAATCAAACCAAACCTCAAAAGATCGATTTAATTTTGTTTGAATTTTATAATTTATTTAAATTGAACCAAATCAAATCATACTTAATTTTCTTGTTTTGTTTGAACAATTTTTATGATAAAAATTGAATCAAATCATACTACAAACACTAATAGTTATAACACTTAATTAACTTGATGAGTTTAACTTAGTGGTTAAACAGTTTATGTTCACATGTTGTAATAATAATTTATTTAACAAAAAAATTTATAATTAATTTTTATACAAAAATTTATTAGACCAACGATAATTAAAATATAATGCCACAAATGAAAATAATTTTTATCCCATTGAACAAAAAAATACCCATAACAAGAAAAAAAAAAGAAAGAAAATTAATAATTAGAATCATATCACATCATCGAATTGAAATTCAATTCTTCAAATAAACTTTTTTTGTCGACAACCTCTCTATCATTTAACAGTATATACACCTTATATTAGGTGTGGGAAAAATATTTTCTAATGTAACATTATTGCTTTCTTTATTAAAAATTTTTAAAAAAAATGAAAATAATGAGAAAATCGTAATTTACATAAAATTGTTTAGGTTGAGAGGGGGAAAAACTAATATTTATTTATATAAAATAAATAAATATAAAACAAACACATCCTTTGTAAAACAAATTTTAGTTGTATTTAATTTTAAAAAATTTAGTGAGTGAAACACAGTTGTCAAGAATAAAAGATATGATATGATAATCTAACATTTGATAAATATCAACCTAAAACAGTATTTTTTTTGGGTAAATAATTTCAAAATATGTCCTAAATTGATGAATAAAAATCTTCTATGCTGACGTAGTTGATCATAGATATTGTTGAATGTGAATATTGTCAACCTTGACATAAGACTAGAGTTCCCAGGATAGATAGAGAGATTCTATGAATCTTCCATGATTGCTTCTTTAAACTTTACAAACTTCTTGAATGTATGAATAGTCAATATCTCTCGATATCCTGTCCTCTTCAAAACTATCTACATTTCAATGTGAAAATGCCTGTTCCGAATTCCGCTGAAAATCATTGAGTGTAGTTTCTGTTGAGATAACGGAATGCTTGTATTATAGATATTTCGTGGAAAGGGATGGCAAAAGAAAAGGAATCCGACCATGTATGTGTTTATTTTAAAATTTAATAAAATCTCGATGTGTAAAATTAATTTTATACACTATAATTGAATATCTGTAGTTAGATGCTCTTTGAGAAACGAGTGTCACGTGCCAAGTCCCTTTCAAGTAAAAAAGAAATGAAGCAGTGCATGGATGAAACAAAACCTAAAGAAGCAGAAGATACTTATTACACGATGATCACCAAGTAAATTGCTACGAGGCATATAAATGATATATATTATGTAATGTGTTTGTTGAGAATAACTTGATATTTTAAGTGATATAAGGCATAATTTTAAAAGTTAAGTAATAAAATTCGTATAATTGTAAAATATGAATGATAAAATATGTGAAATTAAGAAATATAAGTAAAAAAAGTATAATAATTATTATTTATTTAGATCATGGACATATTTCTACTAATATTATAAGTCTAATTTCTCTAGAGACGCGAAAATCTTCTAAATAAATTTTATCATTCTTAAAAAAATTCCATTGTAACGAATTTCTATGAGCAAGTTCTAAACCACCCAAAATGTAACATTTATTCAAATAAATATCTTAAGAATGAGGGATTACTAGTGAATAAATATCATTGGTTTAATTTATTTTATTTCATAATAATTTAATTTTAAGCATTAAATATATAATTGCTTTTAAATTTTACATCTATCATATAAAATGACATATTAGTATATATAAGTGCAAATGAATCTTTATTTAAAAGTTAGTTTTTTTTTATGTTAAATAACGATCATATATAATTCATTTATTTAGAATAACATTAGAGTTTATTTTGATTAGTGTTGTTAGACGACTTATGAAATTATTTGTTATTAACTTGTTATTGTATCATTAACCGATATTCTTATTTCACAAATTTCATGTTTCAAATGAAATGTTCAATTCTCAATATAAGAAAAGTGTATTAAGAAAAATGTGTTAGAGATATTACATAAAAAAGAGAAATAATAATTATATTAATTAGTGTATATAAATAGAGAATAATTTTTTATATTATATATTTTTTGTTATAAGAGATTTGTAAAGACAGGTGAGTAGAAAGAAACAGAGAGAAGATGAATAGGAGAGGGAGTTGGGAGTTGCAGGTAGGGATTCCTGAAAAACACTGGTGTTAGTCAAAAGAGGCCCACTGACAGTTTCCTTTATTTCCATGTTTGTCATGGACATACATGATCATCGTGGTCTATGGTTTTGGGTTAATTAATTAAATTAGTAGGATTCGGTCCCAATCTTCTTAAGGAAAAAAGCCGCAATTAAATGGTCTCCTTGGGCCCTATTCTGCACTCTTTCACCTTTCTGCTTTCCATAAGTCACTGTCACACTCACTGCACTGCTTTGCTTTGTGTTATCCAAACTCAGATTCAAAGAAGCCAATTACCAAGTACCAACAGTTTTTTTTAGATAACTATCACAATAGAACATACAAATGCTATTTTATTTATTTAACTTATATATGTATAATTTGATTATAAATGATCGAATATGAATTATAAATTGTTTGACCGAATCAGAAATTAAATACAGGAAAAATTAATAATATAAATAAAAAATAGAGTAAAGAGTATTTTTTTTATGGATAGATAAAAATAAGTAGAAAAAAATTTATCTTTTTGTTTGGATAAGTAGAATAGAAAGTAGAAATAAAAAAATAACTTGTATAAAATTGTGTTTATATTATTTAAGAAATTATATTGAATTCGAAAAATTAATCTTTCTACTCTATTATTTTCTCTTAACATAAAGTTACTTTTTTTGTAATTTTTTTCATGAAAAATTATTTAATTTTTTAAAAAGCAAAATAAAAATGAGAAAGAGAGTCCTTCTCCAATTTTCATGCCAATTTGGCAGGAAATTTTTTTTTCCTCGTGGATCACACGGGAATTTTTTGCCTTTCGAAATACATAATGCACATGATTTTTTTTAAAATTTCTTCTCCTCCCTTTTCATTTCTTTCCAAAATTTTTATCAAAATAAAACAACGGGTTAAAGTATATGAAATATTATTGAACACTGTCTTTGTTTTGGGTCAAAACAAGGGAAAAAACAGCTTTCTTTTTTTAATAACAAGATTACAATCCCACATATTTAAAACAACACAGCAAGATTCTCATGACATAGAGGAAGGAGATATTTTCTCTTTTCCTTGAACATCGGTTAGTGTTTGCCAATATATAGTTAAAACAACCACGCAATAAAGTCTTGAAAAATAAAGTTTATCAAGTTACATTATCGTTAACCTTTTAAATATTTTCTGTTTGAAAAGAAAATAAATAAATAAATAAAATAAGTAAATTGAGTAAAAAATTCTTCTCTAGTATTTATTTGAGTAAAAAAGAGAATAAAAAATAAACAATTTATATATAAATATTTGTTTATCCTTTATAAAAACAATTGTTAAAAAATGTATAGAAACTTATATTCATAATATTTCTTGTTCTTATACTCAAAATATATCAATAACTTTCTCATTTAAGAAAACTCTCTCATCTCTATATTTTTTACTTTACCAAAAAATTATGCATTTCATTTTTTTTTTGTGGAAATTTGATTTTTTGTTCTGTCCATGAGTTCATCTACCTTATTTCTTTTCACCAACAGAAAAATGATTTAAAATTGCAGCTTTTTGAAAAAACAGTGATGTCGTTAAACGTAAAGTTAAGAATTAGTAATAAAGAACCAAACATATTATCTCGTACTTTGTAAGGTCAAATTGTAACGTTCCATTAATGGAATTGAAGAGACACAACTAGAAGCTGCTTGGACCCAAATTCATTAAAATAAGTGAAAATATTAAACTAATTGTTTTGAGAAGGGCCCACTAAGAAACTAAAATATTGTGGGAGCCCATTGGGAAGGGTTTGCTTCGGATCAGGAAAGTTAAGACAAATGCACGTAATCTACGCGTTTCCGCGGAAATGAACGCCCACCCATTCTGTCTCTCTCACTCTCACTTTCACTTTTTTTATTTCTTCTTCATACTATTACTCCCTCTCTTTTCAATCCAAAATCTAATAATTAATGTATTTATTTATTAATATTTTTTTATCATATATTATTAAATCTTTATTTTTAAATAAAAATTTATTGGATTAGACCATAATATATAAAGGGTGTAACTAAGAAAATAATGACGAATATTATTTTAAAATTTTAAAACAATAAATGAATAAAATATATTTTTTCATAAGTGACTGTTGAAATAGTCAAGGTATTATTATATAATACTACTAGTATTGGAAAATGAAAGAACGGTTATTAACTGTCAACCGTGTTTTGGAAGCGTGGCGGTGTCATCCAGAAAAGAAGCACAAGTCAAACTTTTCCATCTTTTTCTTTGTTTCATTCGTCAGTTACTTTCTTTTTTCTCTTTTGTTTGAACTTATGCCCCAGTCTAAGGAATTGACCTTTCTTTTTCCCATTTTTTGGGCTTGTATTTTGGGCCAATCCTACAGAATTTACGCGTGATTCTGGATTCAGAACCTAAAATCTGATTTTATTTATGATATTCTTTGTAAAACTTAATTACTTAAATTTTTCATAGGTTATCTACACATTTTTACTAAAGTTCTACCGTATGCTCATTATTTCATTTTCCTATGGAAGCTACACTGTTAGGGGATGAACTAGTTGTCAGTTTATTTATCCACTAAAAGAATCAGTAAAAGTATTTCGTCAACAAATTAATCAGTATGTTAGCTTGAGCCTTGAGGTGAACTGTTTTAAATAATTATAATTTTCTTAAACCGAATATATTTAGTTAGAAATTGAAAAGAAGAAAAAAAAAGCCGCTGGCACCTTACATGCATGGACATGGGGTACCAGAAATAGCAATAATAAAATTAGATGTCACTATTTATAAACACGTGCTTGTGTTGTGAAGTTTATACACGATGGAAACATCATCTCCCTACACATATCCAGCTTGTGAAAACATCTGATGCAATAAAATAATGACACTTAACTTCCCTCCTTTAGATCATAGTCTAACCGAAAGGCCCAAAAGCCTAGATCCAAAGAATGTTAAGCCCAAGACTTTGAATATCCGAGACACGCTCTTTCTCTTCAGCTTCCCCTTTCCTTTTCAGTCAAACAAACCTCCCTTATCCAAATTGAAAATCTAGAAATTCCCATCTTAGGAAACAAAGGCACACGTGTCAGAAGCAGAGTTGCCGGCAAATCAAGTCCCTACCCATGCGCCACTTTCAATTTCTTAACCATAGTCCATACCGTGGGACAAAACACCATAATCCAAATGGCTGAGCCTAATTCAACCATAGCTGGACACTCATCACACACTGATTTTGCGAATTTCCTTGAAACACCCTTCAAACTCGAACTATATATAAACCCATTCCAAATCCTTTCAACTCTCACTTTCCCTCTCAAACACAAAACAACGTTAGTAACTGCAACTAACTAGTGACTAACTACCAACCAACTACCTCTTTCGCAACTCAAAAGAAAAACTTCAAAGAACCCAACTTTATGTTTTCCATCAATCGTTTCTCCGACCCACATGGGAACTCGCCGGGGGCGGGAGGCTCCCGGCCGTCGACGGCGGCGCTGTCGGATGAGGAGGTGTTTCTGGCGGCGAGCCACCCCAAGAAGCGCGCCGGGAGGAAGAAGTTCCGGGAGACGCGGCACCCGGTGTACCGCGGCGTGAGGAGAAGGGACTCCGGCAAGTGGGTGTGCGAGGTGCGTGAGCCCAACAAGAAGACAAGGATTTGGCTCGGGACCTTCCCCACGGCGGAGATGGCGGCGCGTGCGCACGACGTCGCCGCGATCGCGCTCCGGGGGAGGTCTGCCTGCCTCAATTTCGCCGACTCCGCGTGGCGGTTGCCGGTCCCGGCCACGGCGGAGGCCAGGGACATCCAGAAGGCGGCGGCGGAAGCGGCGGAGGCGTTTCGGCCCGGGGTGGAGTCGGAGATTAAGGAGGATGTGGCAGCGGAGGCGACGGAGCATGAAGAAGAAGAAGAAGAGGCGGTGCCGGAGTTTCTAAGGAACATGGTGCTGATGTCACCGACGCATTGCGTGGGGAGTGAGAATGGATATGCTGACGTGGAATTCGACGATGCTGAAGTTTCTCTGTGGAGTTACTCCTTTTAATTCAACATAACTCGATTGGTTTTTGATATTTTGGGGAATGGAATTGTTTGCGTGGGACTTGTAGAATAGTGTCCGTACTTATACTTTTTTTTACTAGTACGGATGCTTGTTTTAGGTGTCCATAACATACTAGATCAGAAACAAACAACTATAAAATGTTATAGATCACAAAGATGTTACAGGATTTTTTTTTTCTTTTTTTTTTGTATATAGTTGATATTTCAAAATAAAGAATTGTATTTTTTTTATTAATTACTTTTCTCAATGTAATTATGCATGTACAGTACATGAGATATTGTATAGAGAGAAATGTAAATGTAATTAACAATATAATGTAATAAGAGGAGAGATATACAGAGCAATTAAGAGTATTAAGATATTTTCATTTTAATAAATGTACATGTATCGTTTCTATGTATTAATTTCTGACTTATTTGATTATCTTACATATTTATTTGATTAAAATAGTCATATAATAGAGGAGTTTATTCCATTAATTATAGCATATTTTAGCAACATATTTTTAAACAGTACTTGTAACTTATTTTTCAAATTGTGAATGAAAGAAAAAATTATCATCCTGTTTGTAATTATCTAAAATTATATAATTTTCTAATTCTAAATTATAATTAAGTAATTAAACATTTTTTAATGTCATTTTATATTTATTTTTCTACAAAATTTTATATTTATTATTTATTGACTAATTTTGTTGTTCTACTAAATACATTTACTTTAATTAATTAAACAACTTTGATGCTGACGTAAAGGATGTATAGAATATTCACTTTTCATGTAGCAAGAATATGATCTAAAGTTTAATATAAAAATTATCAATCTTTTTGTTTGAAATTTTATCAATTTTTAGCGTTGAAGTAGAAAATAAATAGATTATATTTGGCATTATCTTAATAGTTTTTATTTTATCTGCACGATACTATTTATCAACAGTGATCGACAACGTAATTGACAATTAAATAATCAAATTAAAGTACATTTTCCGTTCCGTCAATAACTTTATCGGTGTTATCTTGTAAGGGTTCTGTTTGAATAACACCAATTTCAAATTTTTCGAACTCAACGATTTACGTTGGAGTGCTTTGTCAACCATAAAAGAGAAGTTGGCAAAAGTCTTTGTGTTTGGATAACCTTTCGATATCCGTTGAAGGAACTTTTTTTTCACTTTTATATAAAAAAAACCAAAATAAGTGGTGTATTACTTTTCAGTTATATTTAATGTAATTCTAAAACAAACACTCATAAAACAAACACATCTTTAGTCATAACTAAAGGGTGAACTAACAAATTCCGTAGCTAAAAATAATAAAAAATTGTATTAATTTAGGAAAATTAATATTTAAAACGAGACAGTCGATATAGTTTGGCTATAACCAAGCTCGAATTGTAACTGAAGATGCATAATGTAAATATGTAATAAAAAAATTGATAGATCAAGTTCATACTTAGAAGCCAGCCGTTTCCTCAAGCAATTTGGGGCATCTAGCTTCTCTTGGTTCTTTGCTCTAATATTTGGCATTTGGCAAAATCTTTTCTTCATACTTGGAGCATTCATAATCATCTCTAGTCTTTTTATTTGTCTGCATAGAAAGAAACTCCAGTCTTTTTAGTTGAAAGTGATTAATAGGAAGAAAAAAATAGACTATAAAGTTTTTAAATAAATAAAATCATGTGTATTCAAATATTTTGCAACGAGGTCGATATTAGTCGGAATGCAAAATGACATTCGTTACTTGCAGCATGATACTTTTAAGACTTTAACAACAACATTAGTCATGTCTCAGTGAGTGAAGTTGACTACATAATAGACTACACAACACAACGGCTAAAACCAAAATTTTGGGGAATTTTGTTCATGATGAAATCCCTTTTAATAATTTCCTTCAATGTTTGTTTTGGCCTCCTACCCCTTTCCATTGATACCTTAAGACTTGCCATGCTAAAATGTAATCTAAAAATATAATAGGAGATAACATACTTCTTCAACTCACCTATCTTTTCTTGATCTTCCCTAGCTCTGCTTCTGCACAATTTGTTCCTTGAAACTCTATATAAACAGCATCATTTTCAGTGATTACCTGTGATCATTTCCAGATATTAGACAAAACACAGCAGAAAACCAGAGACTTGTACACAAGCAAATGTTGCTTCCGCATACCTGTCATATCTTTCTTACAGTAGATTCAATAAGAACCATCTCATTCTCCACCCTTTCATTATTCCAACCCCGATGAATAAAAACCCCCATTATTGACAAGCCATCGCATGTTGAATCATAAAACCATGGGATGTACTCATGTACCATAATAAGCTGCGTCATGGCTGACACTTTAAACAGACAAAAGACCCGACTGTTACAGATTATGAAGAGCAAAACTAACCTCTATAGCTGATGGATAATCACATATGATAGATCCTGTTCTCTTAAATTCCCTGGGTGAATGAAGGGGCTTCCATAATTCTTCCATGACAAAGGCATAAAGGGATGAAGCAATCGCAGGCCATTGTCCACACTAAACCACAAGGTATCTTGTCCAAAGCGTCTTTCGGAAGCAAACTTAGGATCATTATCAGTAAAGTAAGGCTTAATAACTTTGATAAATACATCACACAATTGAAACTGCCATCAAGAATACGCTGTAACAATAGCTTGTGAGAAATCAAATGATTCTAGAGACTTCATTGTTTTATATATGGTTTTATTTAACACTGAGAGTATCCACTGGCAGCAAAATAGGAGAACATCTGGAATCAAATTTCAGGAGAATATAATCATCCCAGGCTTGCTCATTGCAAATAGTACTGCATTCCACGGTTTTTTATTTTTATTTTTATTTTTTTTATTGATAAGCAAACTGCATTCCACGGTTTATTACACCATTGGTGATACCCAGCCACCGTTTGAATATCTTGGTTAATTTTGACAGAATGAAATGAATAAAAACAGCAGAATTCAATCAACAAGAATTCACTAAATTGGTGAAAAATTCAGCTGTGTTAAGGTCCAATGTGTAATCAGGCCATCCCAGTACAGATAATGGGAACACAACAGAAGAAAACTATGCATCAAGAAGGTCAGGATCCCGGCTTAAATGAAACTTCTTTCCGTTATACCTCTGGCTAACCTCTTTTTGGGCTTCCTGGCCACTGCGCAATGATAGTCACAAGCACCAAATTCGTGCAGCATGTCATCCTCTAAAGTGAGGTACATGCAGGTATTCGGTGACCTCACCAAAGCTGTCATGAAATGCACCAATCCTGTATGTTTTCTAGTCATCTGTAAAACATTTTTACCTTGAGCAAGACATGGTTATATCATAGGCTTAGAAGAACAATCAAGGCACATGAGAAGAAAATTAGATAGAGAGCACGCCAACTAGCCAAGTTCCAACTAAAAGATTGTACCAATGTAATTTAATGTAAACCTAACCACTGATTCCATTTAAAATAACGACATCCTTCAACAATTTGCTTCAGTTTTCTCCTATACTTGCTTGAGTGTAAAAAATGGAAGGAGTTCAAATTAAAGGATTCTGGTAGAGACGTCGCAAGAGAGAACTTCAAATAATAGAACATAATGTTAATATACGGTGTGTAATGACGTGTTAAAAAATACTATTGATTAATTATTTAACTTATACTAAAACTAAACTATTGAGTTTTATTAAATAAGAAAAAGAAATTATGAAATATGGAAATCACTCCTAAGAGATCACCTAAGATAATAAAAAATATTCTTAGGTACAATAATGATTGAGATATTCTCTACATATTCTAATAGGAAAGCAGTGACAATGAATTAAGTTGATTATATTTCTCAACACTTAATCTGCCTCAGTTTCAGTCTTGAGAATGAGATAGAGCTCTGCCAAGCAAGGCCAAACTCGATCTCAAAACATTTCTCTCACTAATCATTAAAACGATAGTAATACTATTACTTTACAAGATTTAGAGATGCTAAATTGACGCTAAGGGATGAAGGTCCTTGCCTTGCATTTAGTTTAAATCCTACACCGTTTCAAAGGACCACTCTGCAGGGTGAATTTTACACTTACTACAAGAATTTGTAAAAAGCAAACAAAGAAGTTATAAGCACCTCTTCCAATCAGCCAAATATTGTTTTGGAATAATCTCTAGCCGAATCATTGCCACTGACGAACCACCAGAGCTTTATTATGGGCTCCACAACATCGTTGCTTCTTCAACAAACACCAAGGCACATCTCATTGTTTTCAGATCCTCTATAAAGGCACTATATAAAATAAGAAAACAAATGAAACAAGAAATACCTAAAATTTTGTTTTTCATCACATACATAAATTATTGCTAGAGATAAATACTTGTAAAAGGTACTACCTCTTGCAGGACTATATAAGGTAATAATGATAGCTAAAACAATATCATAGCAACATACTAAAAATAGTGATATAAATTGTAATTTTCCCTTCCATCGCCAGAGAAGATCATTAGTCAGGTTCCACAAAAATACAAGTGTAATTTCCAACAAAAGTATTGTCACCTAACATTTGTTATTTCTCATGAAACATAATATCAGAACAAACCTTCCTCTGTAATGCTTCTGTTACCGCCTCTTGGGCTTTAAAATGCGGATTACTATGATAATGAGTCCTTGAAGTTTAAAGAAAATCAATTATAATGCAAGTACAATCAACCTCATACTGGACTGGACTCCATAACATGCAATAGTTATGTGAATTTTATGATTATAGATCCAAATGAGAAGCAAAGTATTGAAAAGACTTTGATCTTCAACCTTGAGAAGCAAATACACTCAAGACTAAAGTGATTACATGTAAGATAGTATTGAGGAGAGTTTGATTGTTCACCCTTGCTTTCCATGAATCTCATCCAGTAACTTTTATTTTTTCTTTTATTGGGCACAACAATTATGTAATGCTATAAGTCATTTAATGAGAATATGGATCTATGCTTCTTTCTCATTATAGCTAGTAGACGAGTCATTTCACAAAAGAATAATTGTGCACACAAATAAACAATTATACGCACTTCACTTCATATTCATATAATCTTTATCATATAATTATAGTTTGGCTCACCTCATTTAGCGAACACACTCATTTTGCTACCTCATGATTATGCAAGATGTAAAGCATACAAGTGGGCAATAAGCATTATTCTTTGAGAATGCATGGACCTTGGCCCAGTGGATATGCATGGTGATATTTACTGCTTATAGCCATATCAGTTCTGCTACATATAACAAGCATCCTCCTTACGCTTAAATGGATTGTACAGTGGAACTCTCGGTTCATGTTACACTATTTTATTGAGTGAATGATCATCCAAATTCCAAACCAACCAACATCCCTCACCACCTCAAAAATTAAATCAAAAGTATAATAATTTAACACATGAATTTACAATTCATTTCCAAGCATTTGGAGTACCATCAAGATACAACTTCCTTTACAAACCAGGCAGAATTCCTATTACCCACACTCATGCATGATAATAAACACGGAAAGGTAAATGAGGATGAAAGGAACACAATAATAGTGAGCAATTAGAAGTCATTACATGATTAAAGTGACAGATCTGACCACAACTTGCACCAAGCAGAAGACAGAAGCATGAATGCAAAAATTTGGGAAAACATATACAACGGGTTCAGTAAATTTGCATCAGTAGGCCAAATTTAGTCACCACATCAGGCTATTCTATCAATCTCTCCAAAAGTCTACCCTCAACAGACAAGAGATGATCTCGGTGATGTGGGAAGTTGGGTGCATGATGACCAACGAATAACTGATTCAGTCACCACAAGATCAAGTTGCTCACACTCGCCAAGTCCAATTGTCCGGTTTCTCTTGTTGTGAAATCCCAATGCCCTATGGCCATTTATTCCACCTGCCACTTTACCCTCTACAGGTTTGCAATCCATCTCTTTAACATCATGTCCAAAGCAAAGAGCAGAACCTGGTAGTAGAAGCAATAATAAATATAGACTAAAGGGCTGGAAAAAATGAAGATAGTTAAGTGAAAAAACTCTACATACCTCCAACAATTGCATTTACATTTGATGTGTTAGTTGGGAACTCTGATATACAACCCCTTTGCTCAAAAACAGAACTGGGGCTAAGAAATGCAAAGCTAGGCATTGAGGGAATTGAGGGAACAGTAGAAGAGAATTCCAAATCAATGGAATCACCTGAGCTCTGAAATGAAAATCCACCAGAGACAGTAAAAGGTGTCACTGGTTCCTCAAAAAAGGAAGAAAATGATGATTTGCACGTAAGTGTAGGCGATTGAGCACCACATATTGGAGATTCAGCACCAAAGCTGATGTCCTTATTCCTGGACATAAATGAGGTAGAGAATGAGTTGCTACCAACATCCCACTCTCCACAACTCCTGATTTTATGTTCACTTAGTTGTTTAGGGTTTGTTTGATTACTCTGCATCCAGTGATGATCTGCAAAGGGAAAGTTCAGGCGCAGTTTAGAAAACAGGTTTGTGGAATCTCATTTCTTCCTCTTTTTGGGGTACTTTGCTATACTGTGGTGGATAGAGAAGGGCTTCTATATATAACCGCCATCCATCTTAATTAATTTATGTGATTATTACACCATAGCAATAATTAAACCAGCATAAATAGTAGCTTTAAAGATCATTTAGAACAAGCATGTAACCAAAAAAAAAAAACCCAACAAAAACTGCTCACCGTGTAGGAAAAATCAAAATTCTTTATCTTGGAGGCAGTATAAAAACAAACCATGGTAAAAGAGAAATCTGGCTGTATGCCTGAGAAATTTGCTGGGTGATAGCAACCTCTTGTACAACAGTTTCAACTTTTGGACAAGCATATCATACGCGACCAAATAGTATATATTTTTTTACCGCAAGGTGTCCTCTTTTACTTTTAATGATTTTAAGTGTTATAGCATTGATTGGAGAATCCTTCTTCATAATAAAAACTAACAGAATCATCAGATCATGGGTCACCGAAGCAGAATAAAAATATACTCTTTACTTTGAAATAAGTTATTTTGTATACTAGTATTCTTTTTATGTTCAATCTTTGAATCAAGTTTCCCAATGGAAATACCATCATTGTGTCTCAACAGTTCCATTGGGGGGGGGGGGGGGTTGCAGAATCAAACGTTATCAAATGTCAAACTTAGTAAATGACATCTTTTTATCAAAAGTAAATTTTAATGTTTTATCAATCTATTCATTAAACTTAAAGGTCTCATAAAGTAGATCAAGTCTACAAAATTTCACACAATTCAAAAATTAACTGATACCACATCTCCCCACATTATTTTAAAATATCAATAAATAGATACTACTGGATTACATATCTATGAATGTCAAAATTGTGCAAGATTCTATATACATGATAATCATAATAACATCACATGAATCAATGATTGCATTATGTAAATTAACTTTCGATAAAAAATTATAGGAGCCACCCCCCCCCCCCCTACACACACTTTCCCCCACCTACAGTTACGAATATGAATCAAATAGCTTCAGTAGATATAATAGGCATTAACAGCAAAAGGAAAACAGGTGTAGCTTACCTAAAACCTCCTTGGCAGTGAGCCTTCGAGAAGATTCTGTGCAGAGCATTCCCCTGATCAAATCCTTAGCTGACTTGGAAACATAATCCCATGGCTCAGATGGGAACCTCAGGTTAGCAGTTTTAACAGCTTCAAATATCCGTGACTTTGTCTTTCCCCAAAACGGAGGCATCCCACTCAGTAGAATGTAAAGAATAACCCCTGCACTCCAAACATCAGCAGCCTGGTTATATGCACCTGCCAGTACCTCTGGAGCTATGTAGAATGGACTACCAACTAATCCATGCAAACTCTGCCCTGCTTAAACAAACCCCAATTTTTGAAGATGAAAACCATGTATATTCAGTAGAGCAATGGAAATTGCAAGATTAATATCTGCAACAGAAGAAAAATAAGTACCAGGCTCAATGTAGGTTGCAAGCCCAAAGTCTGCCAATTTAATTGGAGATGAGGAAGATCTAGTTGTCAAGAGAATGTTTTCAGGCTTCAAATCTCTATGAACAACTCCATTTTCATGACAATACAAAACCATCTGCATGAGATGCCTGAAGAGTACCCTGGCTTCAGATTCAGGAAACCGACCATGCTTCTCTAACAGATGAAACAGCTCTCCTCCAGCACAAAGCTCCATCACCAAATGAACAAAATCTTCCTCTTCATAAACTGCCTTCAGATCAACAACATTTGGGTGCCCGGATAACCTAGACATTATCTCAATCTCAAGTTTAACACTCTTCTGATCATCCGAAGTAACCAACCTATCTTTAGCAATAGATTTGCATGCCAAAACCTCCCCGGTCAGCTTGTCAGAGCAAGTTCTTATGACACCAGACTGCCCCCAGCCCAACTGCTCTCCAAGAACGTATCGATCTTTCAAATTAGAGATTTGTTTTGCGTCTAATATGGTCTCTGTCAAGCTTGCTACTGTGTAACAATTGTATGAAGTTGAATGTTCACTGCCGCTGTTGCTGTTGGCAACAGCCATAACAACTAACAATGTTCTAACTCCTCAACAAACCCACAAAAATCACTAACAATATATCTATCCTAAAAATTCTCTTTCTGAAAGATCTGGTTCTGGAGAAAGTGATAAGCACCTAGACAAAATAAGATTACTAAACACCAATACCAAACTTCATCTACATTATACTCCCATCCACCGAAACCTCACTTCAGGTCAAAATCCTTGAAGTAACTCAACTTGGTTGATATTCGATACAGACATATACTGTTACTGTAAGCCACAGAATACCATGAATCAGAAAAGTAAAAGACAGAAAAGGCGAGAGTTTGACTCCTCAGCGAAAAGCATTTCTCCCCTTCTCCCCTTTCCAAGTCAGTTTATCTGCAAAAACAAAGAAAATGAGACTCCAATCATTCATTGCAAAATAGCTAAATATCTAATTGAGGTAAACATAAAAAAAATATATCCAGCATGTAGTTACTTCTGAATCAGATCAAAAGTTAATATAATTAAAGTGTTGAGCTCCCCCAGCTTTAAACTTGACAATACACTGAAAACAGATTCTAATAGACGTCTCCAATCAAAATTATCGATAAAGACATAAACGAGGAGAAGAAGAAAAAAAGATGAGCCAGAAGGCAAGAATCAAACAAAGTAAAAACAGCAGAAAGCCATGAAAATTCAGTCAACCCCAGATCCTGGAACAGCCGTCAAATCTTACCAGTAGGCAATAGAAAAGGAGAAGCATAATCTGAAAAAAGGAAAGTGAGAAAGAGGGACCTGACCTGAGGGAATGAAGAAGAAAGAGAGAAGAGGGGGAATCCGTTGGAGAAAGAGACGAACCCTCTCTCCTCGCCGAAGCTAAAACCCAAACGTTTGCTTCCTTTCTTTCGTTTTATTCTGTCTTTTCAAAATGGTAATGGACATTCCTTCCTCCTTTTGCCTGTTACAGTTTCGATTAATTATATTTTTAATCTTTATAATTTCATAAACTTATTTATTTTAAAATGTTTTATTTTTGTTTTATTATTAAAAACATATTTATTATTGGTTTTACAAAGTAGAAAAATCATGTTAGTAGAAAATTTCTCAAATTTATCATTTCACAGATCAACTAATAACTACATTTTAATCTAGTCAAAATATTAAATAACATTTTATAGATACTATTTTTCAATTATTTTTTACTTATATATTAATACATGTTTTTATGCATGTAATGTGAATTATAAAAAAAATGCATATAAGATGAAAGCTTATTTTCCTTTTATATGTCCTCCTGATTTTTAAGCAATAATTTATCCAACTAATAAAGATGCATTAAATTCTTCCTTTTTTACTATAATATTTTCATAAATATTATCAGAGAAATGTATTATATTGAAATTTTATAAAATTATTTTAACACGAAATTTTTTAATAAATTTAAAATATTTTATAGTAATATAATGATTTTCAAAAAAGTTTAAAATTTTTATAATCCAAAATTTTGTAATATGAAGTTTAATAAATTTACATTATAAAGATTTTATAATTTCAAAAGATTTTATATTTTAATGGATAATATGAATTTAAAAAAAAAACAATGCAATTAATTAGAAAAATAACATAAATTTAGTTCAATTAACATTATTACAATTGTATAGTTTAATAATCAACTTATATTTAGTTCAAATTTTAATTCTTTTATTGAGAATGCTATTTATGCTAGAGCCAAGTACAACGCTACAAGAAATCTTATAATTTCAACATAACTTTGGAGAATTGCTAATGTTAATTTTAATGGATTTACATGAATTTCTACTAAGCTCAAAACAAAACAAAAAAAAACGAATTTCCACATATCTTTAAAATAAATGGGTATATTTAAAAAATAGGTTATTTTTTTTTAATGTCTAATAATAATAATACAGAAGTTTACGTAAATTATCCAAATTTATCAATCCATTAAATCTCATTGTAAATGGTTATTTAAAATTGATGATTAAAACTACAATACAACATAAATTCATACATGACAAAGATATGAAATTATTAATATATTAATACGAAATATTTAATCAATAATTATATTTGTTTTATTTATTTCCTGTTCTTTCATGTGAAAATAATTAATTTTGAACAAAACAGATTTTATAAATTATGAGCTAAATCTGGCTTGTAATTATAAAGTCAAAATTTAGTCAAACTTATACATATATATGATTAAAAAGAAATGAAGAGTTTTTATAAATTTTTTTATTTGATTTAATTTTTAAAAAGAAAAGGGAAAGAAATGAAGAGAAGCAAATTCCTACCCATCTAAATTTGGTCCCCTTCAATATGGTAAAGATTTATAAGAGTATAAAAATATTTTTAATACAATGTATAAAATATTTTTACTTATTTTTAAAATTTTAAAATTATGATACAAAAATGGTTGATTTTTAAAATATATTTCTTCTCCTTGTGAACCAAAAAAAAAAGTTATATCATCTCCTCTTTATTAAAATATTTCTCTTCTCTACGAAACAGAATTTTATAAAACATCTTCCTTTCATTTATTAAAATTCCTAAATATCAATCAATGATATAAAAAATAAAAATAAAAAAGACATCAGAAAGAGAAAGTTAAAAAGATTGTCGCTAAGATGACTCTTTTTGTAATATTGATTTACAAATTAATGTGATAAAATGGTTAACTTAAACATGCTCACAAACCTATCAATTAAGTAGACCATAGAATATATATACTAACTCGTCATATAAATAAATTTATGTTATCTCCATTGATAGTTCTAAATAAGATTCTTAAATATAAGAATTAATTAGTTCTTACAAATTTTATGGTATGATGATATGAATGTAATTAGATGTAAGAACAATTCTTACATATCAACTTCTAAGAATTGGTTCTTAAACAATAATTTTTATTATTATTCTAACTTAATTGCAAAACTCACATAAAAATAAATTAAGAATTCAAACTAAGTTTTTCTATCATAACAAAAATAAAAAATATTCTAAAATTCTATGTAGCATTGTACAACTCATGAAAGTTAAATTAATAATTAAAAAATATGCTCTACCATGAAAATGTTATTATCAATATCAATATCAATATATATATATATATATATATATATATATATATATAATAAATATTAAACAAGCTAACTTGTCGTGTCTAACTGTCTTTTAAAATGACTTAAAAGACTGACATTTTTCATTTAAATAAAAATTTTAAAAGTCTTAATACGATGTTATGTAAGTGAGATTATGGATCCCAACGGATAATTTATCCTGTTTATTTTAGAAGAGATAAATTAAGTGAAGCAATGAAAGCAAAGGACATGGTTCTGTGTTCTTATCCTAAATTAAAAGTGGAATAATGAGTGGCTACTTTCCATTAAGATAATAGATTCTGTTACAACTAAGTAAATACTAACTCGTGTAGCACAAGTAATTAGTGTTGCCAGATGAGATACGATTGTCAGTTCGATTGGATCAATGAGTGGCTGCCAGCAAAGAATGATTCCTAGCCTCGTTCCACTATTGTATAAAAGAATTATCTTGCACGCTTGCACTATGTTGTTTATCTCATGCCACGTTAGCTACATGTCTTGTGAGTTGTTATTTTATTTTATTTTTTTTGGTAGAGGATCTTCTGAGTTGTTATATAACATGTTTGTGTTATTGTTAAAGTTTTTAAACTTTCCGAAAGTACTTTCACAACATCCTTATTCATAGTACGTTTGGCATGTAAGGAATAACATTCCACTAATAAAATTTGAAAGTATCTTGTTTTATATATATGCTTCAACTATAATGAACTCATTCATTGTATGGAGAGAAAACACATTTTGTCACTTTCATCGATATTCACATTTTAAATTTGTTGTTATATACGACTATTCCAAATATATTTGATGGAAATTAATCTGAAAAGATATCCCATTTCATTAACCCTTTCATTAATATTTACTATGTCAGAGAATTCCTAAAAGATATCTCGAATAATTGAGTCGATCAAATCGGTTGGATCGACTAACAAATTGACGACCCTCTCAATCTGCTCGGTCAAAAGGGTGGGAATGCTTAATGTACCGATTTAACTCCCTAATTTTTTGAGACCCACTTTCCTAATCACGACCCAATTACGAATAGTATAAATATGGCTTCGGTGAGGTATGTAATCTAATTTGAACAATCGCATTTAATATATCAATCATTTATTACTTGAACATCAAAGTGTCTTTTGCAAGCACCTCTCCACCTCAAACTACATAGAGTGAAACGTGAAGACCTCAGTTCGAAGTTGAGATTGTAATAATTAAATGATTAGCAAGGTGTATCTCCTAATACAGTAACATTCACTTTTATTAGAATTGCATGAAAGTTAAAAATTAATGGTGATATTTCATATGCCAAGTCTAAGATTAATTTGTAAAAGAACTATACTATTTCAACGTCACAGAACAATTCATTGGGAGAGACTATGTGCATGTTTGTTTTATTATTTGGAAAAGTCAAACATCCGTTCAACCCAATCCACTCACACTCATACTTTTTCATTTGAGTGCATGAAAATATGTGTGGATGAGTATTCAAACACACCCTATATATATTACCTTATTTCTTGAACTCATCTTTAATTGCTGGCGTGCTGCCCTGCTTATTGTTGGATCATTGATCCGTTACCCGGGGAATAGTATGGAATCAAGCTTGTTCTTAGATCCAAAGGAAACCACTGCAATATCAGTATGTTAACAAACATGTTAATGCATTGCAAAGCTAATTCGATAGCATTCATCATGGTGTTTCTTTCTTCTTCTTTTCACATCATGAATTTTCTTATAATTAGGATTTGTGTTTAAATTAATCTCAAAATCTATTCATAAATAAGGATTGTTTTTCATTTTGACACACTCTAAATGTGGGACTTGGTGAAAGTTATCTATTCTTAGACACTTAGCCTATTTCTTAAACATGGTCAATGATGACCTCTCTTTAATATATCCATCTATACATATTCATTTTGAGTTCCTGTGCATGGGTGAGTCGTTGATTTATAATATATTTACAGCTAGCTATTGATTAAAAAAATTAATGATTAAAATTTAGATAAAATTAATTTTATATATAAAACAAAGTTTAAAATTAATTATAGTTTCAACTTTTCCAATAATAATTACAATACACTTTATCTTTTTAAATTGCATTATTGAAAAATCAAATAATAAAATTACTAACCTAATCTTACACTGTCTCATATTCAATCTTGTTTTGTGCTAAAATTCTCTAATCAGTGATAATTAAAATATTATAAATAAAATTAATTAATATATGATCCTGATCCAGTAAATTAAAAGATATCTGTGTTGGAAAAAAAATCATTTATGTATTTATATATAAATTTAATTGGGCATGTTCCAATATATCTTATTATCTTTCTAATTCTAGTTTGAAATCATTAAAATTTAACGTGATATAAAAGAAGAGTCTGTGAATTCAAAACTGATATTAACGATGAATTATAATAATAACAGCAAAATATTTAATTTCTCTTAATTTTTTTCGTAAATCAAAACATCCCTCTTAACTAAAAATTAAAAATCAATTCTGAGATACTAAGATCTATGTAAAAATTAAACATTTTCTAACAATTGTTTTTCTTTTTCATACACATGGATTAGGTATTGAAACTATAGTCGTATGTTTAAATCAATCACTCACAAGTATAACTAATCTTAAATTTCTTACAAGTTGATAAGCTAATTGATTAATTTATCAGTTCTTTAAATAATTTAACTAAGAAACCAATTTTAAAATAAGGACTTAAGACAAAATAATGACATTTATCTCATTCTTAAAGATAAGTAACATTAATTGTTCTACTTCAATTCAAAGGCTCACAAGTATTTTTTAATTACTTTAAAACCTAATGTTTAAGTTAAGGGAGATCATATCATAACAAGTATTAAGTAAAGAAGATAAAACAATAAAATTAAATAACAACTGAGACTGATAACTTAAAAAAAAAGTATATATGAGAATGAATTAAGTTACATCAAATCCCAACAAGGGAGAATTTATATATACATAAACATATGAACACTAAAAATGGTGAAGAAAAGAGAAAGTTTGATCTTGAAGGTTGAGGAACTTTTCAACTACCACACACTTTCCAAGAGAAGTTCTCTAATCATTTTTCTCAAATACCCTCCACTTAGGTCATAAAACCTTTTACCTCATCTCAATAATGATATGTCAACACTTATGACACTAAGCGTGAGTTTTCATGCTAACTATGAGACAAATATCAACTAGCACAAAACTCATATAACTATGGCACTAAGCATGGAACTAAAACTCTCCTTTGAAAGGTGGGTGTTAAGTGTGAGTTTTCACACTCAACATGAAACTTGAAATTACTCAAATGATTCTCTTTTAGAATGAGACTGAGTCATGTGAGATTGAGGTTGCGTGTGGAAACTTAACCAAAAACTTCTTCTTTCTTGAATCTTTACTAATTGTCATTTGCTTCTCTTAATATTTTTCAATCTTCTTCTCAACTATTAAATAAAGATAAAAAGCTTGTAAGTTATCTATTGATGTGAGTTAAAGACTAGAATTAATATTTTACAAATTTAAGTTAAATATTGGACAAATCAAGGTTTCAAGACAAGAAAAATTGAATAAATACTTCAAAATGTACCACAATATAAATATAAATATAAATAAATAAATAAATATATATATATATATCACTTATCATATATAATGTAAAAATTTTACACTCACGGTGCATGCACTACTAGAAAAAGCATCATTTTTCTGCGAATTTTCTTATAAAAAAATATTTGCAGATTTTTTTTGTAAATTTTCTTGCAATACTAATTTTACAAAAAAAATTTGCAAATTTATTTGCAAAAAATAATTTATAGAAATTTCTTACAAACTTTTTTTTATGAAAAATAATCTATAATTTTTTTCCAAATTTTGTTACAATTTTAACAATTATAAAAAAATTTCATGGTAAAAATTTGCAGAAAATGTAAAATTTTTATCTTGTTTCTTGGGAATTTTCTTGTAAAAATAAATTTGTAAGTAATGTTTACTAAATGGTAAAAAAACTTCGCAAGTAATTATTCTTACAAATTTTCTTGCCAATTTTAATCCACAAGAAAAATAAAAAATATATATAAATTTATAAGTTTAAGAATCAAAAGATTTTCCTTAAGGCCCACATAGATTAGAAATAAAATAATTAAAGCGTATATAAGTTGGGGGCAACACTCACCTTACAAGTTGATTTTGTATGGTTGAGTTTTAGATCTATAACTTATATCTAAGAGTTTAAAAGGTTATCTATCACATGTTAAAGATGTGGATGAATTTATTGTAAATATTTAAAAGTTGACTAATTATTAATAATAATCTAGAAAATTTTCTTGCAAATTTTAATATATTATCTAGGAAGGTATTATCTTCAAATCAAATATAATTTCCCCCAATTTGTGCATAATTTTTATTAAAAAAATTAACCAACAACAAAGATACTAAAAGTCTAAAACGATGATGTAAAAACCCTATAGCATAAATTGGATGTAGAAGAATCATTTTGGCCGCTAACTTTTGACGTAACGCAATGGTATTTGGCATATGGTGTGTTTTAGACTTTAGTCACTTTAGAGGAGATAATTTGATCGCCGAATTTCATATTTCTCTCTTTCTTAAATACTTTAGAGGAGATAATTTGATCGCCGAATTTCATATTTCTCTCTTTCTTAAATACCCACGTTTTCTCTTTTTCTTTAATTTTCTGATTTTATTAGAAGTCGAAGTAAATCATTTTAACTGAAAGTCGTTTGTAAAAATGATATAATCACCTAACACCTGAGTTTTTTAATCAATATTAAAAGTTAATCTTTGACTTAACATTAAATTGTGACTTAAAAATATATATTTTTTAAAAAAATATGAGTCAATGGAGTGATATCTCCTTGATATAAAAAAATCATTAATTTTAAATGCTAAATTAATTGAAATAATTTAATTTATAAGTTAAAATTAATGTATGCACAAATTAAAAATAAGACTTTTGAAAAGCTAATAGGAGGAACTTTTAAAAACTTTAACTTATATATAATGTAATTTGAATTTACAGAGAAGTTTATTTTATTTTTTCTCCGTTAAATATTTTTGGAAAAAATTACTGAACATATTTATATATATATATATATATATATATATATATATATATATATATATATATCATTATGTAGTAAAATTTTCAACTTTCAATAATGATAACATACGATTCCATGTGTATTGGACTTTTTTTTTATATGTTAAATTATGAATCCATTACATTGATAATATATGACTAATTTTGAGTGGTTATTGATGTATTTTTTTTTACGAGATGTTTATTTTTTTTATCAGTTATGCAATATGTTCATAATATTGTTATTATCATAAAGCGGTATTTTATTTCTCAGCTAAGATTGAGCTGACAAAAAGAATTAATCTGTCACAGTTATGGGTAAATTTAATAAATTTCAAACTGAATTGCAATATTCATTAAAAAAAACAACCAATTTAAAAAAATCAAATCGCATTATTTGCACAAAATGAAATTTAAAAACCGAACTCCATTGATAATTAAGTTTAATGTATCGGTGTACCATTTTTTAAATAATGAAATAAAATAAAATAAAAATAATCTATTTATGTCTTTTATATCTCACAATTTAGTTGTTATTACATAAAATATTTGAACATTGTTTACAATCATAGTGTTTTTATTTTTGTTTTTTTTTTAATTTATTTATTAATTTTAGACTATTAAAATTAATGTCAATTATTAAATCATGTTTTATAATTAAATTTTCACAAGATAATTATATTTCTTCAATGTTTTTAGTTGACCTCTATAAATTTGTTTATGTAAACTTTTTTCTTTAAATAAATGCTTTTTTATTAAAATAATAATTTTTTTTAATCTTTTATGTTGTGTTTATCTATTTGATTAGTCTTCAAATTAAATGAGTAAAAGATTTTTAATTTATCTCTAAAAAGTGTATTAAACATGATTATGTTCACAATTTTGAAAAAAAAAACTACTTTTCCTTTTAAAAAAAAATTAAAACTAGTTCAATTCTTAAAATTATATTAAAATTGATTTAGTCATAAAATGAGTTCTAAATTAATTATAAACTTATTTATAAAAGTGATTTGATTTTGAACTGATTTATTAATATAGTTTAAAAGATTTATAAATAAGTTCAATTTGATAAAATGATACAATTACATCCGGTTTGATTTTTTTTATAAAAAAAAATGAAACCACGCAACCTCTAGTTATAGTAGTTAATTAAAATTCGAATTCCTATTAAAAAATATATACACTTTTAGTATTTAGCATTGAACTATGTCTTAACATTTATTTATATCTTTAAACATAATTGTTTCCGGAAAATATATGTGATAAAACAAAAATAAAATAAAATTATAAGAGGTTTATAAATTGTTCTATTGCTTAAGGTCGTGTAAAAATCAATTTCAAGAACTAATGATTACTCATTTGATTATTAAATTATATTTTATTTAATTGCTTGTTTGATAAAAAAATAATTATAAAAGTGATAAAAATAATTATAAAAAAAAAATCACAGATGTGATTCGCTTTGAATTTGATATAACATTCAAACTGAGAACAGAATAAAATTGCATATTATTCTTATATTTATATTTAGTTAAAATTTCTTATCTAAACAGAGAATTAAACGAAATTGTGAACACCGTCCTCTGTTTCAGGTTTTGGCTAAACTCTTCTCCAATAGTTGAATGAGAGTACGAGACATGGCTCCAAAAGAACCGGAGAACAATTACACAGACGACATATAAACGAAAAACTATATATTTACAACAATGAAACACAAGAACTTTACATTCGCAACTAGATGTCATCCGTGGAGACAATTTATTGCCCAATTTGCCCCCCTATAAAACATAGTTTTACATACAAAATAAACTCATGGCTGAAGTGAACCAATGAAAACTCTGTATATCATTCGTAAAGGGGTGACAAACCCAGTAATAACGAGAAGAAATTAACTTGATCTATATGACCAAGAGAGACCCTCTTAGTCAAACAACTAACTAGAGATGAATAAATTAACACAAAAGCTCTAAAACAAAATTTAGAAGGGAAGATACGAAAAATTTGCACTCTCTTTTTGCGTATTGAATAAATTATAATGGAATAAGGTGGTTGTACTATTACCTCTTGCTAGTATTGGTGGGTGTGATTTTGATGACAAGGCCAGGGAAAACATCATCGGGATCATGGATATGGGGGTTCCGCTCCACGATAAACGGGTCGTTGCACTTGTCACTGATGGTGTGGAGGGTCTCCCCTTCTCCAACAACGTAAATTTCATCACACGCTCGTTCACGCAGGTTGTTCCCTTTCACAGCCTCCTCACCTTCTTCTGCCACCGTGCTTTCCCTTATCGACCCCAGCAGTATCATGCCCAACAACACCATGGCGCACCACCACGACGCTGAATCTGCTATGCTTTTTGTTGCAACAGAGGAACCCATCGGAAAACAAATTAATATTGGAACAAACAACCCTTCACTATATATATACTATAGAATAAGTGTAACAATCTAATGCGTATTGGTTGGGTATGTAATATTGTAATGTGTCATTTTCGTTTGCCTTGGGGGAAGTTGGATTCAACGACACCAGTTTTTGGCGTTTTGCGATTCAGTTAAGTTTTGTTTTACGCTTAACTTTGCTCTTAATCTTCGAGTGGATTCAACTCGTGTGGAAATTTTAGGGGTGTCAATAAACAGTGTGGGCACTGGGCAGAGTTTTTTTTTTCCATTCGTATAATCATTTTTATTTTATAATATAAATTTAATGTAACGTAAATCAATGTTTGTTGTGAGAAAGAATATGCTAAATTGTGGGCAATACCACTAGATATTTGACGCGTGGACTCTTTATTTGTGACCACCTGTAAGATTCCTTGATTTCAACCTCCCCGGGATAGCTTAGTGGGTGCCGAAAGTGGTTGAACGACAACATGATAAGAAATTTAATATTTATAAATATATACTTATTTATATTTATATTTTTTATCACCCCTCTAATAATCCATTCACCCTAAAATAGGTATGTTATTTTCCTAATAAATATTAAATTAGTAATTTAGTTAATTAACTTATGAAAGAGCGTTTTCTAAATTAATGTTTACATGGTAAATAATAATATCGGTGCCTAATTAGTTTAGGGGAATAAATCGAGAGGGTTGAATAAAAATAGTAATAATTCCAAAGTCATCACGGTCAAGAAAGACATTCTCGTCTTTAAAGCATTGTTGATTTTGATACTCTTTAAGGCCCAGTTAAGACAAATTTATATCCCTTTGAATGGGTCAGTGGAGAATATGTCATAGCATCTCAATCCAAACAATGGGAAGTATCTATTATTGCATTTAATTTGAACCGGAACTGCAAAAATACAAAATTTTCGATCCAAACAAAGGGATGTCCCAGCAATTCCATTAGCATAAAGCGGGGCTGGAAAGGGAACAAAAAGAGAGTGGAGCCAAGGGAAACAAGTATCATAATACATTGCCATTCTTATGAAGGCCATACTTTCTTCCATAATGTAAAGTGTAGAAAAGGTGAAGCATAAACAAATCATATATCTAATGATAGTATAAAGTTATATATATATATATATATATATATATATATATATATATATATATATATATATTCCTAATTATATATTATTGTATATAGTAAATTTGTTATTTTTATAATTGTAAAGTTATGGCACAAATTTCTTCCATATTTCCTGTTTTAAGGAAAACACGTTTCCTTGATTTTAGGCCATGATTTTATGCATGGTTTCCTCTTTTTTGCTCCTTGTTTGTTCTAGGTTTCCTTATTCTGGGTGCATACGCTTCTTCTCAATGCCTATATAAGGCATCAAGCATTTGGAGCAAATTGCAATTGATTCAGCAATCTACACTTGAGAAAAATCATACATAGAGAGGAAAGATTCAAGAGAGTATTTTTAGTCTATATTTGAGAGATTATCTCTTTGTTCTCATGATATTAGAGAACTTCTTGTACTCTCCTATTTCTACATAGTGGAATTATCTTGCTCTTGATCGCCCGTGGTTTTTTCTCCGTCTTTGGAGTTTCCACGTAAACTTGGTGTGTATTTATTTTTCTTGTCTCTCTACTTACTTCTCTCTATCTCTAATTAACTTGATCCGGTGCTTCCGCATTCTGCTCATTCTTTCTGATACCCAACAATAATGTTTGTTTTAAAAGGTTATGCAAAAAATATTTTCTAATTGATTGATAACATATATGTTTTATTCTAAATAACATAAAATGTAACACTCTATCTAGGTGAGTTGGATGAGTTGTGAGGGTTTCTATTCAAAGATTCAATTGACTATAAGAGAAAAAGTAATATAAAGTTTCTATTTTAAGCAGAGCTTCATAATCTTTTGTCTTTCAAGATCTTAGAGAGAGATTTTAGAGAGATAGAGATTGGTTCTCTAAAACTTTTCTCCTCATTTTCTTCTTGAGGGCGGGTGTGTCTATAGAGGCAATGATTCGAAGCAAAAGTTGAGAATCTTTAGTGCGGAGCTCGTTTTGTTTGAGCTTAGAGTGGTTCTTCCTTCTCCTCCCTCTTCTTTGATCTCGATTGCTTAGAGCCAAAGTAAAGGGAGCAAGGAAGTGCTTTAATGGATGTTTGAGTTGAATGCATTGAATGAATTGTGGATTGCTTGCATTTAGGTATTGAAGTTGCATGAATTTGGGATTGATTATGTTGAACTCGATTGGTTGGGTTCATGGAGAGGAAATTGGTGATTTCTCTAATTTGTGGTTGCATGTGCCGTTTTAGCTTGATTATGAGTCTTATATGATGTGTATGAGTTGCTTGATGCAATGCATGTGTTGATTTTTTTTTGTATTTTAAGTCTTGGAGGCAATTTTCATGATTTGTAAGTGCAAATTTCTGATGTCATGCCAAGCGCACTGTTGTGGCGTCATGCGTAACTCCAACTAGAGGGCTTTGTCTCGATTACGTCGGGGTAGTATCGATGGCATCGGACATGAGGAGAGAGACTCATCTCGAGTTGGGATGGTGTTGGGTGTGATAGCATGAGAATGTCTCTAACTAGGTGATGTAGGGCCTTAGTTGGGTGGCATCAAGCATGATCAAGACAAAGGCTCCCTTTTTGGATGACATCAAGTGCCACTAAGGTGACACCGAACGAGAGTCAGGTAGAGGTTCTCTACCTAATATGAGACCAAACATGGATTTTGCCACACTAGACGTGAGATCTTAAGGGATCTCCACCTTGGTCACACTAGGTGCGACTTGGATGGCATTAGGTGTGAGTGAGGCAGAGTGTTCCTACCTCGATGGCATTGGACGCGAAGTATGTTATGTCGGGCGTGGGATGCCTGGACGATGGATATACTTTGGAATGTTGTGTGATGAGCATGAATAGTATGAGTTTTATTGCATGTTGTGTGAAGTGTGGAGACTATATATTGATTGAATGTTATGTATATAGAGGATGTATGATGAGGTGTGGATGCTGAAAATGTGATATGACATTAAGGCATGTTGGCTAACTTAGGACTTGAGGAGAAAAAATTATTTTCAAAAATTGAAGATCCCATATAGGGAATCTTGGAATGGTACTTAGGTAGGCCATTATTGGAAAATTCTCCTTGAGTAGGTGTCTCTCTTAGAGTGGGTTTTGAGATGTGTTGATGTATCCTCTAGGTCCTTAGTTAGTGGTTGAGTAAAGTATGAGGTTAAGGGCTACAACCCTTAACCAAGTATTTGGAAAGGTTGTGTGGTTCCTTAAGGATAATTAGTGGACAATAATCTCGTATGTGACTTGGTAATGCATGTTAAGGTCATGGTAAGCCTATACCCAACTATACTATTCCTAACGGTGGAACCGGACCTTCTTAGTAAAAGTGTCAAAACTAGAGAAACTAGAGGAGAGATTATTATCCCATTTTGTTGTAATCGAGTTGGTGCTTTGAGTGCGAAAATAATTAAGTTGGTTTAGTAGGGTGGAGTCACTTAAACTACTCATGTTGTTAGGAGATCTCTGTAAGTGAATGCATGACAACATGTTAGTTGAGATATTTGCATATGATGTATGTTATGGTGTGTTCATATGCATTGTTAGATGTCTTGTGTGACATGATTTGGATGAGATATATGTTAGTATTTGAGTGTTTAGCTTTCATATATGTTTATGATATGATCTTGTATGATATAAAATTCTTTTCTATACTTACATGTTTCTAGACTCTAGCTTACCCTCCTATTTCCATGTGGTTTGAACTGCAATAATCATACATTGTATGTGAGCAGATCACGGTTAGGCTAAAAGAGTTGTTGCTTGGAGGTTGGCAATACCTTTTGTTGGTGTTGGTGCTATTCATTGTAGCTTGTATAGTAGTACTTGACTGACACTAGGACACAAGATTATTTTAGGGTTACTGTATACATATATATAACTTGTCTATATCAATACATGTGTTTTACTCTCTCTCTCTCTCTATATATATATATATATATATATATATATATATAAGGAAGAATTTGTTATTTCAGGAGTTGTTGAATTTAATTTTTTTAATGTATAGATCAAATATGCAAATTTTTAAAAAATTTGCATATTTGATCTATACATTAAAAAATTTAAATTCAATGGTTGGATTGTTCAAATTTGATGTAGAACATGAGTTATTAAACAGAAAAAGTCTAGGTAGACTTACTTTTGGAGTAATTGGAGTAAGTCTACCTAGACTTACTCTGTTCAATAACTCATGTTCTACATTATATTTTAATGATCCAACCATTGAATTTAAATTTTTTAATGCATAGATCAAGACTGTAAATTTTTAAAAAAATTGAAATTTTTTTGATACTTTGTTTCATTTATTTAGATCAACATATAAATGATTTGATAATTATCCGTCAATTTGAATAAAAAATGAAGTATCAAATGGTTTTCAAACTTTTTTAAAAATTTGCAGACTTGATCTTTGTATTAAGAACTTTAAATTCAATGGTTGAATCATTAAAACTTGATGTTGAATATGAGTTATTGAATATAATAAGTTTAGATAGACTTACTCTTCGTAGTAAACGAATATCTCTCTCTCTCTCTCTCTCTCTCTATATATATATATATATATATGACATATTCCCTCCTTTAATCTTATGTATTCTAGTAATCTAGTTTTTGCTACTAGTAGTGATTTCACATATTATAAGAGTCATGAAAGATCATTACATAGAAAAGAGACTCATGTACTTTTAAACAAATAAAATAAAATAAAAATAAAAAAATTAAGATTGAATAATAGTTAGTAGTTAATAGTGAAGAATGATTTTCGGATAATTATAAAAGATAAATGAGATATAAATAGAAGTTATAAGAACAAAACAATTAAAAAGTTTTGTACATTAAAAAAATATCTTCTTTATCAATAATATAGGCAATGTATTTTAATTAATATCTAAAAATGTAACTCCATTACTTTTATTTCTTAAAAATCTCTCCACCACTATAAATTATTTTATTAATGATTTATTATTTGATTAAATTTTATTAGTATATTTTTTTAATAATGAAAGTTAGATTAGTAATATCAACATTACAAATTACAATAAAAAATATTTAAACTTATTCCTAGCATATATATTTGGTGAGCATATGATCCTTATGCAAAAATGTTGATAAATCAATGACATATGGAGGAACTTAATTGTAAAAGTAAGAAAAATTGAATGAGGCAATTAATATAATTGAAAATGAAAGGACATACACTTAAAGAAACTAAAAGTGCAATTAAAACTTAATGATTAATTCTATTGAAAGAGAGTATACCCAACTATAAAATAAACGATTGTTAACTAATCCCCAAATCTGGGTGCAAGACTGAAAACAACTAAGCTTTTGCTTTAGTTGAAAAACACGTTGATTATTATTCATGGGTACATTTTATTATTTTTTTATAAAGATTTATGGGTACAACTTGTGGGAGACGACTTGAGACGAGGCCATTAGGGGTTGGCATGTGTGGGGTAGGATTGTGGGGCAATTTGACCAAGTCATTTAAATGGCATTAGCTTTTTGGCACCGAATTTTAAGTGCAAACTGTAGCCAAAAGATAAAGATCGATTACTTCTTGATGACAATTTGTGGACATCTTCAATTCTTTGAACTACAGCACATATGTTATGTTGATTCATTGGATCAATAATAAAAAGATCTTAGAGTTGAGAAAAAAGAAAGTGTATCGGTAGGTTAGACGTGACACTGTGATGTGTGAATCTGTGATAGGCGGCGCCAAATTAAAGTGAGTTAAATGAACACAAAATGTTACATACATCTTTTTACTTTATTTTTATAAATTTAATTACTCATTTTATCTCTACGCTTATCTCAATTATGTTTTGGTCTCTATAATAAGATACTAGGCATATGATGTGATGTAAATACAAATATAATAGCTTAATCCGGCTATGTTCTATTGTTATGTGTCTATCACATTGTGATCGAGATAGATAACTGAAAATTTTTAAACAAAAAAGTATATTGATTTTCTTTTCGTTGAGTCTTAATTTGTATAGTTTATAATTTGAAACTAAATTTTGTTAGGAATAATGAGATTGCTTTGAATTAATATGGTTAATTAAAATATTTAATAAGTATAATTTTTTTTTCTAACTAATATGTTTTTTTATTCAGTGGAAAGATAATAGAAAGTGAATATATTTTTTGATTTATTATATAATCTAGTTCTTAAATTTTTTGAAAAATTTTAATTAGATCTCTAAACTTAAAAAAAAGTTGTATTTAAGTCTTTCATTTTTATATTTTTATAATTTAGGTTCTAAGATTAGAAATTTATTTATAATTTATGAAATTTCATAAAATATTTTTTTTTTATATATTTATGTACATGGACAATCATATTAGGTCACTATTTGCGTTTTGTTGTGCACTTGTATATTGAGAGTTCACACACATGTATTTACATTAATATTATGTTGTCCACTTTTTAGTCCACGAGTATTCTAATAGGGCTCATAGAGCTTAGCTCTACTCTAAATACTTGGATGTTAATTGGAAGGCATACTCTTCATATATGAAGTCATTGTTAAAAAGACTTTTAATACAAGAGATCATATGTTCGAATCCACTTGTCATCTAGTCACCTAATCGAGTTGTTGGCTCTGATACCACTTGTTATGCATAGGAAATTTTCACACACATGGCTCCACATTAATATGTATGAGATTGTTCACTTTGTGACTAAGCTCTCATGGATTTGTTTTTTGACATCTCCCAAAATGTCTCTTACCAATAAAGTTTATGTGTGCTTTTAATAAACTCATATTTTTTCTCTTGTTTTAACCATATGGGACTTTGATTGTATCCTTACACTATTTCATATCATCATTCATGTATATTGATAGTGTTGTTGATTCACCATCAAAAAATCATTAGATTTTTCTCTAAAGATTTGTAATATAGGGAACAACCTAGGTCATTCTTTTCGAAAACACAAGCCATATTAGGATCCAAAATTATCACGCAATTAAGAAGGAGATTTTAATGAACAACAAAGAGAAATTAGAATGTTAACAAATGCAAAAAAAAAAATTGATTGAAAATGTATCATTTAAGATTTCAATCATTATGATAAAATTTTCACAGTTCAAATTATAATCTGAATTCAATCAACCTAAATCAACATGAACACAATTAAAATGTATATTTAAATCCATATCTATTAAATTTCATAAAAATGTGAAACACAATCTTGATCTCACAATTTTTATGAAATTTAAGAACGACGAACAATTGATTTAGAGAATTTAGATTATTTTAGGTCTAGATTTAAATCTAGATTTAGATCCAAAATTAATCTTCAAATCTAATTCGGATCTATTAAAAATATATATTTATATCAAAAACTTATAATCATGAAGAACAAAAAATATATCTAGAAAGGAGAAGAAAATGAAGCGAATTCACATGGTAAAAATAAATTGAGAATTCAAATTTTATCGTAATTCATGAAACCTCAAATTGAATGAAGGGATTAGCCATACATCTTCATCAAGATGCTATAGTTCCTTCGTGTAGAAAAATGTAAAGAGAAAATTATTAGAGAGAGAGAGGGAAGGAGAAAGATAATTTAGAGATACTTATAGAGAAAAAACTCTAAAATCTAAAAAATGAGTGTAAAATATACAAAACAAGTCTCACAACATCTATTAATAAAGCAATATAGTGTATGGATCTTGTGAAAGTCATGTATGAATTGATTGATGTGCCCTAGTATTGATACAATTGTTGTGTATGGATCTTGTGAAAGTCATATGATGAGAAGTCGAAGTAAGGCTTAGCCATGATATGATTATGAATTGAAAAGAAAATTGATGTACAACTGTGGGTGTGAATTGTTGTGATGTGATAATGTGTAGAGTCTTGTTTGACATGTATCATATGCATAAATATTTTTTTAAAGAGTACAATATGGAATACATCGCTAAGGAATACCCCATTGTGTAAAAGCTAGGGGATCAACCTCTGGGGATAGTCAGGTTCGGAAAGTCTCAGTCTTGCCCATTGTATGCATCGGGTAGAACTTTTGCGACTCTACTTTCTTGACTAGATTTTAGCAGTATATTCTCCTGGTGAGAGTGCATCGAGGGTGTGACTTAACATATACTCTTAAGCTACTTTGTTTGTTGTTTGAGATAATACACCACATGATATTTTTGACTAGCACCACATGCATGATTAAATGTAGTTTGCGTCCATTGCATAATGTATATGAATGAACTATTGTATTAAATTATTATACTTTGAACAATTGTAACATGTTTATACTATTGTTATGATTATATGTTATATCTTGTTTGTGTTTGGCTATATGACTGCATTCTATGTCGTGAGTCAAAGTGAGATGTTTCTCACTTGCTTGTTTTGTGTTGTTCTTCTTGTATGTTGTTGCTAGGGATGACAAATATACCCGTACCCGCGGTAATACCCAAACTCGTCCCGACTTTGACAGAGAATACCCGGTTTGACCGGGTATGGGTACGGGTACGGGTACGGGTAAAACTCGATATATTAAATCGAGTACGGGTGCGAGTACGGGCAGTGACGAATCCAGAAATTTTAGATAGTGAGGGCAATAATTATTTATATATTTATAATATTAAAATTTTTACATGTAATTTTTAAAAAGATAAATATATATCATAATTATTTTTTACAAATTTTTATATTTATGCCTACAACTAAAGATAAAAATAAGTTAGGTCAAACTATGTTATATTATAATTTAGTAGTTTAAATCTAACTATTTTTTAAAATACATGTCCTAAATATGACTTATTTATTTATCATAAAAAATTTTAAATGTTTGGTTAGAACTACAATTCTAAAAATATACTTTATAATAATTTAATACTAATAAAAATATAAAAATAAATATGTTAAATTGTATAAAAACTAAGTTTAATTTATTTATGATATAAAAATGTTTTTAATATCTAATATAATATTTAGATGATAATTTATTTCAAAATGTTTTATAATAAAATTTTTAAATAGAATATAAATCTTCCAATCTTTCTCATTTTGATTTTTTTTAATTAATTGACGTATACAATCTTATAATCTTTATTATTTTGATTTTTTTTAATCTACGTATACATAAATAAAAAGCACCAAAGATAAATATATGGTTCAAATTTTATTTTATCAAAAGCTAAACTTTTTAAAAAAATTAATTTGTTATTAAGACATTTTTTTTATCACATATGAGGACTAATCTCCTTCGAAAATATGATAAATATTAAATAAATGAATAATTTTTTAAAATTTATATTTTATAATATGATAATTTAAATATATATATTTATTTTATTAAAATATAACTTTTATTTTTAAAATATATTATTTTTTTGAGTAAAAAAATATGTGTGTGTAAAATGGTAGTGAGGGCATGTGCCCCCACTCTCTTCTACGTAGATACGTCCCTAGGTACAGGTATGTACTTACCTGCCCCTACTCGTACCCGTCCTCATTTTCATTTTTAATTTAATACCTACTTTCAATTTAATTATATTAAAATTTTTTAATATTTTTTTATGTGTGATTATTTATTATAATATGAGATAGAGAAATAACCTAATTATAATTATAATATAACAAAAAAATAATTTAAAAATATCATATTTTTTTTACAAAAAATTAAAAATTAAAAAATTAACAGGTACGGGTACGGGTACGGGTACGGTTATACTCGATACCCGACGGGGATGAGGATGAATCCTCATATATAGGTTATGCTCTAATAGAGTGTGACATCGGGACATAGTTAAAAATTTTCCTTTTGTTTTATGCTTTTAAACAATCATTATTTTCTTTGTAATTTTAGTTGAATTTATTGTTTTTTGTTTAAGTTAAAAATGTGATATCTTCTATGTTGAATACTGAGATTTATTTATGATAAATTTTTTTGTTCAATTTTATTTATTCGTGTATTATGTTGTGTGAGGTAGATGATGTCATAAGATAAAATGCAATGATTTTAGCATACCATTTAACATATCATTAATTTCATTTATTTGTTAATATTACAAATAAATATTTATAATAAAATAATAATAATTTTTATTTTTTGTTGTTCTTTTTTACTCAAATGTTTTCCTCTTTTTAATTTATATAAAAATTAAATAATTTTTTCACAACTATTTTTTTCCCAGTATATATATATATATATATATATATATATATATATATATATATTAATTATACATATACTTGAATGAATACAAATACTTTTATTTTCTATTATGCTTATTTTTCTAATTTTTTTACTATTTTAGATTATTAATATATTATCATTGTAGTAATAACTTTTTTTTTTATAAAATAAGATTAATAATGAACATAATCATATTATTTATAAAATATAAAGAATAAAAAATATTAATAATAGACTAATGCTATAATTTTAAGAAAAATAAAAATATTACCACAATAATAATATATTGATAAATTAAAAACTAAAAAAATTAATAGTCGACTAATATTATAGATTAAAAAATTATTACTACAACTATAATATATTAATAGTCCAAAATAGTAGAAAATAGTACTAGTATAAAATAAATTAACAAAAATTATATATTTATAAAATGAAAAAAATTTATACCCATAGATGAATGGTTTCAAATCTAGATGTTAATATATATTTATATATTTATTCTCGGTTGTTTTAATTAAAATCTAAGAAATTAAAATAGTTATAAAGATTTATATTTTGATTAATATTTAAATATTATAAAAATATTTAATTAAAAATTTAGTTGTGAAAAAGTTTTTTTTTTGTATAGATTCAAAAGAGAAAAATAATATTTGAATAAAAATATAAATATAAAAATATTAATAAGTTCTAAAGACTTATTTGCAATATTAACAAATAAATAACATTAATAACATATTAAATGACATGTTTAATAAGCACCATACAATATATTATCATAAATTAATCTCTACCAAGATTTTGACTACATTAAGGTTATGTACTTAGTATTTTTTTTTTTTTTATCAAATTCAAAACTTAAACTTAAGATCTTGAAACTTAAGGACCAAGTGTATCACTCATTGAACCAATAAACATTAATATATTTTTATACTATTAAATAATAATAAAAGTATCAAAAACATATTATATAACATACACAAAATATATAACTAATAGAGTAACTTACTCACCCCAATAAGGTTCTCCCACTATTTTCTTGTGTTTTGCTCATTTTATTTGTTTGCATTTTATAACCTATACTTTTTCCTATCTTCGATTGCTTGGTTATTATTTTGGATGTGAAATCTAGTCGCCTTAAGTATGACAATAAAGACTTGAAATATAGCCACAAAAGTTTGTGATAGTTGTTCCATATCTATCACTACAAAAATATGGCATTTAGCGACCACCAAAATCGGTCACTATTTACTTTAGTGATCGAATTTAAGTAGTTGCAAAAAACCTGGTCGCAAAGCTACATTGCGACAAAAATATCATAGGTTGCTATTTAGCGACCGAAAATTGCGATCGCAAAATGGTTGTAATGATTTTGGTCGCTGTTGTATATGGGGACCAAATTGGTCATTAAATAAGACGTCGCTAAGTATGTTTTTATTTTTAAATAAAATAAAAACAATTTTCAGTTTAGTCTCTAAATCAGTTACTAAATATTTATTTTTTATTTTATTAAATTTATACCTAAAGCACTCATATTTGGCCTCTCAATTAAGGATTCTATTTCACGATACTTCACTTTTCAATGTGTTTTGTCCTTACTTCCACAGTTTCTGGGAAGCTTCCCAGAAAGTCACTCATCCTTATATTACTCTAAGTCAAGCACGCTTGACTGTGAAGTTCTGATGAGATAAGTTACCGAAAAGCAGATGCATGTTGTCAGTATAGGTAATACAAATTCATTTAAGTCATCCTCAACTATACAATCTCATACTTATACTATCTTTAGATCCCTCTCATTTCGGTATGCCTGGACCATTATAAATATATAATAATATATATAATAATTATATTACTAATAATAATTTTTATTTATTAAACTAATTGAACATTAATTATATTTTATCACCTTTTAATCAATTGAAAGAATGATAATGAATAAATAAAATTAAAAAATATATTTTAATTAAAAGTATCTTTTTTGGTGAATGCTTAATTTAAAAGTATTTTTTATGAATAATTAAATAAAAAATACATTTCAAAATTTTATGATGGTTATTGTTAAGTTAACACAATAATTGTTTTTAAAAAATATCTAATTTTTGATCGATTTTAGATTTGTTTGATAAATTCTTATTAATCCTTATATAAAACAATTATTTTTAAGTTGATGAACTAACACGTTTATATTAACTGAACTAGATGTTTAAGTCTAATCTTTAAAACAATAATTGAAATAAAATAAGATTTGCAAAAAAGAAGTTTTTTTTACCTTAACAAAATTGGAAAACACAATAAATTGTATATTTTCTTATTATTAAATAAAAAAATATTAAGTATGATAAAAGAGAAATAAATTTCTCAAGAGAATAATAAATAAATTTGATAGATAAATTATTATTCAAATTAGTCCAAATTTTTTTAAAAATTCAATTAAAAAATTATTATTTAATTTTTTTTATAGCATGTTTCTCATTTTTCAATACATTATGATATATTATCTATTTTAAATTATATAATATTTATTATTTTAAAAAATAAAATAATTTTATTGAGAGGGTCATGATTTTTATTTCTTATCATTAATTTTTTTTATCATTATAAAAATAATATTATATATTTATATATTTGCTTTCTTTTTTAAAAAAATATTCTTAAATTTTTTAAAACGTTTACATTTAGCAACCGATTTTCATTTGGTTGCTATCATTATTATAAATAATATTTTTGTATTGTTTTTAGCGACCAAAATTGTTTTGTCGCTAGTTTAGCCACCAATATCAAATCAGTCGCATTTTGCATATAATTCGGTGGCTATTCGATCACTAAAGAATATGTAATTTACAAACTGAATAGCGACAGAATTAGCAACCGATAAATTGCTACTGCAAATATTCGGTCACTAATTCAGTCCCTAAATAAAAACTGCAACCAAATTAGATTTGGTAGCTAATTATGTTGCTGTTAGCGACGGAAAAAAAATAGTCACTAAATCCGGTGGCTAAATTGACTTTTTTTTTTGTAGTATGTTGTACATGTGTGCATTTTTTAAAGTTCATTACTAAGGATTATTATTTCGTTGAATACAATGACTATTTTTTTTGGGGTTTGATAGGCATTGAGTGTGACATCGTCAAACTTCACATACTAACATAGATGTATACAATAAGAAAGATAGAAAAATGTCCAAAAATAAATTTTACTAATTAAACAAAGGTTCACAAATTCTTTTTGATAGAGGTATCACATAGTAACATGTCACTAAAAAAACTAAAACAAATGTTCAATATAACAATTACAAAACAAAATCTAACATGAGGTCCTAAACATAAAGAAACCAACAAAATGAAAATCTTAACTAAACCTTGATGTCACTTCCTATCAAAGCACAACACTTAGCACAAAACATAAGTCTCATCTTTGATCTCATCATCCACATGATGACCCTCATTTGCAATACATACATAAGAACACCAACAACATAAAAGGAGAGTGAGAAACATTTCACTCTAGCTCACGATTTTAAACATAGTCAAATAGCCACTCACACAATAAGATATAACAACAATAATATATACATATCAATGAAAACATAGTGCAATAAGATCAATCATAGTTCACTACAATGTTCATCACACCAATACACATTCATACACATAATATAATGGACACAAACTTTAATGTGCATATGCATGTGGATGCTAGTCATATATATGTGTGTGTGTTGATTTATTGATTTGTGTGCATATGATATATGTCTCACAAAACTTACTATTTTGCCATCACATGACCCTCACAGGATCCACACACAACGATTTGCCAACACCAATGCCAATTCACATCATTTACATCAATCATGTCTCACATTAACATAAATACATACTCAACATATCATACTTAGTTATCCACATCAATTAGTACAAGAGTCACATATTTGTAGTTTAAGTACAATAATTATACAATATCATCTAATATATCTCAAGATATAATTATTATAAAATTATTTAATCATATGTTAATACCTCGACCATAATCATTAAGATATCATCATCAAACTAAGCACTTACATTAATAACTTAACTAGTCTAACAACGCTATTGAAATCACATATTAATTCCTTAGACATTGCTATAATCAAAACACCTCAAGTCATTAACAATCAACTCACATTATAACTTATTCACAATTGTTTTTTCTCATGATTTCTTTTTCCTAAACATTAATATAGATACCTCAAACCATTCATAAGATCAAACACTTAAAGGATAAAGTCATTCATCAGCACCATTCATAAATTGCATTTCCATAACTAAATCTTCTATGACCTCATGTGGTCCAAACATAATATCTACTATCTAGAGTTATATACATGCTATCATGTTGATCTTAATTTTTTTTAGAAAGTTAAGAAAATTATGTAAAACTTCTATGTTAATATCAAGAGTTAATTCTACTATCTACTATTTTTAAAAATTACAAGATCGTAGCATTTTAGCTTAAATTTGACAATCTAACATTCGCCTATTAATTTGATCATAAATTGAGTTTTAGAGCTCCTTTTTAGATGATTCCAATGGCATTGAAAAACTAACATCCAAGGTTACAATTCATTGAAAGATCACAAAACCTAATTATGGCATCATTACGCCCAACATAACATTTTTAGCACCTAGCTTGAAGATGACAAAATCCTCTCTATCGCACCTGCACTCAATGTGACTGGTGCCACACCCAGCATCAAACCTTGCAGGAACAATGTCAAATGGCATCCAACATTGCCTATTTGACACCCAGTACGGTACTAGTTTGTGAGAAACCTATAAACTATGCGAAAACTGCATAATACGAATCCAAACCCCAAAAACTCCAAACCAATTGGTAAAAATCACAATTAAAGCTTAGTATTACTCTATTATATCATCAATTACTCAAATATAATATTAATTTCATATATTCATGTAATTAACATTGATTTTTACTTTGCTCTATAAATTAAGGTTTCTTATAGAAACTACAGACACTCACAAATTTTCAAACAAGTCAAACTACATAAAATTAACTATACATATAATTCAAACATCACATATAATGTACATAAGAAGAGTACAAAACACGAATATTCATAGATTACAAGACAAAATTGAGATTTCTCTCTCTCAGCATATAAGAACAAATAAGAAATTGTGGGTTGTGAGGCCCCTTTTCCTTTTCTTTCACTCTTCACTCCCCCTCACTCAACTCTTTTTTTTCTCTCAAGCTCTCACGCCCTTTTCCCTTGGATCTTTCTTTGGCTGTTACAAGGTAATGGTGCTGAGTGATTTGGATTACTAGCTGGAGTGCGGATTTCTCTCTTCTTATTCCGTGTTCGTGCAAACTCTCCTTCTTCTTCTTCCTTCATTCTTCCTCCCGAAGCCCGGATTCTTGAGCCGAGGTAAGGGAAGCTAGTTTTCTTCGCTATTTTTGGATGCCTTTGAGTTTGAGTAGCTCAATAGTTGTTGAAGAGGTTGATTCTTGGCTGTGATTGAAGGAAATTTTCGTTTTCGGGTTTCCGGGGTTTGGGTGCAAAATCTTGGGGATTTCACTTGTTTGATGGTTTCATGTTGGAAATGAGGTGCTTTTATTGATGTTTGATGGAAGTGTAAACTTTTGGATGATTTGCATGTTGGTTTCCTGGTGTTTTTCGCAGGTTTTGATGAAATTTTCGTATTAGGTGAGGGTTCCTGTTTGAATTTGCGCCGGGCGTAGTTCTTCGAGCCGGGCATGATTTGAAATGGGGAATCCCTGGGTGAATCGCGCCGGGCATGGGGAGAACCACGACGGGCGCAATAGACCGATGTAGGTCTCTGGTTAATGCGCTGGGCGGGAATTTGATTTTCAGAATTTGACTTTATAGTCTTCATGAAAGTTGTAGCCTTTGATGTTAGCTTTCCAATGGCGCTGGAATCACCAAAAAAGGAGTTTTATAACTCTAGATGTGGCTGTTTTAGTGAAGAGGGGTCGAGCTGCTAACTTTGTTTATAGCTGTGCGGTTTTTATCATTTTTTTTCATGGTAGATGAAGGAATTAGGACTTGGTGTCTTCAGGAGAGTTGTAAGAAATCTTCTTATCTTTCATATGAGATAATGATGAGTGTGGTAGGAGTAGTATAACTCCTGATGCGCTATTTTCTGTGAAGGTTGCCATTTCACATCTTAGTGATTTGGTTAAGTTGAAAGTTGTTTTAGGTGCTTAGGTGGATTGATGTTGCTTGGGTGGGTAATTTGACAAGATGGATGAGTGTAAACAAGGTGGATGAGTCGTATTATGTGTAGAATATGCTGATATTGATGTGCTACGCTGAGCGCGGCCCTTGTCGCACTGGGCGTGAGACTCTTTGGGAGTCACTGCCTTGTGGGCGCTGGGCACAATTGGTATTGCGCCAAGCGCGAGTGAGCCTTGGGCTCTCTGGCTGGGTCCCGCCGAGCGCGGGTATGCTTGTGCTGGGCGCGCTGACCCCCTGGTGCTCTCTGGTTGTACCGCGCTGGGCGCAACCACGAGTGCGCCGGGTGCGAAGAAGAAATTTCTATATGCTTGTTAATGTTGTTTTATGATGAACTGAGTTGAAAATGATGGATGTGGTGTGATGATTAGGAGATAATGCTGTTGAAAATGTTGAGCTATAATTAGCTGTGTTGCAAGATGTTGAGACGTGTTGTATGTTGACAAGTTGTGTTATGTTGTATGTTGATGAGTTGAGTTGTGTTGCATGTTGATGAGTTGAGTTGTGTTGTATGTTGATAAGTTGATGTTGAGTTGTAAAGTTGTGTTGTGTTGCAAGTTGATGTTGAGTTGTACAGTTGTGTTGAGTTGCAAGTTGATATGTTGAGTTGAAAAAGTTGAGTTGTGTTGAATATTGATATGAATTGTTGTAGGCCATAATGGCTGAGTTGTTGTAGGCCATAATGACTGAGTTGTTGTAGGCCATAATGGCTGAGTTGTTGTAGGCCGTAATGGCTGAGTTGTTGTAGGCCATAATGGCTAAGTTGCTGTAGGCCGAAATGGCTGAGTTACTGTAGGCCGAAATGGCTGAGTTGTTGTAGGCTGTAAGGCTGAGGTGTTGATCACTAAGACTAGAGGAGATGTTTTCGAAACTTCCCCATCCCATTGTGTGGATTGAGCGGCTGTGGTGCTCTTGGAGCCCAATTTGTTGAAAAACCCTCCCTGAAAAGCTAACCCTTGGAGTGGTAACTTGTTGTTCTCCTCTAGATTCTTAGTGGTCCCGTGTGTGGGCAAGGTCGAGGCACACGTGTATAAAGCGACCACGGTATAGGGGCCAGGTCGAGCTATACCGATTACAAGCAACCAATACTAACTTATATGCGTGACGACGCATTGTGTGTTATTGTTGTTTACTGCTGAGATTGCTGAATGATGTGAGATGTGTGCTGTGATATATTATAGGCTGATGTTGTTAAGTTGGTTGATGTGCTGATAGCTGTAGCTGTTTATCATTCATATTTTATATATGTATGGATTTTTTTTCACTAGCTTACCCTTTGTTGTTTCCATGTGGTTTGGATTGCGATGATCATACTATGTATGGGAGCAGAGCAGGGATAGGTTGGTGGCTAGTGGTGAGTCTGCAGCTGGCAGGCGGAGTTGATCCTTGTTGATGTTTTGTTGTTTCAGCTACTTGGTGTAGTAGCTTTGGATGTATTTTTGTACATTTTGAATCTAGTCAGACTTGGACCATGTATATATGTATATTCTAGACACTATATGTATACACTTGTTCCTTTCTGTCCGGTTTTCAGGTGTACTGTGTAGTGTGTAGTGACCAGCCAGGTCGTTACATGGGTCAATCTTACTACCCAACATATATCTCACGTTTAAAGTGAAACTACTCATTCTCCCTTACCTTGATGAATGAGTGCAAATTTGTAGGGTGATCTTTAGCGATTTCTGGTTCCCCTTATAAAACTCCCTAATTCATGTTTAACCCATTAGTTAATCAAATAAACTATGGTTATACTTCCTTTTCCTCAAATATTAAAATAAAACATAATTAATATATAAAATAAACATATTTTTTCAACACAATTACAATTAAGCTAAAATACACTATAAAATTATAATAAAAACATATTTTTCTCTAAATACTTATTGTAACAAAATATCATAAAAACACATATTTTTTAATAAATATTATACAAAATAATTTCATAAACTTTTATTATTTAAAATAATTAATAAAAGTCTCGAAATGTTTGCTACAACTCATTTAATTAATTAAAATATTTTTTAAATAATTTTGAAAAACTTAGAATATTAGAGCAAATAGATGATGACTTGATTGAAATGAATATCTTGTAACTCATGTTAACCCAATTCAAATCGGTTATACATGGATTTAATTGATATTTTATGCATTGTTGGTGAATTTCAATTGACAATTTTCTTTCCAAGATTAAAAGCATAAATTGGTTATTAGTGAATTTGTCCTTGCAAAGACTTGAAGCTAAATGTTCATAATGCTTTTTGATGGTTATCCATGTCGGTGGAAGATTTTTTTTGTATATGTGGTCATTTTATAATTTGCAACCTGGACGCTATGTACATATACTATGAGATATAAATGTTTTTAAAGTAGAATTAAATCAGATGTACTTTATCTACTTTGTATCCCATAAAGTAATAAATTTAGATTTTATAAATTTATATCTCGTAGAGTAGATATAAATTTAGAGATGTTATATTTTATCTCCTTTAATTTATAAGCTTATTTTTAAGATAATTTAAAATAATAATTAGTTATATATTTTAAGATATTTTAAAAGGTTAATTTATTTATGAAATTATTATAAATTTAAATTTAGATTTAAAATAATTATTTTATTAATTAAGAATTTTAAAACTGAATTAATATCGATTTTAATTAAATTATTATATTAATTAAGGATTTTAAAAGGTTAATTTATTCATGAAATTATTGCACACCTTAGAAACTTAGATCATTTCGTGTATTTTAGCATCCAAAAACAACAATCTAAAAGATTTATAATTGTTTATGAAAATTCTTGATGAATGTGAGAGTTGAACATGAGGCTACAAAGGAGAATGCATCATGTGCGTGCTATTGTGGTTGTCACATGTGGAGGAGAACAAGTTGTCAATTGGATAAACCATTAATTGTGATTTGTTTGCATCTTGAAAGGTCATATATTGTTGATGGTTTAAAAAGTTTAATTGTGCATTAAATAAAGTCTTTGAGCAGAATTATATATTTATTTGAAGGCCTATGTGAAGAGGTATAAAGAATAACCGTGAGACATCATTTAGAGAAAAATGACGTATGCAATTGATATTATTTTTCAAAATCTATGAGAAAAATTATAATTTTTATGAGATGAGACTCTTCTTAGTATGAATGATTTTATGTGATGATGAGCATTTTTTCTCTAATTTTAAAAATATTAATTATATATGTTGATACTCTTATAAGCTATTGTATGAGAATGTTAATTGTTAACAACTTTGCAAGATATCATGATATACTAGAGAGATGCCATAAATTATGGTATTTAAGATTGTGGATTTTTCATTATATTAAAAAATATAATAATGATTAATTGAGTCTTGGATCCATATGAATCAAAATCTACTAATTTTGTGTTATTTTGTTGTAGTAAAACTAATTTGAGATCAATCAAGTCTAATTTAAATCTAATGTATTTCTAGACTCATGATTAGATATGAGAATATGTCAGACTTTAAACAGGAACTTATGATTTGATAAAATTTGACCTATTTAATAAAAAAGATTAATTTAAAAAGGTTGAACTTAGGTTTATAAAAAAAATTTACTAGAGTTGATAAGTTAGTCAATTTAATAATATAATTAAATAAATAAATTTAAATAAAAAACAAAATTTTAATATTTTTGACATTTTTATTAACTTAATCAAATGTATTTCTTGTTCATATGAAATCAAGAAATAAAAAACTTATGTAATCACATATGTACATGTTCTTTTTCTTCGTCTTCATGATTGTTTATTTAGAATACTCCAAATGGTATATAGAAAATGTTTGGAAATTTTTTTTTTATAAGATTGTTTTCTTTTATTGCACTGAGTGTATGTGAGTGTGTTTGATGAGTTGTTCCTCTTAATTTTTTTTAACTTTTATTTTAAACTCTAAATTTTGATAATAATAGTGTAATTATTTTTTTATCAAGAAAATTAAAAAAATAATCACAAATATTTAGATTTTTTGACTTATTTTAAAAAAAATTATTGATCAATTTAATATTATTAATATAAAATAGACTTTTAAATAAATTAATAAATTATAAATCAGACTTTTAAAAATGTTATACCAGACTTGAAAATAAAATCTGATAATAAATCATACTTAAGATTTTAATTTATAAAAACGTCTAATTCGTATATTCAAAGTCGAACATGATTTATTCACATTCCTATTCATAATCAAATGAAATTTACTGCGTTAATAATTTGGGTTAAGTTAATTTGTAAAAAATGTTATTTGAATTTCTCATATATGAAATACGTTCACGTTATTGTGTTAATAATTTAGGTTAAATTAATTTGTAAAAAATGTTATTTGAATTTGTGTTAATAATTTGGGTTAAGTTAATTCATGAGAAATGTTATTTGAATTTTTCATATATGAAATACGTTCACATGTCTTGGACAAGGAACTACTTTCACGTGTCGTGTTTTTTTTTGTTTTGGTTATATTAACTATTTTGTTATGCGTGTGATGTGATACATCGCTGAAGTCAGCTGTTAATATTTTTGGTCTTAAACACAAGTTATTTCGTAGAAATTACGGGAATGGGAATTTAAGAAATTAAATTGATGGCACCACTATATATCACACATTTGGACATGTTTCAAGAACCCTTAATCTTTGTATGGGGAGTGAGATGCAAATTGAATGTTTGAACAAACCCAATTTATATGCAAGAACAAATAGTTGGGCACGAGGTAGTGAATTTAATTTTCTGGTTATTGTATTATATAAAAAGGGTATCGATTCTTTGTGAAGAAGACCAACCTAACAAGTGAAGATAGAGAAACATCCATGGGTTTGATATTGAAGCAATTTATATGGCCAATTCTGGTTGGTTGCATCACTTGCATGTTCCTTCATGGTTTATCTTATTCAGATAACGGTAATGCTAGGACGTTTCATTTTCAAAATCTTTATTATATATGTTTTCATATCGAGAATAGAAGAACAATTAATGAGTTTCTTTTGTTTAGTTGATTGATACATATGAGGAGTGTGGATGCAGGTGAAAAGTACACATTTGTAAGAGAAGCGACTTCTGCTCCAGCAACCTTATATTATGACTACATAGTGATTGGTGGGGGAACAAGTGGGTGTCCACTGGCAGCAACACTCTCACAAGGTGCAAGAGTTTTGGTCCTTGAAAGGGGAGGGTCTCCTTACACGAACCCTGAGAAAATTGACATAAGCAACTTTGTGAACGCCCTCGCTGACATAAGCCCCACATCGTTTTCCCAACAATTCATATCGAGAGATGGGGTGCTCAACGCCAGGGCTCGAGTCCTGGGTGGTGGGTCTGTCCTGAATGCAGGGTTCTATTCGAGGGCGAGCTCCATTTACATAAGGGAATCTGGTTGGAATGAAAGTTTGGCTGAGGAATCATATGAGTGGGTTGAAAAGAAGGTGGCGTTTGAGCCTCAAATGCTGCAGTGGCAATCGGCAGTGAGGGATGGGTTGCTTGAAGCTGGCGTGTCGCCTTACAATGGTTTTACTTATGATCACTTATATGGGACTAAGATTGGAGGGACAATTTTTGATAAGGAGGGTAACAGACACACTGCTGCTGATTTGTTGGAGTATGCTGATCCCAGGAGGATTTCTGTTTATCTGCATGCCACAGTGCACAAGATACTGTTCAAGTACAACACAGGTAAGGATTCAAATATGATATGAATTTTAGAGAGCTAGCTAAGAAGGTTGATGGTAATGTTTTTGATTATTTATAGAAAAAAGAAGGCCACAGGCTTATGGAGTAATTTTCAAGGATGCATTGGGAGTGATGCATGGAGCGTACTTAAGCGCAAATGGAAAGAATGAGATAATCTTATCAGCGGGTGCAATTGGAAGTCCACAGTTGCTGATGGTGAGTGGGATTGGGCCTGGCAACCATCTTGAAGCCCATGGGATCAAAGTGGTTTTGGATCAGCCCTTGGTGGGTCAAGGGATGGCAGATAATCCAATGAACATTCTACTGGTTCCTTCCCCTCTGCCAGTTGAAGTCTCTCTTGTCCAAACAGTGGGCATCACCAAGTCTGGCAACTTCATTGAAGCAGGAAGTGGATTAAGCGTGGGCCATTCTTGGTCTGAACGCCTACAAGGGATTTTTGAATTTGTGTCCAACCAGGTCAGTGCTCACTGCTCACTATCCCATTCCCTCTAATCTGATTGTATATATAAAAGTAAAAGTGGCAACTGAAATTTTGTTTTGATTTCAAGTCTGTGCAGCCTTCCACGGTTTCCCCGAAAGCCAAGGAGAGTGTTGCAGACGCCATAAGATATTTAGCGAATCCAACTCTGAAAGGAGGAATCATAGTTGAAAAGATCCTAGGACCACGATCTTCGGGTCATTTGGAGCTCATAACCACTAATCCGAACGACAACCCATCGGTGACCTTCAACTACTTTCAGGATCCAGAAGACTTAAGAAGGTGTGTTGAGGGCATGAAAACCGTCATAGATGTGATCAACTCAAAAGCATTCTCCAAGTTCCGCTACCGCAACATGCCGGTTCAAGTTCTCATAGACTTGATGTTGCACTTACCACTCAACTTGCGCCCAAAACATTTGGACGCTGCCTTTTCTTTACAACAGTATTGCATAGACACTGTGCTAACCATTTGGCATTACCACGGTGGGTGTCAATTGGGTAAGGTTGTTGATCATAATTATAAGGTTATTGGTGTCGAAGCTCTCAGGGTTATTGATGGATCCACTTTTCTTGCCTCACCCGGGACTAATCCTCAGGCTACTGTAATGATGCTTGGAAGGTACTTATACAATCATTAATTGTCATTTAATAATTATATATATATATATGTTTATTGTCTTAATCTTTCGTTAATTTTTTGGCTACAGGTATATGGGAGAAAAAATACTAAATAAAAGATTCTTCCGTGGGAGGGAGTGAAGGGATCAATTGAGTGCATAGGGTGCGTGTTGTTCCATATTTGTCTTCTGAAGGCTGTCTGTTCATAGGAGCCAACAGAAAAATATGCATCCTTTTCTTTTGTACGATGACAACTGTGGATGTTATTTTTGGGTATTTTATAATTATGCATTTTATGGTGCTATTTTTTTATAAATAAAATACATTTATCCTGTAATTCCCACAATATAATTGCAGTTTGAAATAATACAATTTTTCCAGATAATTTGGTTATACTTTTTTAGAGTTGACAATATTATTCACAGTTCACAGATTGAATATAAGATAATATAATGAAAGTCGAATAAAATCTAACAAACAATATACATATATATATATATATATTCACTAACTTATAATTGAATAGATTCATATAAGAAATTATTACAACTTTTAATAATAGAGAGATCAGATTAAATAATTTGAGGGATAAAATGAGTAATTTAACCTATGTTAAATCAAACTTATTATAAAAAATAAAATAATTAGAATAATTGAGAAGCTACGAAATTGGAAAGCAACAATAGGAAGTGGTCATATATTGATGGCTCTACTTTAATAAGATTTTTAGATCTTATATAGTTCAAGTTTTACAAAGAAAAAAAATGTTTAGAAAGTTTTGTCTCTTTAAATTGATTCACCCATTCCATTTGTGTTACCCAAGTTAAATGTGATTTTCAAACACTGGGAGTGTGAAACCAAAATTTAAACTAATTCACAGTGGACAACTTGGAAATTGAAGTCAGAATAGCAAGACTGCACTATATATTTTATATTTTTTAAGTAACAGAATAAGACACGAACATATGCTCTGCAACATAATAAAATGGAAGAAGCATAAACTTTTCCCAATTTCTCTCAAAAGCAAGAATCTGTTTCTCTGAAGTAGCACTTTCAGGACTTGGATATGAAGGTAAATCATATAGTCATGGAGTGAACCACAGAATATTCACAGCATAAGCCTGAAGCATATGCTATTGGTTACTAGTTTATTCCATGTCCTGTGCTTAAGTTGAAGTGCTTATAAATTGTAAAGCTTACGGAAAGTTGTGTGCAACAGCAGGAGCAGGAGTTAGTGAATAAGCAAAACAGCTATAGGGCTTCTCTTTCTTGGCAGGAAATTATCATGACATGTCTTGCCAAAGGAGAGTTGCCCTGTTGCTGCTTTAGCTTAATTTGTAAATCTTCTTTCTTATTCTATGTTGTTGTGTTGATTTAAGAGAAGCACTGGGCAAGAAAATGTTAGAAATAAAGTCTAATTTAATAATTTATAAAATTATTTGATAAGATGATAATTATTTTTCTTATATATATTATTTAGTCTTGTTTATAGACGATGTTAGAGAAGCACATGGAATGAAACTGGCTAGTGATATTAATATGTCCATCTTCTTCTTTCTTTCTTTTTTCTTTTAATTTCATGAGATTTTTAAAAGAGGCAAAAATGTGATTTTATGACAATCCTCCAATGACTTCGGTGTACACAAGGTTTTATGCTACTCAAATAAATTTGAAACCAGCTTAAAAACCTTGTCAAACATGCACACCCAATATAATTTAAATAGCAGTCAAATTTAAAGTAGTGAAACTATTGATGATGGGAGAAGAAATTGATTTTAGGATTTAGGGTTTAGAATTTTAGAATTTTCAGCTCATCAAACAGAAATGAATAAAAAAAGATCAGTTGTTGTTATCACTCACACCACACATTAGGAGAGAAGTCGAACTGCGAGGCTGTCAGAGTACTGAAACATAATTTGATTGTAAATCTAAAATATAATTTATATATTTAAAATATTAATTTTTATAATTTTGATTATAATATTTTTTTATAAAAGAAATATATGTTCTTTAATTATATAATATAATTTTATATTTAAATATGCTTATTTATTATAAATTTTATTATATAAAAACTAATATTTATTATGCAGTATACAGGTTAAAATACTAGTACACTTGCCCTTTATTTGGTAGCTTAGAGATATAATAATAATAATAATAATAATAATAATAATAATAATAATAATAATAATAATAATAATAATAATAAGAGGAGTTGGAGAGGAGTGAAAATGCAATTAAATTTGATTGTTTGGTAGGTTTAAATGAGAGGTGAGAAATAAATATGCAGTGTTGTCGCTCTCTAGCAGTTTTAAAACACCATAAATGAGATTTCCTTTTATAAATACCAATATTTATTATAAATAAGATATTAGAATGAGTAATTTCTTTTTAGTGAATTATTATATTTTTAAGTATTAAAGAAAATCTCATATTTTTTTAATAACCACTAACAATAATCTATTTCATTATATTTCTTTTTACCCTAATTTTTAAAAACTTAAGAAGTACTACATACTACTTTTTTCTACTGGATATATTAATAAAAGAGATTATTCTATTTTAATGTCCATATTTCTGGATAATTTTATCTTTATAATTAAATTTTTATAAAAACTAATAATTTTTTTTAAGTTTTACTCTATAATTATCTATATTTTTAATAATTGTCCACTATTATATAATTATTATTATTTGTTATTTTTAAAACTAATTCACGAACACACGACTGCCTTCTCTATTCTGGTATTTTTAATGTTTCTGACGGTTTACAAGTCTCTAAAAGAGATTTTTTTTTTTTATATAGATTCACCATTAAAAAAAAAGTTGATATTTTTATTTTTACATTTTCTTAACAAATACAGACGGTTTGAACACTGCAATTGCTAAAATCGATTAAAAAATTATATTAGATTAATAACCGTTGTAGTGTGTATTAAAGATTATTTATGTGACAATAATTTTACAAATATTAATAATTAGTTGTTATATTAATGAGAGTTCACATCATCTTTATCACTCTAATTAACACAACACAATATCCCTCTCCTCACACCACTCAATTACCTTAGCACTCCTACTTTATATTTAATTTATTTTTATTTATCATACTTATTTATGAATTAAATTTTAATATTTTAAAATAAATTATTAAAAAATAAAAATAATATTATATCATAATATAAATTATTTATCATAAAATATTAGTTAGTTATAACATTAATTTTTTTTATTTATATTTTTTCTCTTATTTTTTTTAAAATCAAACAATTAATAAATTTCACCTTTTTTAATTTTGTTCTTTTTATTTTTCACCTATTTACTTCCTTTCTACCAAATGCATCTTTAATGTCAAGATTTTTCCTATAAAAAAATATTGAGTTAAATTCATTTTTAATTTCTATAGTTTTGTAAGTAAATATGTAATTTTTGTCTCCTAAATTTTTTTATTACAAATTTATAAACCTTAATTGTAAAATTAAAAACTGTTAATCCAACATTAGCATCAATTGCTTTGCATAATTAAGCTCAACAACAACAACAACAGAAATAAACCCAATAAAAAAAATCAAGGACTACACGCAACCTAAAAACAAAACGACTATTCAATCATGGTTATAGAGAAAGCAAAACAAGAAAGAAAAAAAAAATACAAACTCGAAGTAAAGAAGAAGAAAAAAATAAGAGGAAGAATCATCTTCAATCTTCCGTCTAGATCTATCGTAGGGTTCAATACCATATGTTCAAGACCAAACTTGAAGTAAAACATGAAAATTCACAAACTAATCGGTGAACGCAATAGAGGCATTTTTGTACTACAAGTGCACCATGACACTCGAAGTAAAAGTAATTATTGTGGGAGTTGCACCCACAGTCCCACAAATACAATTGTGGGGACTTATTCCTACGCTCATGTAGTCTTCACTTTTTCTTCAAGTTTCATGTTAAGATGGTTTCCACGCTTCTTCATGAAGAATTTCATGCCTCCAAATATCTTCAAGTTTCTCATAAGGCTTTCAACTCTATAAGCTTTAATCCTCAAAGCCAAATTAAAATAATCTGTATAATAACTTCTTACACCAAAGACAAAAAAAAAAAAAATCATAACAAAGTTCCAAAAAAGCAAATATGAAATTATGCATAAAATTGGATCTAGATCTATAATGAATTCATGCAAACTAACCATAAAATCGTGCAAAAGAAGACAGTATAAGATGCAACGGATCACTTTTCTTCATTTTAACCTTTGATTGAATTTTACTTTCTCGTGCATTCTACAAATATATATTGGAAGATAGTGAGTATTGAAAAGAAAAAAAAAAAAAAAAATATATATATATATATATATATATATATATATATATACTGGTAGCACTTCTTAGGTATATATAAACCATAGATTGAAATTTGGAAGACACCAAAAATAAGAGTTTTAGATGGAATGAGATGGACTCGAGTCCATCATTTATCATTCTATTTCATTACAGTTTAAATAATCCAAATAATCCAGAAACTTATAATTCTATTTTACTCTACTTCGTTCCATCAATTTCAGTATGAAGAAAAAGCTATATCAAGATAATAAATTAACCAGACACTTTACAATTCAAGGGAGTATATGAAACGAGGATATGCTTCATGCTTTTGACTAGCTAGAAGCATATTTCATCAAATCATAGGATTGGAAATGGTTTTCCATTTAAATTTCTAGATATTGGGAAAGCTAAATATCATTGAGTGAGTACTTTTATGAGATCTCCTTCTACAAAACAAAAGAAAAGGAATTAAGAACAAGGACAAGCCAATGAGAATCAACTCCCAGGGTATCCATAGCATAATTCTAAAGTATATGCTAATTGGCAATTGCTCTACTGGATTATACCATTTCTAGTACAGCCTGAAGTGTCTATACAGCTAAGTTCTCCTGCAAAATCAGTCCAAACTAGCAAGAAATGCATTCATTTACAAAGCAAATTAATAGCTATGTTGACTTGCCATAGAGAGTTTCCCTAAATAATTTTTTAAGTTACAAATTAGAGACATTAGTTGATTTCAAATTGCAGACAAATCTTGTTAAAAAAAATACATGTCATGTACAAGTCACACATTCTTGAATCAACCAGTTTGGCTGTTTCCAACCAAGTATGAGTTCACACTTTATGCTCAATCTAGTAAATAATTTTCGAAGCTTCAGCACTTCTAACACATTTATTTTTGCTAAAGGAATAAATTAATAGATACATGAATTGTCATCCAAAGTGGTCGGCTAAATTTTATGTTTATTCATCTGGAAAATTAGACAAACTAGAAAAGAAACTTCACAGAAAGATTATCGAATAATTGATCAGAGGCAGAAAGTAAAGAAAAATTGGAAATCAAGTTTTCCTACAAAGATTTCATGAGCACGTTAAGCCAAAATAAGTCTTCCTCACTTGTAGTAGCCAATGTATAACAACACAACTGAATAACTGATTGCCTTCATGCACATTAATCGAATAAAAGATGTTGTTAGAATAGTGGCAAATTTTCCTATTTTATGTCTCTCCCATGCAATGCCTAAAATTCGGTGCTAGGCCCAATTTGCAGTACGATCCGGGTTTTGTTGTCAATCATGTTTGTATGACAAAATGTGAGTTTTTTTTTTTTTTTTTTTTTTTGAAAGATTTAAATATTTTAGAGTTCTTTTTTCCTGAGCCACATGGTATGAAAGATAATGAATCATGGATGATAACGATGGGGGGAAAATAGTTGCCTTAGCTAGCTATCTGTGTACTGCAAAAAAAGAGACACAAGTGCAAGAAAAATCAACTTTGCCAAATCTTGTACAAGTTCATCAAATCTATACTATAAACACGGAATGTGTTTAAAGCAAAGTGCGTGACATAAAAATAGAAGTCCCAATTCCCACACTTGCTGAACTAGGAAGCATTGAAAGCAAAATAAAAGAAATGACACAAGAATCTTGATGTCAGTTTCTTTTCTCCACTTCTCTCATTTAAAGTATATCAATAATGGTTTTCGACCCGTGTGTGTGAGGAATCTACAAATTATGAGCCTCAAACATGAACGAATATGATCTAATAAAAGCAGCGGTGAGTGGATATTCATGGCATAAACCTCAAGCATATGCCAATGTTTTAGTGGTTTATTCCTTCTTCTAAGCTATAAAGACTGCTCAAGGTTCAAGTATCTCATGAAAGAGTAGAAGCACCAAAACTGTTTTAGTGAGCAAATCAGCAATAGGGCACCTCTCTCCTGGCTTTAAACAGACAATGTTTTGGTAGTTACCTACCAAAAATCAGTTAGCAACATGCCAAGGGAGAGTTGCCCTGTGGCTGCTTTAGCTTAATTTCATGTGGTAGCAGACAATAATCCAAGGTTAAAAGGAAATGCATGTGTTTAGCTTGACATCCTTATGAGTTTAAGGTAGAATCGGTTCGTCTACAACATTTTCCTTGAGTCATATGAAGGCTAACCTGTTAGGAAAGATATGCTTGAGAATGTGAGTTTCTTCAATGTGTTTTCAGGGGATTTTGCATTCACCTCCAAAACAGTAAGATTTTTTTTGTTTTTTTTCTAATTAAACTCTGGTGTGCTTTTTTTTTTTTTTAAGCACTAAATGCTGGCAAATAAAGTAATATTGTTTTAGTCACAAAAAAAATAGTTTCCTTTTGTCCCACATTTAAAAAATTATATCATGTGTAATCCAAATTTTTTATTTTAAGGAAAATGACTATATAATATTTTTCATAAAGGATGATTAAAGAACTTTCATTTGTTTGTTAGCAACAAAATAAATAAAAGCGTTGTCCTTTGAAAAAAAAATATAAAAAAGGCAAAAACTAAAGCAACCAAATAAGTTAAATGACAAAAGATTATATTTGATTGATTTGGTGCTTGTTTGGAGTTTTACGATTGAAATGCATGTTTACACTTCTTTTCTATGTGCATGTGTAAAAAAAAAGGTTGAAGTTACTTATTTCTTTTAATTTGTGAAATATATTGATAATTGAGTTTTTTTTTAATATGATCTATGCAATATTTTAAAATTGACAATTAAAAATTATTTTAATACAAATATGATTCTATTTTACTTTAGAAGATGTTGGAGAAGATGTTGGATTCTTTTAGTAAAACAGGCGAAGAAGAAGTCTTTGAGAGAGGAAACTTATTATCCTTCAAGAAATGATTGAGGGGTTTGTAGTCGATGACTAATCTCTTTTTTCCTCTGAGCTTTTCTGATCTTTTCTCAACATAGAAAGCTTGGCTTTGATTCAGATATTAAATACTCACTTTTGACTTTTGAAAGAAAAGAAAAAAATCTTCCTTTTATTTATTTTCTTGTTATGTGAAAAAATTTTCATGCTACTTATTATTTCAAATAATCTTTTTTTAATTTTCTTTCTTTCCTTATTACACTATAGTAATTTCACAACTTACAAATGGATAAGGTACTTGCAAATGTATAAGATTTAGGTAAGGCATTATAATACTCATTCTCACATATCCACTTTATAAAAATTGTTTGTACATGTGCATTTAGCAACTTTAACAGCTATATGTTAATTTTTCTATTCGGCACTTAAGTATTTATATATGTACTCATTACTTGCGTTATAATCAATTATAAAAATTAAAATATTAATTAAAATATGACCATAATTAAAATAAATAATAAAAAAATATAAAACATTACTGTTATCATAAAACGTCACAAAAATTAAGATCAATTAAAAGATATTTTACAAAACATAATCATAATAAAAAAAAAGTTATATATGATAAATTTTTATAATAACAAAATTATGAACTCTGCCTCTAATGTTAAGTTTTACTATTATTATTTGAGTCAGATTAAAAAATATTCATTCTCATTAAAAATTAATGCATAATTATCCTATTTATTAGGAATAATTTTACGTAGATAGTCATCAATTCATTACTCATTGTAAGATTCAAGCACTAATTAGTGACTATGAAAAAATATTTGTTAAAAGAATGTCAATTTTTTTAAATAAATTTCAATATTTTAAAAGGTTAATTTTTAACTTTCGACTAAGGGATACCTTAGTTTAAAAAAAAATCTCTAAATAAGAGTGTGATTGGTTTCAAAGATTTTACAAAATTCTCTAGACAATAATTATGGTCCATTACCTACTCATTATCATCCTTACTTGTAAGTAAATCACTCGTGAAAATGAATAATAAAAAAAAAGTAATTGTAAAAAAATTACGATTAGTAGCTACTTTGAGTATTAATATTATAGCAATAATTCATAATTTTTTTTTACTAGTACAAGTGTATAGCAATTCATAATTAAATGTTAATGTTAAAAAATTTATACTATCAAAATATTAATATATTCAAATTAAATATAACTTAAAATCAATAAGAAATTTCAAATACAAGTTAGAACGAGTGCTAAAGTTTTTTCTATGCCAAGAAATACTGGGAATTCATTGGAATCTCTAGATGGAGGGGGAAACACTAATCGATCAGGTGAAACATTCATGGAAAAGGTTATGGGAGGCCTCAATGTCTTTCTGGTAGGTGATCTCCTCAAGAAGGGTGTTATGTCTTTAAAGTATGAGAATGGTGATCATCTCCTTCCTAAGTGAGCTATTGTTGACTCAACCTTTGTTAAGTTATGCGAACCATGAAAGCAATGTCTGGTGGTGAAGTTGTTGGGTAAAAGCATTGGTTTCATTACTATGCAGAGCAGGCTGCAAACGCTTTGGAAATTACAAAGGAGGTTTTGAGGTAATGAATATATCACATGGCTATTTCATGGTGAAATTTGATTTTGATGTCGATAGGGAGTGTGTAATGCAAGGAGCGAGGCCCATGGATTCTCTTTGATCATTAATTGACTGTTAAACAATGATCACAAAGTTTGTGGCATTTGAGGTAGAGGAAGATAAAACCCTTGTCTAGGTTCGTTTTTTGAAGCTAGGCATGGTGCTTTATGACGAGAGCATTCTTCTTACCATAATCTCAATGATAGAAAGACCTATTAAGGTGGATCTCAGCACCCTTAGTATGACTCGAAGGAGGTTCGCCAGAGTCTATATTGAAATTGATCTCCATAAATTGGTGTTAGGCAAGTTTAATCTCAACAATGTATGATACAAAGTAGAATACAAAGGCTTGCATTTACTTTGTACCACTTGTGGTTGTTGTGACCATGTTGCCCATGTTTGCACAAGTCCTCTTACAGCGACAAAGAAGTGTGTCCAAGGTAATGAGTCAATGGAAAAGGGTGGCGATTCGTCAACATTGAGTGGAGATGGAAACATTGATGAGAAGACAAAGGAAAAGAGTGATCATGAGATTTCGAATGTCTTGGTGAATTTGTTGCAACCGCATGGGGATTGGTTGAATGTGAAATGGAAATCACATAAATAGAATAGAAGCAAATTATTTACAACACAATTCATGCATGGATTAAGGAGGGATAAAATTTTTGGCAAGATATATAGGCACATGAGGAAAGATAAACCCTAACATTATCTAAACATATGAATAATCATGTGAGGCCCAATGTTCAAATTAAGTTGGCAAATAGGATTGGGCCTAATAAAGGGATGAGGAAAGAGAAGAAATGGGGTCGTGTTGACGTAGGCGATTCATACATGCATGTGGACATGATTAATGTTGAGGAGGCTAACTCAAAGTCAGGGCATACTTAGAGTATTACTCTTTGAATTGTAGAGTTTAAGTCTACTCTCCCCATCGAGCATGTTGAGGGTACCCAATATGCGTATTATGATGAGAATCTCATGGAGAAGGTCTAGAGTGTGGTGTAGTATGGAAATTATGGTGATCGTGAGGGGAAGCCCAATGTTGAGAATATAACTTGTGATGACATGCTCGCTTGAGGAGAGCTTCTAGTTACCACTCTAACATGTTTCTTATGTTAGATAACCAGAATATTATTTGTTGGAAAATTAGAGGTGTAGTGAATGCGAAAGGAAAAAGAAGGGTTCGTGAGCTAGTTAAGTTGCACAAACCTTTTATTTCATGGTGCTAGAAACTCATTGCTCATTCTCATCAGTTTCCTCATTTTGGATCAATCTGAACTATAAGTTACAATCATGGAGTGAGGGCCAGAGGACATGCTAGATATACATATGGATCTTGGTTGAGAAAGATAGTTAAATATCAATGTTTAAGTTGTTTTCTTTCCCTCAAGAAACTATGGTTTTAATCAAGCAAAGTTGCAAAGAGTGGGGATGCACGATTATGTATGCAAGTCCTAACTTCAGTTAGAGAATGGAGGTGTGGGTTCATATCAGGAGTCTTAGAAGCCAATTGGTGGTGCATTGACTCGTATTAGGAGATTTCAACGAGGTCATCTCTAGTTTGGAGATTTGAGGATGCCGCTTCTCTCTTTCTCGTGCCTCCCAGTTGGCTCAGCTCATGAATGATTGTTCCTTGATGGACCTTGGCTATAAAGGTCTTAGATACACCTAGTATTGGAAGCAACTAGGCACAACAATCACTAAAAGACTTGATAAAGTGGTTTGTGACGCATCATGACAATCTCCCTTTTTAAAAGCTTTTGCAAAGGTTTTGTGTCGAACTTATTCAAATCATTTTCTCATCCTTGTGTGGTGTGGTGGTTTGAAAGATAAGCGAAGGGATCGCCCATTCCGTTTCCAGGTTGCTTGGTCCACGCATAAGGAGTTTAAAAAGATGGTCTGCAAGGCTTGGATTAGGAGCACCCCTACCCTTGCTAAATGATTGAAAGTTGTTAGGACTGATGCATTAGAGTTTAACACTCGTGTGTTTTACAATATTACAACCCATAAAAAGTTGTAGAAGCAAGGTTATGAGGGGTTCAATTGGAGCTCGAGTAGGGGGAGTCTGAGAGCCTTTCTTTGCTAGAAGGTACTCTCCAAGTTGAGTTGGATGAGGTTTTATTGCAAAAAGAATTTTTGTGATTTCAAAAGTCTAGAGAGAAAAGGGTGAGGTTTGGTGATAAGAATACTAACTAATGCTCAAACCCTTCTCGGAGAAGAAAAAACAAGATTTGGGGCTTGTTTATACCAGATGACATATGACATACAGATCCGGATGTCCTTAGCAATGAAGCTTTTCACTTTTATCAGGAACTTTTTAGGAAGGAATCACATGGTGTTTTGTGGACATGCATCTTGATGTTCCTTCAGTTTTGGAAGAAGAGGTTGTGGTCACTAGGGATGACAAATATACCCATACCCGCGGGTAATACCCGAACCCGTCCCGACTTTGACGAGGAATACCCGGTTTGACCGGGTACGGGTACGAGTACGGGTAAAACCCGATACATTAAATCGGGTACGGGTACGGGTACGGGTATGTACTTACCCGCCCCGTACCCGTACCCGTCCCCATTCTCATTTTTAATTTAATATTCACTTTCAATTTAATTATATTAAAAAAATTTAATATTTTTTATGTGTGATTATTTATTATAATATGAGATAAAGAAATAACTTAATTATAATTATAATATAATAAAAAAATAATTTAAAAATATCATTTTTTTTTCAAAAAAAATAAAAAATAAAAAAAATTGACGGGTACGGGTATACCCGATACCCGACGGGGACGGGGATGAGGATGAAAATCTATACCCGACGGGTATGGAGACGGGGATGAGGATGAGTTTAACTTGCGGGGACGGGGACGGGTATCATGAAACCCGTACCCGCCCCGCCCCGCCCCGTTGACATCCCTAGTGGTCACCCTCTAAGCTCCACTATCTAAAGAAAAGGTTAGAATGACTGTTATGAGCATGAAATCTTTTAAGACCCTTGGGTCGGATGGATTTCAACCCTTCTTTTATAAACAATATTGGCACATTGTGGCTGACAAACTTTAGAGGACAATGCGTGAAGCATTTCTATTCGTGAGTACCCGCAATATGACTTTTCTTAGCATAAACATGTATATATTATTCTCAATATCAGGAAGTTCTTGATTCCGATTGATAAGTGTATTACGAAAATATTCTTAGAGAAAATAATGTTGTTACTTATGGGTTGACCAAATGAAAAATTCGATTTAGTTTGACATTTGTTAAATAGAGAAGTCTTTCAAATTTTATTTTGCATGAAATTGGTTTAAATTTCATGTAGTTCTCTTTATTTATTTCTATTAATCAATATACCCAAAAAAAAATAAGAAAAATATTTTTTATTTTTGACCTTGTTTGATTGATTTTTTTTTTTATGAGCGTTGTTGTCGCAAATATAATTAATACAATTTATAACAATAGACAAAATAACCAATCAAAGGTGATTAATATGGATACGAACAAAAAGAGAAATCATTAAACAATCAGATTAGAAAATCCGGTAAGATTTTCAAATTTGTACTGACAAACAGTTTCCTTATTTGATTGGTATGAGTTTTTTTTTTTTAAGGTTAATATTGTTTTAGTGTATTTATAGAACCAAATCAAATTGTGAAGCAACACTCTTTTCCTACATCTAACTAGAGTAATAAAGAATAGTTTTTTCCCCGATTGATGTGATTTTGGTGTGAATGTAAATCCTTAATATGCATTCAAACATGTCCTTGTATCTCTCGTTCAAATCATTCAAGAATATGACTAATTAATTAAAGTTAACTTTTGGCTTAATAGTCACAAAACACACTTTTGTTTCGGTACAGGCCTCAATCTTTACTTTAGGGTGAGTTAATCATAGTTAATAATATAATTAATACTACAAAAGACACTTTAACAACTGTTCACCAGTTTATGGTTTAGAGACTGTTCACCATTTCGTTCTTTCTTTCTTTTCTAATTAAAATTAGGAAGAAGAATAGTTCCTCCCAACTATCGTTCTGGGGGGTTGGGGACTTCAACCCTTCAAGGTGGACCTAGCTTATTCAAAAAAAAAAAAAAAAAAAAAGATTTTCGACCAATTTTCTTTTACAATCGTCATCTTTGATGCTTTTACAGAAACTACTGATTAACACCTTTAAGTGTACCTTGAAACGTTTTGAGAAGAAAACCAGTGCTAGCTGCATCTTTTTAAAATTGGGGTTGTATTATAATTCCACCAAACAAAACTACAGCAGGAAATGAAAATAATTGGATCAAAAGAAACGGAATCAAAATAATTTCCAAAAGTAAGCACAAGCTGTCCAATGTCCATCTACCGTTCAGAGCATTATTTTTGCAGTACTCTTTATTGGTGCATCTACGTGAAACTTTAAGGTTTTCTAAAAATAACTTAACGTTTAAACTTCGGTAAATAAAACTCATTCGTGTGTTTTAAAAAAACGGGTCTACTATTAACTCAGTCGGTTAGTTTTCCTAACAAATACATCAATAATTTTATTTTTTATTACACAATTTGTGAGTGCAAACTAAAAAGCTATTATTATTGTTCCGGTATTGGAGACCGCCGCCGAAGAACCCTTAGCGATATTAAGTTAAAAGAACTTGACAGCAGTCTTGACCTAGAACATTTGATGAGAGTAACCTGCCCTCTTAGACCTAATCATTACTATATATAATGGTATAGTGTTACAGACATGAATCGCACACTCCTCTTTATGATCCCATAAATCACGCTTTATTATGGACTCGTAACTCTCAGTATTTATTATCGTTCCCACGGATTGTGAGATCTTATTGATTGTCTGAGTGAGCCAGTGAATCTTCCCATATTTGGGTCCCTATTATGGGCTCATCATTTTGCCGATATGCCTCGGGTCGGCCAATGGGAGACCACCACGGTACATAGCCCTCCATGCTCGAGCACTAAGGTGCGAAGAGCATATTAGATCAATATTTTGCCGACCTACTTCGGGTCGGCTCATGGAAGACCACCACGGTACAATTATTATTAAAGTTAATCACCTATACACTATCAATATAAAGTTTTTTTACATTAACAACTAATTATATCTTTTAATTATATCATGTCATTATAAACACATTTATTTTTAACAGTAACATGATATAATTAAGAGATATAATTAGTTGTTAATGTAAAAAAACTTTATATTAATAGTGTATAAGTAATTAACTCTTATTATTATTATCATTACATTTTTAACTATATGTATCAAATTATGATTGGTACACCCTGGAAGATAACCCCTAATTTCGCAACTAATTTTGCACTCTTCTTTTTTCCGGTTCCTCGCAAAACACACCAAACATTGTTTCTTTGCGCTGTAGCATGCAGCTTTGCCTTTTCTTTTTGATTAATTGCAAGTCACTTTAATGACAGTCAAACTCACTTTGTTCTTTTTTTTTTTTAATAAGGCATCATAACATAACAAAATAGCAATGCATGCCTCACATTTATATTGATTGCTGAGCCCAGCCCACTCTCCTCACACATTATATCAACATATTTATAACCTTCGTTCTATTATATTGGATTGGAAAATTATTTTAATATAATGGGCTAGCAAGTTCACTCAATAAATTCAACTGAGAAAACCCTTCATTCCACCTCAGCACAATCTTGGAAGGCCAAATAATGATGCACCCACAATCATGAAGCTTTCTTTGGATTTATTTTGTAACACTTAAACCTTAAGCAAGCATTGTCCGCAAGTACTTAGAACAACTTTAAAGAGACTTTTCTTTAGGACCTGATCGATAATGCCGGCTTAGATAACGACCATTCTGTCCACCACTTACTATTGCTTTTAAGTGCCTGGCTCCACCTTTTCATGCTTATCATTTTACTCTCACAAACGTGTCCATTCTTCACGCATGTACCAAACATTTTTGTACAAAATTTATCATTAGACCAAACTTAATAGCTAACTAACTTTCTTACTGGCTGTTAGAACTCACTGCACTTTTTTTTCTTCATTTAGCATCACTATAGAATTAAGATATCTTGATAAGATTGTCATTCTAAAACCTATCATTCATATGCAACACACTAAAAAATATATTAAAAAAATGAAAATAGTAACAATAACATGAAAAATTATACCAAAATTCATGTAGGAACTAACAAAAATGAAAAGAAAGTAAACCACAAAAATAAAAATAAAAACTCTCGAATAAAAGAAGGTAGAACAAGTCATCACTTATAAATATGAGAATGAAAACCAAAATTAAAACCAATTAATTTGTTTACACGTTAATTTTCCTCCTTATAAATATGATAATGAAAAAAATATATATACAAATAAAGTGAGAGACGATATTGTCATCTATCATGGATGTCCTAAGGAACATTTTGGATGTCTCCAAAAGCATTCAAAACAAGCTTAGAATCACTCTAACTAAAGTTTGTGCCACCCAACATCATGTGCATGTTCAATATCACACATAACAACAATAAGTTCAATATACAAAGCGGTTTTAACACCAATGTAAGATACAAATCAACCCAAAAAAGCTTCACCATTATCTCTATAAAGACCACCACAAGCATCATGACTAGGGGAGCCTTGAATGTTACCATTTGTGTTAAATTTTCTAAAGTTGCGAGCTAAAGGGTACCAATTGACCTATTTGATCAAAGTGGGCTTCAACAGATGAATTGGGACCATAAGGCATTTCAAGTTATTGAATTCCTCCATGGAACAAGAATCCAACCAGTTGAAAATTTACCTGTCAAAGAAACGATCGAGACAACCACTGAAATCAAGTGTCGAAATGAAAAGGTTTTATTGTTGAAGCACAAACAATTTCTCCCTAACCAGATGATTCAAATGGCATGCACTACCATAGAGGCCAAAACATCCATACCTTGACTACTCCAACTTCTTTTTAGGAAATTGAAAATCAAGATGGTGAATAACAAATTAATGGCAATTTGTATCATGTCTTGTAGCCAAGACCATAAAGCTTTAGCAAAGCTGCATTGAAGAAACAAATGATTTATGCCCTCATCTGAAAACCTACAATAACTACACATAAAAACCATGATAATGTCCTAAGATATGAGATTCTCATTAGTTAGCAATTTTCTATACAACAATCGCCATAAAATGCTAAACCGTGAGGAGAGGATGATATTAAACCAAATGAATTGAGTCCAAAAGACTTGCTACTCTGATGACCTAACATAGTGAAAAATAGACTTTAGAGAGAGGACCCTATTACTAGCAGGATGCCAAATTGGTCGATCTTTCCCATGTTCACAAGGAATACAAAGATGCGACAAGGCATAACTCATAACAAAAAATATATTAAGGATTAATTGTGGAATAATCCAAGCAAGTGTTGAACAAAACAAGAAACCGATGCATTAGATGACATTGTAACCTAACAGTAATGTCAAGAGCATTAGTAATAAATGTGTCTAATGAATCAATTCAAAAATTGGCATCCTTCTTACTATCAATAATCCATTTAGTATTATCATTGATAGACAACCAATGACGTGATATGAAAGACTAAATATAAGAAGATTTATAACTCAACATAAGAGTACATTACTTTAAAAATCTAGCACGCATGAGCAAAGCTCGCTGATCATTAGAATGCAAAAAATCCTCGAGAAAACTTTAGAGTAATTGTTTCATTTAAGGAACTGATAGATCTTATGTCCAACCCCCACCTTAAGTGGCTTGCAAACATGCTTCCAAGCTACCGTAACATGTTATACACTATGTCTGCCCATTTAGATAATCTTATTGGTGATCCTTGTCTCTTGCCTTATAGTTAGGGGTGAGCAACGGGTGGGTTTGGTCGGGTTCGGGTGAAAAATGTTCAACCCGTTGTAAATCGACTTTGGAAAAATGTGATCCATATCCGACCGACTGAGCTTTCGGTTTAAGGCGGTTCGGGTTGCAACGGATTCGGATTTGGGCGGGTGGGTACAATCGGGTTTGAGATTTTTTGTGGACCAAGTTATTTTAACGAAGGTGAAGCTTAAAACGGTAAAAAAATATTTTTAAAACAGTTAACAAAAATAGAATGATGGTAACAATAGATGATGTAAGTATATTCGTAAATAAAACATTTACAAACTAAAGAAGCAAAAATAAAAGATAACAAAATTCATAATTGTTACATGCAAAAGAAATCTAAAGTTAGATTACAAAATCTATAAGAAACCACTGTCACACAAGTTGTACTCAAAATGGAGATAGGAAGATGGAAAAAAAAGATAAAGAAAGAAACAAAAAGAAAAATATAAAAATAGACTAGTGTATTGAGAAATTGAATGAGGAAGGAGAAGACAAAAGAAATATCTAGGTTATGAGAAAAAGAAAAAAAAAGTTACAAATTGATGGCTATATTATACTTGAAATAAAGACTTTTGAGTTTGGACCATTGTTGTTTAGTTATACAAAAATAATAAAAATATAAACTTATCTCATTTTCGGTTAGGTTCGGTTTTTAGCGGGTTTAAAAATTTAAAACCGAACCCGCCCAATATAACCCGTATAAAATCAAAATTTTAACCCGATTTACCCGTAAAACCCGCCCGAACCCACCCAAAAGTAATATTTTTTATCGGGTTTTTCAGGTTCGGTTCGGGTCTCGATTTTATGCTCACCCCTACTTATAGTGAACATTTTTTGTTACCATTCTCAAAGGAAATTAAACCTTTGGTTTTATATTAAGCAACATTTATCGCATATGCTGTACTCATTGCTCTGAATTCATGAAAACAAAATTACATTACCATCATTGTTCTTTTATTTTATGTGTGCATGACCAATTGACCATCACTTATCTTCCTTCACTTTTTATGTAGAATCATGTAATTTTCTGGTACTGTGAATAATCGCTTTAAAAAAGGACAGGTTGGATTGGACAGAAGAAAAAAGAAATTGAGAATGGAAATGACTCACTACTCAGTACAAATAAGCAAAATAATTTAGTTAGGTGCAACAAGAAACGTTTTTACTTTTTCTTTTTCTATAACGTGTTAGGAAATCTCCCAAAGCAAACATCACCACCACTACTACGACTAGATACTGATTGGTGTGGGACTCAGATTTATTAAGAGGTCAACTTGAAAAAACTACCCAAGAAACAGTCCAAATTGTGCTACATGACCTTTTCAATGTGTTCACACAGTCCCCCTATCATCCACATAACTACAAACAAACCAACACAAATATTCTGTAATTTTCTCTATGTGTGTTTCTTATGGAGCAATTAAATCATCAATATATCCAACTGTCAAACAGGTATATATAAACCACCGGAATTGTCTGAGTGCAAACAAGAAAGAAAAAGATGCATTCCCTTGGTCAAAATGATGCCTCCCTAGCATGCCCTCAAGGGTGCTGCCCTACTTCACTATTGTTCAATCCCCCACCACCACAATCTCAGAATACAACAACCAAACCCAGAAACAGTTCTGCAGAGTGTCGCCACAGCTTTGCAGCCACCACAGCATCCTCTATCTTCCCAAACACCAAATTCACCAACCATGAGTCCCTTCCATCTCTTCATGAATCATTCAGTGAATTCAAGAAAGTATACCCTCAATACGCAGAAACTGACCAAGTGGACCATGTGAGAGCCAAAGAATATTACCACCTCTCTTTCTCCAACCAATCATGCCTTGACTACATCGGTATTGGACTCTTCTCCTATTACCAACGCCAACACCATCACCACACCTCAAAATCCCAACTTGCCTCTTCTTCAACAACTCAATCCCCACCCCAATATTCTGATATTCCCTTCTTTAGTATATCCTACAAGACTGGGAATCTAAAGACACTTTTGCAACATGGGGGGCAGGGGTCAGAGTTTGAGTCTGCAATGAAGAGAAGAATTATGAAGTTCCTCAACATTTCGGAAAATGACTACTTCATGGTTTTCACAGCAAACAGAACATCAGCTTTCAAACTTGTGGCAGACTCGTACCCCTTTCAATCTTGCAAGAAGCTTCTGACAGTTTATGATTATGAGAGTGAGGCAGTGGAAGCAATGATTAGCTGCTCAGAGAAGAGAGGAGCCAGGGCCATGTCAGCAGAGTTCTCATGGCCAAGGCTTAGGATTCAGTCAACAAAACTGAGGAAGATGATTGTTAGCAAGAGGAAGAAGAAGAAGAAGAGGGGTCTCTTTGTGTTCCCTCTTCACTCCAGGGTAACAGGAGCAAGATATCCTTACCTGTGGATGAGCATAGCACAGGAGAATGGGTGGCATGTGTTGATTGATGCTTGTGCATTGGGACCCAAAGACATGGACAGCTTTGGCCTCTCTCTCTTTCAACCTGACTTCCTCATTTGTTCCTTCTACAAGGTTTTTGGAGAAAACCCATCAGGGTTTGGATGCCTTTTTGTCAAGAAATCTGCTATCACCACTCTTGAATCCTCATCTTGTGCAGGGATTGTGAACCTTGTGCCAGATAGGTTGCTACTTCAGCCATCAGAGGATAAGGATTCTTCTGGAAACTGCAAGCAAAAACCGTTATCTAGCTTACAAGAACAAGATTTATCTTCCTTGAGTTCTTTCTCTGGCCGGATAGAAACCACACAAGTTGCGAAAGTTGCGGAAGAATCATCTGAGCTTCAGATCATAGTGGCACCCGCAGAAACAAAAGAAGGTTCTGGAACTGTGGAAGCAAAAGGACTAGTTGAGAGCATTCAACAGAAGAAAGCACAAGGTGGTGAGAATGGGGGATTTAACATTGAGTGCAGGTGTTTGGATCACGTGGACTCTTTGGGATTGATACTGATGACCAATAGAACAAGGTACCTGATAAATTGGTTGGTGAACTCCTTGATGAAGCTGAAGCACCCTAATGCAGAAGGGGTTCCCCTAGTCAAGATTTATGGGCCAAAGGTGAAATTTGATAGGGGACCTGCTTTGGCATTCAATGTGTTTGATTGGAAAGGTGAAAAGGTTGAGCCTGTCCTTGTACAGAAGCTTGCTGATAGAAACAATATATCTCTCAGCTATGGATTTCTACATCATATTTGGTTTGCAGATAAGTATGCAGAAGACAAGGGAAAAGTTCTACAGACCAAAGAAGGAAGAGGCCAGGGAGTAACTACCAACAAGAAGAATGATAGGGATAAGCTAGGAGTAACTGTGGTTACTGCTGCATTAAGCTTCCTGGCTAATTTTGAAGATGTATATAAACTTTGGACTTTTGTTGCCAGGTTCCTTGATGCTGATTTTGTGGAGAAGGAGAGATGGAGATACACAGCTCTCAATCAGAAAACAATTGAAGTTTAATACAATAAATTTCATTTATTCTTCTGGATTGTAGAACACAGAAGACTCAAGAGTGGGGATTTGGATAAGGATTTCAAGTTGAGGAATAGTTTACTTGTCCAATCATTTTAATGATGAGATCATAAGTCATATAGACAATTCATAAGTCAAATATATTTCATTTTACTTGCTTCTTGTATTTTGTCCTTGCATGCACATTCAGGCAGCTCCACCACTCCACTGGAGATTGAAAGAAATCACGGCTAGAAAATTGAATATACTATCTAATTCAATGAGAAAGTAATACCCTTCTAATTACTCCCAAACTGAAAAAAGTGTAAGTTCCAGCAGTACTATATTGAGTAACTGTTCTTTAGTGATATGCATGTTAGTTTAACAAAACTCAAATTCAATAATAGGCAAGGTTGGTTCTTCCTCAATTTTCTTGTCACTACACTGTCTTTGATCGAATATTGAAGGCATGATTACATTTGTGGGCCGATAAGTCAAATTTATTTTGCTGAAGACCAATGAACAAACTAGAATTTGGTAACTGAAATTAGTAGTTTGATTATTTGATTATGGTCCTTCACAATAGGTACTTTTCTTTTTACAGAAAATGCTAAAAGGTACGAAACTCTTGGAAACAACATTCTCTCTACACAATATTTTTCTCTCTCCATTCATATATACCCCTCTTTTGATTGATAAAGCCATTCTTAACACTTTCTTTTACGAAAAGTGTATCAAATAGCATTACTGTTTCTTAACTTACCAAACTGTTCACTGCAAAAAAAAAAAAAATCATATATACGCCTCTTTTGATTGATAAAGTCATTCTAAACACTTTGGTTTATGAAAAGTAATTGTATCTATACCGTATGGTGCCGAACAGGACGAGCAATCCGAACGCTTTGTGTACCCGAACACGCCGAGTACCCGACACTGCCGACCCCACACGAACGTACGGAACTTATCGGTACGGTCGGCCAAGGTCAACGTCATTACCGGCTTAATTACAAGTAAATTAATTAGCATAAACTTCGGATCAGTCTCCTAATTTCCCAGGGCCCAACCCATAATCACGGCCCAACACGAACACCTATAAATAGAACTCCTGAGAGGTACGTAACTACTTTTGACCTACCGCATTTATTACGCCGAGAACTTACTTGAGCGTTGGAGTGTCTTTGCAGGCACCCCCCCTCTCGCTTCGGACCGCCCGGATTGAACGAGAAGACCGAGACGCAAGACCAGACCTACTACAACAAGGATAATTGGAGTGTGTATCCTAACACAGGAACATTTGGCGCCCACCGTGGGGCCGAAGAGACGTTTTCAGCCCCTTTCTTAACTCTACGACTGAGACCGAGATATGGTAGTGACCCGCAAAGGACAATCAACAACGACCCAACCGACTCACAACGTTAATACCGAAGCCAATCCCTCCATGACTAACCAAGAGCGTTACCCGTACGGAATGCCCCAAACTCAACCGGAACCCGTGATACAGCCGGTCCAGCCGAATACTCATCAAACCCAACCAAATTTACAAGACGACCTCCGCGCGTTGCGGGAAGAAATGGCCACCATACGCAGGCAAAGAGAAGCCGACGCCCGGGAGCTAGCCGAGTTACGGCGGCAGAATGCCGAACTCCGGAACCTGAACCAAACTTGTGTGCCGTCCACCCCCACAGCCGTGGAAGAATCTGCCTATCACGCCCCGACTGAGCCGGTAACTCGAATGCCGAGCACCTCATTGATAGCCAACAGGGCCGAAACCACCGTCCATTCCCTAAGACATCCCTTTTCACGGAGAATAATGGAAACAACCCTCATGGATCATTGGAAAAACCTCCCAATTGAGAAATATGACGGAACTTCCGACCCCGACGAACACCTAAATGTTTTCCTGACGCAGGCAACTCTCTCCACCCAAGACGACTCGGCCCTGTGCCGAATATTTCCCACCTCACTGAAAGGAAGAGCTCTAAACTGGTTCACCAGGTTGCCGAACTCTTCCATCGACTCGTTTGGCGAGTTGTCATCCCAGTTCACTTTGCAATTTGCGACGAGCAAGCCGTACAGGACGACCTCGTTGGCTTTAGCGGGAGTGCGTCAGGAGAAGAAAGAGAGTCTGAGATGTTTCATGGACCGGTTCAACAGGATTGCCATGGAGATCGGTGATCTCAACCCAGCCGTGGCGCTGGACCGGTTGAGCACCGCCCTCAGGCCGGGACCATTCGTCAATAGCTTATGCAAAAAGCCACCTGTGGACATGAATGATCTCCGACGCCGAGCTGAAAAATACATGCAAATGGAAGAGTTGGCCGAAACAAGAAATCAAGCTAGAGCCGAGGAGAATTAGAACCGGAAGGAATCTAGCCGGGAACCAACAAAAAAGATCAATGCCGACCCCTCAAATTCCCGCCCCCCGAGAGGACCTCGATACACAACTTACACTCCCTTCAACGCTAGCAGGGCTAAGGTATTGGAGCAAGCCCTCTCGTCGGAAATCTTGATAATTCCGAAAAGAGCGAACACGCCCCCAAGAGCGGACAAGGCGAAAGCATGCCGATTTCACCGAAACCGGGGGCACTCGACGGAAGAATGCTCGGCGCTAAAGGACAAGCTTGAGGACCTTATCAAGCAAGGTCACCTGAAGAACTTTGTCTCACCGCAAGACCACCGACCAAGAGGGAGAGACGAAGAATACAGTCGGCGAACGTCACCACCAAGGGATCGACGTCACAGGTCCCGTTCGGCCGAAAGGAAAGACCATTCACGAAATTCAAGAGAAGACAACACTCGGCCGAGAAAGATAATAAACACGATCGCCGGGGGTTTCGCCGGAGGAGGTTCCACCTCTTCGGCTAGAAGGCGGCACCTCCGGGCAGTCCGAGATGTGAATACCGTGAACCAACAGAAAGCACCGAGCATACCGACCATCACGTTCTCGGACCGAGATTTTCGTGTTGTCGACCCCATCCAAGACGACCCTATGGTGATTTCAGTCGAGATGCACAACTGCATCGTGAAGAAAACCCTGGTCGACCAAGGGAGTTCCGCCGACATCCTGTACTGGAATACTTTTGTGCAGCTAGGGATTCTCGAGGAGAGCTTAGAGCCATATCACGAACCCCTGGTCGGTTTTTCTGGCGAAAGAGTGATGACGAGAGGGTGCATCGACCTGTATACCCGTTTCGGGTTCGACCAAAAGACTTTCCGAGAGATCAAGATCCGATACATCGTGGTACACGCCAACACGTCGTACAATGTTCTACTGGGCCGACCCTCGATCAACACGTTGGGGGCCATTGTTTCGACCCCCCACCTGTGCATGAAATTTCCATCGAGGGATAAGCAGGAGGTGATCACCGTGCATGCCGACCAAAAAACTGCAAGGGAGTGTTACCTCTCTAGCCTAAAGGTGCAGCCTCTGGCCGACCCACCCGCAACAGCAAGAGGGGTAAACGTGGTTAGACAGGAGACAGCCGAGAGCATCGATCTCGATCCTCGTTTAGGGGAAGTGGAACGAATTGAGGCCGCCGAAGACCTCATCCCTTTCCAGCTCGGCCGATCACCCGAACAAATCACCCAAATAGGATCCCAGTTGAGCGAAACTGATGCAAACCGAGTCAGGCAAACTGTCCGAGACAACAAAGACTTGTTTGCTTGGACGGCGTCAGACATGCCTGGGATAGACCCTGGTTTCTTGTGTCACCGGTTAGCAGTGTGCCGAGACGCCCGACCGATAGCCCAAAAGAAAAGGAAAATGGGAGACGAGAAGCGAAGGGCTGCAAATGTTGAGGTGCAAAAACTATTGCAAGCAAAGTTCATCTGAGAGGTTACCTACACCACTTGGCTGGCAAATGTAGTTCTGGTCAAGAAGTCAAATGGCAAATGGAGAATGTGTACCGACTACACCGACCTCAATAAAGCCTGCCCGAAGGATGCGTACCCGCTCCCTTGTATTGATCGGCTTGTAGACGGTGCGTCAGGGCACGCAATCTTCAGCTTCTTGGATGCATATTCGGGTTATAACCAAATAAAAATGCACCCGGCCGACGAGGAAAAAACGGCGTTCATCACCGAAAGCGCCAATTTTTGTTACAAGGTAATGCCGTTCGGGTTGAAGAATGCTGGGGCAACCTATCAGAGGTTGATGGACAAGGTATTCCGAGATCAAATCGGCCGCAACATCGAGATTTATGTGGACGATATGGTGGTGAAATCTAACTCCATGGAAGATCACGCGACCGACCTCGCCGAAGCATTCGGAGCATTGCGTAAACATAACATGCGACTCAACCCCGAGAAGTGCACTTTCGGGGTTAAGGGAGGTAAATTTCTCGGCTTTATGCTATCATCGAGAGGCATAGAAGCTAACCGAGACAAATGCCAAGCTGTAATAGATATGCGGAGCCCGAGCAGCCTGAAGGAATTGCAACGCCTCTCTGGAAGACTGGTTGCCCTGTCCCGATTCCTCCCTCGGCTAGGCGACAAAATCAGTCCGATGACGAAGCTCTTGAAAAAGGCGTCGACTTTCGCCTGGAACGAATCATGCGAAGAGGCCTTCGCGGCATTGAAAACAGCTTTGGCGACCCCTCCGACCCTGACGAGACCGGACCGTTCGAATCCGCTGTTGGTATACTTAGCCGTATCAGACGAAGCAATCAGCTCGGTTCTGGTACAAGAAAAAGGAGGCTCTCAGGTTCCCGTCTATTTCGTTAGCCGACTTCTTCAGGATTCCGAGACCCGATACCAACTTATTGAAAAAGTCGCTCTCGGATTGGTACATACCTCCCGACGTTTGAGACACTACTTTCAGAGCCACCGAATGGTCGTGCACACCGATTGCCCGGTTTCCAAAGTCCTAGGAAAACCCGAACTCGCTGGGAGAATGATGGCATGGGCTGTCGAACTCTCGCAATTTGACATTGCATACAAGTCGAGAGGGCCGATCAAAGCGCAATGTCTGGCCGACTTCGTGAACGAGTTACACCCCCACGGCCACTTCGAAGAACAATGGTAGACCCTCCACGTGGACGGCTCCTCAAACAGCCAGGGGAGCGGAGCAGGTGTAATCTTAGAGGGGCCGAAGGGCATTACTTTGGAGCAATCCCTGCGTTTTCGATTCAAAGCCTCCAACAATCAGGCCGAATACGAAGCCCTGATAGCCGGGCTCAGATTAGCCGAAGACATGGGCGCGACGAGAATCAAATGTCTGACCGATTCTAAGGTTGTGGCCGAACAAGTAGGTGGTAATTTCCAGGTCAAGGACCACGTGATGATGAAATACTACCACACTTATCAAGGGCTGAAGTCAAACTTCCAGGAGGTGTCGGTTGAGCACATCCCACGAGAGAACAACACTCGAGCCGACCGGTTGGCTAGGCTAGCCACAACCAAAAAACCAGGTCACTTGAGAACCATCATCCAACAGGAGATCGACCACCCCAGTGTTGACACGGAGTTGATAGCAAATGTCAATGCCGACCACACCGCACCGAAAGATCCCCCAGACTGGCGAGCCGAAATCAAAGCTTTCATCATTGACGGGGTCACACCAGACGATCTTGCCGAGGCCAAACGTTTGCGAACCCAAGCCAGTAGATATACTATCATTGCCGGGCAACTGTACAAACGTGGTTTCTCTACCCCGCTGCTAAAATGTCTCGACCTCCATGAAGCCGATTATGTGACGAGAGAGGTGCACGAGGGAATCTGCGGCCTGCACTCAGGAGCAAGGACAACTGTCTCCAAGCTCTTACGGGCCGGATACTACTGGCCGACCATGAGCACCGACTGTGCAGCGTTTGTGAAGAAGTGTCTACCGTGTCAGAAGCATGGGAACCTAATCCACCAGCCGGCCGAGCAACTACATTGCATCCCCCCCGCATGGCCATTCGCTACCTGGGGAGCCGACATACTAGGACCATTTCCGATCGCCAAGGGGCAATGCAAGTTCTTCATCGTAGCCGTGGATTTGTTTACCAAGTGGATTGAGGCCGAACCCCTGGCATGCATCTCCGCCCTCCAGGTTCAAAAATTCCTATGGAAAAACGTCATCACCCGCTTCGGCGTCCCTCACACATTAGTGACCGACAACGGCCTTCAATTCACCGATCGAAAACTCAACGAGTTCCTGGCTGGCCTAGGAGTACAACACAAGTTTACCTCGGTGGAACACCCACAAACAAATGGGCAGGCCGAGTCGGCCAACAAGGTCATCCTGGCAGAATTAAAGAAACGGCTAGGGGAGGCAAAGGGAGCATGGGCCGAGCAACTACCCGAGGTGCTCTGGGCATACCGATGTACCCCCCAATCGACTACGCAGGAGACCCCTTTTCGCATGGCTTATGGGTCCGATGCGATGATCCCAGTGGAAATCGGGGAACCGTCATTCCGCCGAACCCACTTTGATGAGGCAAACAACGAAGCCGAACTCCGAACAAACCTAGACGCGATAGAGGAGGTTCGAGACCGAGCACTGGTTGTGGCCGAGGCCACCAAACAACGATACAAGAGAAGGTTCGACAGCAAGGTGAAGCCTCGAGCATTCCGAGAAGGAGATCTCGTTTGGAGAGCCACGGGCGAAGCGAGGAAAGATCCGAAGCAAGGGAAGCTCGCCCCAAACTGGGATGGGCCCTTCCGAGTCCGACACAACCTGAATAACGGAGCATTCAAGCTGGAGCACCTGTCCGGAAAGCCTATCCCTAGAACTTGGAACTCAACTCACCTAAAGATGTATTACAGTTGATGTACTAGTGCACTCTTTTCCTTGACCGACTCTTTTGTCCCTAAGGAGGGTTTTGGGTCGGCAAGGTTTTTAACGAGGCACTTAATTAATAAAAAACTTATTTCATTATCTTTCCTCATCCAATATTATGCATATGTAGACCACAATGATGCGGAATTCGATCTCGTCACGTACAAACGCCGAGCAATCCTCGGCCGACCACTTCGACGTTCTACCGAGCCCGACAGGTTTCCCTGCCGAGTACCCTCCTCGGCTAAGGATGCACCTAGGCCGAACGTTACTCACGTACCAACGCCGAGCAATCCTCGGCCGACCACTTCGACGTTCCACCGAGCCCGACAGGTTTCCCTGCCGAGTACCCTCCTCGGCTAAGGATGCACCTAGGCCGAACGTTACACGTACCAACGCCTCGGCCGACCACTTCGACGTTCCACCGAGCCCGACAGGTTTCCCTGCCGAGTACCCTCCTCGGCTAAGGATGCACCTAGGCCGAACGTTACTCACGTACCAACGCCGAGCAATCCTCGGCCGACCACTTCGACGTTCCACCGAGCCCGACAGGTTTCCCTGCCGAGTACCCTCCTCGGCTAAGGATGCACCTGGGCCAAACGTTACTCACGCACCAACGCCGAGCATCCCTCAGCCGACCACTTCGATGTTCTACCGAGCCCGACAGGTTTTCCTGCCGAGTACCCCCTCGGTTAAGAACGCATCTAGGCCGAGTAGCATACCACCAATATTCAAACCCAACATAACGCCCTGACTCCCAATGGGTCGGGCCCATCACGATTTGGCCGAGCTACCTCCTACTCGCGTAAGTAGAACAAGAACCCGCTACGCACCATACATGGCGGTGGCATCACTTATGGCCGACCTAACCGACCTCTCACAAAGAAAACCCTCGGTTAACCCCGAGGCCGATTCATTTTAACTTAGCATCCAAATGAAGTCCCATTATTAATTATGGCCGATTAAGCCGACCTCTCGAAAAGGTTTCATTTCCACCGAGTTGAAAAAGGGAAAACCCTCGGTTAAGCCGAGGCTCATTTTAACTTAGCATTCAAATGCAGTCTCATTATTAATAATGGCAGATTGAGTCGGTCGCTCGCACAGGTTTCATTTCTATCGCGTTGTGAAAAAACCCTCGGTTGAGGCGCGTTCGGTTCATCTTAACTTGAAATAAATTTCTATTAATCAGTGCCGATCAAAATGGCTACTTACAAAAAATTAAATCAGCCTACACCCCCGACACCTAAGGCCGAGCTAACAAAAGGCGCTACCGGCCAAATTACAAGTAATCCCTAAACCTAGCAGGCTATACAAGCCGATCCTATTCAACCGCCGGCTCCACCGGGGTCCCGTCTCCGACGACATCAATTATTTGGTCATCTTCCCCAGTTGATTGCACCGGGGCCCGACTAGACATATTCTGGCGCGGGGCCTCGGCATCTGGCTCGGCTCCTTGGGGGAACTCGGCGTAGCTCATAAACTTGCCACCCAAGAAGTCCCGACTAACATCAAACTGAAAGTCAGCCGGCACGTCGCAAAAGTGATAAGCCTGCCGAATAGCATGATGGAAGCCGGCGTCACGTTGGGAGAGAATTTGCTCGGTGGCCTCGGCCTCGAACTGCGCAGCCGACTCCTTAAGCCGGGCGATCTCGTTTGCAGCAGCGGCGGCGTCGACCTTCATCTTTTGCACGGTCAACTTCAAGTCATCGGCCTCCCTGCGCTACGCATCGGCGGCTTTCTTCAATTCCTCAGCCGATTCAGTGGCCTTGGCATTAGCACTCAAGGCATCTTTCACCGTCGCCTCAGCATCTTTCAAACGGCTTTGGAGCCTCTCGGCCGAGACAGCCGACCTCATCATCACATGCTTGGCCACAAGGGAAGTCCGAGCATCAAGCTCACAGAATAGCTTGTACTCGGCCTCCGTTGACATCCCCTCCAAGTATTGAAGTCCTCCCCCGGTAGTAACGTCGAGACTGACCAAGTTCTCGACCTGCACGTCCGAAGCTAGGAAGTTGGACCCCGCAACAACAGCAGGAATGGCGAAGGCCCCACACCCTGTTTGATCCAGTGATAGCTGCTTCGGCCGCTTGGAGGAAGTGCTCGGTCGTTCCGACTCAAGGTTTTGTTCGGCCGCCCGAACCCTAGACGACCCCCCTTTCTTTTTGGGATCGGACGCTGGAATCAGGACGTGAGGAGGCTTGTCTCGTTGAGCCTTGAGGGCCGATCTTGCCGGCGGCACCTTTCCGCTCTCCTTTGCTTCCTTCGCCCTCTTGGCGAGCATCGCGACCACGTCAAGTTTGCCTCCGGCCATCAATCCTACAACAAAGCAAATTTTAACATCAATTAAAAACGGTGCTACATTACCGAAGCCTAAGGTACATACCTAGCAAGACCATCTCAAAATGAGACGTCTCGAAAATATCCAGGAGGCTTCGGACGGGTAGTTCCTTCGGCAGTTGGTCGAGGAGTTCTACAATCTCTATGTCCTCGGCAGGGAGTTTTGATTTTGATATAGCCTCGTAACGAGTCGGACGCCTCGTCCAGTAGAAGGGGAGTAGGGGAGTGTTTTCGCGATCATAGAAACAATCTCTCATGTCCGACCCCCAACGAACCTTAAAAAACCCACTCTTAAACCCTTTGTAGGACGAGGTGAAGGCTTGAAGAAACCCACGCTTCGGCACCCGAGACAACGATACCCACTTCACCGGTTTACTCGGCCGACACGTATAAAAATATAGAAAAGCCAACGGCCGAGGCTTGAGTCCTAAGCATAGACAGAGGTTTCAGAATGCCTGCATTGCCGCCCAGGCATTCGGATGTAATTGGGTCGGCGCAACATTTAGCACTCGGAGCACACCCATCTGGAAATCATCAAATGGCAATTGGACCCCGAGATCTTCGAACCAGCACATGTAGGCGTAGAAGTAGTCGGCCTCGTCGTCACCTGGTTCCAGAAAGACGAAATCAGTGTTCGGCCCATCGTCCTCGCACGCCTCGGCAAGCAAAGGAAATTCTCCGTCTCCACTGCCAAAACACTTCTCCAAGGAAACAAAGGTGTCTAGCATGGCTTGGTCAGACCACTTAGAGAAATATATGCCGACCTCTCCGTCTACCCATTCATACCCCGACATCTCCAGAGAGCCATAATCAATCCTCGCTCTCGGCTTAGGTCTCGAGGTGACCTTACGTTTACCTCGACCACCACCGATCACTTCCCTTACACCCCCCTGAATCTCCACGTCGGCAGGCTCTACCCCGACCAAGCTCACCCCCCTCTTGTCAACTTCGACAGCTCGCGCCAGGGCTATACCTAGATTCGGCGGTGCCGAGATCTCAACCACCTCATCCCCACTATCTTCTGGCTCGGGGCAGTCGGAAGGAAACACTACCTCGCACTGCAGAGGCGGCAGCCTAGATATCTCACTTGACCCCGACCCCCCTCTACTTGAATTAGTGTCCGAACTCTCCGAGGACGTCCAACTCATTGCCGAGGAATATCCCCTATCCATTTATTGCTAAAAAATAACGAATACAAAATTTACCTTACTCGGTTAGCTCGGTCGAATCTGATTGCGAGAGAGCTCGGAGAATTTACAGCAAGTAAATTCTCACACCCCCCTCCCCCCTATTTATAGGTGAGGTAAACGGGGAAGGTGAAAAGCCTCAGCAAGACCGGGACCGTTCGATCTAGAACATCCAACGGTCCAGATTAAATAACCGTTGGGCCCATAACTGCCAAGGCCCATGTGGCAAGTCACACTCGTTTCAACCTCGGCATGACCTTCAACACATAATGAGGTCTCGGCACAACAATTAATTCCAACATTTGAGGCCCACTCATCTCGGCGGTCTCGGTATCGGCTCCCAACATCTAAAAAGACCTCGGCACAACAATTAATTCCAACATTTGAGGCCCACTCATCTCGGCGGTCTCGGTATCGGCTCCCAACATCTAAAAAGACCTCGGCACAACAATTAATTCCAACATTTGAGGCCCACTCATCTCGGCGGTCTCGGTATCGACCCCCAACATCTAAAAAGGCCACGGCACGACCTCAAATTTGAGCATGTTCAGGTCGCTTCTATCAGAAATCTCGGCATGATTTCCAGGCCACCTTGTCAACTCTAGGAGCCCTCCACCGGAGTCCACGCGTCGATTTCACAACGCGTAATCCAAGGAGGGTTCGGCTCGTCGACACAGCTCGGTGCAGCGTTACTTCAGGAGATTAAACCCCCCCCCCCCCGAATTCAAGACTCGCGAGAAATAAGGCCGAGCTACCCGAACGCCAGGCGTTCAATGGCTAAGTTTTCTTTATCATCTTCGTCTTTTCTATCCTCGACGCTGAGGGGGTTGTATACCGTATGGTGCCGAACAGGACGAGCAATCCGAACGCTTTGTGTACCCGAACACGCCGAGTACCCGACACCGCCGACCCCACACGAACGTACGGAACTTATCGGTACGGTCGGCCAAGGTCAACGTCATTACCGGCTTAATTACAAGTAAATTAATTAGCATAAACTTCGGATCAGTCCCCTAATTTCCCGGGGCCCAACCCATAATCACGGCCCAACACGAACACCTATAAATAGAACTCCTGAGAGGTACGTAACTACTTTTGACCTACCGCATTTATTACGTCGAGAACTTACTTGAGCGTTGGAGTGTCTTTGCAGGCACCCCCCCTCTCGCTTCGGACCGCCCGGATTGAACGAGAAGACCGAGACCCAAGACCAGACCTACTACAACAAGGATAATTGGAGTGTGTATCCTAACACAGGAACAGTATCAAATAGCATTGTTGTTTTCTTACTTACCAAGTTGTTCACTAAAAAAAACTGCGATATTATCTACGGCTAAAAGTCATTGGTAATAGTGAAAAACAGTTGGTATTAATTATTTTTATATATTTCAACCTTTTAAGTGGAATAGAAGCACGATAACATTCCTTTAGTTTCTAAATAATAAATAGGCTTTCTTAACAAAGTTCTGGTATGACTTTCAACTTTTACCAAACTGTACTGGAATCCTTGCTAATCGTAAAATATTACGTATTTTGATAGCCCAATTCTGAGACGAAGGCGAGTTTTTCACTGTACTCAAACTAGTATCTTTTGAAAATGGTATAGGTTGCAGTAACCGAGAAGAATGTATCTTACTCCATTGATCACGAAAAATGTGGGTTAAGGATCAAGCCATCACACAATAGGAGGTTTGAGGTCAATGTTGTATTGGAAGCTCCCGAAAAATCTATAGTTATGCAAGGGAAAACATATTTGTTCGAAAAGGAGATTTGAATGGACCAGTTAAGAAACAAAATTCAAGCCAATGTTCTATAAACGCATTACATACATGTCCTATTTGAAATGTTTGGATTTAAAGTGACAATCGGAATTTTTTTTTTTTAAATTGAAAGCATCAGAATTATATGTATGTAAATTAATTTCAACACCTTTCGTCTTGGACACATTGCAAGCGCTAGTAAATGAGAATTAAATATAAAATTAAATAAATAAATAAATGAAGCATAAAGCCAGAAATTGTTTTGTACTTTTGTCACTTCAAAAACCATAATAAGAACAAATTTCTATTTTGAAAAAACCAATAAGGGATTAAGATTGACTTTGACTTGATGATATCTTAACTCTTTCTTCTTTTTCTATTTTTGTTGACTAGGAATTTGATGCCTAAACGATTTGACAGTGTTTCAAGTCTAGCCTTCTTATTCCCATTATACACGACCTCTATGGAATGCAGCCGACTAAGAAGTTTATTCAAACAAGTCGTATTTCTCCGCTTAAGTTCACATCATTGATGTATTTTATTTATTCTCGCGAATACATCTGAAGAGTCTCTTAGTCCTTGTTTCATTGCAATATGAGTAATAGTCATAAACTCATAATATTTTTTTGGTTATACATAAGCTCAGTCTCATAATATATACATGTAATTGTATTTTTCTTGTTCAAACCTTTTCATAGAAAGCGAGACATCCGGAAATGACAAAAACCCTTATGGAACCCGCTTCTTAAATAACTGTTAGTACTTGGTCAAACAACTACTTTAATTTACACAACTCGTGTACATAAATTTATTCAATAATTTCTCACCTTAAATATTTAAATCTGACGTTGGAAAAAATCTATCATGCTTATGCCTCTGGAAGATCTCCTAGAATGAAGGGTGGAGAATGGAGATCTTTTGTTGACCACATGCTTGCTAATGAGTTGACGCCTTCGCTACCTGAACTTTATCTAAGTGTCATCTATTTCTCTGTTTTAGTCACAATGCCAGAGCTTGAGGCACGGTAACTACTCTCATCAAAATTCACATGACCAATCCCTCACAATCATAAACATGAAACGTTATTAGTGTTGCACAGATGCAACATAAATTTCCCCCTGACCCCTAAAATAGGGCACCTACATATCCACCTTGCTCCCGAACTGTTTCTCAATGCATAAGCTAAGTTTAATTTGACAAAGGGTGACCCCGGATCTTTACCATAAATGTCATGGTCTCATGCAACTATTATGAACTTCCATAACCAGTCCCAATCTGGCCATTAGAATTTGTTTAAATTCAAAATCAAAAGCTTGAGCTCCAAGGTTAGGCATGTCTGCTTGATCAAGATATGGTAATAATATGCCCCTCAAGGTAGATTTGATTGGCAAGGATGTTCAATAGTACGTAAATATCCTCACTTTGAGGATGGCTATTATCTCCAACAAAAAATTCATGACTCTTACCATCCACCCTTATAAGGCTAGAACCTGGAGCCTTGCTTATTCCTTTCTGCTTCATCAGTCTCCTAACGCTTCTCACTTCAGCCCATTTTTTATCAGTTGCATACAGATTAGAAAGAAGCACATATATGCCACTATCTTGGAATTCAAAATTCTTCAGTGATTTCAACATTTCATGGGTGAATCCAACATTTCCATATGTATTGCAGGCACTCAAAAGAGCTCCTAGGATCTGTACATCAGGGGGCATGGGCATTGTCTTTATTAACTCCACAGCTTCCCCCACCAGTCCAGCCCTGCAGAGCAAATCAACCATGCATCCATAGTGTTCTAACCAGGGAGAAAGATTGAAGTGGGGACTTGTCATCTTATTGAAATACTTCCGGCCTTCATCTACCAAACCAGAATGGCAGCAAGCTGTAAAAACTGCTAGAAATGTCACCTCATTAGGCCTTGTGCCAGAATCAATCAAATCTTCAAATTGTTTTAATGCTTCCTTCCCATATCCATTTATTGCTAGACCACCTATATAAGCATTCCAAGTACGAATATTCTTAGAATGCATTCCATTGAAGATACGCTGTGCCATCTCTATACAACCACATTTTGCATACATGTCAACCAATGCTGTTCCAATATGAACATCCCACTTGATATGGCAGCGATCGATGTATTCATGAACCCATCTGCCATAATCAAGAAGCCCGAGACTGGCACAAGCAGAAAGCACACTAGTCAGTATAACCCCATCAGGCTCAAAACCTGAATCCTGCATTTGACTGAACAAATCCAGTGATTCCCTGGGACACTGCCATTGCACTAACCCGCCTATCATGCTAGTCCAAGAAATAATATCTTTTTCAGGTATCTCATCAAACATTTGCCTTGCATCAGCCACAGATTCACACTTCATATACATATCCAACACAGCATTGGATACCACCAACTCCTCCCCACACAGACACTTGAAAACCAACCCATGAATCCCCTTCCCCAAATTTAAACAACCCAATTTCCCACAAGCCCCAAGTATGCTAACAAAGGTTGCCACATTAGGCTCCACATCCATTCTCAAAAACAATGCAATGGCATCATTAAACAACCCAGCCTTCACATACCCAGATATCAAACCAGTCCAAGATACCACATCTCTCACAAGCATGTCATCAAACACCTTGCCAGCACCAACAGTGTGCCCACAAATGCTATAAACATGGACAAGAGTGTTTTGCACATAGATATCACACCACAAGCCAGTCTTAACAGCTACTGAATGAAACTGTCTAACCTCTCCAATCCCAGAAAACTTGGCACAAGATTTCAAAACTGCAGGGACAGTGTACACATCAGGCACAAACCCATTCCTAACAGCCCATCTAAAAATCAGGATTGCAACCCAGGGTAATTGGCCAGAAGCATACCCAGAAATCATCAAATTGCAAGGGAACGAGCTCAAGCTCCAATCAAATTGCTTCAGGAAATTGCAAGGGTAATGAACATCAGTCACACGTTTTCCGAAAAAGCTTGCAGCTTTTGTGACAACCAAGTCATTGGCAACAAGGGCAGAAGTCAATAGATGCGCATGGATTTGCTTGAAAGATCTCAAGTCGTTGCACTTGTTAATCAAATTCAAGAGAACCCATTTCAGAGATTGCCCGGCCTTAATCATGCTAGTCATCAATGCTCAAAAATCCATGCAAAATCTTTCGCTTTCTGTTTATTACATTATTTGTGGACATAGCCACGCTTATTGGCACGTCTATAAAACTCAGCCAATTTCCAACATTCATGTTCTTCACAAAAATAGTATTTTTATTTCTTAAACTCGGTCTTATGTTTTGAAGTCTTCAAATTTGGAATAGGTTTTACTTCGGTACTTCGATTAACTTATAATCTTATTTTTAAAACATATTTTTTTAAGCATTTTGTTACTATGAAGTATCACTTAAATTCGTTGATGATTAATATTTATTCAACAACTTGTTTATGGTTAATTTTTAGAAGAAAAAAAATTTAATTATATTTTTTTCATACACAAAATTTAAATTTAAGATCTTATTTAAAAAAATGATTTCAATTTCACTCATACCAATCACTTGTTTTTCATATTATATATATATATATATATATATATATATATATATATATATATATATATATATATATATATATATATATATATATATATATATATATATATTGTACCGTCTCGACCGATTTTCGATTTGCTTACCTTCACAGGCTGATCGGTATCCGATCTTACCCTCTCCCTGGCGATGAGTCGACTACGACCTCGGCCGACCCCCCCCCCCCCCTTTTCTTGGGGTCACTCGGCCTAGGACCGAGTTGGCTATTTGCGTAAGCTAGATCGGCCCCATTCCGATCCCCCTCGCCTTTAAGACCCCGCTCGGCCAGTACCCGACCAGTCTCTCGGTATGGGTCTTGTCGGTCGGGACCTGATCGAAGATCCTTGCGTTCGCCAAGTGTTACCCAAATAATAACGGTTAAGAAAATCCCCACATTCACGGAGCCCACGAGGCCCATGAGCGAGAAAGTATAAAACCTAAAACCCTAAAGCTAAGAAGGCAGATTGACACTTTTGAATGCTCTGACTTTGAGGCTTGACCTAGGAAAAATCCCTAATCCACCCTTTGGCCGGAACATATATATATATACTAAAAATTACATATTGATATTAGAAAAGTTGGTAAAAAAATATTTATTCAATATGTTTGACATTTTTAATAAATATAAAATACTACAAAAATGATTACTATATTTGAATATAAAATTTTGTATATTTTATCTCAATTTTGTTTTTCACCATTAAATCGATTCTGGTGTTTTAATATTTAATATTTATCTATGTTGTATTGTAAATTTATCTAGATAAAAACTTAAAATAGTTTATTTTTTAAAGTATTTTTTTAATAAAACTAAATAACTTTTTTCAATAAAAGAAAATAACAAAAACACTTATTCAACCATGCTCGTAAAAGAGCCATAATTAATAGTGTTGAGTTCCCCTCCTTTCTGTTGAAGTATTAAAAGGTCTAGTGGGCCTTACTGGTCCAATATATTCATTCGGGTTTCACAAAGTTTTGGTCCAGCTTTGACTTGTTTAATTCGGCAAACCCATTAAATTTGAGCCTGCCTTGTATCGATAATAATCAGCCATCATGTCTCGTTATATATTTTAGGCGAACTCTTTATTTTTAAATAATCTATGTATTCTAATAACCAAGTGTTTGTAACGTGATTGTCCCAAGTGGTTAAGAATCTGAACCTACTACCACTTACTACTACTGGAGGAACTATTTCCGGTTCTTGAACTACTTTAACTAAAAAAACAAGTGAAAATATGTGAACAAATTCTCACAAATATACAGAGAACTTATATGTTACGAATCCAACTCCTCGTTGGGAATAAGAAAAGTATTACCCCAATAGGATAAAAATAAGGGATGACATAAGATTTTTTTATTTATATCATTAAAAATAATGATTAATTTTTATAATATAAATGTTAGGTTAGCTAGTAAGAACAATAATATATATATATATATATATATATATATATATTTATATTTTATTTTATTTTATTATTGGATGAATATACACAAAAGATTTCTTTGTTCTAGTTAACCTAACATTTATATTACAAATATGTTTTTTATATTTTTTTTCTCGCTGCAGTCTTATATGTTAATAAGAATATCCAATATTTTCGTTGAGTCATATAACAAAATTAATGTATACAGTTTAAATATTTCGGTATATATCAAGATAATCATGAGACTGGGCTATGATCCAGTGATAGAATTGAATTTGTTTCTTCACCCCATGTCATATAGTACTCATTCCCACTATATAGAGCAGTGATTTAAAAATCGGACCGAACCGGCCGGTTGGACCGGTTGGACTAGGAACCGGTGATCCAGCCGGTCTGAATCTTAAGTTGGATCGGTTATGTAGTCGACTCGTTTCAAATCGAATTGAACCGGTCAATTTTCCGGTTCAACCGGTGAACCGGTGGGTCAAACCGGTTCAACCATTTTTTTATTTTTTATTTTTTAAGGGACCATAAACCACAAAAAATAATAATGAAAATTGAATCTCTTAATGGAAAAGCAAGGAGTCTTATTAAATATAACAATGACTACGTGTTCTAATATATTTGTTTGCAATATATACAACTTAAATAACTTTTATAGTATATTATTAAATTTAAATTATATATTTAATAATATAATATTTATGTAAATATTACATATATTATTGTGATATTAATTGCAAGCATATTATATATGTACATATTATTTATATTTTTAATTTGTATTAATATACCGTTTAACATGTAACTTTTTATGTATTTTTTTACAAAATAAAAATAAAAATAATTTTAAATAAGATAGAAAATTTGAAATTTAAAATAAGATATGAATTTATTAAATATTATAAGTATAAAATATATTTAATATGAATATTTTTTTTTAATAAAAATAAATAAAAACCGAATCATGCGGTTCAACTAATAATTCACCGGTTCAACCTTTGACCTATTGACCCAGTACCTTAACCGGTTCGATGACCGGTCCGATTTTTAAAACTATCATATAGAGCAATTGTTTCGTTGCTCCCCACTAGCTTCCTCCACCATCTATGGAGCTAGACAAAGAATATACCAAATGATATTAATAATATCCTCTCCACAATTTGTTAATTAGTCAACAAAAGGATAGCTCGCCTCAAATAAAGAAGGGTCCACCATTCTCGACTCTCACATTGTCTTCCAACCCAAATATATAAATTATATATACATAATTAAGAATGTAAATAATGACTTATTAATAAAGTAATTTTAATAAAAATTATTTTTGGAGGAGATGAATATATATAATGAGTTATTAAATAAAGTAATTTTAATAAAAGTTAATTTTTGGAGTAAAGGAGTATATATATATATATATATATATATATATATATATATATATATATATATATATATATATATATATATATAGAGAGAGAGAGAGAGAGAGAGATTTGGGGGAGAGAGAAGGGATTCGTTTATTCCGTTTAATAATTTATATTTTATATCAAATTTCAATGATGCAACTATTAAATTAAAAGTTCTTAATGTATATATTAAATTTATAAATTTTTAAGAAAATTAAAAATCATATAATACTTTGTTTCATTAATTCAAATTAATGGATAAATCTATTTGAGAAGGGATCCATTTTGTCTAAGTGTAAGTTTACCTAGATTTATTTTACTCGATAACGCATGTTTTACATCAAGTATTAACAATCTAATAATTGAATTAGAAATTCTTAATACATATATCACGTTTACAAATTTTTAAAAAATTTAAAAATTATTTGATACTTTATTTTATTAATTTAAATCAACGTATAAAATATTTTATGAATATATTATCATAAACATCATAAAGTGTTAATATATTCTCTACACGTAAGTCACTTTCAAACTCAAAATTTGATTTTCAAAGACATTTTTATATGGTATACGTTGGATTCCTCTTAGTAAAATTATTCAACTCAATAACTTGTGATATAAGTTGAATTTCAACGATTCAAACGTTAAATTAAAAGTTATTAATGTATAAATCAAATATACAAGTTAATTTTTTAAAAATTTGAAAATCATGTGTTACTTCGTTAGCTAAATTCAAATCAATATATAAAATATTTTTATTCTTATTTGTCAATTTGAATTAATGAAATAAAATATCAAATAATTTTTAAAAATTTAAAAAATTGTATGTTTGATATATGCATTAAAAACTTTTAATGTAATGATTGGATTACTGAAATTCAATATTCACTGTGAGTTATTAAGTGGGTAACTTTGCCCATATATATATATATATATATATATATATATATATATATATATATATATATATATATATATATATAAAGAGAGAGAGAGGAGGGGAGAGAGAGAGCATATCAATGAAAATATGTTTTATCATGAGAGATGACTAGTAAATCATATTCTTTAGAATATAATGGTTAAAAGTAAAATTCAATTATAAATACTCTTTTACAAGATTATTACTATTATTTCTTTCATAATTGTCAACATCACCACCACCAATTGTCACAATCACCACTACCATAGTTATCATTGGTGATGATGATAATGACAACAACGACAACCGTAACGATGACGATGGTAGTGACAACAACAATAATGATAATAGTGATGGTAATAAGATAATCTTGATACAATAACATGTTAATTTTTTATTGAAAAAATTATATATTTTATTTAATCTTTTTGTAAATATAAATTTCATAAAATATATTGATATTTCCTCCATTCTAAATTTTTAATTTTTTATGAAACCTTTAGTTGGTCATAAATGTAATAAAATATTTATATATGTTAGATATGATATGATAACATGATATTTTATCGGATAAAAACTTTTCATTTAACTTGAGGATGTTAGATTTTCAACTATCCCATAAAAATAATTTTGTAGAAGATATAAGTGTTATTACCAGAATCCCACTAGTGCTCTGACAATGAGATGATGTTCCCGTTGTGCTAATGTTCGCAACAGGGTAGGATACCTATAAAGACATTCTGATGCTCAAGTTAGAGGAAAGTCTAGGTTAATAATGAGATTATGATAGAATGATACTTGGTGCTCCATATGTGATTGATCTTATCTCTAAGTTTAGGGATAATGTTATATGATATCTTAAAGATATATTTAAGTGATTGGGCGAAAATATTATTATTAATTAATAAAAATATTGTTCATGATAGGTGAAGATATTTTGTTAGGTGAATATAATGTGCTTGATTATGATATTCCATAAGATACTCGTGCTTAAATATGTTGATAGTCGTTATAAGTTAATTGCCTAAGATTTTATCTCATGATGATGGGTGAGAGGCCAAGCGTGGACGAGCTAGAGGGGGTCATCTCAGCTTTAGTTTGGTCGAGGTGGGTAGCACATAAGTCCCTCGAGCTTTGAGTCCGTTATGACAAAGGAGTTCTAAGTGAGGCCATTATGGGTGGATTGGTCCTTCATCCACTAATGGCAAGATGAACGAGTGAAGAGTAGTTTGGTTCGGTCAGGTTGATCGGTATAGGTAGTATGAGGGCTCTCTGAGCTCTTATCGTTGGGGTAAGAGCACTTTGATGTTCGTTCTATCTTTGTCATTTATGCTACATTTAATGTGTGGTTGTTGATAGTTTTCATGTGCTTTAATGGGTAATAAATGTGATGTATTGCCTTTGATTTTGTACTCGGTAATTAAGCAATGGTTCCTATGTTATATAAGGTGGGAGTTTTTGTTTTATTCCACAGTTTTTGACATTATTGGCTCAGTGGGTTGTTTCTTGTATTTTGTTATTATGAGGTATGTTTATGTGTAGTGTCACCTATGTTGGTGTTTATTGCTTGTGATGATTTTCAATCGTTGTTGGGTGTAGGTGCTTGCATATGACGTCAAAAGTAGTGGTTTTAGGATCGTGGCTAACAATGTTGTCTTGTAAGATGATGGTTTGAATCATGAGGAGTTTGTGGCTTTGAAGGTGGAGGTTAACATTCTACGATTTGATTTATATAGTAGTCGATTTAAGAAGGCGGCATTGGCGATGACTTTTGTGCGTTTGGAGGCCAAAAAGGAGAAGCTGAGCCATATAAGGAACATTTTGAGGAGGGGGTGATTTCTTGGTGTACTTGGTAACGAAGTTATTGAAAAGAACGCAACCTTGTGTGCGTTTGACAAAGTATGTTGGGGAGGTGGAAAATTTATCATTAGAGCGTGCTTTGATGATGTCACATATTAGAAGGTTTTAGACTCGTGTGATGATGTTGGAGGCTGTTGTGATCGAGAAATATATGTGCAATTTTCAAAGAGTTATGCATAAAATGGCGTTTCTTGCATTTGATTTCCCTTGTAGTATGTTGAGTGTTGACCTTGATGTTATTGATGGTGAGTTGTTGAAGGATAATGATCTTCTTAACAAGGATGATGCGGAGGAGTCATCCAATAAGTAGGAAGATGTGTTTGTGGCTTGTGTGAGGTTGGTGGTACATTAGTTGGTACGACCTCGACTTTTGGTGAGAAGGGTACGGGCGGTGTAGGTGAGGCTCGTTTGCTCAAAAATTGCATATGAAATTGTAAAGACGTGAAAGCTTATTTTCTCAAACATCGCATATGAAATTATAAAATTGTTAAGACGTACGAGTTCATTTACTCGAAAATCACTTGTAAAATTGTAAAGTGTGGATTTTTAGAGTGTTGTGGTGAGGATGACCATATATACTTACTAAAAATGTTTTTGCGATTATATTGACGAGTCATTTGAGTAGTTATACATTGTCTCAAGGTACCTCGTTAAAAATGTCCTTAATCAAAACTTTTTTTTTTTTTATAGAAAAAAAGGCTAAAATAAGAAAAAATTACAAATCCCATTGTGACAACTTTAACTAAAGTAGTGTTTCAGCGATAGAAAAAAAATCAAGATAAAAAAATTATTAAAATAATAATTAAAATAAGTATTAATATCAACAATAAAATTATTTCATATACTTTATTTTTCATCTATTTCTTTCTCTTTTACATATATAATAATATTTTTTTTTACGTATTTTTCATCTATTTTTCTTCAATCAACCAATCAAAATTTCACTTTATTTTATATATATATATATATTTATTTATTTCTCTTTTCTTCATTTTTAAAATTTATTTCTGACTTATTTCTTTCCTATTTATCACACAGAAAGGGGATATGAATGCTTTCATTAATATTCAAAATATTGAATTAATGAGTAATAATAACTAATTATATTTAAAAACTTTAATAACTTTCCTGATACCCAGCGCCACATACGGAAAGTTATTTATTTATTTTTTTTCACGTATGTAATGGAAAATCGCAAATAGTCATGAATTAGGCACAAAACTGAAAGAGGCACAGTAAATTCACTGTAGAACATAGGCTCAGTACGTGGCATCATCCTAGAGGCCCACTTGACACGAAGAGTGTATCCAGCCATCCATTCCATTTCACTGTGTAAATAAATACAGAACTGAGCGTGGGGGTCCCTCTCTTCCATACGGATAAGTGGGACACTCTCTCTTCCATTGTTAGGGTTTGTTTCTCTCTGCGTTTTTTGTTGTCTCAATTTTTATTTTCTTTTTTTTTACATTTACAATTTTTTAATTACGAAAACCCCTCTCCCAATTCTGAATTAGTCTCTCTAATCTAATCCTCCGCAGCGCCACAAAGCTTCAAACCACAGTCAACGTTTCAAAACACACTTCTCTCTATTCGCCCGTCGAACAACACACTGTACGCAACATCAATTTCACTTTTTCACTCCTGAAAATTTCAAATTTGCAATCTTTTCTCTTGTTTCTTGTCTGGGTTTTCATCATATTTTTCTGGGTCTCTCGTAATTCTTGTTAAATTTCCTTTTCTTGTTCAGGATGGAAGCGAATGCAAATCATACCCACGACGGCGAAGAGACGCCGACGCCGCCAATGGTGGACCAGCCGGAGTCTCCGCCGGCGGCGATGCCACTGAAGGAAGAGGTGTCGGAGGCGGAGCAAGGCGAGGACGTGGCTCTTCCGATGAGCGTTATTCCGATGTCGACGGCGGCGGCGAAGCGGCCGTCGAAGGACAGGCACACGAAGGTGGAGGGGCGCGGGCGGCGAATCCGCATGCCGGCGACGTGCGCGGCGAGGATCTTCCAGCTGACGCGCGAGCTGGGACACAAGTCCGACGGAGAAACAATCCGGTGGCTCCTGGAGCACGCTGAGCCCGCAATCATCGAGGCCACCGGCACCGGCACCATCCCGGCGATCGCGGTGTCGGTCGGCGGCGCTCTGAAGATTCCGACGTCCTCGGCGGCGAGGCCCGAGGGAGAAGACACGCCGAGGAAGCGAAGGAGGAGAGCGTCGAACAGCGAATTCATCGACGTGAACGAAAGCCAGGTGTCGGTGTCTTCAGGGCTGGCACCGATCGCGCAAACCGCGTACGGCGGTGGCAGCGGTGGTGGTGGACTCGTTCCGGTGTGGCACGGGTCGAACGCTTCGGGGCCTTTCTTCATGTTCCCTAACAGTTCGAACCCGCCTCAGTATTGGGCCATTCCCGCAAGCGCGACCCCGTTTTTCAACGTCCAAGCCCGGCCCATTTCGGGTTTCGTTTCGGCCATGCAGATTCAACATGATAATAACCACTCCTCGGATTCTGCTAACTCTTCCTCCACCGTGGCTCATACTATGAGCTCAGTAAGTGTTACTAGTGCAGCTTCTGCTTCTACTTCCACTTCTGGCTCCTCTTCTTCCGCTGCAACAACCACCCAAATGCTCAGGGATTTCTCTTTGGAAATTTATGACAAGAAAGAGCTTCAGTTTTTGGGTCAACCGCCACCCTCTTCAAAGGAATAAATAAATCAAATTGTTTACCACTAGTAGTAGACATTTAAACAATTTTTCTTTTTGTCAATTTGGGCTTTGTTTAATTTTGGTTAATGGTTAGGACTTAGGACTTAGGATTTGGGAACAAATTTTGTTATTTTAAATCTTAAAAGGCTGTTTATTGTTTTTTTAATTTAATTTTATGTTATTGGGAAAGCACTAGGGGTATGGTCCCACTCTGAGCCGTGCGTTGGCACGTGGGAGGTGGGGTTATTGGATAAGTGGTGACTGGTGAGACGGTGTGAGGATAGCGTTGTGGGGAACTGGGGGCTGACTCTGATAGGTGCGTCAACGAGAGAGGTGGGGTCACGTGAGGTCGCGCACGTGTTGGGTGGTGGGGCCCAGTGTGTGGGTGGGGAAAGTGAGGTGGTCCGTGGAGCGTGGTGAGTGGTTGAAGTTGGGCCACGAGATTTGGTCATGTGATTGCTAGTTTTCGGCACGTGTCCCTATGATTTGGTGGGCCCCGCTCGTGGGTGGAACCAGCCTGGCCCTCTCTACACACGTGTCGAGTAAGGAGGGAGTACGTAGCTGGTTCACACGTGGACCCCTGCTTCACTGGCCACACTGCGCCCTTCCCTAGACTAGGTGCCCTATACTTTGGGACACGAGTTCTATTTATATGAAAAAATAGCAAAGGTCACAGAAATTAAAGTTAACCAAGAAAAAGAAACTCCCTTTACTGCCATTTCTACTCTCAGTATTACTTTTTCTTAAGGAGGTAACATTTTTAGTGTCTTTGTATTATTATTTTGATTGTATGATTTTGGTTCATCTGATCTTAGTTATGTCAATTCAATTCTTCAAGATTCTTTTTTATTATTATTTATTTAACATTTAATAAAAAGATTTGGATTTTATAATAAAGGATGTACTTTAAAAGATAAATCTAATAATATCTTAATTAAAAAATTGATGATAAAAATTATGATAAAATTAAATGCGTGTCATAAAAATTAAAATTAATTATAATATTTATCATTAATACTATAGTTAATAATTATTATTATACTTTATTTTTAATGTAAAATCTTTTACTTTAAAAGAGATAATTCTTAATAAAATGGACTAATATAACAAATTGAGCATAATGAGATAGTAAATAAATATAAAAGGGTTAGTAAAGTGAATTTCAATCTTTGTAGATCAATTCGATCCACCTTGAAATTATGTTAGGTTGGGTTAAAAAAAAACTCATAATTGGTAAAAAAAATCTAAACGTAACTCAATCCATCAATTTAAAATATAAATATAAATAAAAAGATATAAAAATATTTTTTGACACAAATATATATATATATATATATATATATATATATATATATATTAAATCATCTCATTTTAAGAAAAATAACTAAAATCACTCTTATTAAAAATAATTTATAAAAAAATTCTTATTTAAAGAATTATTCTAATTTATATTTAAAGAGAGGATTTAATTGTAATAATAATACTAAGAATTTATGATAAATAAATTAAATAATTATTTTATCCATTAATAAATTTTAAACAAATATTAAATTTTAATTTAGAAATAACAAAATAATAAATAGATAAAGAATTAAAGAGTATCTAAAAATATTCATGTTGAAAAAAAAAAACTAAAATCATTCTTGTTACATAATAATCTCTAAGAAAACAATTTCATTTTGATTATTTTTTTAACTATTTATGGGTTGGAGTACCCCTTTTAATATATTTCACTTTACCTAAAAAAAAATCTCTGAGAAACAATTTTGTTTAAGATAAGTATTCTAACTTTTTTAGACTTTATTCAAAATCAAGATAAGTCTATTTTTTTCTTCAAATGAGGCATTAGAAAAATTTTACCTTGAGAAATGGTTCTTGTGTAGTTTTTATTTCCCATTTGATCCCTGTAAATATTATAAATATTATTTTTTAAGTCTTTAAATATCACGAATTTCACATTTATCCTCTTTTTTGTTACGAAATTTCCATTTGGTCTCCATCTAGAAGTACCAAGGGAAAAAAAAAGTCCAGAAGTATAGAGAAAACTAATGAAAAAGTGAAAAAAAGAAATAAAAGGAACTATTTGGTAAAAGAAGTGTTCTATGGAAGATGCGTTTAGAAACATAAAAAAAATGAGATGCAGCACATAAAAAAAATTACGGTTTTTTTAATGGATATATAACTTAATTAAGACTAATACTCTTTCTGGTAAATTTTTAAGGCCAAAATAAAAAATGACATTCGGTCTTTTTTATAAGAATAATTATAAAATAGTTATTTTTGAATTAGTTATTTTACATGAAATACCATTAATTAAAATTATTTTTCTTAATTTAATAAGTAGTTATTAAAATAAGAGTCTTGTTATAAATATATGATAAATTTAATAGTAATAACTAAACTAATAATTTTTTTTAATAATAGTGAATTAGATGATGAGTCTCTATAAAAGTATCCGGAAGAATAATTATATATGTAATATAATAACCAAATATAATTTGAAAGATAAATATACACAATTAAAAAAAAACATATTTATAAATTCAATATTTTCATCTAATAATCATGTAAGTTCAATTGAATAAGTAATTATTTCATACTTTTTGAATATTATGATCTTGTTTAAAAGAGTTTATCTACAATTATTTTAGTCTTATCTCAAGACACTTTTTTTTAAAACTTATCTTGTGACATAAATATTTGAATACGTATTTGAAAAACTTATGAAAATAACTTGTGATATGTTGATAAATTAATTTAAATTTATTTCAATAAGTTGTTTTTTTGGGATAACTCATAAAAACAACTTATAATTTATATAAAATAGTTTAATCTTACTTTTCGTTCGATTATAAAAGCAACTTAAATATTTGTACTTATTATTAGGGGTGAACATTAAACCGACACCCGAACCGAACTCGAAAAACCCGAAGAAAAATATTGTTTTTGGGTGGGTTCGGGAGGGTTTTATGGGTAAATCAGGTTAAAATTTTGATTTTATACGGGTTATATTGGGCGGGTTCGGTTTTGAATTTTTAAACCCGCTAAAAATCGAACCTAACCGAAAATAAGATAAGTTTAAATTTTTATTATTTTTGTATAACTAAACAACAATGGTTCAAATTTAAAAGTCTTTATTTCAAGTATAATATAACTATCAATTTGTAACTTATTTTTTTCCTTTTTCTCATAACTTAGATATTTATTTTGTCTTCTCCTTCCTCATTCAACTTCTCAACACACTAGTCCATTTTTAGAGTTATCTTTTTGCTTCTTTCTTTGTCTTTCTTTTCCATCTTCTTATCTCCATTTTGAATACATTTTGTGTGACTGTGATTTCTTATGGTTTTGTAATCTAACTTTATATTTCTTTTCCATGTAACAACTATGAATTTTGTTATCTTTTATTTTTGCTTCTTTAGTTTGTAAATGTTTCAACTACGAATCTATTTACACCATCTATTTTCACCTTCATTCTATTTTTATACACTATTTTAAAAATATTTTTTATCGTTTTAAGCTTCACCTTCGTTAAGATAAATTGGTCTACAAAAAAATTCAAACCCGATTATACCCACCCGCTTAAATCCGAATCCGTTTCAACCCGAACCGCCTCAAATCGAAAGCTCAGTCGGTCGGATATGAGTCACATTTTTTCAAAGTCGGTTTATAACGGGTTGAACATTTTTCACCCGAACTCGACCAAACCCACCCGTTGCTCTACTTATTATAGTACAATTTGTTCAGCTACTACGGTTCAGTTGGTATTTGCATTATTATGCATGCCGAGATCTGGGCTCTGCTGCAGTTTGTTGGAGTGATGGGTTTCGTAATGTGATTTGCTTCTCCGATTATATGTAGGTTAGGTGCTGGAAATGGTTGAGACCGCTGTTTTACCGTGTTATTGTAATGCAATACCCCGTTTCGGAAACCGTGATTACTTAAAAAATAATGAAATTAAATTCTCTCTCGTAATATTCTTTTTCTAATCTCTTTCTAGCAATATTAATAATTATTAAATATATATAATGACTTAAATTTAATTTTATAAAAATTATTTAAAAAGTTACATCAATTATAAAATTAAATTTGAGTTATTAGATATATTTAATGATTATTAATGTTGCTGGAAAGAGATTGAAGATAGAATTTTGTATCACCCAAATTCGTATAAATGTCAGTAATTTGAGACCTATTGAATGCTTAAAATAATAGCAACCAACTCCACCAAAAGTGCAACTGGTTTGATTAGTGACTGTTGAACTTGAACCCATGATTTAATGACTTAACACCTTGGTTGAGTCACGGTCTAACTAAGTTTAGTAACTGCGGTCGAACCAAAAAGTTCTAAATTCCCTTCAAATAGTGAAAATTACAACAAAAAAATTGTATAAAAACCTGTACAAATAAAATTAAAAATAAATAATACATGTATTGACAGAGTAATGTTTATTTCTCGACTTTCTGTTAGTCATAAAAAAATGTTTTCAATTAATTAATATAAAAACTTTCAAACACGAAATGAATATCTATTAACTTATAATATTAATCATTTAATGAAATAGACTTTTTGCATTATTTTAAATCTGTCACTTCACTTTTGACCATAACTGTTTGCTGTTGTATTTGGTGACATGAAATGAATTAATTATACATTTTCGAAAGGAAGATTACAGTACTTTTCTTGAAATTTGACTTAATATTTTTTGTTTGAGGACGAAATGACTTAATTATACTTTATATAATTTTTTAAAAATTTGCTCTAACTCCATTTAAGGGAGGTCGGTAGAATAACTCCATTTACCTCCTGTAGAAGACGAATAATCTTAATTAAAACTCAAAGAAGGATAAGTAATTTTTTTGGAAAAAAAAATATTTTTTTAAGATAAAATATCGAGTATAATTAAATTAAACCTTAAAAGAAATCAGTCTAATTTTTTATATATATATATTAAAACTCTGTTAAACACAAACATACCGATCAATATTGATTGACATAATGATAGTCATTTGTGTTTTTTAATGAAATTGTTTAGAATTTAAGTCTTTGTTTTAAGTATGTAATAGATCATGTGTATGTTTGGATACAAATTAAAAATAGTTTTTAGAATTTATCTATTAAAAATAATATATATATATCTATATTTTTTTTTTCAGCAGGAAATTTTTTTAAAGTATTTATAAATTTGTCTATTATTTTTGAATTTGGATCCTCTCTTACAAAATTTTCTCTCCGGTCTCTCTCTAGCAACATTAATAATCATTAAATATATCTAATGACTCAAATTTAATCTTATAATTAATGTAACTTCTTAAATAATTTTTATAAAATTAAATTTGAGCCATTATATATATCTAATGATTATTAATATTGCTGGAGAGAGAATATTACTCGTGTGTTTGCATCCGCGTTTTAACGTGGTTTTTCTCGTTCAACTTGAAGCAATGAATAGCTGCTTTTACGTAAATCCGTGTGTAAACGTGGAGAGACGAAAGAATTGCGTTTTCAAAATGAAAAGCAAACACCCACTACATGAGATGATTCAAATTTCATTTATACTACATTTTTTTTTCAGAAACCGGAAGAACTACAAAAGTTGGCAACGGTTTCGATTGATTTAACCCGTCTCATCAGATTGCATGCATAATTGGCCTAAAAAGCCACCAGCACTGGTTATTACTTATTAGCCAGTTCACCTGCTAGTTCCATAACCGACTAAATTTTATAACATTGGATTCAACCAGAAAAATGAATGTTTGAACAATATTCCATTTTCATTTTCTTTTTGGTCCAAACTATATTCCTGTTGATTACTTTTGATATCCTTTATAAATTACTCAAGCATTAGATAAAAGGAACCTTCCGCACAATGGAGGCAATTTGTTAGGGCATAATCTGGCACTCCTCTCGTCAACTTTACAGCAAAACTAAACTAACCTGAGAACTTATGAAGTAACATCACCTAACAACGTTGATTGATGGAAAAAGCTTTTTCTAAATTACATGACTAAAACTTCTAACCTCCCCTTAAAGCCTTTCTCAACGATAATCAATAATATGTACGATATTAACTTGCTCTCTGTACTTCTGTTGGTAACAGAAGGTGCGTGTAGGTGGTTTGATAAAGGGAGGTCAAAATCTGTACTTCCAGGCTAATATTCCAACTTTTGAAGTACAGTGATTCAAAATTAAGCATGTTTTTGCTAAATCGTACACTTATATATATATATATATATATATATACCGAAATGCATCTTTTTCACGAAGTTCTCATCCAAGCCTCATCTTCAAGATACAATAATTCTGATTTATCAGATGGCCCCTCTGCCAGCAGAAAACATCTTTACAATTATATTCCTTCCCTTAATATTTTCAGTATCCAAAGCTCGGCTTCATGCTCATTACTATGACCAAACATGTCCACAATTGGAAAAAATAATTTCAGAGACTGTTCTCAAAGCTTCTAAGCATGATCCAAAAGTCCCAGCTCGTATCTTGAGAATGTTCTTCCATGACTGTTTCATAAGGGTATGATCTTTCACTCAGGAAAAAATATATCATAAAACACGCACTTGAGAATGTTCTTCCATGACTGTTTCATAAGGGTATGATCTTTCACTCAGGAAAAAATATATCATAAAACACGCACATGCACGGACATATGCACACAATATTCATATTGATGAATGACTAAAGTGGCTAATGTGTGTTTGTATCAGTTGTGTGTAACGATATGATTATTGACTGATGTTAAATGATAGGGGTGTGATGCATCAATATTGCTGGACTCAACAGCCACTAACCAAGCTGAGAAAGATGGCCCTCCTAATCTCTCAGTTCGATGGTTCTAACTTCTATGTGATTGATGAAGCAAAAGCAAAACTTGAATTAGCTGGCCCACGCACTGTTTTTTGTGCTGATATAATTGCCATTTCAGCTAGAGATGTGTAGCCATGGTATTATCAAGTCTCCAAACTACCTTAGACCTGCTAAAATCTTGGAACTTTTTATTAGACACATTTAATGATCTCAAAATATTTCATTAAAAGGCTCCAAATCACATATGTTTGGATAATGCCTAAATACATTCTAGATATATATTTAAAATTTCTATACACAGTGATCACTCATTCCTGAGGATTTTGAATAACATATAAATGATTATACAGGATATATAGTATGTTGGATATTGATCTCTACATTTCCATAATGACCCCCCATGGAACATTAACATATCTTGAGGCAGGTGAAAGGAAGTTACTTATTTCAATGTCCATATTTCTTATTTACTTTAATAATCTGGAGGTCCATATTGGAATGTACTAAAGGGAAGGAAAGATGGAAGAGTCTCGAAGGCATCTGATACCATCAACTTACCCGCTCCAACCTTCAATGTGAGCCAGCTAATTCAGAGCTTTTTCAAAGAGAGGTTTGACAGTTAAATATTTAGTAACTTTATCTGGGGGTCACACTCTAGGCTTTTCACATTGTTCTTCCTTTGAGGCACATCTTCATAATTTTAGTTCATTGCATCACTGATCCAAGTATTAACACCGAGTTTGCTTTAGACCTAAGAAAGAAACGTCCAAAACCAAACCACAATCACAAAGCAGGACAGTTCCTGGATGAAACCACATCAGTGTTTGACAATGACTATCACAAACAATTGCTGGCTAGGAAAGGTGTTTTTTTCAGATCAATCACTTTTTGTGGATTCAACCGCAAGAGTGTTTGACAATGACTATTACAAACAATTGATGAATGGTTAAGGCCAACAATGTACAGACTTTTAGTCCTAAAACTAGAAGGATATGCAACAATCATACAATATGTTAATTTCACTCTGCAATTAACATTATAAGAAGTACTAGTTAAGGCTCAGCTTAATGATGCCTTACACTTAAAAAGTCTAATTAAAAAACATTTGCAATGGTTTAAAATTTTATAGGAATTTCATGTTGGAAATGTTTTGTGTTCATGATAAGTTAACATAAATGAGTGCTATATACTAGTATACTTTAACCTATACAGAACAAAAGAGGCCTCATTATTAGAAATTTCACCTAAACATCTCACAAGTCAACAAAATTTTCATCCAAGCCCAATAAACAAACTGTGGATTGGATGTGTCAACAGAAGCTACAGACATTACTGCAGACAGATATACAGAAATCAGAAAATATCATCATAATTCTATAATGAAGAAATATAAGACAATTTCCATGAAATTCAACATCGTGTATCCAAAAAAATTATTCCTAATTTCAGGAAAAAATACTCATAATGTTCTGAGTAATGGGAGCTTTATATTACACTAACCAGCTGCCATTTTTTTTAAATAATGTTCTGAGTAGTTAGCTGGTTTAATTAACCTGATTTGCCCTACTATATGATATTTTTAGAAGGACTTCCTTATTTTGCTTACACATAAAAGTAAATTATCTGTTGAATAAATTTTCATACAGAACAATATTACCAACACTGAATCAAGATAACAGATATTTTGATCAATAGGCTGACAAAGAAAAAGCCTTCAGGAGATGAATATACCAGGTTATTTGGTACAAGACATGAACCACTCTTCAAGCAAATACTACATCTGAACGAAAGACATACTTGACACCCTTGGTAACATTTCTGGCTTCATGCAACAAACATTTATCTCCGTGAAGGTGCAGGAGTGCTGTCCCTTCAGTAGGAGCCACCTGTGATATCAACATTCTATCAACACCCAAAACATAGTCATATTCCAAAATTTGCATTAACCAAAAGTGTAACGGAAATATTACCATACCAACCCACATTTCATGAAGAGAAAATTAATACTTTACCTCAGCCACAGTGTTATTTCTAGGACCATAAAAGACTGTTTCTCCTCCAACTAAAGGATCAAAAGATGAAACTGCGGTATTTCTGGGATCCTTTTTGGGCTTTGATTTATGTTCACTAAGTCCACCACTCAAATACACTAACAGAGTATAATAAGTGCGGTTTCCATCTCCAAGATTAACACTTTCATCAATATGCCGTCCAAATCGTTGTCCAACATTGTACCTGAATGCAGTAACGTATGATCATTAGTGAAGGTAATGCATTTAAATTATCAACATTTATCTCGGGATGAAATTTATAGAGATCACTGGTGTTCTCAATTCACGAAGAGAATTGCATCAACGAAAGGAAAACATTTGATGAAAATCAAAGTGGGACAACTTTTGGATATTTTGGATGGTGTCATATGTAGTGCCGTATTTTTTCTGTTAAAATAATAGAATCATAAATGAAAATGCTTTGTCCCAAAGAAAGCTTTAGCAAACTGAAAACTTATACTAACTTCTCCACAAGAAACTTTTGCCTCACAAAATAAACTAACCTATAGAATCTGATATTTGGATTCAGTCCTACAGCAACCTTTCCTCTAATTTTTATATCAGAAAATAGTTTGTTAAGTCCAGACTCCCAAATAGTATCTGCAAGGACAGGATCATTCACTGAGATTCGATCATTATCTCGATAAGCTTCGCCTTTAGTTGGACCTAAACTCCCTTGATGAGAAAAACCAATTGACTCAGCAATTTTAACGAATGACTTCGATTCAGCAGAGGAGAAAAAATTCTGGACCTAAACAAAAAATAAAAATAGTTAAATAAGAATTAATTAGAGAAAATAATTAGCACCAAGCACATGCATACATTTCAAATTAGCAGGCATCTCCCATTGTGGCACTGTTTAATTTGTTTTGGAACATTAAAATTTCAACAGAATTTGAAGGAATCATATAAAATATGAATGCTTGAAATTGTAAGAAGAAGATGGAATTGTAACCGTGAAGAGATCGAAATCTCGGAGACGGGTAATCTGAAGATCCTTTTTGGGTTTGATGAGAGGCCATCTTGCCGAAGCTGTCTCCTTTGTGTCTCCCATTTTTCTCTTCCTCGTTCGCCTCTCCTCTGTCATTACATCGCCACAAACGTTTCTCTCTTTTTCTTCAGTTTATGTTTGCGTCTTCGGCCCAATTCTGTCCAGCCCATGGCTTATACCAGCTTTTTGGACCTCACTCGGCCCATAAAAAACCGTATATCCAATTGGCTAGCCATGTTGGTGAAATGTTTTTAGTAAATCTTGGTAGTATACAAGTCAATAAACTTGTCAAAATTAATTTATGAATACATTATATACAGTAACACTATCATAAAATAATCCATTTTACCTTTATGAATATAAAACTTAGCATTTTTATGTTGAAATCATAGAGAATGTAACATATGATAGAATAAATACTTTAAACTACTTTATTTTAAAAATTAAATAATTGAATATAAAAATGTAAGAATTCATATGTAACTAATAAATAGCTGTTGTCATTTTTTTTTTTTTTTTACAATCATAGGTCGTAAAAAAAAAAAAGATGTGAAGTAGGAATAATATTGCTCTTTTGACGAAATCGAACATAAATTAAAGACAGTATAGGTGGGGAAACAGGAGAGTTGATAAAAATGGCATCAATAATAGAAGTGCAGAGAAATGGTCAATTCCAAGAAAGGAAGACCAAAAAGACATAGATGCCATATTGCTTTATTTTCACTCCTCCAAACTGAGGGCATACATAGCAATAAAAACATCCGCAACCAGTCATTGTATTATTCCCGCACAAATGGAAAGAATCCAAATTGGGGTTTACGTCAAACGAACATTCAGGCGGATTGTATATGAAATAAATTTTTGAAATGTTGTATATCATTTACATTTAATGTTGAGATACTATATTCACTTGTTGTCCAGGTTAAACCCTAAATCCTAAATCCTAAACCCTAAACATTAAACATGCATAAATAAATTTGACATCATAATTCAAAATCTTAAATTATCTGTCTCATCAACATAATACATCTTCCATACTTGAAAAAGACTTTTGACATAATATAATCTTACCAATTCCATTGTTAAGAGCACTCCATGGGTGTGTAATAGTAAATCATACATATAATAGAGTTTAACATCACATCATACATAAAACTCTCATTCACACTTACTACAACATCTTTTGTTAAATGCTCGATGAGTTTTTTCAAGGTTTGAAAAGAAAATTATTTCCAAGTCCACCATTTTTCGGAGGTAGAACAAAATAGAAAATAAAAAGAAAAAACTGATAATTAAATCCTCCAAAAGAACAAAGAATGAGGTTCCATTCAAATTCTGCCATCCCTTCAATTTCCTTGTAATTTCCTTTTAGATTTTAAAACAGATTATTTTCAAAAATTTTATGGTTCATTCTTTCTGTGATTTCTTTGGCTTCTTGACTTCAAGTTTTCTTTAGCATAGTTCAAAGTTTCTTACTCACTTGCATTGCACTTTCTAGCAGTCCGTCAAATCTAAATTTTGATACAACTGTTTTTTTAAGGTAATAGTTGAATAAGTTTTGACACACCAAAACAGAAAATCTTTAATTTTTTTTTTTACATATCCAAAAACCCTTGAATTTTAAAGGTGCTATAAAATTTCTTTTAATTATATATTGCTTGCTATGTCATTTTTTACAGAGAACTTGCTATGTCATTTAATTTAGTCTTCTGTGTTATATTTATACCTTTCGTACCTTTTGTCAATCCGAATCGTTGGTTTAGTTTCCCTTCAAACTCCATTATTTATTTTTTCATTAGTCAAAGTATTCTGTTGGTCATCTTTATTCCCAACTAGTTTATGTACGTTTAGTTGCTTCTTTACTACACGTTCTTTGTTTTTGCTGGTTTGATACGTAAAATGGTCAATTAATCAATTTGTCAAGTTATTTTGGCAACACATAATCTGAAAATTTGAAATCTTCCGCGATGACTGTTCACACTAGTGCCCAAATAAATTTTGACGACAAACTTACAATTATTTAATTAATAATTAATTTTATTTGTAAAAAAATAATAATTAATTTTTATTACATACATCACATTAAGTTATGTTTAATTTTTTTTAATAGTGAAATATTTAAATTATCATTATTCTTCAGAACTTTTATTCAAATAGGTAGGGGAAGTTAATTTTTTAGAAAAACTTTCTGCATTAAATAGTTATTGGAATTTTGCCGTAACAAGACAGACAAATTAGGAGATAAGAAGCATTAGAATTGGAAAAATGGTTCCCCATTTCTTTTTCTGATCGGTTTCAGGTTAACTGTTGGGATATGGAATCTCTGGAAGGATGACAAAAATGAACAGAATAAGGGAATACCCTCTTCTGTGGTCTCAGAAACAGCTACAATAAATGCGACTTTGCTGGAAGTGCGGTTCTTCTAGCTAGGGTTTCACGAATATTAGCCACTTCTTTATACCACTATACCTACACTTTCTCTTCACTTCTTTTACTTTAACCTCAAAATTTTTTTGTGAGTTTTGCTTTTCTCCATGTTCCTTGACCTATGCTGAAAGCTCCACGAACTCTTTGTCTCTCTGCACACAAAGGATTTGTCATTCTGAGTGGTCAAATTAAATTTTCCACCACATTAATAATTTAATTTGGTTCATGTTGTATACAATAAGCTAAACCAATTATTTTTCTGTAAGATCCATTTTCGAGCTCGCGGATCAATTAATTCTGATAACACTGAATCCTTTGAAGTTTTAGATTGTGGGTTTTAACTGTTTGTTAAAAATCTTATACTTTCCTGCTTTAGAAAGAATACAAATTAGAGTGAAGCGTTTCTTGAAGACGTCTGTTTCTAATTTTTGGTAATATTTTCTCCCTTAACCTTCTTTTTTTTTGGTACTATCTCGTTTATTAGTTCTTCTTACTCTATTTTGTTCCATCTAGGGCTTGAATAGAATTTTAACCTCTTCTTGATTATGTGTAGGAGATGGTGAGGGGAAAGGTTCAAATGAAGAAAATTGAGGATGCAACAAGCCGTCAAGTGACCTTTTCAAAGCGTCGAACTGGTCTTGTAAAGAAAGCTAACGAGCTATCGGTTCTTTGTGATGCACAAGTAGCTGTGATAGTCTTCTCACAGAACGGAAGGCTCTATGAGTTCTCAAGTTCTGAGTACGTTTTCCTTCACTTTTCCAAATTCATGTTCTGCTTAAGAATTAGTACTTCAATAGATATGCTATGATTGCTCAGAGATACATATGTACCTGTTATACTGATTTGGAAAAGAAAAAAAAAAGTGCAGATGGTTGCTTACTTGCTTTGCTGGTTGTAAGGGTAGTCTTTGTTAATTTGTTTCTCTACCTTACGTTTTGAGGTTTGGTGCAATCTGCAGAAATAAACAAACGAGTCTGTGTGGCTTAATTCGTTTGATAAGTTTTCTTCTACATTGTTTGTGAATAGTGACTAATGACTACTGAAATGGCAATACTTATAAATTCAATTAATTTATTTCTTTGTAAAGACTACTCATTGTACTGGTTTTGAGTACCTTGTACTCAAATTCAATAATTTTCTTTAGCCCATAAAAGAAGAAAAAAACATAAAAAAGAGATGGTAATATTCATACCCCCTTGGCTGAATAAAATGGAAGTCCCTTAGTAAGTTTGGTACCCTTCTGAATTTTGGTCTAGGTCATTCATTTCAATATTCTCAAGTCTTCTGAATTCTGGTCTTGGTCATTTCAATATTCTCAAGTGATAACAAGTCTAATTTGGTAATGTTCTTCCAGAATACGTGAGTGCCTGGTTGGATTTGAAGTTCAAAACCTAGGCACTAATACTGTTGTTTGTTCCGATGGTTGGCGTTTTTTTAGATATAAAATCAATGTATCTGGGTCAATCAATTATCTCAAAGCTTAGTTAATTTAAGATGTCAGATGAAGCCCTGCAATATTGGATGCCATTCCGGCCAGTCTACCCCTTAACAGTTAATATAGATCGCGAGAACCTATGTAGAGTGATTTGCAATATCTTCTAGGACGATTTATTGACATGATCTTGTACTAAAATCATCACTTAAAGTTAAAATGTTAAAGCAACTTCACTCAACTTAAATTCAGGCTCTCCCCCATAAGAAACTTCCTTCTTACTTTTTCCGAACCGTGAGGCGTGGAAGTTTTTGGCTTTTGCGGAACAACATGTGGACATTTTCAAGTGCAGTGCAGGCATGTGTTTATGTAAGCGGTTCTCCAATAAGCAGCGCTGAGGGGAATACAGTATATATCTTTTTTCCCCATCTTGGAAAGAGGGATTTTACCTAGTATTTACGAACAGTTTTATTTAGTGCATTCCGTACACATTTCTTAATTACACCATTTCTTGAAAATGTCAATAGTATTGGTTTGAGGACTACAGCAACAATTTTATATGCATAGGATGTGTGTCGAATTAATAAAATATGGCCGGGTAGTTATAGGTTAATTTCTTCATTTTATTTTGGGGGAGGGGATAATATGTAGGTTTGTTCCTATGTTCAATAACATGGTGCAGTGTAGGCCATCGGGATTAATTTGATTGACTCGTCCAATTACGGGAGTTGATGAGAACAACGATGGATGCTTCGGAAGGCAATAACAACAGAAAACTTTCCAATCCTAGGGTTTAAAACTTATGCAGTAATATTTCACTATCTTCACCTTGGACCAGATTATAGCAAGCCATCTCGTTATTCTATTCTAGATCAATAATGTAGAAATGTGGTCAACCTACGTGCTAGATGACCGTAAATATAGGGATTATTAGTTATACTTAACAAGTCAAATTCTTAGAATATGTTTCGTTCTATTCTTTTATGTTTTGTTACATTTTATTTTTATAAGCAAAAAGATTTAAATTATTGGGAGTACAAGGGGTACTCTAACCCGTTACAATAGAATTTAAAATCAAAGCAAAGATTATGAGATACACAAACCCGGGTTATAATACCAACTAATGTAACTAAAAGAACAACCGGGGACAGAACTAGTAATTCACTTCCATGAACGTAGTTTAATGTTGTCCAACACTTCCTTGCAATCCGTGACACCTTGCTGAAAGATAATAACATTCCGATGAAGCCATAGTGACCACCACAATCTCCAACCAATTAGCAAAAACTAACCAAGTATTAAAAGTCATTGGACACATTAGAAAGAGATGAAGAGGGTCTTCAACAAACAGAGAGTAAAGAGAACATAAATTGTTATCCAACTCTACACACGTACTTGTAACAATGATTTGCACGGGAATGCATTCATGAACACCTGCCAACAGAATACCAAGTACTTGATCGGAGCCTTGCATTTTCAAAGACTTTTTATGACTAGATGAAAATCTAAGGAATATCTAAGTTCTCCACCCAGCGAACGCTGCAGCCAAAGGTACGCACTTTTCACTGAGAATACACCATCCTTATCACAAATCCATCTCCAATGATCTTGCTTAAAAGAGAAAATTTGCAGACCCTGAAGCATTTCCAACAAGGTATTCACACTCCTTACTTCATGGACAAAAGGTTCTCTTCTCCAATTAACCTGTCACACCCACCTAGATCCCTCCCAAGTTCCATTATGCCCCACCATTGACAACGGATCAAAGGCAAAGGAGTACAAACGAGGAAAGACATCCGACAAGCGCAAACCACCTATCCACTTATCCTCCCAAAATCAGGTCATAATGCCATCGCCAATACAACGTTCAATCTTTTCATCCAACCAAAAATTTCCTTGTTGTAGCACCTACACTATATCCTTCCACCACCAAGAAGCCCTCCTATCCACATTTGAGCACTTAGAAAAGGACTCAATGCGCCCATACCTACCATGAAGAACCTTAGCCCACATCATACCTGGAGAGAGCATACACCTCCACACCCATTTCCCTAGTAGTGCCTAATTGAACAATCTGACATTCTTGATTCCTAGTCCACCTTCATCCTTTGACTTACACACCGTTTCCCATTTTACCCAAGGAATCTTTGAGCCATCCTTGACACCTCTCCACAAGAAATCACGTTAGATGGCCACAATTTCCTTAATCACCGAGTTCGGTGCTTTAAAAAATGACAGAAAATGGATGGGCATTGCATTCAAAACTGAATTAATTAAGGTCACCCTCCCCCCAATGGACAAATGTCTATGCTTCCAAGAGGGTAGACGCTTACGTAAGCCATCAAGCACTGGTCTCCAAGTAGACAACTTCCTAGGATTTGCACCAAGAGGTAAGCTCAAATGCTTAAACGATAGTTGACCCACCTTACAATGTAAAAAAGAAGCCGCCAAATCAATAAAATCTACCCCTGAGTGAATGCCAATAACGCAACTCATGTGAAAATTAATTTTCATATATACCTGAAATTAACTCAAAACAACGCAATATGGCCTTTAAGCACCACAAATTCTACATAGTAGCTTCTCCAATTATCAAAGTATCATCAGCGAATTGCAAAAGAGAAATTGGCAGACTTTCACCCCCCAAGTGTAATCCCGTAAATAGATTCATATCTAAAGCCCTAGTCATCAACAATCTGAGACCTTCTGCAACAATTAGGAACAAAGACGGTGCTAATGGATCTCCCTGCTTTAATCCCCTACCAATAGCTACTTCCGCCGTGGGACTCCCATTCACAAGGGCTGATAGACTACCCCCACATACACAACCTTCCATCTGCCGGACCCATCTCTCATTAAAACCACACCCTCGGAGCATGAACAACAAGTAATCTCATTCCACAGAGTCATATGCCTTCTCATAATAAATCTTCATAACAAAAATCGGCTTCTTATATTTCTGAGCATAATCAATAGCCTCGGCCGCAACTAGAACACTATCCAACATATGTCTACCAGGAATAAAAGCAGACTGGTTCTCTAAGATAATTGATGGAAGAATACCACGCAATTTATTTGCCAATACCTTAGAAATAATTTTATACAAGCACCTAAGCAACGAAATAGGATGAAAATCAGTCATACCTTGAGGGCAGGGAACCTTGGGGACCAAAGTCACAAAATAAGACAAAAGAGCCTTTGGAACCTTCAAGTTAGTATGAAACTCAGCAAGCAAATCCATCACATCCACCTTTATAAGAGGCCAAAATCTCTTCAAGAAAGCAAAATTAAACCCATCAAGTCCTGGGCTTTTGTCTCCACCACTCTCCCTAATCAAACAACTCACCTCCTCCTCAGTAAAGTCACCAACCAACCTTGCATTTTGCGCATTAGACAACACAGGAAAACCAACAAGTGACAATCGTGGTCTAAGCCAACTTCTAGCTTTGAAATGCTCCTCAAAATATGACCTCACAACCTCTTTGATCTCATAAACCTCCTCTACCATTCGCTCACTTATCTTCAAAGCAATAATCTGGTTACGTTGCTGCATTCCCCTGATACAAGCATGAAAGTATTTGGAATTTAAATCACCATATTTACCCCAACAAACTCGCGCCTTTTGAGCTAACAAGCTTAGTTTGTTCCTCCAAGCACACTAAATACCATCCACTAGCTACTTTTGCCTACTCCTTTTTGATTCTGCAAGAAAGTAATCCTCATTCTTTGCATCCATCTCCTTTAATTCCTTGGTCAAACTTTTTATCTTGGTATCCACATTACCAAACACGTTGACGTTCCACTTCTTTAGAGCATTTTTAACATTCAAGAGCTTTCCTCTTAATCTCTGTGCGACCCATGTACCTTGGACCTGTTTCTCCCATGCAGACCCCACCACACCCTCAATACCACTATGTGAAAGCCAATAATTATTAAAGCGAAACGGTTTAGGACCCCAGTTTAGTACCTTGTGGTTCAAAATCAATGGACAATGATCAGATACATCACGTGGGATCACCTCCACATATCCTACGCCCCATTGAGCACTCCAACTTTCTGAGACCAACACCCTATCCAACCTACTCATCATAGAATCATCACTTTTAAACCAAGTAAATCGCTTCCCAACTAGTGGTATATCAATCAACTCCATATCTCTTATAAACAAATTGAATTCTTCCATATCCCGTGCACCGTATTCACCAATCACCCTTTTTCTCTCATCTTGTCTTCTCACCGTGTTGAAATCCCCAACTATACACCATAAACAACTCCCAAAACCACGCTTAGACATGATTATCTCTTCCCACAACCGCCGCTTATCCACCAACTGACAAGGAGAATAGACATTCACCACCACACACCTATTCGCATTCACACCCCATCTCAAGCAAACACCATGGAAACCAAAACTAGAAAATGTAAACACCAATTTACCTCGGTTGGAGTTCCAAATAGAAAGTAGACCGCCACTCCTACCTTGAGAAGGAGAAGCAAACCACTTAAACTCTGTAGATCCCCATAAGTGAGCACAAAAAGCACGATCACACCTCTCCAATTTAGACTCCTGTATCGCAATAAAATCTAGCTCCTCAGATTGAATAAGCTCAGATATACGACGCCTTTTCACATCACCCCTTAGTCCACGACAATTGAATGTACCAATTCTCATTGCATATCTGAGGAACCCTTATTATCAATCGCCACCATACGATCCCTCCACTATAAGGAAATAAGTTTGTGTTACACCTCGTCTTCATTCCCATGCACCTCCATTCCAACACTCTTTGTAGATAGAGAGAATACGATCAACCATGGCTTCATCACAACACCGTTCTAACTCTGCACCTGAATTAACACCTTTAGTCTCAATCGACGAGACTACCGTTGAGGTCCCACCATCTACAACAGTCGCTGCAGACACAAAATCTTCCAACATTGACACCGAATCTTGGGAAACTCCTTTGTTCTGCTTTTTCTTTCTGGCTTTTTTTAGTACACTTCTCATATTATTTCTGACAATAGGCTCATCACTTTTGGCTTGAAGGGAGTCTATTGACACCACCCCCTCCCTAGGCTCAATACACCTCTCCACTTTATCTAGCCAAAGTATTTTGTTAAACCCAAGAAGGTCCTTCTGGGATACTAGCCTCAATTCCTCATCTAGCCATGCACACCCATCCCAATTCAGGCCCTCTATTGTTTTAGAATTCACACCCCCCCTTTAGTCACATCTTTGGGAGGATCTGGATCAACACCATCAATAGTCACCACATTTAAAACCTCCATTTCCACCTCTATTCGCACCCCTCCCTCATCACCCTCCACACCACCCCCTTTACTAAACACTCCTTTCTTTTTACTACTTGCCCTACTCCCATTGCTAATCAAACCACCACCATCATCCAATGTCACATAGTGATCATCGCCTACCTCCCTCATAGGGCTCACCATATCATTATGCATATTCCCCTCTGCCCAATTTTGAATATTCTTAGAGATTTCGTTAACAGCCCCATCAATTGCTTAAAAACCTTCCATTACCAAATCTGTAATTTTAGCAACCACCATAGCAGATTCTGTTGCCCCTTCCACCATCTATTCCACTGTTTTCTCTACCCCCTCAACGCAATTCCCACCACTATCGTCATTGCCAGTCCTCGATGAGGCCTCACCACTACTTCGTTCTTTATTCATTGTCTCCAGTTGCCCCTCCTCCACCCCTCTGTCCTCATTAGAGGAATAATTTTCCAAATCCTCCAAATCAAGTGATTGATCAACGAGACATCCTCTGAGGTGCTATCATCGCTAGCCCATTCTTTTGTCATAAATTGTCCTCCATGTTCCTCCACGATACGCACCGAAAAGCATAAGTCATTCACCAACACCCGTGTTTCCTCATTGATCATCACCTTATACGTTGTACTCATTTGAATTCGGGCATAATCGAGACGCCTTCTTTCCCGTGTAACATCATCAACTTGGACGAAATCCCCCATCGAAGAAACCATTTTAATAAAAAATTCACCTGACCATGCGTGAAGGGGGATGTCATAACAACATACCCATGTCTCACATCGTACACAGACCATCCTCGGATGCCACTCAACTAACTCAGAAAACCACCTCTCCCAAAGCTTTTTATTCAGTGACACCGTATCCTCAAGATTTACACCAGCATCTGATTCCACTAGTACCATATCATCACCCATCGTTGTCACCTTGATATCCAGGAGACCCTCTTATAGTAAATCTTGACGAATCGTAGTCAACTGGAGATGACGATGACGCCGACCCACCAAAGATCGCTGACATTCCTCAATTACCTGACCATCAACCTTGAAATGAAGATGACCCCAAGGTTCCTTTTTCGCACCCACTGTTTAACCCCCGTATCCGGTACCTCCATATTTCCCTTCGACTTCGTAGTGCTAAACCTCGTCGTTCCTTTCAATTTATCTGCATACGATGCTCCATGAATAAGCATTGCCCTCCCAGGCACACATTGCCTATTAACTTGCACCCGAGTGGCAACATGACCTATGCTCCTCATCGTCCGAGAGTGACGAGTGAGGTTGACCTTTAGCCTTCGTGCTCCAATAACAATAGAGTTAAGACTCCTTTCCAAACCCTCCACATCACAGACACTAGAAAATCGTACGAACCCAAACCTCCGTCCTTGCTTCTCACATTTTTTCGGGATAAACACGTGTCTACTACCGTCCCCCATTTTTAAAAAATTTTCCACAGCACTGATATCTCCTGATTCTCCGCCACATTAGTGAAGAAGAAAGACGAAGAATTATTCAAAATCTTTCTATGGTGTCCTCCAAAATCTCCTTGGGCACCACCCATTTCCCCTTTTTGAAGCCCTATGGAGAAGAAGTAGAGGGGGAGAAGAGTTTATTTACCGGGTAGCACCAGCGAGGTTGAAGGCGAGCTAGCGGCCGTGGTAGCTAATAAAGATGATGAGGTAATTGTAGGAGAGGGATAGGAAGTCTCGTTTGTGGACCTTAACTGGACAGAGAAGGAGAGGTCGAGAATGGCCTTTTGTTGAACACCTCACGGGCACATCACGCTCTTCTCAGAAAAAAGCACAATGGCAACGAATGGCCAGCACCGTAAAGGCCACGTCGAACGGGGCGTTTCAAAGTTTATGAATGGGTCATTTGAGAGTGCAGAAAGAAAGCGATAAGAAACAACGAACAATAAAAAGCATTCCAAAGGAGTTGCTAGTGGAGATTTTGGCCAAGGTGGGAACATGCTCCATCGTTGATCACGGAGAAGGTGGCATGCGAGGGAGTTGAATCTCTGAGGGATATATCCATGAGCGAATTAATCATAGAGAAAACTACGGTGGACGCAGGTTGCTGCCACGGCGGTGCCTGGTGGTTAATGTTAGAATAGTGGATTAAGCCTAACTCAACCCTACAAAACCAGCTTGTAAGGTGAGAGTTGTTTTTCACTTATATACTATTCAATTGCCTAATCTCTAGTCGATGTGGGACTTGGGTTTTTCCCAATACACCCCCTCACGTCCAACACTATTGGGCTTGGTACGTACGTGGATAAATGGTGGGTGACCCTTTTTAATGATCTAGGATAGGCGGGACTTGGGTTTTTTCCAATACACCCCCTCATGCCTACGAGGCATGCATCAATGGTAGGTGGCCCATTTTTAAAGTGGATCTAAATGGCTCTAATACCATGTTATAATAGTGGATTAAGCCTAACTCAACCCTACAAAACCGGCTTGTAAGGTGAGGGTTGTTTTCCACTTATATACTATTCAATTGCCTAATCTCTAGTCGATGTGAGACTTGGATTTTTCCCAATACACCCCCTCACGTCCAACACTATTAGGCTTGGTACGTAGATAAATGGTGGGTGACCCTTTTTAATGATCTAGGATAGGCGAGACTTGGGTTTTTCCCAATAGTTAACGCCACATAAATCTTATCACGTTAGTGGTTCCAATAATAACATTATTTGCGAATTAGATTCTCCATCTGGCTGCTATGCTGTCCATTTGATGAAGCATGGTGATCATGTCCTTGAATTGAGTACGATTACTAAGTGTTTAGAAGAATTTGGGATCTCTAATCCTGGTGGATGCTTACGTGAGAAAGAAGGTCTCTTTATAATTTGTTACATTTGAATTGATGCACACAATTATGTTGAATAAGTTCAATGCATCCAAAATGCTGTGTTAGAAAAGTTGTGTTTATGCATTTCTTGTGTCTTGAATGGTATACACCTTAATCATTGTGGCTACATTTTGGTTTTTCTTTTAAAATGTCTCAAGAAGTTAATTAATTCAGTACATGCACTGTAGAGTGGAGGAGGTGCGTGGATAAATTATTGCCTTCGTCATGTTTTTCATTATGCAGAATTGGGAAGTAGGGGAAGGGGATATGCTTTCTTTATATATATATATATATATATATATATATATATATATATATATATATATATATATATATATATATATATATATATATATATATGAGGAGGAATTTAATTATTTTAAAAATAAGTTTATTTAAATTTATTTTACTTAATAATTTATATTTTACATCAAATTTTATCGATTTAATTGTTAAATTTAAAGTTTTTATGTATAAATTAAGTCTGTAAATTTTTAAAAAAATTAAAAATTATTTAATATTTTATTTTATTAATTCAAATTGATGGTTAATCATAAAAGTATTTTATATATTAATTTGAATTTATATAATAAGGTATAAAATAATTTTAAAATTTTTTAAAAAAATTGTAAACTTAAATTTTTATGGAGAGTTAAGTTCTTCTTAAATTTCATAATTATTTTTCTAAAAAAATTTTATTTGTAAAAAAAGTATTAAAGAGAGTATAAAGAATACTCTTATACATGAGTAAATAGTTTATATCGAAAATGTAAAATTTGTTTACATTATTAATTATCTTATTACAAATTGGGATTAATGGCCATACAAAATAGTTTTAGAACTTATTTGAATATAAGTTTAAAAGTACTTTTGAGATTTTTTTTATTAAAAAATACTTTTTTATTTTTAGTAAAAAAAATAAAAATAAAAATATTTTAAACTTATATCTAAACAGACTCTTACATAATCTATCAATCAAGAATCTCTAATAGTAAGTCTTTTAAGGTAATTATTGTTAAAGTAAATAAGTTATTATACAAAATATGTAAAACTATTTTATAGTGTTATTGGATAACTTTTTTCCCTAACAAATTGTCATACATAGTCAAACTTATTAATTTTTTTTATAATAATTACTTTGAAAACCTTACTAATGATAATTTTTGATTGGTTGATTTTTTTTATAGACATATATAAGTTAAAAGGTATTTGAAGTAGCTTCTATAAATAAGTTTGTGCACCAAACAATTTTTTTAATTAAATAACCATATAAATTTGTCAAAATTAGATTGACTTGTCAAACATACTCTTCGTTACTTATATAACAGAATGTGTACACTGATTAAAAATATATTTCTTTTTTTCTAATATACATGGAAGATACATATGTTTAATCTAATTTAGCTGAGAAAAGAAAATGATATTTGTATTATACTTCTGCATAGTTTAAATTTTAAATTAAGAGAAATTCTTTCGTAAACTGCACGTTAAACCCAATTAAAGTGCGAAAAAAAGTTCAAGAGCCATTATTTACTAGGGTGTGTTTGATTTGCTTTTATTTTCACTTTCAGTGGATATATTTTGACTAATAATTATAAAATGTCACTTTGTTAATTTTTATCTTTTTCTTCAGATTTTTTTTAAAAAAGGTATAAGGTAATTAATGAGACAATTTTATAATTATTAGTAGAACTTATCAATTGAAAAAAAAAAACAGAAAACAAAATATAGACAACCTTAATTAGATATCTAGTTATTATACTTTACAGCTTAGTCATTGAGTACATATGTTGACTGCTCGCTGACTGAGTTTTACAAAAAGTTATTTTTTCATAGTTCTATAATGAATTTAGAGTTTAGTTTTGATCTGAGACTGTAAATATTTCTACACACTAACAGCCAGAATTTATTCTTAACATGAATTTTAAAACAATTATTACAAAAATTAATAATTTCACTATATTAGATAATTTACAACTAAATTCTGTAAAAAATATTTATAAATATTAATTCGTATTTTAAATTTTTAATCAAATTCTTAATTTTAACAGCAATTTGTTTTAAATGTTTCAGCATGACTAAGATTTTGGAGCGATACCATGAATGTACGAAAGGTGTTCCAGCCAATAAGTTTGGAGAGGATTATATCCAGGTTTTACTCTCATCTTACAAATTTAGAACACGTTACAATTATGGAAGGAATTATCAATATTGTATAATTTTAATGTTTTGTTTGACTAATCAAATATGTTTCTCCATATTTCTTATTTTTAAAAGGTATCTTTATTAGCAGTGAAAATAAATTTTGATGGAGAACATCTATTTCTATATGTTTAAAAAATTTATAAAATAAAGTATAAAAAATCCTTATTACTTGTATTGCAAAAATAAAATATGAAAAAGCCTTACATGTATTAGACAGTTTAATTTAGTTATCTTTGTTTTTTATTTATTTATAGTTTTCTTCTAATAGACAAATATCTATTAAAATTTTCTCATATTTATATGATTAATAAAGTGAAAATGTGAATAAGAAGTCTTATATTAAATAAAAATGAATATTTTTTTTTTATAAAACAGAAAAATTAAACAACATATAAGTGAGTGACTCACAAACATATAAAACTTTACGGTTTTAGATTGGTTATAACGTTAAATTCATTTATGTGTTTGTTTGGCAAATCATTGATAAAGATTTCTCTAGTGATTTTTACCCTCTTTGTGTTTTCCAACAGGTTTCATCTGTAAAAACGAAAATTTTCCCATTATTTATTTATTTATCATGAATCTTGTAGAAATCTAACCCTAATGAATTATAGAGGTGATTCCTAGGTGTTATTTATACCCATCTTGTATAAATTGGAAAAGTACATATGGACTTGTATACCGCATTATGTATTTAGATTATCTGGTTAAAAAATCAATAAGTATATATAAAGTTTCTAAATTATAGTTATCTATATTGAAAATTCAACTTTCATATGAAAAACTTTTCACTTTTGATTTTTTTAACTAATAGCTTATGATATTGGTTAATACTACCTTTATTCTTAATTATAAACAATAAATGAGATTTTTCTTTCGTCGTAATTATAAGCAACAATAAAGTTGATTATGATTAAATTTCTTTCACGTCTTTCATTCATTATTAACTATTTTCTATATATTTACTTATAACTAACATGAAATATAACAATCATTTAAAATAAATAGTATATTCAAAATAAAACTTGAATTTATGGTGGAATTAGTTAAAAGTAACTATATTAATTACTATCTTTGGTTCTATTTACAAGATTCAACTTAAAATAATTATTTATTCTTTTATATAAGACTAAATTCAAATTGTATCATATATTAATTATTTTTAGACTAAAATATCTCTATTTAAAATGTATTCTCTTAATTTAGTAAAATAAATAAATTATAATTTTTTTAAAAAAATATGCACTCTAATTAGTCAGGAGTAAGGTGATATTAATTATGATATAGAAATATTATAAAGCATGCGCTTTAATTGGTTAGGAGGATAAATGAGTATTAATTAAAAAAGATGAGTAGTATAAGAGTAGTTTTAAAAAATATATATATATAAATAAGATAAATTTATTATTATTAACTAAATTAAATATTTTTCTTAATCTTTGCGAATTAGGTAATTGGGTACTATATATAAGAACAAAGGTAATACTTTTCTTGGTCTTGATGATGTTAGAACATGAAAAATGTGAAATAAAAGATATATTATTTATCAATAAATTACATAAAGATGAGCATCAACAAATGACAAATTAAATTAACAAAGGATAAGTAAGATAAAAGTTTAGAGAAAATTGGATTTAAGTATGCTAGGCTTTATTCTTAGAGGAAAAATGTCCCACTATATTGGTAGATTAATTTGTAATGTATTTCTCTCAAAAGATACGACAATCCATTAGATTGATTATGTACAACAAAGGATTTTCAAACTAAATAATACTACTGATCAAAAATATATTTGATAATAAGAAATAATTCTCTAAGAGGGAGATAAAATTTTTACAATAGTATATCTTCCATGATTGTTTCTATATAAAAATCAAGAGATATATTTATAACCACAAAATAAGACTTGATCAAATATGTTAAAATGATTAAATAAAAGATTTAAAATATAATTACTCAATTATATTAAAATGTTAGTTAAAAATAATTAAAATATATTAAAACACAAACTGATTTAATAAAATATTATGTAACAAAAAAATTAATTACATAAAAAAATTTAATTAAATTTTAAATTATAATAAAATTCTCCAACAATCTCCCTCTAATTTAAAATTTAAATAGAATATCAAAATATATTTTGAAATCTTAAAAAAAAAACATTTTTAATGGAGCATGTCATATTAGTTTTTTAATATAAGGAACATTCCAAGTTTGAATCTTATATGAACTTCAACTAAGAAAAATAAGAAGACTTGATTGTCTTCAGCCATATTACTTTTAATCATACTTTGAAATATAACACAAATAATATAAGTGTTCATTTTGAGTTTTAATTAGTGGTGCACATTACGATCTTGCATGGTATCTTGTTTCATGAGTGTCATTTATAGATTTGTCCATATCTCATAGTGACAACTCTACCACTACACTCATTAGGTGAACCTTTCAAAGAGTGATATGTGATGCTCACCCTCACAATTACTGTCCTCAGGTTCATTAAGAAGTATTTTAATTTGTTTTTACTAAACATAAAAATTTATATATACCTTAATCTTGTAATTATCGTAATTTTAAAAAAAAATACACCTTGCATAAGAATAAAAATCAAAACATTTTCATATAATAAATAATTTTGGTATATTTTAACCAATAAACAACTTCATTGTTACCTGTTGAATTCCATTCCAGGAATCGTCATTCACATGAAGTTGGGTATCCATCGTTGTGATTAATTAATGAACTTTAATCCTATTCTCCTCAACAATTTAAGTATTGTTGACACAACTTTTTTCTTGTAAGTAGATATGCATGATTTCTTTGTGACCTTTCACATGTCTAGTCAACAATTGACACCCATGAGAAATTTTTAAATAATCATGATAGGAACAAATTCTAAGAAATAATGCCACACTTCATGAAGTGATATTTGTCACTACTATAGTATGAATGTCAGTCATGACTGACAGGAACACACCTTAATTGTAGTGAAAATGTATGAGAAGATAAAAAAATAACAATATTAATTGATTTATCAACATTCTCTTTATTTTTCACAAAAAAATTGTGGATCTTTTCCTCTTTCTAAGGATGAAACTCATGAAGTATATATGGGTTTCAATTTCATTGTCCAACTTTCTTATGCTACAAACATTAAGCCATGAACTATTAGCAATCATCCTTCCATTAGTTACATATCAATGAATGTATCAAATTATAAATGCAATATGATTTAACTAATACTAGTACACATTGTACTTAGAAGTTTCAAAATTATATAACTAACCAAAAGTAAAATATAAACTTTTGTGCTTCTAGAAAAACATATAATATAATGTTTATGTTATAAAGATGAAAACTTTAAAAAAGTTCTTTCAAGTTTTAGAAACGAAAAGAATATAATTATATCTCAAAATAAATATTTTTGATTACTATAGCAAATAATTTGATAAATAAAATTTTGAATTAATTATTTTTGTTTATACTGAGACATGCTTACACAACTAAAGATTATAAAAACACTAACCTTATCTCATAGTCATGCCACCGGTGCGTTGCAATTACGCTATCCACTACCCATGTCAATTTCAACTTTGATAGTTCTAACACATTTTATGTGAAAAAAAAAACATGGTTAAAGCACTAAAAAAAATGCTACTAATGTTTGAATCAAAAGATTAATAAAAAATTAAAAAATAAAATATTTAAATTTTACAATTTTTCATCATTATTGAAACCATATGACCAATCACTTTGATTAGATTGTTATTCTCTATCATCATTTCCATATTTTCACATGGTTGCACAATTTATTGACTTCTCCAAGTCAGTTTATTATCTTTACCCATGACCACTAGTGTTCATCTTCTACCAAAATAACACAAAGTTTAGTAAATAATTCTTCAACCTCATGTAAGCGACATCTAAAGTATATTATTTATTTTCATGATAAATATTTTTTTTATAAAAAAAGATTTTAATTTTTTAGAATCATGTTTTTCTCTTTAAGATTGTTTGAACACTAAAATAGAAAATAAAATAAATTACATTAAGATGAATATTAACAAATGACAAATTAAATTAACAAAGACTAAAATAAATAAGATAATTTAGAGAAGATTGAGTTGAAGCATGTTAAGTGTTATCCTTAGAGAGAAAACATCTCATTGCAAAAGTATATTAATTTGTAATGCACTTCTTTACTAAGATATGACAACCCGTAGATCAATCAGCGAAAGATCTCTAAATCAAAGAATATCGCTTCAAAAATATATTTAGCAATAAAAAATAATTCTTCAAGAGAGAGATAAATTTCATAGTAGTATGTCTTCCATGGATGCTTTTATTTAATGACCGAGAGATATATTTATAACCACAAAACAAGACTAGTGAAATTTATTAAAAGGATTAAATAAAAGATTAAAAACATATAATCACTCAATCCTATTAAAACGTTAACTAAAAGTAATTAAAAAATATCAAAACACAAATTGATTTAATAAAACATTATGTAGAAAAAATATTTAAATAAAATTTCTAGACAAATAATTTGTCTTATATTACTTATAATTAGGACTAAAGTTAATATTATCCTAATTAAAAAAATGTTTTATGTTAATGTTTTTAGTTTAATTATGACATACATAGTTGAATACCTTTTATTAATTAAGACATACAATAAAGGGAATTAGAGTAGTTATTTATTAGTTTGTTCCTCACTAATGTGTTTCAATATTCTTCTCAACAAAATTTTCTCTTGTATAGCCAATTCAACTGCTAAATAATCAACATCAGTTGAAGATTGGGCCCTTGTTTGTTGCTTCTTTGAAACAAAGAAATCATCCGAGAGAAAATACATAGCCTGACGTGTTTTCAAATATGATACCATACCTCCATAGTTCCCACGACATACCTTGGGAATCTTTTTAGCAACTTTATGATGTAAATGACTTAATTTACTTATGAATTTAAAGAGTAAAGTGGGTGGCAAACATCAATACATATTTACATCCACCAATCTTTCACCATTTTCTCTTAATTTTTCATTCACTACCAAAAGGATATCAACAGGTTTGCAACCAAACATATCAAACTTCTTCAACATATTTTCAGCTACTAAACTCTCTTGATTAACAAATACAACATTTTCATCATGAAAAACCTTAATACAAAGAAAGTTTTGAATGTAAGAAGTCAAGATCACTCATCCTCTCGTCTCATCTCTCTCTATTTTCTATTTCATCTTTTCTCTTTCTCTTCTCTCTCTCCCCATCTCTTCTCATGTCTTTTTATCTCATATTCTCTTTCTTTTTTGTTCATCTCTCTTATTTATTTCTTCTTCTTCTTTTTCTTTTTCTCTCTATTTTTTCTCTTATCTTTTTCTTTTATCTATCAATATTTTTTTGTTACATTTTTATCTATCAATAGTAATATATAAGTTATCAGTATTTGTTTTTGAATCATTACATTTTTTTTAATTATTAAATATTATATATGGTTAAATTTTTAAAATTTAACAAATGTTTATTTTTAATAAAATTTAATATTGATATATCTAATTTTTAAACATATACTAAAATATATTTTAACAATTTTATCAATTAATGAATATTATAAATTTGAACATATTGTTCAAATTCATTAATATGAATGAAAAAATATAAATGCATAAATGACTATATGTAGAGAATTATTATTTAAAAGGACATGAAACCAGAATTAATTATTTATTAAAAGATTAAAAAATTTATTAATTTCAAACATCGTCATTTATGTCATTTATTTTGAGAAATGTATTATTTTTTTGAAAATTTATATTATCCTTTAAAATTTAATAAAATCTTTTCAAATCTTATAAATTCTTAAAATACAAATCTACATTACAAAATCTTAATTAAAAAAATCTCAAAAGTCATTACATTTTTAAAAGTCTTTTAAAAAAATCTTAATTTTTTTTTTAAAATACATAAAACTTTTTTATATTAAAAAATCTTATGAAATTCCAATCCTATACACCCTTTTAATCCATAAATAATTTTCCTCATCATGTAGACTTTTTCTCTTGGTCTTTCGTCATAAAGCCATGAGATTGTTGAACATACACCTCTTATTTTAATTCTCCATTTAAAAAGATTGACTTCACACCAAGTTAGTATAGTTTTCAACCATGATCAATGCAATGTTTACTCTAACAGTGTCCAAGTAGGCAATTAGAGCAATAAGTCTCATCGTAGTCGATTCTAAGTAGTTGTGACTTTTTGAACTGAACCATCCGGATATGATGCTTCAATTTCTACACTTATTTCACTCCAATATATAGTCTCTTTGTCATTTATCTTCTCAATTTTTTCCTTTTCTTCTTGGAAGGCATTCTTCCAAACATCTTTGATTGTTTTCAGAATTTTCTGGTTGTACAATACAATAATTTCACTTTACATAAACACCACTCAAACTCCTTATTTTTCTAGGAGTTGAGGGAGATGATGAACTTGAACTTGGTGTACTTGGAGACTTGATAAGGATGAGAAACTTGATGTATTTAGGGTTGGCTGCTCATTTTCAGCTGTTAAACTCTGCTGCAAAATAGTTGTTGGATCTATTTTCTCCTCACCTTTTCCTCCTTATCAAATACTACATCCCAAATGATGATCACCTTTTTAGCTTTCAAGCTGTGTAGCTCCCTTTGACACGAGACTATAGCCAATAAAGACACATCTCGCTTGTTTGCTCAAGCTTCGTCCTCGTTTCCAATATGTAGATTGACAAATTACTCTTAAATTACTAAAATAATTACAATCTCAAAGAGCCACAACTCTCTGCTAAATATTCCTCTAAACATTATTGACAATAACTAACTGCACATTATTTACTAATTGTTTTTATGATAGCAAGTCATATATATTACTTGCTTTTTGTCATCTTAAACATGCAGCAACTGAAGTTTGACTGCGCAAGCATGGCAAAGAACATTGAGCTTCTTGAACTTTCTAAAAGGTCACTCCTTATTTCAAAATTATAGCTCAATTATCCTACCTCTAGTTCAACATACTCAAATAATTCTGTCTCACTGTGTGTGCGCCAGCGCATGCATGGTTGTTGATATTTCAATTATTCCGAATAGTAGCTGAGGTTTTAGTGCTGCTGCCATGTTAGTTACTTTATTTTTTTCTTTTTGGAATTTTAGCTAACATATTTTTTTATCTATATATTGCTTACTGGATTAAATATATTTTTAGTTTCTGAATTATTGTCAATTTTTACTTTTAGTCTATGAACAATTTTCTTTTGGTTTTGTTTTGGTCTCTACAATTTTCTTCCATAAATAAAAAATCTTGATACCAATAAGAAATAAAAAGTGAAAATCAAAAAAAAGTTTATAGACTAAAACAAATAAAAAATTTGTTCACAGACTAAAAGTGAGAATCGAAAAAAATTTAAGAATTAAAAATATATTTAATCCCTAATGACTTTACATTTGTGTTTTTGCCTGAAATGCGCTGCACTGGTACAGTTTTTTGGTTCATTAATTATTTGAATGTCTTTAGGCAGCTGCTGGAACAAAACGTGAGTTCTTGTTCTTATAATGAACTGAAAGGAATTGAGGAGCAGCTGCAGATAAGTTTGCAAAGAATCAGGCAGAGAAAGGTAATTAAGTAACAACCTGAATTGAGATAACACAAATTAAGCACTCTAGTTGTCTTTTAATTAAATAAGTTAAGAAAAAAAGGCAGAACTGAGAGATTTTGATATTGTTTAATCAGGATCAACTATATAAGGAACAGATTGAGCAACTACAATCCCAGGTAACCTAGCTTCAGTGCTATGTATTTACATGGAAACGCTTACTACTGTATAGAAATCCCTTACGTCTGACACATTTTTCCCACTGAATTTAGGAGAGTAGCTTGGTCAAAGAGAATGCAAAATTAAGTGCAATGGTGAGATCTTGGTCTTTCCCTGGTTTTTGACCCATATAGTTGTATATCACTTATCTTTTATCTGCCAAACAAAAATATGAAATAAATAGATCCATTTAATTTTGATAACGGTAAAGTTTTGACTTTTTGTTAGTTGCTGAGGCATTGGCATTTTTACCGTATGAAATTAGGGTGTCTATTCTAGAACAGTTAGCTAGTATATTTTGAATTGCTGGATAAAATTTTCCAAAGAGTGCACTAATCTTGGATTTAATTTTTAAATGTGTCATGATGTTAATTTTCTAAAATTTTAGGATTAATACTCGTTTTGTATATTTTGTAGACACATTCACCTTATATAAAGCCAAAGGTGTTTATCTACTATGCTTTTGTTGGAAGTAACTTTTTTTTTTTTTATCGACTAAGAAAATAGATATATTAAATTGGTACAAAAATATTAGTTGGAAGCAACTTAATTTCTTTCCCACATCAATCACTCAGTTTACAAATATTTAATTTATATATATATATATATATATATATATATATATATATCATATCCAATCTAATGTTAAAATTTTATTTATTGAATTTATTAAAAAAAAAATGTAACGAGTTTGATTATGTTAGTACAATAATATATTAAACTTGTCAAATAATGTGACAAGTATTACTAATTTAGGTAATTTGTCTTGGCTATACTTGCCTCCTTTCCTGCCCTTAATTTAAAAATGACACATTTGAAAACATAACATTCTATTTTATTTTAAAATAATTTTTTTTTAGTTAGGAGAGACAATAAAGGAGATAAAGAAAGAGGCAGGTGATTTCATTTCAACTAAATTATAATTTTTTTATCATAATATCATATAATGTGGAGGTAAATGCTATCCTCAGACTATAATTAGGATAGACAACTTCAACATTCATGTGACTGTAGGTTTGATTTAAGATGCTTTCTTAGAAGAAAAAAAGCCAGGTAATTGATTCAACTGGTACATATCTAATTATGCTGAATTCGAATCTTGTACATAAAAGAAATTGTTGGGAGGGAGAATTAAACTTACCATATTATAAATATTTCTAAGTTGAATAATATTTTTGGATGTTCTTGATCCTTTAGCCACTATTGTGTAGTGAGGAGAGACCATGGGTAGGATTATTTTCTGGAAAGAAATTGTGATTTAGACTAAACAATTAAAATAAGGTTGAAAAGTTAAAAATTGTTCAGTATAATAATAACTTTCAACTAAAATTAGAGATGAAAAAAATAGGAATTAACACTATTTTTACATGAAAAATCCTCAACTGATATAAGAAAAATAAAGGATAAAATTAGAGAAATATTTTCACTAAATAAAAAAAAATTACAATCTCTCTTTAAATAAATAAATATATATATATATAAGGAGAATAATGACACACTTTTTCTTATAATGGGAGAATATATACAGTTATGCATTTTTATTTTTAACTCTCAAAAAGGAGTTACAACTTACAACCAATTGTAGAGGTCAAAAATCATTTCTAAATAGCAGCACTCTTAAAATTGAAATTCTACCTAAATATTCTAGATAGCTGAGCACATATGTAATAGTAAAGTGAAAGTTAAGTGATTTAGGGCTAATTATTAATATGGCTATATTCTGGTTACAGTTGATCAATGAACAAATTCTCATCCTCACATGGCTTGATCAAGTAGTTAAGGGGTGAATTAGGATAAGTGGTGTAGCTTGGTCTAGTTTCCATAACTGAAAAAATGATATATATTGTCATTTTTTTTATGTCTGATTGTCTGTAGCTTCTAACTAAGAAAGGTAATCCCTAATAAAATTTAAAAGTGGACAATATTAAAATTATTTGAAAATAGCAAATATTTTGAGTAGGTACCTTTCTTTGACAGTACCTAAAACAACAGTATCATTGGAATTAATCTGTGACTATTCAATTCCACTTTTAAACTAATAAAAGTCCTCCTTGATGGCTGATTTTTCAGATTTTGATTCTGACCTTATATAATTGAGATTACTTCATTTATAATTTAATCCTTTACTTAGCTGTATCTTTGGAATTAAGTCAAACTTCATCATGTTCTTTAATTTATCTAAACATATTCCAAATATTCTGTTTCAAATCACAATAGAATTGTCAATATTATTATTTATTATGGTAATATTCAACCTAAACATTATCTCAAAATAACCTGACTAATCAAACTTGTCCCATTTTTCTTTTCACACATTTCTTTCTTTTATTAGCCAGATTTCTTACAAAAGAAACAAACAACTGCCTCTGATTCTCGTGATCATCTAGTCCATACGATTTGCTTCTACTATTCACTCTTTTTTAGAGATTTTGTGGGATTCTCGTTCCTTCAACACATGTATTTTCTCTTTCAATGATTATTAGTGGAATTGCAAAATGGTGTGAGATAAAAATAATATAAGAGTGGCATATATGATCCTCTTACAAATTAAATAATAGTTACATTACGTAACCGCTTATCCCTTTGTGTATAATGGGAATATGGAATCTGTACTCGTGGAAAGGGACACTACCTTTACTAAGCTTTTCTTGTGGATGGCAGTGGCAGAGGGAAAAAAAGACATCCCAGAAGCAGCAATGGGGAGCAGAAGCCGAAGCAGCAAGTAGCCACGCTTTTGAAGTCGATACAGAATTATTTATTGGACTGCCAAAGCAGCATTGCTGATTATATAATGTGCACATATATATATCAATCTAATAATCATTTTGCAAAATGACAAATCTCAATGTCTCACAAAATATATACCCCTTCCTCAGTATATAATCCTATAAAATATAAATCTCCAACCTTCTCAAGCTCATCAATTAATGTTCATATAATTCTTTATTATAATATGGGCCGCTTTGTTTGTTCTTATTCATTAGAATTTGAAATAAATAAGGACATTAATTAAGAGAAAATGTAGTATGTATGAATAGAGAAGACACATGTAATGGAGTCTTTTCAACATTCACTCCAGATATCTGTATTTGTTTACTATATCATAGTGATGTTCATCTTCTATCTCTAACTCTTTGGGTGTGTATATATGTAGCTTCAGACCAGGATACCATCATGGAATCATGGAGTCATGATCCAACTATACTATACTATATATATATATATATTTGTTGAGTTATGTGTTGTCATAATGTAATATTATGACATTAAATGTGTTCTCATATGGTATTCATATGACCTTTTACATTTGTAACTGTTATAACATTTTAAGGGTTATTTTCTGTCTATAAATGTCTAAGAATGCACCGTAGAAATAGAGCAAAAAAATATAATAAAACTTAGAACAATTTAGATTCAAATTATCTTCCTTTTATTAAATTTTCTATGCACAATTTGCAGAAAGTAAATTCCTAGAGTGTTCGATATCAACATTACCTCTGGAATAACTTGACTATTGTAGTTTTAATTAATTTTAAGGATAAAATATTTCAAAATTAATTGATTTAATCATTGTTATTAATTATAGTCACAACGATCAATATTTTGCTCTTATAAATATTGAGATTTAGTAGGAGTCAAGTGGCCTGAGCGTTGCTTTCTTCTCTATTCTATCTTTTTTAAGTTAAGAACTTGCTATAGTTCTATATCCTTAGTCTATTACTGTAAAGATCTTGTTGTATCCTAGGGACTTGCATGGGAGTCTATGGATAAGTCCTTTAAAATAATGCATTACACGTCTCAGGAGTTCAAATTTGTTCACGTTCTCAGCATCCATGGGCAACACAAACATGCAACATTGAAGAAAAAGAAATTCACAAATGCTGGAGTTCTTGGGATGATTCAAAAAGGAGTCTTACTGGCCATATATTTTCCAAGGATCATGAGGGAAAAAATAAAGGAAGCATGGAAAATTCTTCAACAAGAGTTCGAAGGAGATTCAAAGGTGAGGATAGTCAAACTTTAATCTCTTAAAAGAGATTTTAGGAATGAAAAAATGATAGAAAAGGAAAGTTTAAATGAATACTTCAATAGATTATTTGAATTGGTGAATCAAATGAAGTCCCATAGAGATACAATAGATGATCGAATAATTGTTATAAAATTCTTATTAGTTTGACTGAAAAATTTAATCATATGATAGTTGTAGAAACTAAGGACTTGTCAACCATAGTTGTTCAAGGGCTGATAGGGTCGCTATGAGCAAAGATTGCTACGTTGTATTAAAAAATTAGTTGAAAGCATGTTTCAATCCAAACTCATGGTATCATCTCAAAATGATAAATCAATTAATGGAGTCTTAGGGGTGGCAGATTTAGAAAAGCAAGAGGAAGATGTTAGAAAAGATGAAGGTGAATTGGATATTTGAAAAATTATTTTCTAAATCTTTATTTTTCAAAAACTTTTCTAAGGAAGTTTATTTCAATTGATATAGAATAGGATGTTGAGATTGATTTCTATATTTAAGAATAGGCTATAAATCCTATATGATATGCAAATATTCATATATGATAGACTCAATACATTCAATCAATATAAGCAAGAATTCAAATAAAGAGTATAAGAATAGAGAAAAATTAAACACAAGATTTTTACTGGTTCAACCACTATCATTATGACCTACATTCAATCCCTAATCAATTCGGTTGAGATTTTTTCACTATCTTTAGATTCAGAGTATTACAATCACACACACATGCAATAAACTCCTAAATTCTAAAGATACACCTATTTCTTGTCCCAAGAAATATCCCTTTTAGTCACCCACTACACAAACTCCTAATCTTGAGAAACCTACTCAAGAAAAATAATCAAGAGAGTTTTAGAACGAATTCACTTGGATACAAAATCAATCAAAGAGGTGAATCAATATTAGTAGTTTAGCCTTTCTCTCAAGTTGGATGATGATGATTCTTGAATTCTTTCTTAAAATTTTTCACAAAGGATTAAAAAATTATTTGACAAAGAAAACACAATTTTCAGAGAGTCTTTTTTGCAAGGATTAATTATCACAAAGATACAAATGTTTTGGTTCTTAAAAGATTTGAGTTTGAAAATTGATTTTATAGAACTCTTTGATTGAAATAATTGATTATTTACATGGATAATCAATTATTTTGTTCTTAGTAAATTTACAAATCAAGCAAGAACACTTTATTGATTATTTGCCGAGATAATCGATTATTATAAAGCACTGACTCTGAAATAATTAATTATTGCATAATGATAATAGATTAGAACAGTGTGCTTTTGACAAGGAGAAAAACATAGTAAATAATTGATTATTTTAAGTGGATAATTGATTATTTTGAGTGACTGACTCAAATTCTCAAATTTTCTAGTTCAAAACCAATTTTAAAACTTTTTCATCATCAATCTTTATCTAACAAGAGATATATGACTAAGTTACTCACAATGCACAAAACAGACATGCATACCAAAGCATAAAAACAAATCAATACAATTTGCACTCTCTTAACTATGAGAAACACTCTTTTAATCATCAAAATATAAACTGTTTTCATCATGAGCTTGATCAATAGAAGAAGCTCACGTGGAAGCGGAAGAGACTATTATGGCGGAAGAGGAAATAATGGAGGATCAAACAAGTGGTGTGAAATCTACAAGAAGAACAATCATGAAGAAAAAGGTTGTTGGAACAAAGGCAAGCCACAATGTAATGTTGCAAAAGGTTAATTTGGGCATATCCAAAAAGATGCAATTTTGGCAATTAGTAACACAATTCATTTGCTAAAGCAAAAAATGGTGAAGGGAACTTGTTGTTTGCTTGTCAAAAGACAACTCAAGAGCATAAGAACATATGATATTTGGACGACAGATGCAAAATCATATGATCAGAGATAAAGAAGTTTTTGTTAACATGGATTCTTCATTTGCCTCAAGAGTTAAATTAGGCAATGAAGAGTATGTTGAAGTAGAAGGCAAAGGCAGCATTGGAGTTACAACAAAGCAAGGAGGTAAGGTGATTCATGATACTTTTTATGTTCCAAAATTAGATAAAAATTTGTTGAGTATTGGACAACTTTTGATTTGAGAGTCGAAAGTTTATAATTTTTTATTCAAAAGGAAGAATTATTGTTGTGGTAAAAATGATAAATAATAAAATTTTTTCACTTTCTCTTAATTATTAGAGAAAACTCAACTGGTCAGAGAAGAGAATAACTCTTATCTATAGCACAAGAGATTTATGCACTTAAATTACAATGGTCTTATGCTGCTTTCTAAAAAGAACATGGTGCTTGGACTACCAAAAATTGAGAAGAAAAATGGAGTATGTGGAGGATGTATGCCTTGGCAAACATCGTCACCAAACATCCCCAAAGGAAGGAGCAAGAAGGGTCAAAGAAGTGTTAGAATTGGTGCACACATGTAAGTGGCCATATGAGTACCCCTTCTCATGCTCAAAATAGGTACTTTATCTTATTTATTGATGAGTTGACTTGCATGACATGGGTGTGTTTAATGAGAATAAAAAATATGAAGTATTTGATGTATTTAAAAAGTTTAAATCACTTGTTAAGAAACAAAGTAGTAGGTTTATAAAAATCTTAAGAAGTGATAGGGGAAAGGGGTATATCTCCAATGAATTTCAAAAGTTTTGTGAAGATGAAGAATTAAATAGAAAGTTGATTGTTGGTTATACACCTCAACAAAATGGTGTATCAGAAATGAAGAACCAAACTATGATGGAGATGACAAAATTCATGTTGTTTGAAAAAGGAATGCTTAGAGAATTTTGGCCAAAGGTTGTTAATACAGTAGTGTACCTGAGGAATAGATGTCCAACAAAAACTGTTTGGAATATGGCACCATTTATACTTATTAATAGTTGTACTATTAGATTATGGATACTCTAATGAAAATCATGTAAATAAATAAATTTTAAAGGATTTAAATGTTTAATCATATTTTTAAAATAGTTAAAAAAAATATCTTACTTCGTATAAATTTAAAATAATAAAACTACTTTGTTGCTACAAAATAGTACATATAATAAATTTAAAAGGATATGGGCTTGCTTCTATAAATTGATCTGAACAAAAGATATGATAACTGTAATTATGTTTGATGACCACAGTGGCTTATGTTTTTATTCCTCTTAAACATTTTTTTCCCTAGCATTCATGATCGAAGAGTGAAAGTTCCTTGTAACAACTAACTTTGTTTAATCAATAAATAAATGTTGTTTCCGTAAATGAATTGAACAAGTAAACAGTTTTTTTTCTTAAATATATTTTTATCCTATAGTTTTACAGACTTGTAATTTTGGTTCTCAAATTTTTTCTATTGCAAATTCGGCTCCTAGTTTTCAAGATTAAATAATATTAATTCATTCATTAATATATTATCTAAATTAGTTTAAACAAAATATGTTAACATGTCTGTGAATGACATTGTCTAGTAATTACTTAACATTAACTTTTATGTCTATGTTATTTTTTATTTCAATTAAAATTATAATCTATACAAATAATTTTTAAAATTTGTAATACCATTAATTTTTACGTGGCTAATTAACTATCAATCAAATAATATCTTTTATGAACACATCAATATTTTTTGTTTAAGTTTGGATGACATGTTAATGAATATATCAACATTCATTAATTTTAAAAACTATGAGGATCAAATTTATAATAAATATTTCAGAAATCAAAATTGTACATTATAAAATTATAAAAAGTAAAAGTAGATTGAAGTCTTTTTTTTTATTTATTTCTACCTGTCTAAAAACAGCATATCAGCAAAAAAAAAAAGGATTTTTTTTTCACTTTTTTTTTTTAATCTATCTAAACAACATATTTTATTGGAAGCGACCACTGTTGAGATTATAATTATAGTTGGATCTCTAAATTGTATCATCCATCAAGATGGCGAAGTGTTTATTAGATACTTTTTGGTTTGGTCTATTTCTAGATATATAGGTTTTACTGATCTCTACTAGTTCTCAAGTTTGGGCTTTGCTTTCCATTTCATCAGGAAACACACTAGGCCTATTTCTACTAGGCCCACATGGTACAAAGTAAATTAGTGAGTCTATATATGTATGCGTGTAAATGCCCCACTCCTCTGTCTCTCATAATTTTTTGGATAATTTGCATGAAAGGGGATGGGGCCGCTGCCATCACTTCATTTTATTTCCCATACTCAATAATGGTGGTTCTAAAAGCTGGAAAATTCAAAGTGTAACCTTTTATATATACCCCGACAATATTATGAGACACATATATTCTTTATCTAAAATCTTTTTGTGCTATGTAAATGTCACGCATCAATATGTCCTGTTGTCTAGGAGGGTTTGCCCTTGCCCCATTAGGACCCTACCCAACCTTTAATTAAAGTGCTATAGCCATAATAATAGACGCTCCTCTTCCCATATCTATCTTTCTTTCCCTTGTCATGGAGTAACCTACTTACCCTCTTCCAAGTAGAGGTGTCAATTTTCTTCTGATCATAGCTAGATACCCTTTGTCTCTTTTGGCCTCACTCGTGTACGTTCTTCAAAATGCAATTCTCAAAGGCCTGATAGAAAGAACAAAAAAAGTAATATAAACAACTTAGAATGTGAGAAAAGAAAAATATAAGGAGATGAAGATATATATGCTAGTCATTAATATATATGATAGACACCACAAATTATTGATTCCAATGTATTTTAGAGTTTTCAAATCCCCCCGCGAAACAGGACCACTTCAAATTTTGAAGATGGGTTCTCTCTCTCTCTCTCTTCAGATAAATATAACATAGATTATGGAGCTGAATCTAAGAGGAGCAGGAATGATGTAAGGGTGGAATCTGCCAAGTTTTTGTGCTGAAACTGAATCCCCTCTCTGAAGATGACATCATGTGCTCAATTAAACTATGTATTTAATAATATATTAAATGTTCACATTTCATAATGATCTACGTAACGGATATATATAACATGTTCTTTTCAAAATACGAACATCATTGTTTATTTATTGAGATGTTGGTTGAAATTAGTTTAATACACGAGTCATGTTCTCATGTCAGTCATCATGCCACATCCAACGATTTGAAATTGAGGAAATTAGTACGTTAAGATCGTAGGTGAAGATGAATTGTACTAAATAATAATAAGCATCTCATCTCAATATATTATCATACGAAATGTGTATTTAGTACCTCTTCGATCGGCTTCACTAGCTTCTAGTCTCTCACGGAACCAATAAAATACAGACAATTAATTGGCTTGGTCAAAAAGTATATATATATCTCAGCTAGTAAAAAGTAGAGTAAACTCCCAATATTTATTACTTTCACCCCAATTATTGTATTTAAAGGCACTATTTTTCTTAATGATATATAGTAGTTAAACAAAAGTTGTGTGTCTGAATTAAATGAGTTGCATGGAAGTTCATGAGCTTTTTCTGAGCAAATAGAATATATATATCGGTGTTATTTAATTTGGAGGTCAAAGATGGAGAAGTTGAGCATCAAGCTTCTTAATTTGCATCTAATTAACTTTGAAGCCAGGTGTTGGGACCACTCTAGAACTAGTCACGTTCGAAACAGACACCAAATTCAGCATCCCAGCTTTGAGAGAATTATAAGAAACTAATTTCGAATCTATATAGGTAAATAGAAACATTTGAAAACTAGGGCTTGTGGACCCTTTTACCATCATGATTACCAGTAGTAAGGTCATCCAAAATCTAAGTGATGTAAGATTTTACATAACTGTTATAGGGCCTGAGCCTGACATGAGTGGGTAATTTTCTCGGTAGTAATCACCTGTACATAATTTATGTTCCTTAAATGTACTAATTAGGATTTGACCGTAATCATGCCTACAAGAAAACTCTATTGAAAAAACAACAATAAAATTGCTATCCTTGATTTTTGTTTCTGACTATTAAAATCTCTCACTTTTTATCCCAGCATTTTCTATATATCAATACATATCCAAATCATGAAACACATGGATTTCACCTTCCTTAATATATATATTTAGGGTTTAGAATTTAGGGTTTAGGGATATAATATAAAATTCATCAAATTACATGAACCAATTAGTATTTAAACTAAGAAAAAATCTCAGTAGAGATTGCCAAACGGGTTTTTTTTTTCGGGGGGAGGGGGGTCAGTAGTGTTTTTCGTTTATGCAAATTGTCATGACTTTTAAAACTCTTATTTTTTGTTTATGCATTTTTTAAGTATTCAAACTTTCTTGGTCTAGCTTTGTTAGATCACTATATTTGATGATGATGATGATATGTATATATATATATGTGTATATATATATATATAATATTTTATTTTTTAAAATTTTTATAGTTTCATAATAAATTTTATTGCAGCAGAAACTAAAAAGAATAAGTAAAAGATATAGATGAATTCAAATAGTATTTTTCAACCAGGAACTATCAAATAAAGTTAATGAAACAGTAGGAATTAAATGGATATATATTTAAATTATTTTTAATCAATAGTCGAAGATTAATTCTTTTTTAAGTGTAAAGATTACTAAAAAATATATTTTTTTGTCTTTGAATAAAGTTATCTCCATATACATTATGAGAAACAAAAATGGTGATGGCTTGGAAAGGAGTAGCCGAAAAATGGATCGTAAATATTATATTAAAAAAGTTTTAAGAAATGTCATTTGATTATTAATTGGGAAGATGATCTACGGCATTGCTCTAGGAGAAAATCAAACACAAGTTAAAATGGTAAACGAAGTGATCAATCATCTGGCAAGTGTTGCTAGTTTCCGGGTACTATATTTTGATTGACATGAAAAATTAAAAAAGTGTCGGCAAAGGTGCATACACATTGTGGGCACATGGTGTACGAAAGTTTAGGGACTCGGGGGTCCATCTTCATTTCCCTGCCTGAGTCTGAGCTATTCATGACTCCTTTTAAGTTCAACACGAGTTGATGCAGACATCAATTATGTTTCTAACTGAATTGGATTCGATTGGGGGCAGAGTGAGAGAGCTACTCATCGAGATGATTTAAATGTTCTTGCTCCATTTCATCTTGCTAGCAATTGAAAAATATATTCAATGGCATTGCATTTTGTTAGGTGTTGTAAGAGATGCATTGGAGAACAAGCTTCAAATCAGGTGGTCATTTCTTACATCCACAAATTTACTCCATAATTCATTGCTTATTATATTACTTTGCTTTTCATTTTAATTCTCATTCTACACCTATTAATTAATTTGGGATTAAATTGTATAATGTAAAAATTGAAATTACATAAAAGTAGCATTCAAATTACACTGCAGATTCATGTATCTTTTTGTTAATTGAGTTAATTTACTGTTTAAATGATTTTGGCGTGTTGCGATTAGGGGGGTCGTTGATTGCTAGCTTAAAATAGGAAGCACAGCAATGAACTGTTGAACTAACTATATATTGTAAGTTGTAACTCCAATCATTTAACTTATCTCAACGTCAAACTTTAGGAGTGTCCTAGAAGGTAGAATTTTTGTTCTATCCTTAATTTGGTAGCCGTCATTCTCCTTGGCTTGGATCCACCCGTTTTAAGGGTATTTTACTGCTTAGACAGCTTTCGACTACCCTACACTCCATCTAACCATTCATCATTGATCCTTCTCTGCACAAAGCAGGACACCCCTAGCCTAACTATATATAAAGCCAAAACACCAACTTTTTTTTTAAAAAAATTTAATTCAATTAAATTCTGATAACTTTATTTTAAATTTATCTGTAAGTTTCAGGGATATAATTTATCTTAATTGGTTTTATTCAACATTTTTAATTGATATAAAACTAATTTATTTAATTTTTTAAGACGTCATTACTTTTTGGATAACATTCTATTATCAATTTTGAAAAATATTTTTAATTTTTCTAGCTAATAGTCACTAAAATTGTTGAGATTATTATATACTATAAATTAAAATAATGAAATCTAAGTGAAATGAAATTTTAATCTAATGATGGATTAAAAATTATCAAATTAAAAATTATTAAAGGATATAATAATTGATAAAATTTATTCTAATGTAACTTGATCCCTTCAAAAATTTAAAAAGGAAAAAAGAGCATTCACAATATTTGAAAAGTTTAATATTTTATGAAAGAGTATGTGAAACAATTATAAAATTTTTATGCATCTATATTGGTATGAAAAATGTAGGATCTCCAAGAAGTTATCTAAGTTCAAACATTATAAAAAAAAATTCCTCATGAAGTCTTTATACATAATCTCCCAATTTCGAGCATAAAGATATATAAAAACTTAAAGGTTAACTTGGTCACATTGAAAACTGACCAACAAAAGTATAATATCAAATATAAATTTAAGTGAGAGAAATGTACTTTAGAAAATAAAGTACACTCTCAATTGTTAATTATAAAATCAATAATTAAAAATTATGATAAAATCAAATTCTTACAAAATAAAATATAAAATTAATTATAATATTTATTATCGATTTTTAAATAATGATTATTATTGCATTTTATTTTTTAAAGTTAAAATAAAAAAATGTTGCATATACATAAGGAGAGAAAGAGAGAGTTGTAAAGTTATAGTAAGTAATATGGTGTGATAATAAAAATGGTAAGTGTTGATAAAATGTTTGTAAAATTGTGGTGTTCAACTATACATTATAACGTAAATTTAGTTATATTAATAAAAAAATAAAAAAAAAATTAGTTAGACTCTCAAGTTATCAAATCATTGATCATTATAGTTAGTATATAGCGCTTAGATCTAAATAATCACAATGTATCGGGGAGGATGAAGGTTTGCAGGGACACCACATTACGAAGAGAAATTATATTCCTGGTCGAGTGTTTTTATAAGTTTTTTGTTTAATAATTAGGAGAATAATAATAATAGAAAAAAAAATACAAGTATAAAGTAAGATAATAAGTGACGAAAAAAAAGGAAATTATCACAAAAATATATGAAAGTGGGTAATTTTTCAATTTGGATGCATTTGGCGGAAAAAAAGAAAAAACTGAAAACCGCTCATCACAGAGTTTCTTTCTTTCCGTTGGAAGAAGATTCTTTCCAATTAGGTTGAACATTCAATTCCAAGGTCAACAGAAACAGATCTGAAAGTCATAAATGTTCACGATTGATACTTGATTAGGATATAAATAAGTCCATAGTGGATCCCCTATGTACAACATTATATATAAACCAAATATTTTATTAGTAAATGAATTTCCATCACCACTAATAAATAAAAACTACCAAAAATAGTCATTAAAACTATTGTAGGGTAGGTTTTGAAATCGCAACGTTAGGGGTTCGAATCCTGTCTCGTGTATGCAGTCGCGTTAAATTTTTGGGTCAGCTATCCCACTCTTTGAGGTACCTCCAACGTAGCGAGGAGATTAGTCACTGCTGTCGGCGGTGGATACTCCAGGACGAATAAAAAAAAAAAATCTCACAGACCCCTAATGAGTAATGGACCTTGGAGTATTAATGTAAGAATCACACGAGCTCATCAGCCAGAGCCAACTGTTCATTTGCCTATTATATGCCACGGGAATATATATATAATTTCCTTAACTTACGTACGCCCACCTTAGAATAAATTAGTAAATTATAATTAAAACTATTTTAAAACATACATATTTTATTATGATTATTATACTCCAACTAAAATACGAGTAAGTGTATTTAATAAATATTTGTGAAATTTACCAACACAATTTAATTTAATAACTTAATTAGATAATTTTATCTCAAAATTCATGTCAAAACCAAAGTTTCTTGTGTATAAATTATATTTATAAAATTTTATATTAATTTAAATTTATTTGATATCTTATTTATATAGATGTAATTGAGTAATTAGACTTAGATCAATAAAATTTAAATGTTATAAAATAATACTCATATATATAACTTTTTATTTATTTTTGTGAGATAAATTATTTTATCTTTTTTTAATTGCAAAACGAAAAGGTATAACGATAACTTTTCATATGCATATATGTAATGTGACAAATGAAGAGAGTGACAGACAGCGAGAGTCATGGTTAGGAAGTAGAAAGAGAGGTGCGTGGTCACATCGCATCTTTCCTCAATTCTTAATTCCTTTACCTATCTCAGTTCCCAATAATAAGCTAGCAACAGGTTTGGTCCTCTTCTCTTTGGTTTTGGTTCTCTCCCAGCAGGCTTGGGAGTGAGTGCGATTAAGATAACAACATATTAGAGAGAGAGTGTGTGTGTGTAATATTCTTCTCAAAAGGTTAAAAAATTCAAAGATGGTAAAAAAGAAAAGAGGGGAAAAAAAAACTACTTGCATTATTACATCAGCACAAATTCAAGTGTACTTTAATTCCTTTCATGTAATGTGACCGTTTTATAAGGATCCGCTTTTCTCGCTTCTTCACCTGCATATATCCTATCCCACGAGCCTTTTTAGATTATCTTGCCAAGACCTCAAACACTACACAAAAAGTGTGTGCGAGTGTGTGAGTGTCTGAGACTTATTGTTATATATGTCATTTTCATTCTGATTTTATCACTTTCACCACCCCTTTATACATATCATCTTTCTTATTTCCAAACTTCAGTATACCAATTATGGGCAAGGAGTGGAATTGGGGTGGAAGGTCCTCCAAGAGAGGTGCACAAGCTGAAACACAAATCTCTTCTGGTTGCATGTGTGCACTCTTTCAGGCCTTTGATTTTCATCCATTTCACTTTTCCATAAACCACCAACAACCCTCTCGCACCTCACAAGACCACACTCTCCCCAAAGGTACATTCTCTCTTAAAACTATCCCTTTTCTACAAATCTCAAACACACACAACTACTCTGGAAACTATGGTTCATTTTAAGTTTTGTATTCTTCAGGAGTTGAAGCACAAAGGAATAGCTTGGAATCAGAAGATGGTACGCTGTCATCAATCTCAAAAGAAGAAAACTTTAAAATACCTGTAAGTTGATTAAGTAACAGTACCTCCAACTTTTCACCAATTTTTATGACTTTCACTTTCACATACTTATATCTGGGCTTGTTTAATCTGTAAAGTGAGTAATGATGACAACAAGTTTTATTCATTCTTGAAATCCAGAAGAACATTCGAATCAAAACAAGTGCGAGCACAAGATCAAGAACAGGAAGCTTTAGTGATCTTTCATCAGAAATCAGTGCTTCTCCGGGGACCAAGACACCAACTTTGGTTGCAAGACTAATGGGTCTTGATCTTCTTCCGGATGCACATTCCTCTTCTTCCCCAACCCTTTCCACTCCAAACCAACAAGGTCATAGGCCACGCCAACACATCAAAATAATCAAACACAGAAACAGCACAGGCAGTGACAACTTGCCTGAGACTCCTAGAATGTCCTCTGCCAGAAGATCAGATGTTGAGCATCGACTCTCTCTCCAAATCAACAAGGAGAACACACTCCCTTGGGAGGATTTTGAGGCTCCTCGGTTCTCATTTTCAAAGAGGAAATACTATGATGAGAACAATAGCAGGAGTCCAAGCCACTACGCCAGGCAAATTGTGAAACAGGTTAAGGAAAGTGTGAGCAGGAAGGTTGGACTTGACATCACCAACACTGTCAAGAACAGAGAACAAGGAAGAGAAGAATTTGTTGGCCAATTCAAACTGAAGAAACACCCCAAAACATCAGTGAATGAATCCAGCCCTGGAAAACACTCAAACACATCTTACTCCCCAAGGCTAAGCAGATTTATTGATGCCAAACACAAGCCAAGCACCACCGTTACACAATCATCACCAATTACTCCAAAAAATCAAAACACACACACAGTGGTGAAACCACCATCACCTCCACCTGTGGTCAACATTGAAACGCAGCTTTCAAGAGTTTCTACAAAACCAAAGCCTCAAGCATTGGCCGAGAACCAAAAATCAGTCACAAAATGCAAGAAAAGTACCCCCGGAAAAATGAGTTCCCGAGTGAACAAACCACCACAGACATCAATCAGAAACAAGCAAGAAGAGTCATTTATTATTCGTCCCACATCAGCCACTAAAGCCAATGACATCAAAACCAAAAGCAAGAGAACTCATCCACTTTCAACCAATCTTCTTGATAACCTCAATACGGTCCCAAATCTTCTCCCTGTCAAAACAGGCTCTTCTCCTCAAAAACAGGTAGGTACCCCTCCATTGAATTTCACAATACAAGCATTTCTTTTTCCACATTCTCATCAGAAACAATACTTTAATTGTTGAATTTTCCTTATTTGAATATCATATTTAACATCGTATCAAGTAAGATTTTTTTTTTTTTTAAGAATCAAGAAAGTTTAATACATACAAATCATATAATATTTGAATAATGACTATTAAAAAACAAACCAGTTAACTTTTTAAAATGTTCATAACTTTTAATTTCAATCATCATTGATTATATAACTAAGATTTATAATTTTATTCTTTTTTACAATATTCAAAGATTTTCTCATTCACCCCATATATACTTCTATTTTGTAGATTATAGATTAAAATACACAATTTGGCTAAGTTAGACCTTTTAAATAATATTCTTCTTTTTTCCTCTTTTTAATTTGTATTTCATAAAATATCCCAATAGTTAACAAAAAAAATCTCTAAATTTCTATAGATAAAAAATAAAAACCCAATTTTTTTTTACCATTATTCATATATTTGATTTTTTAGCGTCTACCTTTAAATTAAATTTCAATATTTATTTTAAAACTTATTCATAATTAAATTAGTATTATATATTTAAAATAAAAATAATTAATTAATAATTTAATCTGTATAGAAATAAGATAAAATAATTCATGCATTATATTTAATATTTATCATAATTTTTACTTAATTGACAAATGTAATTTTTTTACGGACAATTTCATAAAAATTAAACCATCTCTCAGTATATATTTAAAATAATAATAAAAAGTGAAGGAGACATGTTTTAAATTTGTTGTACAACAAATGTTGGTCTTATTTGTTCTGAGTTTCTGACGATTTGGTTTAATTTTTGCGTGTGTAATACGGTAAAAATAAAAGTTACAGGTAGGTGATGCAATTGCAAAGCGCAGCACACAGTTATTTAGTTGTTCGCGCCCCACGTACAAGCAGGAAGCGCCACAAACACACCGAACCCGAGGAGGAGCCACCATCGATGACGACAAATCTCACGGCACCTTCGCCGCCACCACCACCGCCGCACACGACCAAGGAGCAGAATATCATTACATCACAACCATTCTCACACGTACTACTGGGGCCCAGGCGACGCTACCCCACCTCCAATTTCAATGGTTCTCTCCCACCCACCCTTTGGACCCTTCAGTTTTTCACCGTCTTGAGCACTACCCAACACCCAATTCCTTTGTTTCCTTCCCCGGCGACAACAAAGATTGCGTCTTTGCGCAGAAACAGCCTCTGGGTCCACGCTGCAACCGCAGATTGCTCTTCGATTTGGTCGACGAGTTGCTGTCGGAGATTCTGGCTCGGCCCAAGCGTTACAGAGGGACGCTGTCGGAGAGCGTGTGGGAGAGGGTTCGGAGGTTCCCACGTGCGAAGTGCGAGGTTTTGGAGGACATTGACGCGCTGATAGAGATGGAGGAGATGAGGGAGGAAGAGGAAGGGGAGGGGTTGGTGGCGGAGATTGAAAGGAACATAGCGGAGACGCTGCTACATGAAACGTTTACCGTTATGGTCGCTACGTAGACGAAAATGGGGGTCACGTGATCATGGTCGTGGCTCCCACTACTTTTCACCTCACACGTGCTTTTATTTTATATAACTCGACATTTTTTCTTTCTTGCACCCTCTCGCTCTTCTAGGTTGTGTATATTGTAAAATTCCTTCCTTCTTATTCATATTATTAGTGGATAGCTTCAGGAAATTTAACAAAGTTAAGGAATTTTGCTTTACTGTGTTGCCTCTCTTCCTTTCAACGTTATTCATGAAAGAGTAACGTCGATTAGATATACAACCTTCTAAAATTTATCATTTGCAATCGGCCATAGAAAAAATATTATTAGTGTTACAAAGTGTTACAAATTTTCATGCATCTATCTTAAGTTTCACCATTAAGTCTACCCGTAGTTCAATGAGTAATTTGTTTACATAATTTTTTTTGCCTTTTAGTAATGATGTACTTTTAAAGAATAATGATACATTGACACGCACTCTTATATATTAAAAAAAATTGTATATGAACGACATCTATCATTAAAGAAAACAAATTCAACTTAAAATTATTGATTAAGTTAAAACAATTTTATAGTAGTTGAAGCAGGTGTACGGTATTCACTATATTAAACACTTTGCTTACATGTATAATCTTTGGACTAAGATATACTACCTTTGGGGCCAAAGACAAAATTTTGGCTCAAGGGATCGAGGTCAAAATCAAAGAGCATATACATGCATGATTCTTGTAATGTGTGTGTGTTTTTTTTTACAATGTAATGCGTGTTTAGATAAACGTTGATAAAATTATTTTTAAATGAAATTAATTTCACTGATAAAAAAATAAAATTAATTTCAGTTAAATTTATTTTAATGCGATGAGATTTATATCTTAATGCTTTTAAGATGTAAGAGAAAAATTAAAGAGAAAGAATACAACAAAAAGAAATAAAAGTTAAGTTGTTTAATTTATTTTTGTTACTATATTATGAGTGCAAAATATTCACAAGTTAGGTCAAAGGATGATAAGGATGCGTGCAACTAGTAATTATATCACCCGTCTCATTAATGCAAATATTTATTTAATAGGTATTTAATAATTATATATATATATATATTAAAAATTTATTACTACAAAATAAATCATATATAATGAAAATAAATACTAGGCTTAAATATATTTTAATTTATTTTTATTGTTTATTTTAAGATGGATGAACAATATTTATTTTATAAATTTTGTTATATTTTTTTTTCTCTCGTCGCGTTTTGTCATCATATTTTTTCTCTCCTACCACATCTCTTTCTCTCTTGTTGGATCAACAACATCAAACAATACCAACACCATACACAAAATACATCAAAAAGAGAAAATAAAAAGAACGAACTTGGGAGCATGAGAACGATCAAACAATTGTGAGAACGAAAACAAAAAGGAGAAGAGTATGAGAACAAACAGAGAGTTTTGTCGAAAATCATCTCAACAGTCATTAGTATCACCAGAAATTGCCTTAACAATGTACAACTGTTTGTCGTCAAAATTGTCTATATCGCCTAAACAAAGAAGAAAATGAAATAGAGGAGTACGAACTCAATTCGTGCTCTTAGTGTAAATAATAAAAAGACATTATATGGCAAGTGACGATTTATCCATCATAAAATATTTCTTTCTATGATGAGTAAGTCAACACCCATCATAAAAAAGTTGGAATCAAAGGTTGACCAATTCATTCCATAATAGGTGTTGACTTACCTGTCATAAAAAGAACATTCTATAATGGATAAATCAACAACTATCATAGAATATTTTGACATATTTACAAAAATGTTACCGCGTCACTTTTTATGTCGTGTGGATAACATTTAACATAAAAAAATACATCAGAAAATCTTATTTTTACACTAATGAATTGATAATTGTTAAATATGCATACATATTTTATTTAATTTAGGAAATTAGTAATATATTCTATGCTTATAAATCTTGTTTTTGATTAAATACTTAATCAATAATTCATTTCAATTTTATGATTTAATTATTTAAATGTTAGCTATTTTTAATGTCTTTTTTGTTAGAAATAACAAAGGGAAAAATAATTTGGAAGCTTCAAATTTTAAAGGGAAACTATAGCTCCGAGTTACATAGAAGACCACTATGAATTAGCAAAATTCACTCAAAGCGACTAAAATATTGCTTGAAGCTAGCAACAATGGAGAGTGCCCCTAGAGGATCACACCAACTCACTTAGAACGAGCTACTTGAGCAAGGCAAAATAAAGAGCTTCACTGGAGTATGCATGTACACTTGCTTAAAGTGAGTCACATGGGCACTCTGTCTTACCTAAAATTTTATTAGAAAATATTATAAAAATAATGTTTTTAAGAGGTCTCTGTATCCGTTCTTACTTAACATAGTTCTAAAGAGATTAAAGAGTTTCTTTGAAGTTATTCTTATAATCACATATAGCTCAAAAGTTTTTTTTTCTATTTTGTAATCTTTAGGCATGAGTGGCTAATTTGTTGAAAATTGATGTATAGTTGTACTCATGTACTCATTCAATATATTATTTTTATTCAAGTAATCACTTACTGTATACTTAATGCATGTTTTGACCAATGCATAATTTTATAATTTTAATTGAATTTGAAAAACTCTTTTAAACTTATGATCTTAGATAAAACGTTGATAACATTTATTATCAAAGAATTGAGATAAACCTTATCAATCAACTTTTAGCCTTTGACCTTAAAGTAAAATTATTTAACAAAAATTACCAAAGAATTAAAATTTCTATTAAACAACCTAGAATTTCTCGCTTAAAAAAATAAAGTTTAAATATAATTATGGATTTTAGAATTAACTATATAATTGCAACGTTGAATGAAAATTAAGAAATGTTTATATGGGGAAACTAATCTTCGATTATTCTTGTCATTATATAAATTCAATTTTTTTTATTACTTTGATATATGTTTTTCTACAAATTTTTGTATTTCATTTTAAATAATTTTAATTTTTTTATTCACCTGCATCAAAATTATATTAAATAATTATAAACTGATATAGATTTGATACTTTTAATCTTTTTTATTACTTAGGATAATTGGTTTAGTCGTTAAAAAGTATTCCAGCTTCGAATATGCAATCCGGCCTAATACTATTTAATAAATGTGTGTAAACAAAATTCAACTTACAATTCCATTCTATGAGAAGAAAAACAAGTCATTCATAATTTCTTTCCATGTCAAATTTTATACCGTAAGATATATACGAATAATTTTTGCCATCTTAAATACATTGGCTAGCTACAAAAACTAAGATATTCTCTTTCTTACCATCATATATATGCCAATAAAATCTTTCATTTTCCTTTATTTAATAATATAATTTATTTTGTTTTTTAAACATCTATTGGTACATAAGCACTATACTTTTTTACTTAAATATAAAGTGGATGGAATAATAGTTTTAGCGCTCAGATACTGTTTTCGTACCTACAAAGAAGAAAAGGGAAGATTATAAAAAGGATACATCACATTTTGAACAATAGGATAAAAAGGTGGAATATGCTCAGAGAATCATATTCTATTTGTTCCTTACTCCATGGAAGTTTGAGATTGTATCTAGCGCGCAAGATTGCAATAGTTTAAAAAATATATAAAAATAGAGATTTTGCATGAAAACGTTCGTGAACTTCAATGCAACTTATAATGCAAATATTTTTCCTTTTCTTTTCTTTAAAAAGTGAAATGTTAAAAAGGAAACCCCAAACAATCAACATTTCCAATGTTGAAGAACTACGTCCAAAAGCTGGAGTTAATTATTATATAAAGGTTCCTGCTTTTTTTTAGGTTATTTTATTTAAAACCAATACTTATAAAAATTGATACGATTACAAGTTAGGGTAGAGAAGAAGAAATGGAAATTAAAAATTTGAACTTTTTTTTTTCTCTCTATAACTTCTCACTTATATTTGAACCATTTCGCTGTTATAGATAAAAATAAAATAAAATAAAACGGTTAAAAAATTAGTGTAAAACTGTTCTAATTTAACATTCAAAGTATATATGGAGTCTCAAATAAATAGTTAACTTAAATATTCGAAAGAAAATTTTTATTATATATAGTTATCTTATCTGCATGGAACATATTTTTAAACTGATGACCTTGATGGGTTAAAATAATATGAGATTGTTTTGGTGTAGCTGATGACATTACAGTTAGTAAAAAATAATAATATGAGAAGTGAAAAAGCTAAAGTATTAATAACAGCAGAAAGAAAATTAGCGGGAAATTCAAACAAGAAAACATTAAATACTTAATTAATAGGTGACATGTGGATTTAACTATATATGTCTGATCGTAAATGGTGAAAACAGGTAAGGGGACTGAGACTGGAGATAGCTGACGGTTTCCAATTTAATGTTTAGCAGTTTAGAGAAACATATGGTTCGCTTATGGATCTGTTTGTTTCTGCATGTTCAACAGTTCAAGGCTTTGTGATCTAAGTTGGTGATTGTTTGGTATGGTACTTCATTATCAATTATTTTTCCCAACATGAACTGAACTTTGCTGAGATGATGATTGTGCATTCAATAATAATGACTCATTGATTGGGAGAGAAGACTCATATAGGGAAAGCTGACAACCATTTAACACAAAAAGAGAACAACTTTTTGTTAAGGCCAAATGCATTTCATTTATCACTCTACTCAAAACTTTAGCACCTGCCCTGGCCCAGACAAAAAATTATAAAGAAAAAGGGGTTAGGAGGGAGGGGAATCTTTCCATGTTTTTCGAAAACATAAATTGCAACATCTCATATGGTGATTTTGTTCGGTTTTCGTTAAGATTGCATCATATAAATGTGTACGGATTGTTCATTAGGCTATCTATAGACTTTAGGTTTAATAGCAACCTTACTTCCCAATATCACATTAATTCTTTTGCAATTGCCAACTAGTTTGGATTGGATTTAATATGATAATATTAATGTTATCACGGATAACATCCTATATCTATTTAATCAAATTTTTAATATAATATATTTTCGCTATAAAGTGAAAATTTTAAAAATTATGGGTGTGATAAACACATTTTACTATCTTAATATATTTTTTTTACAACAATTTGAGTAATAATTCACTTAAATAAACTTCAAGTTTGAATCTTATAAATAAAAAAGACATGATAAAAAAATATAAAAAAAATAAGTTATCACAAAATTGATAAATATTTTATACTAATAATATGGTTATAAAAAAATATCTCATTTTTTTTTATATTATTGAAGATCCATTCCCTTTAATAAAATATACCATTAAAGTTTAATAACGTGTTTGGGTGGGTGTTAGGAACGGATAGGTAAAGGAAAATCAAATTCAATTTCACGCTAAATTGCAAACAATAAATTATTGTTGTAGTAAAATTAAATAACATACTTTATTATTTTAAAGATATCCAAGCAAAGTTTAGATGATATAATTCATTTTACATTCTCCAACAATCATTAATGTTGGTGGTTAATTAGATCCAACGTTGTTTGGGGATCACACAAAATTCAAATAACAATGATCAATTAATTAATAGCTAATCTTTATAAATGTATCCTTAGTTAAATCGTACAAATATCACTGTAACATTGTAAAAAAAAAAAAAAAAAAAAAAAAAAAAAAAAAAAAGAGGCTGATTCAATAGTCTAGAACGGGCCGTTCCCAAACTGGAACGGGCCGTTCCACACTACTGAATTGAACTACATATTGTAGTTGAGAACGGGCCGTTCCGGCAAGGAGAACGGGCCGTTCTAGGAAGGAGAACGGGCCGTTCCGGAGGGAGAATGGGCCGTTCCGGAGGGAGAACGGGCTGTTCCTGAGGGAGAACGGGCCGTTCTGGATGAGTCCCGGAACGGGCCGTTCTGTTTTCAGAACGGGCCGTTCTGGGCGTGGATTTTGTGCGTGATCTGGGAGTTCAGAACGGGCCGTTCCGGTATCGGTACGGGCCGTTCTGGCCACTCCGGATTGCCTATAAATAGGGGTGAAGGGGGGGCCGTGAGGAGTTCTGGTTCTAGAGAGAAGTTTTAGAGAGAAGGTCTCTGGGTCAGTGAGCTCCTTTCTCTCCCAAATTTCTCTGTTTAACTCCTTTTCTCCTCTAGATCAATAACTCCTTCTGTCTTTTCTTGAAATTCAGATTAGAAAGCTTGTTTTGGGAGGATTGAAGTTTCGAGTTGAGCCTCGAGGGGAAATTCTACTTTTGTTCAGTCTTTGGCTATTTGAGCCAATCTTCAGGTAAGGGAAGCTAGATTGTTTGCATGTGGCTGAATTTGTTAGTTTGGATGAGAGTTTTGAACTCTCTGAATAGTTTTAGGCCGGGCGCAGGTTGAGCGTGTCAGGCGTGGAAGAGCTTAGAGCTCTTGGGTTGGTGTTAGGCCAGGCGCGAGTTGACGGCACTGTGCTTGAATATATTTATGAATGAATTGATGCTTATGCATGTTTAAAGTTGAAGTTTTAGATCATGTATGTATGATATATGATGTATGGTGAGGTGTGATTCATATGTATGCTTTGTGATGATATATATGAATGTTTGAATATGATACGTTCATATGGTATGTATTGATCATAATGGTAGGTAGACCATTTATGATGTATGATGCATTATTGCATGTGATGTCTTATGACATGTGTATGGTTGTTGATCATGATGGTGGGCAGACCATTATGATGTATGATGCATGATTGCATGTGATGCCTATGGTATGAGTCTAGCCTAGGACTTGAGGAGAGGAAAAATATTTTCGAACTAGAAGAGCTCACATAGAGTCTCTTGAGAGTGGTGCTTGGATAGGCCACTGATATATGAGAGTGGTGCTCTGGGAGGCCACTGGATTTGGGAGAGTGGTGCTCAGATAGGCCACTAGGTTGGGTGAGTCTCCTCTAAGTCCTTAGCTAGTGTTGGAGCGGGGTATGAGGTCGAGGGTTATTCCCTTAACCAAGTACTCGGGAAGGTGCGTGGATCCTTGCGGATAGTCGGTGGGCGAACTCCACTATTGACTTGGTTAATGCATGCCAAGGTCGTGGTAAGCCCGTACCCAGCTGTGCTATACCTGACGGTGGATCTGGACTTCCAAGTGTGTAAGTGACATCATCCGAGTAAACCCGAGGGAGGATTATATCCTGTTTAGCTGTGACCGAGCGGGCGCTTTGGGCGTGAAAACGGTTGGGGTGGTTTCGGTAGGATGGAATGTCACTTATACAGCTCTATTGTTATGGAGATCTCCTAGGTGTATGCGTGACGACGCATTAGATGATTGATATGTATGCATACCTGTCATGAGTTGCATTCATTGCATGATTTCTAATATGATGAAGTGTGGTGTTTGACTTCATGTTTGGTGAATGAATGATTGATTGAGATGAAAGGTTCCTTAGGGACAGGATTTGGGATGCATGTGTAGTATAGAATTTTTATTCTGTACTTGTATTATTGATCTTTGAATTCTAGCTTACCCTTCTGTTTTCCATGTGGTGGAACTGCGATGATCATACTTGGTATGGGAGCAGGTCAGGGATAGCTTGGGAGTAGAGATGATCGTTGTGAGACGAGGAGCTGAGTCTCGTGTTTTTAGTTACCATTCTGGGTAACATTTTTTTTGTCAGTGCTTGACCGGCACTAAGGAATATTTTGGGATGACTGTATATATATGGTGCTATATTTTATATACAGAAACTTAATTATTTCGATCTTTATATTTATGCCTGTATGTATGTGTTATCCAGTTTAATATTCTCTTAGTTAACTAGTTGTAGTGCGATTCCACTAAGTGTAGAGACCGTGGCGGGTCGTTACACTTTTATGGTATCAGAGCCGGTCAAGTCTTTTAGGATACTATGTGGGGAGTGATCCTTCTAGGTTTCTGTTGTGTCATATCTCTGATATGTGTTAGCCTTTGGTGAATTGTGGGGGTATTATGTTACTAATAGGATGTTTGAATTCTTGTAGTATGGTGAGACCCCAGTATGACCAGATTGCTAGGGCCATGGAGATGATAGCCATGGCGATGCAGCAGCAGAGTGCTCACTTTGCTCATATGGAGGTAGGTAGAGCTGCGGCTGAGGCAGCTAGAGCTGCGGCTGATGCAGCTAGACCGGTGGTCTCTCAGGAGGGGAGAGATTTAGCAGAGTTCAGGGGATGTCAGCCTCCTCAGTTCAGAGGGGATTCAGATCCTGATGTGGCGGATCAGTGGTTGAGGGATATGGAGAAGATCTTTAGTGTTTTAGGATCTTCTGATGAGAGAAAGTTGGCTTATGCAGTTTACATGCTGGGGGGCGAGGCTGAGTACTGGTGGAGAGGCACCAGGCAGATGTTAGAGAGCAGGGGTGTGCCTGTTGACTGGGATTGCTTCAGGAGGGTCTTTTTGGAGAAATATTTCCCGGATAGCGTTAGATACGCTAAGGAGGCAGAGTTCATGAGATTACATCAGGGGAGCTTGTCTGTTTCTGAGTATGCTATGAGGTTTGAGCATCTAGCTCGTTTCTACTCTCAGGCCATATCTGAGGCTTGGAGATGTAGAAAGTTTGCGGAGGGATTGAGGCACGAGCTGAAGAGGGTTATAGTCCCCATGTCCATAGTAGAGTTTCCTGCCTTGGTTGAGAAGGCAAAGACTGTTGAGAGTTTGGAGAGTGGTGGTAGCAGCGGTAAGGCTGCTAGAGTTCAGGAGGGATCATCTGGGTCCAGGAGGGGAGGCCAGCAGAGGGGACCTTATGACAGACCTGTACAGTCTCAGAGAGGAGCTGTTAGTAGGGGTCCTCGACCTGTTACTCCTCAGGGCGGAGCACAGTCGATCCGGTGTTATCGATGTGGAGGAGCACATATGGTGAGAGATTGTTCCCTTCCGGGGAATGTTTGCTTCAGATGTGGTAGGCCAGGCCACATCTCTAGAGATTGTCAGACACCGGCGACTTCATCTGGGAGTGCCCCGAGGCCACCCAGACCTACAGCTGCGGGGAGAGTGTTTGCATTGTCAGGTGCAGAGGCTTCTACTACATCAGACTTAGTGAAGGGAAAGGGGAAGGCAGCAGGTGAGGATGTTTTATTTTTATTCGATTCTGGAGCCACGCATTCTTTTATTTCTGTTGATTGTGTGAAGAGATTGGGTTTGTCAGTATCTTCCTTGCATGTTGATTTGTTTGTGTCTACTCCGGCTTCAGTTTCTGTGGTGACGTCGGAGGTGTGTGTGAGATGCCCGATAGAGGTGTCTGGTAGGAGGTTCCGAGTGAACCTGATTGTGTTGCCCATGGTGGATATCGACATAATCTTAGGGATGGATTGGTTATCTGCCCATCACATCCTTATAGATTGTGCTCGGAGAGAGTTGATGTTTCCTCAGTTGGAGGATGAGGTGTTGGTATCAGCGAGTCAGGCTGAGCAGTTGATGAGGGATGGAGCTGAGTGCTTCATGTTGTTTGCAACTTTGAGTATTGAGACAGAGAGAACTATCGCTGGGATCGAGATTGTCAGTGAATTTCCTGAGGTGTTTCCAGATGATGTGCCAGGATTGCCACCCAGGCGTGATGTTGAGTTTAGCATTGATCTGGTACCAGGTGCAGGACCGGTATCAGTGGCTCCTTATAGGATGGCTCCAGCTGAGTTGGTAGAGCTGAAGACACAAATTGAGGATTTGTTGGAGAAACAGATGGTGAGGCCCAGTGTTTCTCCTTGGGGTGCTCCGGTACTGTTAGTGAAGAAGAAAGATGGTGGGGCCCGTTTGTGTGTTGATTATCGGCAGCTGAATAAATTAACGATAAAGAATAAATATCCCCTTCCAAGGATTGATGATTTGATGGATCAGCTGAGGGGAGCTTCAGTGTTTTCAAAGATTGATTTGAGATCCGGATATCACCAGATTAGGGTGAAGGAGAGTGACATACCGAAGACTGCCTTTAGGACTAGGTATGGTCACTATGAGTATGTGGTGATGCCTTTTGGTGTCACTAATGCTCCAGCCGTGTTCATGGATTACATGAACAGGATCTTTAGACCGTTCTTGGACAGATTTGTAGTGGTTTTCATTGATGATATTTTGGTGTATTCTAGATCATTGGAGGATCACCGTGAGCATTTGAGGTCGGTTTTGGAGGTGTTAAGAGAGAGACAGTTGTATGCCAAACTGTCCAAGTGAGTTTTGGTTGTCCGAGGTGAGATTTTTGGGGCATGTGATATCGGCAGAGGGGATTGCAGTAGATCCAGCCAAGGTGGAGGCTGTGATTCAGTGGGAGCGTCCGATGACTGCTACAGAGATTAGGAGTTTTCTTGGGTTGGCGGGTTACTATCGGAGGTTCATTGAGGGTTTTTCTCGAATAGTAATGCCTTTGACTCAACTGACTCGAAAAGATCAACCTTTTGTTTGGACGGACGCTTGTGAGCAGAGTTTTCAGGAACTAAAGAGACGGTTAACCACTTCTCCAATTTTGGTGTTACCTAACACTGGTGAGCATTTTGATGTGTTCTGTGATGCTTCTCACCAGGGGTTAGGTTGTGTGTTGATGCAGGGAGGGAGAGTAGTGGCATATGCTTCGAGGCAACTGAAGACCCATGAGAGAAATTATCCTACTCATGATTTGGAGCTTGCAGCTGTGGTATTTGCCTTGAAGTCGTGGAGGCACTATCTGTATGGTGCGAGATTCAGTGTATACAGTGATCACAAGAGTTTGAAATATCTGTTTGATCAGAAAGAGTTGAATATGAGGCAGAGGAGGTGGATGGAATTTCTAAAGGACTTCGATTTCTAGTTGATGTATCATCCTGGAAAGGCGAATGTGGTAGCTGATGCATTGAGTAGGAAATCCATTCACATGTCGGCTATGATGATTAGGGAGTTGGAGTTGATTGAGCAGTTCCGAGATTTGAGACTAGAGGTGGAGGTTGTTCAGGATCACATTAGCTGTGGTATGATCACCATAACTAATGAGTTCTTGAAGCAGGTGGGAACTAAACAGTTACAGGACCCAGAGTTGTTAAGGACTTTGGGATTACTTGGTACTGAGAGGGCAGCTGGTTTTGAGCTTGGTACTGATGGGATTCTGAGATTCAGAGGTCGGATTTGTCTGCCTTGTGATTCAGAGTTGAGGAGAGCTGTTCTAGAGGAGGGACACATGAGTCGTCTTAGCATACATCCTGGTATGACTAAGATGTATCAAGACATCAAGAAAAGTTTTTGGTGGCCTAGTATGAAGAAGGAGATAGCAGAGTTTGTAGCCGCTTGTTTGACTTGTCAGAAGGCAAAGATTGAGCATCAGAGACCCGGAGGGGTTTTACAGTTGATGGAGATTCCTGAGTGGAAGTGGGATAGTGTCACTATGGACTTTGTGGTTGGATTGCCTAGGACAACTAGGAACAGTGACTCTATCTGGGTGATTGTTGATAGGTTGACAAAGTGTGCTCATTTTCTTCCTGTCAACAAGAGGTGGTCCTTGGAGAGGCTTGCACAGTTATATATCCGAGAGATAGTACGGCTGCATGGAGTGCCTTCCAGTATTATTTCTGACAGAGATCCAAGGTTTACTTCAAGGTTTTGGCAGACTCTACATCAGGCGTTGGGAACGAGATTGAGGTTGAGTTCTGCCTATCATCCACAGACAGATGGTCAGTCGGAAAGGACAATTCAGTCACTAGAGGATCTTCTGAGAGCTTGTGTGTTGGACCATCTGGGTAGCTGGGAGGAGGTGTTGCCATTGGTAGAGTTTACCTATAATAATAGTTATCATGCGAGTATTGGCATGGCACCTTTTGAGGCTCTATATGGCAGGAGGTGTAGGACTCCATTATGTTGGTATCAGGAGGGTGAGTCAGTAGTGGTTGGTCCAGAGTTAGTTCTTCAGACTACTGAGATGGTGAGACAGATTCAGGAGAGGTTGAGAGCTACTCAGAATCGACAAAAGTCTTATGCTGATAAGAGGAGGAGACCTCTAGAGTTTGAGGAGGGAGAGCATGTGTTTCTCAGGGTGACACCCACTACTGGAGTGGGAAGGGCTGTAAGGGCCAAGAAACTCACACCGAAGTTCATTGGTCCTTATCAGATCCTTCGTCGTGTAGGTCCAGTAGCTTATCAGTTGGCGTTACCTCCGATTCTATCCAACCTGCATGATGTGTTTCACGTTTCACAGTTGAGGAAGTACATCAGAGACCCGAGTCACGTGATAGAGATGGATGAGGTGCAAGTTAGAGAAAACTTGACTTACGAGAAGAGACCGGTAGCTGTAATTGATCACAAGTTGAAAGAGCTTCGAGGCAAGTCTATTAGCTTAGTGAAGATTCTTTGGGATGCAGCTACTAGTGAGGCAACCTGAGAAGAAGAGAGTCGGTTCAAGGAACAGTATCCATTCCTCTTTTCAGGTAAGCCTATTTTCGGGGACGAAAATTCTTATTTGTTGGGGAGTATTGTAACATTGTAAAAAAAAAAAAAAAAAAAAAAAAGAGGCTGATTCAGTAGCCCAGAACGGGCCGTTCCCAAACTGGAACGGGCCGTTCCCAAACTGGAACGGGCCGTTCCACACTACTGAATTGAACTACATATTGTAGTTGAGAACGGGCCGTTCCGGCAAGGAGAACGGGCCGTTCTAGGAAGGAGAACGGGCCGTTCCGGAGGGAGAATGGGCCGTTCCGGAGGGAGAACGGGCTGTTCCTGAGGGAGAACGGGCCGTTCTGGATGAGTCCCGGAACGGGCCGTTCTGTTTTCAGAACGGGCCGTTCTGGGCGTGGATTTTGTGCGTGATCTGGGAGTTCAGAACGGGCCGTTCCGGTATCGGTACGGGCCGTTCTGGCCACTCCGGATTGCCTATAAATAGGGGTGAAGGGGGGGCCGTGAGGAGTTCTGGTTCTAGAGAGAAGTTTTAGAGAGAAGGTCTCTGGGTCAGTGAGCTCCTTTCTCTCCCAAATTTCTCTGTTTAACTCCTTTTCTCCTCTAGATCAATAACTCCTTCTGTCTTTTCTTGAAATTCAGATTAGAAAGCTTGTTTTGGGAGGATTGAAGTTTCGAGTTGAGCCTCGAGGGGAAATTCTACTTTTGTTCAGTCTTTGGCTATTTGAGCCAATCTTCAGGTAAGGGAAGCTAGATTGTTTGCATGTGGCTGAATTTGTTAGTTTGGATGAGAGTTTTGAACTCTCTGAATAGTTTTAGGCCGGGCGCAGGTTGAGCGTGTCAGGCGTGGAAGAGCTTAGAGCTCTTGGGTTGGTGTTAGGCCAGGCGCGAGTTGACGGCACTGTGCTTGAATATATTTATGAATGAATTGATGCTTATGCATGTTTAAAGTTGAAGTTTTAGATCATGTATGTATGATATATGATGTATGGTGAGGTGTGATTCATATGTATGCTTTGTGATGATATATATGAATGTTTGAATATGATACGTTCATATGGTATGTATTGATCATAATGGTAGGTAGACCATTTATGATGTATGATGCATTATTGCATGTGATGTCTTATGACATGTGTATGGTTGTTGATCATGATGGTGGGCAGACCATTATGATGTATGATGCATGATTGCATGTGATGCCTATGGTATGAGTCTAGCCTAGGACTTGAGGAGAGGAAAAATATTTTCGAACTAGAAGAGCTCACATAGAGTCTCTTGAGAGTGGTGCTTGGATAGGCCACTGATATATGAGAGTGGTGCTCTGGGAGGCCACTGGATTTGGGAGAGTGGTGCTCAGATAGGCCACTAGGTTGGGTGAGTCTCCTCTAAGTCCTTAGCTAGTGTTGGAGCGGGGTATGAGGTCGAGGGTTATTCCCTTAACCAAGTACTCGGGAAGGTGCGTGGATCCTTGCGGATAGTCGGTGGGCGAACTCCACTATTGACTTGGTTAATGCATGCCAAGGTCGTGGTAAGCCCGTACCCAGCTGTGCTATACCTGACGGTGGATCTGGACTTCCAAGTGTGTAAGTGACATCATCCGAGTAAACCCGAGGGAGGATTATATCCTGTTTAGCTGTGACCGAGCGGGCGCTTTGGGCGTGAAAACGGTTGGGGTGGTTTCGGTAGGATGGAATGTCACTTATACAGCTCTATTGTTATGGAGATCTCCTAGGTGTATGCGTGACGACGCATTAGATGATTGATATGTATGCATACCTGTCATGAGTTGCATTCATTGCATGATTTTTAATATGATGAAGTGTGGTGTTTGACTTCATGTTTGGTGAATGAATGATTGATTGAGATGAAAGGTTCCTTAGGGACAGGATTTGGGATGCATGTGTAGTATAGAATTTTTATTCTGTACTTGTATTATTGATCTTTGAATTCTAGCTTACCCTTCTGTTTTCCATGTGGTGGAACTGCGATGATCATACTTGGTATGGGAGCAGGTCAGGGATAGCTTGGGAGTAGAGATGATCGTTGTGAGACGAGGAGCTGAGTCTCGTGTTTTTAGTTACCATTCTGGGTAACATTTTTTTTGTCAGTGCTTGACCGGCACTAAGGAATATTTTGGGATGACTGTATATATATGGTGCTATATTTTATATACAGAAACTTAATTATTTCGATCTTTATATTTATGCCTGTATGTATGTGTTATCCAGTTTAATATTCTCTTAGTTAACTAGTTGTAGTGCGATTCCACTAAGTGTAGAGACCGTGGCGGGTCGTTACACAACCGTAGGCATGTGACTCCCCTCCCTCCCTTCGATGGCAATAATGTAAATTAAACTACAATTACTAAATACAATGTTAAAATTTTTTGGTACACTGTTTTTTTTTTTGGGTACACAAATACAATGTTAAATTTAAAATAACTTAAGCATAAGACAGAAATTGATTAGATTATATTAAGTTCTATATATGGTCTAAGTATTACTTAATTTTCAAATTTAAGACTTTATGAATATGATCTTAACCTATATTAAAGGCCGGCCGGCCTTCTTTTAAGGCATAACCTGAAGTTTTTAAAATTCTAGTATATGATCTGTGTGTCTATTTCAAATTTTATTTTGTAGTAAGTCCTTTTAAAATATGTTAAAAATAATTTTAAATAAGTTAATGAACCTCACTTTATATATTGATCAACATATTTAAGTTTTTAAATAAAATAACAAGTGAATCATTTTAAAATATTAAGCTTAAAAATTAATATAATTCTAATATATATTACTATATGCCTGCATAGTAATACTATTATTGAAATTATTAATACGTTATTATCAATTGTATAATTAATTTATAATTATATAATAAAATCAATAACTGGCAAAAGCACAGCTATATAATTCTTTCAATTAAAAGTAATAACAACTGAATTAATGATGATTATATAATTGAAATAGTATTATGGAAAGATGTCAAAATTCATGGAATTATTACTAAATAATAGAAAAATATCAATTACAAATTTATAATCAGGCATTATAATATTTCTTTTTATCCACAGGAATTACAATGATTACAACAATATTCAAATCTAAAACTATATGTATAGCACTCAAACTCCGTAGTACTGTTACATAATTAGAGATAAAAAAAAAAACTCGTACCCATAAATATATGATATAAATTATAAATTAGTAATTAAGTGAGTATTCACTTAATAACGAGACAAAAATGAATAATAAAATATTCGTATTCACAAGTACTCATATTTTAAAATTATTAAAAATACTTTTAATTATATATAAAAATTTGATTTAATTTATTTTTATTAGATATATATATATATATATATGTCAAAATTATTTATTTTTTATATGTTACAATTTTTTTAATATAAATATATGTTTTAAAATTATTTATTTATTTTGAATTGATTTTTATTTTTATTTTATTTAAAATCTTACATTTGATCAAATATAAAAAAATACTAAAAAATATATAATATAAAAAATATATAAATATTTACACTAAACAAAACGGGAGACAGGACTACTACGGCCCCATTGGCATATCTCTATACACAAGTAGTGCATAGAAACTAGATTATTTAAAATACATTAAAAGACATCCCTTTTTATATATTCAATTCATTATATTTTTAAGGATTCTAGCATGGTCATGATTTTAATTAATGATATTCATGATTTGGAAATTCAGTTTTTTAAAATAATTATTGTTTATGCAAGAGCTTCCTTTTGTAATGCAATATGTGTTTCAAATTTTACTCAATTGTAAAAAAGTGGCAAGGTCTGAAATTGATGAAGTCTTGCGAAGTGAGTGAGTAGAAAATAGAAAAAGAAGGTAATATGTGAAAAAAGTTGTAATTTGAAGAGAGTGAGTCTGATTACTATAAACTAAAAGCAGAGGTACTATCATGAAATAACTCGTTGTAGCAGAGAGTCTGTTGTTACAATTAGAGTATGATGGTGCAGTGCAGGCTGACACTCTAACACAGACCATCTTAATAGCAAGAAGCAGAGTAGAAATTGGGAGTTAATTTCTGAGCAGTGCAAATTTTTTATGACATAAAAGCTCTGTCCCACCACAACTTGGTACTTGCCACAACTGCAGACCTATTTTTTGTACCATTGCCCTCTTTTCTTTTTCATTCTAGCAATCGATGCTTACTTTCTAACCATCAAAATTGAAAAACTTACCTTCGTGACCAATGCTATTGCTACCTACTAAAGCTACTCACCAAAGTTTCAATACTATATTTAATTTACTCTCTATATTTGGCATTTATATAATGATTCACGTCTGTTACTTGATGCTTCTAACGCTCCTGATTATTTTATTCACGTTTCCGTTAATACTTTTCAGAAAATAGTATGCCCTAACCCCATTGCTTTCTTTTGTTTCACGTATCTAAATTATTTTTCGTAAAATTTAAGGTGCTATTTCAACGGTTTGATTCGGTTTTCTGTAACTAAATATGTTTAAATCAATGAAACAAAAAAATATACAAAGTTTTTGCTATTGACGAATATATTCATACAAGTTATTGTATTAAATTTTCGAATATTTAATTGCTAGTATTGGTTTTTTCTTTTTTAACTTAAAAAGCTAAATGGCCGGAAAAGTTCACCTGATGCTCTTTAAGACTCAGTGCAAGTTTGGTTTACATTAGTTTATATATAATCTTTAGATATTTTACCTTAACCAACAAAAAGATATTTTACCTTCATTCATTACTCATTTAAATCTTCAAGGACAAACTTTCGGCTATAAATAATTCAAACTTTATCTTTTATGACCATAAAATAATATTTATCTTCATAAATACATAAAGAAATAACAACAAGACAAGTCCAAGATATCAAAACTATATTATAGTTGATTATAAAATATATTTACATTAAATAAATTTGAATAATATTTACGTAAGAAGAATATATTAAGAGTCCCAATCATATAAATGAAAATGATAATCATTATTAAATAATTAAAAACATAAAATATGAACACCTTATTAATTATTATGGATAAAAATAAATATCATAAGTTAAACAAATAAACGAGGTTAAGAATACCTCACTAAACAAATACAAAATAAAATAACATAATTAAGTAAACAAAATAGTATTAAAATTTTAAAAAAGATAAAGTTTTCCTCCCCCTACCTTAAAACATCGACTTATCTGCGAAAAAATCTTCAAGATCCTATTTCTACATTCTACTCACTTTTTCTCTCTTTCCCTCTTTCTCTCTCTCTCTCTCTCTTTCTTTCTCTCTTTTTCACCTCCGTTATAATTTTTCACAGTCTCTCCCTCGTATTTATAGAAGTCTGGAGTGGCCAGAAAGGCTCGTTCTGAATCCGAAACGACCCGTTCTGGACCCATTCGTTTTGTGAAATATTTAGCACTGGAACGGCCCGTTCTCAAGACCCAAACGACCCGTTCTTAAACCAAAACGCACCGTTCTGGGCTTAAATTTTACTCATAACGACCATAATTGAAACAGTTCGTTCTCAACTATGGTCTTCAGGCACTTTTCGTAGCTTGGAACGTCCCGTTCCAGTTTGGGAACGGCTCGTTTTGGGCTAACAAAAATAGGTCTCTTTAAAGATTTGGAACGGCCTGTTCCACTTTTGAGAACAACCATAATTGGAAAGGGTCGTAAAAAGTTGAACGGGCGGTTCCGGGCCTTTTAAAATACCAAAATAATAATAATAATAATAAATAATATTTATTATTTAATTATAAACTCATTTAATAATCTTCATAAATATAAAAAAATAAATAATAATCAATTATTTGAAATATCTAAAATGTTCTATAAAGTAAACCTTTTTATTAATTAATAACTATAAGAAAATAATTTTCATAAATATAATAATGGCTTAAATATGTTTTTAGTCTCTCAAATTTAAGGTAAATTTGTTTTTGGTCCCTCAAATTTAAAACTGTTGTTTTTAGTTCTTATAAATTTTAAAAATCTTGTTTTAGTCCCTTAAATCACCAATAACATATTTGAAAGTGACTAATTAAGACAGTTATGAGATATTAATCAGATTTAATATGATATTTTCACTAATAGGGATACCGATAAGTAGATTTTATATAATAATATTTGATAAATTTCTTAACAAAATTTGAATATAAGGACTAAAATAAGATTTTTTGAAATTACAGGGATTAAAAATAAAAATTTTAATTTGAGGGACCAAAAACAGATTTACCTTAAATTTGAGGGATTAAAAACATATTTAAGCCTATAATAATTAACTATTGTATAAAATTTAGGATGTTACATTTTTAATATTTATAATTTTACTTATTTTACCTTATAGTTTAAAATAAACATTTGTAGTAATTATACTAATCATTTTTAATCTTCTTAAATCTCTATACTTTAAAATAAATCTTTTTAATTCTATATTTGTAAATTTTTAATTATTTTAATCATCATTGCCATTTTTTTTTGTAAATTTTATTTTGTATTGTCGTAACAAAAATAAGTATTAATTTAACCTTATGTGTTTGATATCAAATTTATTTTGTTAAAATTACTCTAAATTAAGATTTGTGTCTTTTTTATACTTTCCCTTACAATATCCATTGTTGAGACATAATTTATTTTATTCAAACAAAATTGAAAACTTATAGGATATCAACATAAAACAAAACGTTACAAAAAAAAATTAATATAAACTAAAATGCTTACAAAACTAGAAGTATAAAAACTATATAAAAAGAATTACTTTAAACTATAGAGAGTAAAGATAATTGAAAAAAAACAAGTATAAGAACTATATATATATATATATATATTTTAAATTATAGAGACTAAAAACAAAAAAAAATTATATGAATTAAAAAATATTTTAACTTTAATTTTTTTAAATTATAAGGATTAAAAGATAAAATGAAACTATATAAATTAAAAAATATTTTAACCTTAATTTTTTTTAACAAAAATAGAACTCTACAAACTTTTACAAAATTTGAAAATAGTATAATATTTTGTTATATATATTTAAATTAACCTAATGTATTTTCGTGAATATAGACAATGTGAATAAATATAATAAAATATCAAATAATTTTTTTAAATTATAAAAAACTATAAACTTCATCTATTTATTAAAATCTTTTAATTTAAAAATTAGATTGTCAAAATTTAATTCATTATAAACTATGAATTATTTAATAGAGTAACTTTATAAAAAAATTATTATTTTACTAAAAAGTTATTATTTGAAAACGTGATTATGAGCATATAGTTTGAGCATGCAACAGCATAAAATTATAATAGCTATAATAGCCTGTAATCAGAAATTAGAACGTGGGTCTCGCAAATCGTGCAGTGCAGAAAAAAAAAAAAAAAAAAAAGTGGATGTGTCTCTAAGTGTAAGAACCGGCCCGAGAGGAGGCAACCAGTTTGTGGATTTAACCGAAGAACCACCGATTAACCTCATTTTCTCCATTTCAATTGCATGCCCCGAGATTCAGTTATCAGCTTGGACTTGGACCAGTAGCACTACCTGTTCCTGGTCCAATCAATTAGACCAGTCGGCCCATGCTGATTTTAATAACACTGCTTTTTCTTTTATATATATATATATATATATATATATATATATATATATATATATATATATATATATATATATATATATATATATATATATAAGAAGTCTTGATTGTCGTGGAAAATGAAAACATCTAAATACAGTTATTAAATTAAATTTGATGGCTTAAATTGCGTATTTAATTATAAATTCCAGGTGATATTCTTCCTTTCTGATTAAAGATCACGCCAGATTTTTAAAATATTAGTCTGCGTCAACCGTCACGGAAACAATATAATTGGGGAAAGAGATTACACTTCCAAGTTAATAATTGTAACAACTAAACAAGAACAAAAAGGATATACATAACTTGCACAGAAAGTACGGAGTTCTCACCCAAAATGAATTTAGAGCAGTAATATCTTACTATAATATTCTCAGGTTCTACCATCAACATCGAAGCCAGCCCCAGTCCATCCAGGAGTAGAAGACCTACCCTTGGCCACAGCACCGATTCCCTTTCCTTTTAATTGGTAGTTCACTTTCTTTTTACTTCTTCCTTCGCCTTCATTTTGAGGCTGCTGATTAGGCTCATTTGTCACTGCGACTTTCTGACCATTACTTTGGTTGGGAACACTCTCGGTTGATCCCTCATTTGATTCCTTTGCATTGGGAACAGAGGAACCATGTTGGGCTATACTATCCAGAGAAGAACCTCCTGATCTCCCATCCTAATATAATTCAAGTGCACTATTTTAACATTACTGATGAAGTATGAAAATGCATATGCAAAAGCATGCATTGTGCATGAGAGTCCGTTTAAATGTAGAGCATCTAGCCATCAACATGGTGAAACCGTGAAGTAAAATGCAATATTTTCAGTTAAAAAAGTCGGAACATGCAAGCAGGTTCCCCTTCGTCCAACAAGGCAACAACTCATGTCCACAATTCCAAATGGAATATTACCAGTTTCGTAGCAGAGAGACTTATTATAGATGAAGCTCGAGACATATGGTTAGAAGTTCTAAAAAACAGTTAATTCATTAAGGGCATTAAGTATCATATACTCCAAAATCAGCTCATTTGGTTGGGCAGAAAGCGCAAGTTATTGTACACTCTGGTACAGAGTTCCAAAAAGAAATATAAACCAAAATTAGGTGGGTAGCTTAGAAGCCATCACTAACTAGTAACTATACAGATGTAATAATGTTGAATAAAGTGAGGAAAAAACATACATGATAAAGATTAGTTGATGCGCGACTAGGATTCAGAGCTTCCAATCTTCTTTTTAATTCTTCCAGCCGAGCAAACTGAGAGTTACTGCTTTCTTGAACCTGTATAAGATTAGTGTCAAACAACCAGCTAAACAGTAGCATATTATGTCTTCTTTTAACACTATTTACCAGATTACTCAAGTCTTCACATAGCTTTTGCTTTATGGATTCCTCGTCTCTTACTACTTTTGATGCTGATTCCCACACCTAGAGCACAATTATTTAAGATGTCAATTATATTTGACAAGGTACTTAGCATACCAATTGATATTGTAGATCAAATGATTCAAATCACCTACCCTTATCCATATCCATACAGACAATATTATTAAGAGCAAAATTAAAAGAATAACAATCAATTCATTTGTGTTGTTCGCACAAATAATGGTTCAGACTGCAGATATCTTGTAAAACAAACTCTTCCTCTTTCAACATACACAAAAACAGATAGAGGGAAAACTAATTACATAAAACTAAATCGATATTTATTTTAGGCTTAAATGTGTTTTTGTTCCTTCAGGTATCACAATTGTGCAATTTTAGTTTCCTTAATTTTATTTCAACAATTTTATTCCACAAATATCACAATTGTATAATTTTGATTTCGAAATTTTTAATTGAACAATTTTAGTCTGATTTCAAAACATATCATTAAAAATCTAATAATTTAAGTTACATATACCATAATTTTTATTTATGTATTAAATGATATATATATATATACATATATATTTATTATTACTAAATAAATAAAATTTATATATCATTAGTATTATGATATTATTAGTATATTTATAGATAAATTAATATTTTTATAAATATAAATTATATTATATTAATATGCTTTTACAAAAATATAATTATATTTGATAAGATAAATATATTAGAAGAAAATTAATTAAAAATACCGAAAAATCATGTCACCCATTAGTACCGTATCAACAAAAATTATTAAATTTTTAATGAAAAATACTAAAATCATACAATTGCAATATTTAAGAGACTAAAATTGCTCAATTAAAATTTAAAAGACCAAAATCATACAATTGCGATAATTGATGGACTAAAATTACTCAATTAAAATCTTGAAAACCAAAATTGCACAATTGCAATATTGGAGGGATCAAAAATACAATTAAGCCTTCATTTTATTTACTACTATTGAATGATTTTTTTATTACAAATTTATTTGCATTTGCTGGGTAAAGTGCTTAAACGATATTATCTCCAATTTATGTGATACTTACTAAGAAATCAATATATCTCCAACGCACTTTAACCTATAAGCCTATTCAGTACACTATGGACAATTCTAAACATCACGGGTGTTCATTAACATATATTTATGTGATCCTTAATGAGTAAGAAATCAATATATCTCCAATGCACTTTAAACTATAAGCCTATTCAGTACACTATGGACAATTCTAAACATCACGGGTTTTCATTAACATATGTATCCTCATTATCTATTCCAGCAACTTCATTAATAGTGAATTCAAGATCAGAAGCTAAATTAAGCAGGTCTGGTGCTGGCATGATGCAGTATATAGCACCAATACCACTAAAATTTTGATATTATGAAATTGCAGGAGAAAAATGGAGAATATTAAATTATAAGAGTAACAGACCTTTCGTGCCTGTTCTTCCTTTAGCTTGGCCATGCGGATTTTTTCTGTCGATGCCTCTATCTTCTTTCTCAAATGTTCAAGTGCTTAAAGTATGCATCATGTATAAAAAGTAAAGCAAAGTCATTTCACTAAAAAAACCAGGGAAGAACAACATTTTTAAATTTATGCCAGAAAGAGCAACAATAGTATGTAGAAACCTGCTTTTTTTGGCCCAGCTGTAAGTTTCATCTCCAGTGAAAGATTTGCAAGCTCACGCTCCACATCACGAATTTTAGAATAGTTTTCTTGAATGTATCTGAAAATAATAATTAGAGGTCAAGATGATTGAGTCCAGTTACTTATTTGTCTACATAAAGTATTCAGTGGCAACTGGCACTAAATAAATGCCTCATTCAATCTTTAAAGTTAGCCAGCAATCCCACCATACAATAGTGGAGAAAAGGGATCACAGGACATTCAAAACTACCCAAGATCTTGTTTTTATCAAGACAACAAATTTACCGCTTTCTTATTATTCACATTTCACAAGATTAATCACCAAAATCCCAAAAGTCTTGTATGTTCAAACTAGATATCAGTATCATAATTGAGAAAGTAACAAATATTTCTCTTCCGTGATCTCAACCTATTGATTGGCTTTAAACACAAAACATAGTTCTTACTTCATTATCTACATATTTTATACTAAGTTACAAGTTCAGAACAGTGTAATCACAGTTATATTTTTTTAAGAGAGCCAACTATCCAAATTCCATTGTATACACGAGTCCTGCCAACACCTGCACCAACCTTGTAGCACATCATAAAAATGGATTTAAGTGTTACCATCACCAAAACATCGCAATGAATTCCATTCACCTTAACATTCCAACCAACACTTTAATGCAAAAATCATCGCCTTTACTTCCTTCTGCTAGCAACATATTTCCGGTTCTTCAAGCTTTATGAATATCATAATACACAAAAAATGTTATTGCTTCGTTCTATCATCCCAATAAAGAACATTCAAGTCATCTCCTATGTTCTATCCTGGTATATATGAAAATCAACTCTACATCTTCCACTCCATAGTCATTGGTTACATGATATTGAATAGAGAATCGCAGAACTACATAAATTCATTCTAGAATCTAAAATTTCTCCCAAAACTCTCTCCATAAGTAGATGAAAACAGCATATACATGATCAAATTCGATTTCAACGCGAGAATAAAATAAGCTAAATCCAAGCAATGCGGTAAGTGAAAGCGGATAATAACAGTTAAAAATGGAGAGCAAATGATAGGGAGATCCGAAAAAAGAGAAATAGAGAGAGAATTTACTTCTGCAATTGAAGCTGTTCTGCTTCGATGATCTGCAACAAGAAGAAGAGAAACAATGAAGAAATAATGCAGTGATGAGAAAGCGAAAGGACTACGGCGATGGAGAGAAAGAGAACCTTCTCGGTGTAGCTGATGACGGGAGCTTCTTTAGGGAGACCGTCGGGTCCGATCTCAGGGAGAAGAGAAGGGTTCGAAGCCATTTCGGAATCCGATCACTCGCATTCCAACACTCCGTCGTGTGCCACCGCAAGCGTCCGCCGTCCTCCGGTTTAAGATTTTCGAGCAACGGCTTCGACCCGGTTCGACCGTCTCCACCGACGTCCGGTTCAAGGAAAAAAAAAATAAAAAAGCGGTTTGAAGAACCCAAAGCAAAAATGGTCTGTGTTACAGTTGCACAGTTATCGTGGATGGAGCTTTTACTCGTTTGCACGTGCCTAACACGTTATACCATGTTTGGATTAGCATCTCACCTCACCTTCACGTTTTTTCGTCAAAATTACGTTAAATTCTTTTAAATAAACGCATTATACAATTCATCCAAAAAAATTAAGAATTAGATTCTCATTTTGTTTGAATATTAAATTAGGATTATCTCTAACAAAATTTCGAATTTGAATATTATAAATGGAAAAAATTTTATTAAAAAAATATTTTTAAAAGTGGCCAACCAAAGTCTTTGAAGATTAATGATCCATAAAATTAGAGCTCTCTTCAAATATTTTTTTTACTATGTAAACCTAATCAAAAACTATTTAAGGCATGAATTTTAAAATGATTTTTATAAAAGTTAACACATTTATCTTATGTAATAATATAATAATGTGTTTTTTTTAACTACTCACATCAATAAAATAATGTACAATTCTTATATATTAATTTTTTTTTACAATTTTTCATAATCTTCATTTAATAATTTTTTATTTTTATTTAAAATTTTAAAAAATTATCTCAAATAAAATGTACATGAAAATAGTAACACAGAAGCAAATTTGCTCCCACATTGTTATGTTGTTGACTTTACTAGAAGACAAGCAAATTTAGTCTCCCATAATATTATTGCTAGGGACTCTAGGAATTACCCTTGGTTCATATTCACTGATCTTATCTTCTCAAAACATTATTCAGTTGGATATAATATGAGTATGTTTTAATAAATAAATAAAAGTAGCTTATTAATCACTATTTAGTGGACGGTAATACATTTGCAGTTGTCCATCTTGTCCAATTCTTCCGCACTAGCCCAAGAGTGGTGAATCTGGTGATTGTATGTCATAGTCATGGACTGCAATGGTTCTCCAACGAAAGTCTTCAAATAGGCAAAAACCACTTTGTTAAATTAGTTTTTTTTTTTCATGGACATTAGTATGATTGAATTATGTAAAATATTAAATTGATATAAAAATCATATTGTATACCCAATAAAATAAAATAAAAAGAGAAATAATAAAATAATAAATGGCAACAAATTATTTGACGGAGTTTTAATTATATCTCAATTGCCACTAATTTTCACTTGTTCTGATCCAATTCAAACGACTTAATTTGCATCTGTTTTTTGAATTATTCAGATTGTTGACGTACCAGATTCACCAATTTTTCAGTTGAATGGACCAGTTATCAAGCCATATCAATGAACATATAAGTTGAAAATCTTTCTGTCATGCAATTTTAACTTAGAAAATGTTTGAAAATTCGTTTTAACCGTAAAATCACTCTTCCCAAGTCACCAAAATATAAAACAAGCTCTTGTATCATTCCCGTTCAATATATGTCTGCAAGTTTTCAACAACAAAACACACATAAGGCTACTCCACATCATTCCAGCAGTGTGATGTACATAGAAAAAGAAGATATTATCTCATTTTTTTCATTTTCTTATACTACTATACCTTCGATTTATTACAGATCTACTACATTTGAACCAAAACGTTAATTTGTGTGCTCAACTGCTATAAGACATAGCTTGAGAGAGCAATGTAAATTGAATATATATAAGAAAAATACAACCCCGATGAGAAGGAGGATACACGAAGCTCAGCAAGACTCAAACTATAGCTTAAAGTTAAAAACAAAAATTACATTTGAGTTTGGTGACAAGAACTAACTGTCAGTTTTGGCTGAATTGCAGAACAGCTTCTTTTGTAGGTAGTGCAGGAATTGCTCCTCTCTCTGTTACCGTTATGGCACCACATACATTGGCAAAATATAGAGCTTTTCGTAGACGCTCCTCATTCTGCCACACAAAATAAATGCATCAACTCTCAATAAATTCAATTTCATATGTATGTTTCAGACAGAATTCTAATAAAAGTTTTGTACAGAAAACTGAAATCATTACCAATTACAATGAAATTATTATTTGATAAACAGCATAGAGTATAAAAATTACCTGGAAAAGACTTTGGTCAGAAGCTAAGCTATAGATAATCCCACTAACAAATGCATCACCAGCGCCAGTTGTGTCAACAGAATTAACTTTAACACCAGCAACCCTACCCCTAAACTCCTGAACAGAAATTAGGCAATTACCATTAGCTGAACACTGATCAATGATCATTATTCCCAAAAAGCATGTGAATTGAACATCAAATTCAATAAGTCATCAAGTATCAGATTTACATGTAGCTAGTACTAGTAGTCATCAAGTACATTATAACATGATGGAATGGAACATTCTCAAATTTACAAATGTCACAAACATCAATTCAGCCCACTCATTAGAGTAACAAATGTTGATTCAAGCACACACCGGCAGAGGGTCAGACAACAAAGAAAATGATGAAAAGAGGGATTACGACACCAATTAGACAATTGGCATCATAGTCAAATCACTTCGACAGACTTACCTTGGTGTAATATCTACAACCTTCTGACCCTTCAGTAACAATTAAAAGCTTGAGATTAGGGTGAAAAAGCTTCTTTAATACAACATCATCATCATAAGGATCATCACCACCAGTCAAAAATGTAATCTCTTCCTCACTTATCTGCGCAAACATAAAACCCATCACATCTGGTTTGCTTGGCGGGGGGGAATGACAGAATGCTTATTTTCAAAAATAAAACAGGAAAATAAAAAAACAAATTTAAATGTTTATTGGCTTTTATAAAGAAGATCATATAAAATTCTTCTTGCCACATAAAATATACCTTTATGACATCGGCTTGATCCCATATACTCCTTATGCCTTCCCTTGCAGCCTCAGCTGATGGCCAGAGTGCCAATCTCAAATTTGGATCATATGAAAGAATGCAACCAGATTCTTTAGCAATTCTCAAAGCAGCAAGATGAGCCGTCTTGCACGGCTCATCAATCAAGCTGATGGAACCATAATGGAATATTTTAGCCTGCGATAAATATCATGAGTATCTGGACATAAACTAAAGCTCTTCTTAGGACACATTTTATAAGTACAGTAGGAATTCAAAACACCTTCTTTATGAGATTTTTATCAAGCTCTGACTCTTGAAGAAGCATATCAGCACTAGGATTCCGGAAAAACAAGAACTCACGCTCGCCATCAGCTCTAAGCGTAACAAAAGCTAATGCGGTTCTTGCATTGGGGTCAAACTTCACGCCAGATGTCTCAACATTGTTCTGCTTTAAAATATCAGCCAACATATACCCAAATTCATCTGCTCCAACCTAAAACACATAGGACAAGGAATTAAGCTATGATTTTCTTATCCAGTATAGTAAGCAAGCATGCTCTATATCTCTCTCACACTGTTTTTTTTGGGGGTGAGGTAACCGGAACATTCTTATTCAGAGAGTTTTAAACAACATAACATATGACAAATATCTTAAATATGTAGATTTGAACAAATTCATGCTGCAAGGCCTGAGGAGAGTAATAACTTACAAGACACCCAATATTCATCTGGATAAACAGACATGGATAAAAAAATACACCTTGCCTATGAAAGCTGATGAACCACCAAGCCTAGAGATGCCAACAGCCACATTGGCAGGAGCACCACCAGGAGCTTTCTTGAAAGCAGGTGCTTCACATAGTGACACTCCACCCACTGTTGGCACAAAATCTATCAACATTTCACCAAAACAAACAACGAGTGGGCTTTTTTCCTTGCCGTTTTCTTTTGTGAGGTCATCTGATTTACCTGCACAAACGGAATTGCTTAGTAACCAACATGAACTGTAAGTAAACCAAAAAAAAAGTTGGACATTCCAAGATGCAGCCCTTAAAACTATAAAAGGTGAAAATGTCGTCTTCGAGATAGGATGACTTCTATAAGTGTATTTGTATGTCGATTGTGGAATACCATAAAACAGTCTCATGCTAGGTAGTCAGAGACAGAAGAATCATTCAACATGTTTAACATTAATCCTAAATGGCGAAGTTGATATTCCATCTTCTGTTGTGAGATCTGTTTCCTTAGAGTCAAAATCCACAAAGATAAAAGTGTGGGTATTTGTATTCAAATATTACTCGAAAATATATCAACAGTAACCATCAAAGAATTCGCAACGAACCAAGACATCTTGTGAGTTAGCTCTCAACTCGTTGAGTATTAGAGCTCTTCCATGACCTTGAACCAAATTCCAGCCAATAAAATGGCCTCAATTTTTCAATGAGTTCTGCTCCTCAATGCAGTGTTAACAAATAGGCGCGATCTAAATCAGACACGGATCCCAGACACACAAAAATAAAGAAAGAAAGAAAGAAAGAAAAATAAAAACTAAAAATTTACCCAGAAATTTGGATCTTTACATCAACTATCTTATAGCACACTGTGGAAATGCCTAATATCAGTTATGATGCTATTTCTCTTCATGCAATCACGGATATCACAACCCGGATAACTCTTAATTATTCAGCGAAACAACTTCAGACAATGGCAAACAAAGAAGATAACAACACGTTCAGAAGAACACATACAAAACAAAAAGATCGCCAATCCGATTCAGCAAAACAAATCCAATAAAAGCAGGCATCCAACACAATAAAAAAAACGCAAAGATGCAATCTTTAGCTCAAAATCACAGTTTGAATGAAAGAAAACAAACAACCCCGCCAACTGAACAACGATTGCAAGTAACGAATTACGTAAACATAAGCACCCAAGCAAAAAAAAAATGCGGGCAGCGAAAGAAAGAGGGGAAAGACGAGAAACCTGAGGAGGTAAACTGGGCCATCTCTGAGCAATGAAGCTGTGGGGTGAATTTGAAACCAAGAAACAGAGTATTGTAAATGCAGAAGAAGAAGAAGAAGAAGGGAATGTGTTATGGAAGTTTATAGTTTATGCAGAGAAGAGAGGGAATGCAATGAAGAGATAAATGGGTTGGATTTATAAAAGCATGGATGTATTGCTCTGTTTAATACAAAGGTTATATGATACGCTGTGATACATGACGATATAGAACACGACGACCAGAAACATTATTTATAAATAAAAAATTAAAATGTATATCTATAAGAAAATTGTAATTTTTCATCTAAAAAAATGTAATTTTGAAAAAAAAAATGAGTATCGGAAGCCCATACATATAGATATATAATTATATAAACGAAGGGAGAATTATATGTATAAGTTTATTTTTTATTTTTTACATTGAAGTAATACACGCAATATTTTAAAGTCACCAGCTAAAAAACTAATCAATTCAATTGAAATAATAATAATAATAATAATAATTCATACACTAGTAATTAGTATACTGTGAAGAGATTTTTTTAGAAAAAAAACTGTAAGTATTTAATTATTTATCATTATTAGTTAAATTAAAACAATTGACTAGTTTATAAGAAAA